>NC_052960.1:20858764-21458764 GCF_013358895.1 Oreochromis aureus | reverse complement strand
AGCATGAGACTGCAGTATTCCCAGTCCCTACTGGGAGCCGGGATCCACGCGTGTTACTCTGCCAACTGAGAACAATCACATAAAATCAGGGCTGAGTGGCTGAACAATCAACAGCAGATGAAGTGAAAAGATGCCTGAGTAGTTGTGGCTATTATGCACCTGATCAGGACAGAGGTATCAATACAGTCTGAACAAACGCAAGAAGTCATACCATCAAACTTTAAAACGTAGAAATATTATACAACAGAGAAAATATGCAACAAAAAAGTGAGCTAAATCATCCATTTGAGATCAGAGAGGCAGAGGAAAAAGGGAGCAAAAACAGGCTGAGGGCCAGAAGCAGAAAACCTGTGTCCACATCGGGGTATTATTACAGTAGTCCAGAGGTCTGCATGTAATAGTGGTGAGTTTGAGCACCATCTCTATGGCTGCAGGTCAGAGGGTCACTGGTCCAATCAGGTTGGAGGGTCATGGCTGTCAGAGCTGATTTCCAGTGCAGAGCGGCAGGCTGGCACAGTGATGAGGATAATGACGTCTTAGTGTCACATCGGATCACACAGCAGACACACAGTTGCAGAGCAGGAGTGGGCAGGCTGGGCCGCAGGGGCCCCAAATGCACCCGTTGGGCACAAACAGTCCAAAGGCCTGGCCTTTAGTGTTCCCATAGTTCTGAGAGGAGCTCCAGCACAGTGCAGAAAGGATAAAATGAAGCCGGATACTCACATTTCAAATGTTCACAAGGGGTCGATATATACTGTCAAGGGAGCAGTTGCTTCAATTAAGCCACATGGCCGGGAGAAGTGATGGATGCCTATTCATCCGTTTCAGTCAGTTATTTCAGGCCCAAATCAGGAGGGACATGAAGGCTCATTAGTTTTTGAGGGTTAAAATCCTCTTCTTCACTGGTCACCCCCCAGCCCTGGGCCACATGTCAATGTGCTGAGTGCTCCTATGTAACACAGACAATAACAGTAAGCCTCACGCATAATATGTCTGAGCAAGAGTTAAGATCTGCAGCCATGCTAGCAGCCTTTTGAGGTTAAACTAGCTTAGCACAAATGCAACAGGAGCAGGAGCAGGGCTGTCAAAACATCAGATTTCTAAAACAAAATTGTCAAGGCCATAACAATTGATAGTGGATATCTATAATAAAAAAGAAACATCAAATCTTATTTATGGAGGTAGCCAAATCATAACAACTTTTTTTTTTGCTATATGCTAATAAGGTGACGTCTACAGAAAACCTTCAAAAATTACAACCCCAATTCTAAAAAGTTGAGACAAAATGTAAATAAAAACAGAATGCAATTATTTGCAAATCTCATAAACCCATATTTTATTTACAGTAGAACACACAAAACATGGGACATGTTACTCTTTCAAGAAAATTATTTGCTCATTTTGAAAATCAAAAAAGTTGGGATGGAAGCAACAAAAGGCCGGAAAAATAATTGGTACTATAAAGAAACGGCAACCAATTAGATTCAATGGCAACAGGTCAGTAACATGATGGGGCATAAAAAGAGCATGTTAGAGAGGCAGAGTGCCTCAGAAGTAAAGGTGGGCAGAAGTTCACCACTCTGCAAAAAATGATCTACAAGTGAAGATTAAGCATTTCATCATCTGTAGTATTTAATATTATCAAAACCTTGTGATAATCTGTAGAAATCCTCCAAGATTTCAGTACTGGATGCCTGTAACCTTCAGGCACTCAGACAGGCATGACTCTGTCATGGAAACCACTGCACGAGCTCAGAAACACATTGAGAAATCAACTGTTTAGTGTTCAGAAGAACAGAAATTTGAATTTCATTTTGGAAAACATGGATGCCGCCTCCTCTCATCTAAAGAGCACAGCGTTCAAAACCCTGCTGCTCTGATGGTATGGGGCTGCATTAGTGCCTATGTAACACATCTGGAAAACATCAGCAATGATATATAAAAGTTTTAGAGCAACATATACTCCCATTCAAACAATATGTTTTTCAGGGAAGAGCTTGCTTATTTCAGCAAGACAATGCTAAGCCACATAGAGAATCTATAACAACGGCACGGCATGTTAGTCAGAGTCCCGGTGCTGCCTGCAGCTCAGACCTTTCTGAAAACACGGGTTTATGAGATTTGCAAATCATTTCAATCCATTTTTATTTACATATTTCAGAGTGTCCCAGTTTCTTAGCAATTGTGGTTTTATAATTTTCGATAGTCATCAGCATAATTTCCCTTTTAAATATCACTGCGTCTCAAAGAAACATGAGTAGAATATCTGCACCATCAGCTCTGGTACAATACGATGGGAATGCCATTTATTTTGCATAAAGCAAGTTTTTGGACAAACTGAAAATATGAGGTAATGAAAGCTCAATATTACCAGACAAATTTCCTGGCAGTTCATCAAATATTTCTTCAGATAGTTACTAAACACATAAATGTGAAATCATTGTGCTACTACAACTACTCAAGGCACCAAAGTTATTAGGATTGAACTTCTAAGCATCATGAATGGATGCATCAAATGTTACGGCAGTACATCTATGATTTGTTGGGAGATTTCAGTCTGGACCACAAGTGGTGCTCCACTGTGCCGTGTTGCAAGCAGGCCTGAAAACTAGACCAATGCTGGACTATAAAATGCTCGTGCATGACCTTTAATTAGTTTAATTGTCCAGTACAATATGCAAAAATGCAGTTTATCCAAATCAGATTTAAACTAGTAACAATCACTCGCATACCATCTATTCTTGTCTTGTAATCTACTTGTTCTCTGACAAGGTACCACAAACGCTTACCTTTGATTTGATTTCTCCCCCTTGTGTAAAGACTATAAAGGTTTCTTCATCCAAACATTTCCAGTGGCCTGTGGCACTCCTTTCATTGGTTCCTTCATTTTCATACGTTTAATTCAGAGTTAGAGCAGAAGAAGAGGTCTTCATAGTCACACCGACTACTGATTCAAAAATATCCAGTAGTTCTGCAATGCAAGTATGGGTCTGCAATGACATTCAATCATCTACCAAACTTATCATTCACTTAAAAAACAAAAAGTCTTGTCTGCAATTTTCCAATTTCTCCAGTGTTTTTGTTCATAACCTTTATGCTCCTTCTGCTCCAGTGAGGGAAGAAAAAACGAAAAACAAAAAAGCCACACTCCAAAAACATCTTCCGTTTTGCACGGAGTCACTTGTCAGGAAACACTGACAGTCCTTTGTAACCTTTAATGTTATATACATATATATATATATATATATATATATATATACATATATATATATATATATATATATGTATAACATATAGTTTGTTTATATATGTATTTATATATATAAAAAAAAAAGGTGTTCATAAATTAACTAACAATGTTCAGTAGATAAAATACCACTTGCTTGCATTTCTGTCCTGAAATCATCACTTTGTGCTTTCCGCAAACAAAAAAAACATTGAAAAAGAAGCAGCAGATTTTTGCCAGAGGTTAATCCATATTAAAAAAATGTCTCTTTAAATCTAAAAGGTTTTCTTTATCTGTGACGGCCGGGTATCCCATTGCCGTTTGCAGCCGGCTCTTCCAGCTCGTCGTCCTCAAAGCCATGAAAAGTGGAAGTGTCGCTCTCTGAGGTGGTGCCGAAGAGCTCCTCAGCTCCAGTAAAAGTCCCGTCTTCCTTCTCTTCTCCACAGTCAGCTGGAACACCGGACAGGAGGGCAACAGAGTCAAAAAACAAAATCATATGGCAATCATCACGGCATAATAAATCATGCAAAGATATATGTGAACATACTTGTGCACTGGCAGGCTGAGCAGGGAGACCCAGATTTACCCGTTTTCTTGTTTGAGCCCTGGCATTTATTACAGTAACTGTTGGGAATGCTGGTCCCACCTGGACCCTTTGGACCTAAACAGGAATTTCCAGGAAGAAATCAAAGTTTTAATGACAGTCGATTTAACTCAGATTATGTCAGGTGCCTATACAACTTATACAAACAGAATAGGACTTAAGTGAAAATCAGGTGACATTTGTTCTGAAGAAGTCAGTTTGCAGAAAAAAAATTGTTTTTCAATTTTAATTGCATCAAATGAAATTACATTTAATTTAATTACATTTGTCTACGCCTAAGAAAAGAAAACCTAATTAGGATAAAAACAAACAAAACAACCCCCCCACACACACACACACAAAAAAAACTTTAAAATATAACCAGAACAGGGTTGACAAGAAGCAAAATAATCGTGGTGAATATAACTTAAAGTGTTAAAAAAGAGAAAACTAAACAGGAGCCACAGGTGTCACATTTACTTACGTTTGTGTCTGTCAGTCTGTGGTGCAGTGGGGGGTTGGGAAGCAACTGTGCTCCTTTCCCCGGCTCTGTCCTCCTCTGCCAGGTGGGAATGGGTGTAGTGGTAACTTAGTCCTGTGCGGTTCCTGTAGCGCTTTGCACAGACTGCAAGAAACACAGGGGTGATGATCATTCTCACTACTGTGGCTGCATTTCATTATCCAAATATAATTCTGGGAACACAGCATTTCTAAACGTAGAGTTGGGCAGGTGTTTTTTTCCCCCCTACATCTTCTGGCCATTTGTTTTTAGGATTATGGCTGGTTCTCATAGAGACCTTCACAAAGCTTCTGAGTTAAAATTCCACGGAGCATCTGGTTAGATGGTAATAATGTCAAAGAAACATAACTACAAAATATTTTTATGTACCCTTTTGTCTTTATAGGCAACAACAAAGTGCAGACTGATAGCATCATTGAGTATAGAGAAAAAAATGGAAGAAATGCTATCTAATGGAGCTAACTATTCTACTTCTGGCACCAGCACTTTAAGATCTGATTACAACAGTGAGTCAAATAAAACACCAAGCCAGACATCATAATAACCGTGGCTCAGATTCAAAGCACCAAGGGCACTTTTCAGCTTGAGAAAAATAACATAATGTAAGGGCTAAATCAATAATGGCAGCTCTTGCAACAATACCACTCAACAACCGATCAAAATAAATATCTAAAGAACTACAGTCAGAACAACAAATCAACGTACCTGAGGTTGAAGATTTGGAGTTCTGCCTTTGTTTGTATCTGTCTGAAACAGAAAAGACAAAAACACAAGAAGAAAGAGAAAAGATGAGGGTGTGTTTTTCCACACAGAGTCAGCAAGTGGAGTAAAATCCAATACCCCTTACTTGGATTTTCCACATGCAACTTGCATGTACAAGAATAGCTCAGACTGCAGTGGCAGTAGTTCATAAAGTTTTATCCTGTTACGTCCATAATTTGTTTTCCAAAGACACATTTTTTGTAGTTTTGCCTCTGTGCACCATCAGAGAGTGGATTTTAAATCAAACAATCAAGATGTAGTTGAAGTGCAGACATTCAGCTTTAAAATAAGCAACAATTATGCATCAACTGTTTAGGAATTACAGCCGTTTTTATACATGGTCTCATTTTCAGAGGCTTAAAGGTAATTGGATAATTGGCTGACAAGCAGTTCTCTTGTTATTTTATGACTAATAAGAAAGCAGATATAATATTGGAAGCTCATTCAAAGTGTTAAATTTCTATTCTTTTTTTTCCACTGTGATTTTAAATGAGATGTTAATGCAAGTGAGTGAGGCAGTCATTAGGCTGAAATACCCAAATAAACCTTTCAGAGAGATGGAAAAACTTTCTAAGTGGCCAAATCAACAATCTGGTGCATGATTCAAAAGAATGAATGCACTGCACTGGCAGCTCAGCAACACCAAAACCTCTGAAAGAACACAGAAGACCAGTAAAGCGCATGATGACAGAATTATTTCCATAGTTAAGAAAACCAGCTTCACATCTAGTCAGGAGGTAAACTAGACGCATCGTTATCAAGATCTACGACCATGAAACGCTTTCATGAATCGAAATATAGCGCAGGCTGCACACCACTGGTTACACTCAAGATTACAAAGGTCAGATTAGACTTTGTGAGAGAACATCAAAAAGAGTTTGCACAGTTCTGAAACAAAAAAAAAAAATCTCTACAGATGAAATCAAGGTCAACTTGCACCAGAATGACTGAAACAGAAAGTTATGGAGAACAAGACAAACAACTCATGATCTGAAGCAATCCACATCATCTATCAGTATGGATGGAAATCGAGAACCGGTTCCTAGCAGTTCCTATTGATCCCACTTATCAGTTCTTGCACTTGCGCTACAATCTGCTGATGTCAGTTGTTGTCGGAGGAAAATAGTTGAGCAGTTTACAGCGTGGATACGGACATTACTTTTATTTTTATTGCATTAAAGGACAAGAGTGTAATGGTAAAGAGCAAAATGCATCCAGGACAGTAACAACTGTATTAAACTGTTAACACACCTTCGGTCTTAGCAAGCGGCTGCACAGACAGCATGCTAACGCTAAGCTATCCAAAAACCCAGACTGGTGCTAAAGCCGAGTGAATGACGATCCCAGCCCAGGACTGCAGTCAAGTCATTCGTAATTTGGGAGCTGTGGTGAAGCCAGCCGCCGCTAAACTTCCTCAGGTAACAAAAGGACGAGCAGTCAGGCTGCAGCCTCCGTTTCTACCCGTTCATGGACGTAAAATCACTCTGGCGATTGCTTTGTGCTGTTGGCTTTCTGTTCATACCTAAATACTAAGAAATATCATATGTGTGTCTTCATTAGGATGGGGATTTGTTTTGGTGTGTTGGGCTGTAGCCTTAGGTTTATATTGTTTAATGATAATGAACAGACAGTGTGTGTTCAGGTCTTTTTACAGAGCAACGTGAAAGTAATGTTATGAGTAGTATAGTCAATTATTTTCTCCTTGGACTAATTAAGTAATTTACTGCATTACTTTTAACACAAGTGTTCTGTGTAATATGTGTAATAAATTATTCACAACAAAGAGAGGAAATACATCCAACACGCACAAACACTTGATCACACGACATGCAATTAATTTGCACGAATGTAACGTCTTTGATATGATGCTTAGTGATGGCGGTAACTCTCAAAGCAGAGCTAGTGAGAGCCCAATGAGAATCAATAAGATAACTGACAAGGAATCAAATCAATAAGTAATATCGATAATGGAATCGAAATTCCTAAATCCTTATCAATTCCCATCCCTTTCTGTCAGCCGTAATGGAAGTAATGTTATAGTAGGGCATGTAGGGCTGCTGGTAGTATTGGGTCACTGGTGTTAATTGATGATGTGACTGCTGATACACAGACAGCAGGACGAATTGTAAACTCCACTGTGGTGGTGTGAAATAGCAAACCTACAAGTGAGTGAGGCAAGTTTAAAAAGTCTAACTATATTATTGGTAACTGACTTTGAGGGTTGCTGTTGACCATGACAGAATTTTGAAGAGGAAATCTTGATCTGTAGGTGCTCTTAACAGCCTCACAACCAAGAGAAGCCTTTTTCTTATCCTTTCTCACACACAGCAAGACAATCTCTGCATCAGACGTTTTCTCGCTACTGAAAATACCTAGCTCGGTTTAGGTCAGAGGTCAGAGCTTGGATAGAGGGTGTAGGAGGCAGGACACATGATGCCCACTCACAGAATTCATCAAACAATTACCTGCTCCTTTTTTCACATGAGCTCAAACTAGATAGCTGCAAGGGTAAAGTCTGTTTAATGGCTGACTTGGACCCAAACACATTCTGACATACAGCGAGTAATGTCTAGAAAAGTTCAGAGCTGCAGTGCAAAGTGTGAAAGCGGCTTAAACATTATTCTTCCAATTAGGTCTAAAATATAAACAGACTCTGTAAAAAGCCTGTCTAATTTATTTTATCAGTGAGGAGTGTAAACAGTAGTACTCTAGGAAACTGTTAGTCTCGACTGTACAAGGTTACAACGTTAGATAACAAAATGAGAAGAAGAAGAAAAAAAAAGAATTCAGCAGATTATCTACAAATCACTTGTATGAAGGTTAAATGATTTAAGAATTTGTCTCGACTTACTATCACAGACATATGGCTTATCATCATCTAGATCTGTCCTCCTGCGACCTGAACCCCGACCCTGAAGAAAGGCAAAAAAAAAAAATCAATTCAATGAGACTGTCTGCTATGGAATCTGTGTTTTTAACATACAGACGCAACACAGAAAAGATCAGCCTGAGTTAACTGTGATTTGACTTTTTTGACTTTTCTAAACTGCATCTCCAGTACATGTCCATCATCGTTTCTCCAGCCACTTACTCTTCCTTTTCCCCGATGTCTCCGCTTCGGAGTGTCCACCTCGTAGTCGTCGTCATCATTGAAAGCATCTTCTGCTGCATCTGCCTCCAGAACCCTCTGGGACAGAGAGAGATAGAGTAATGGATGATCAGTGCTGATTAGAGCTTAGCTAGCTAGAGGAAAGGGGGGAAAAATAAATAAAAACACTGTGATGAGGCAACAGAAGTTAAGAGGAACTACAGATTTTGATCACATCAGTTGCAAAGCCTGTGAGGATTTGGGTCAACAATGCCCTCAGCCCTAACCTTGACATCTTAACACATCTCCATTTTCATTTCGATCCCAACAACAAAGCTATACAGCTTTTTAAAATCTCAGTTTAGAACAAACATTTCAAGCATTAACAAAAACATTTAAGCACATTTCTCCCCCCAAAGATTTAATGTCTTTATTCGTGCTGTTTTTGTGACTACTAAAAGTTATGGCTCTCCTCATTTATTTGGAAAGGGTTTTGGTCTTGTTCACACAAAATAGTATTACCAGAGCGGCTGCAGAGTGGCAAGATTTCCTTCTGGAAGGACTTGGCCATTATGCTCCAAGCACCCTCTTCCCATAAATACGCATGTTTCCACAAGTGTATTTGGTGGAATGTGTGATGCTAGGAGATATGCCTGCTTTTGACTTGCAACAAGAAACAATAAAGATACTGACATTTTTTTCACAGGCAGAGCTACTGCATTGAAAACTCAAGTTCTATATCTTCCCTTTTCCTAAAATGCCTCTCAGTGAGACAACAGTCATCTAACAAGCACCGCGGGTCAGCTGGAAAAACTTGGCAGGTTGCCTTGGCAACCAGTTGGGGCACAAAACATCACTGTGAGTGCCAAGGCCTTCGATCGTTTAACTGATACCACACAACATTTACATTTTAAAACGTTTACCGGATGCTATGAACCGCACTGATCCACACGCGGTGTGACTGGACCCACCTGGATCTCCAGCAGGCTCTCCTCATCGTTCTTGGAGGCGTTCCTCTTGTCTAGGCCCTCTCCACGAAGCAGAGCTTCCAGTGTAGTGCTCTGAGTCGGCAAAGTGTCCTTTGACATGAGACCGCCGTCTGCATGAAGACAAATAACAGGCAACATGTGATGAGTCATCACAACACCGGTTTAGTGTTTGTCAACTGTGCGCTTTAAGTGAAAACGTCAGAGTGCTAATGCACAGCATGTGCAGTGTATCACCATCAAGCACTATAATTTCGATAGGAACCAGCAGTGTCACAAACAGTGACCTGCATGAGCAGCTTTTATCAGCATAATTCCATTATCTTCCTTCTCTTCCACTCTTACTAGAACTCATAAAAGCATGTGGCAATTTGGTGTAGCATTTGTTTTTTTTTTAATGCTTATCATCTCTTTGGCCTGCAGCAGAATGTGTCATCACAGCCATTTTTCCACAACAATATACTGCTGGAAAACAACAAAAAACAAAACATACATGTTCTCGCTCTGAGGAAGACTGCACAGTCACTGAGGTCTCGGTACTGCTGCCCTATGCGGACATTAGGCTGACTTTGTCCACAGGAATGTACTTATGTGGCTTATCGCTTTAACTTGAACACATGCAGATATCTCCTCCTACACTGACGATCTAAACAAACAGTGTAGGAGGCGAGCAGGTTGAGCAGACAAAGCAGAACAAACAAAAGCTTTGACAGCTAGTCGGATCCACACATCTTATTTGCACAATCTCCTCTACAGAGAGCTTCATGATCATCCAGTTGCTTTGTGGGTCTTTGAAGAGGACATACTTCAAAGCCCCAGCTTTTGCAGAATATTGAGCACGTAGGACCTGAAACAGCAGAGGACTGCATAGGTGAGAGGCAGGCACAAAGAGATAGGTACGAGAGGGAGAAAGCTCGATGCTTCTTAAAAATTGGCCCTTCCACCATGTGGCAGCAGCCCCTCACCATTGTGTCTGCGCACGTTGACTTTCAACTCTCCGCGACGAGACAACCCCCCCACCCCCATCCTTTCCCTCCCTCCCTCTCTCTCCCTCTCTCAACCCATGGGAGCTGGGGGGGGCTAAAAATAGAGCCGGCAGCAGCCTGCAGCAGGGAGCTGATTCTGCATGCAGCCCCAGTCCCTCTAGCACACCATCAGACAGTGAGACAGACTCTGGCTGCTGCCCTGAGCTGGCCACCTCTGGCCAGCTGTACAATGTGCTCCATATAAGAGACACCAGGTTAAATCGGGGTACGTTTCCCCTCTGCTGGGCACTCGCAGACAGCACAAACCAATCCACTTTTTATTGGAGAAGGGAAGGGACAGCAGGGTGGTGGTGTGGTCTCGGCGAGCACAAGCTCAGTGGAAAACAATAGACTACAATGGGATGTGTTTAGGAAACAAAGGCTTTGTTCACATGCTGTCACTACATCTTGGTTTCTCTTTCCAGTCTCTCTCTCTCTCTCTCGCTTCCTCAACATCCCAACAATTTTTCCTTCTAACATGCAAAACACATAAACACAGCACCACAATCTTGGAGATTACTGTCAAAACATTATGCATTTTCTTTTTGCAGAAACTACTTGAAAGACCAAGATGTAACCTTGCATTTCTGTGTTTATTCCTTAGGATAGTGTAACCTCCCAGTGGGTATGAAAGCTTTGGGCACAGAATGGACCTGTTACTCGGTGTTGAGAAAGACTGGCCACCAAGCACAGACACACTGCGTGGCAGGCTACAGGGAGAGAAAGATGAAAGAGTTGCCAGAGAGAAAGAGACAAACCCAATCAGCAAGGGAGGTGGCAAGTAGAAAATAAGATGGAGTGAGAATATAGAGAGGGTAAATGTGTTGAGTGAGCTGTTTCAAGTGGCAGTCAGAGAAGACCAAACTTCATTCCATAACATTTATTAAATACTGTCTGCAGTGGCCAAACTCTGTCTCGCTGCTCCCAGCAGCGGTAAATCTAATTACATGTTCTACTTCTCACAAAACAAGTTTACCAGCCGTGGTGAACACAGCCACATTTCATCCTCTGAAAAATGACTGGCAGCCTGCTCTGCTCATTGCGCTGAGACTGACTGATATGCTTTTAGTGAGATTATTCCAGATCATCACCAGTAATCACATGAGCTGAAGGAGGTGGGTGGAGATCGAGGGGGAGCTGGCTGAGTGGGAGGAGAAGCTGAGTGGAGCAGAGAGCGGTGGGCAGGTGGCATGCTGAGAAGAGGCTGCAGGGTCTTACCGAGCTGGAGGCCGTAAATGCCCAGGCGGGGATCTGTGGAGTTGTGCAGCCGTCTTTTCTTTCGCCAGCAGCGGGCGGGGTACGTGTACATCTGTCCGGCTGCAACACCTGTAGAATGAACGCCATGAATGAAAATTCAAGTCTCGTGGCAATTTGTTTGTTTCGACATAAAGTCCTTCAAACTTTTTGTTTTTCTCTCCGAGACTGACAGGACAGTCTCCAAACCACCAAACCAAAACACACTAAACCAAATCATGATCATTTACTAATCTTAGCCAAGTAGTTTTGTTCCCTAAACTTCACTAAAAAGCACTTAATAATGTATTTTATGTCTTTTAGCTGAAGGTTACTTGCCACTCCCAACCACTAATACCCCTTTTCCATTAGTACATACTCTGATTGGCTTGACGCGACTTGGTTTGGCTCGACTCGTTTTCCACTGAATATGCGTAGGGCTCATTACAGTAACGTGACCGAACGTCCCATGACATCATTTGTTTGGGACACAAATGCCACAACAAAGGAGGAAGTTGAGGCGATGGTATCCCTGCTGCTCGGTCTGTGGCTCAAACTCGGGATCACTGTGTTTGTTTTTTTGTTTAGCCATTTAACTCGCTGCTGGGTTTCAAGATCGCTGTTTTGATTTTCATGAAGGAGACACTCTCATGACTCATTGAGTGATGTTGCTGACTATCTAATCAGTGGAATTCAGTCTGTTGGTGTCATCTTTTCGGATCATCTCAGATCCCTTGGAAACCCGGCCAAGTAGGTACTTGAAAAGTACCTGGTACCAGGTAATAATGGAAACCCTAAAAACCGTGTCGAACTGACCCAAGTCTTCTTTCTTTTTGCATGCACATTGTGGGTGTTTTCACTTACCGGGGCTGCGATGGTGACGTTCCATCCAGATGTAGCAGTTGTTCTGGGCCACCCCGGTTTGAGAGTCCAGGAATGGCAGGCGGACGCTGCGTTCAGCGCACAGGCGGGCATTGTAGCTGCGGCACTGCTCAATGGCCTCTTTATAGAACTGGTCGCCCAACCTGTCGAGAATAAGCAAAGATCTATGACAAGGGTAGATGTGGTTGGTTAACTTCAACTAATTGCAAATGACATCACCCGCTGGTTAATGAACTCCTATTTTTAACCTACGAGCATTAAAACACAACTTCACTACATGGGACTGCCAAGGGCTGGATGTGACAAACATTACATGCTCATACAATACCAACCGATCAATCAAAAGGTAGGCTTGCCTTAAAGCACATTTTGCTTTATCATTCATTTTGACTTGAGGGGACAACAGTTTAAAAAATGAACACCATGTTGTAGAGATGCACCGACTGATCAGTCAGGGACCAGGATCGGCCCATTCCTAGCATGCTGACCCCTGACCCATCTCACCTATGTCCAATTACAAGCCGGACCGTTTTGTGCACAGCAACATGGGCAAAAAGCAATTCACGTGCAAACTCACAGCGGTGTGCTAAGACGTCATTAGAGTAAACTCACTTCACTGTGAGTGAAGACACAAAATTCACACCTGGTGAAATCTGTTGCACTTGCTTTTGTTTGGTAAGATAGAACATGGAAGGTAAAGATGCATCTCATTTTCAGCACTTTTTTGTCAGGAGTTTAAATGAGAGGAGATCCAGGAAGTTGCTGCAGTTTGGGGAAAACTGTAACGTACTAATGTCTTTTAATCTAAAAAAGTTACGCGTTGAAGAAAGTTTCATAGAAAGAAAATTGGGATCAACAAAATGTAAATTGTATTCAACAAAATGTAAAACTAGGGATTGAGACCATAGCTCCTGCAGTAAAGTGTTTCCTGAACATGAATATGGTAGTGCAAATGTGTCCTTTTGCATATGAATTTCCACACAGAAAAAAACTCAACTGCACATCGCTGGATGTGGGTGACCTGTGTGTTGGTCGAATGCTGAATGAATGACAAGTTGACCCAGACAGGGAAGGGAGTGACAGTGGAGTTCACCGGGGAAAGGCAGAAGTCCAAAAAAACCCATCACAGAGCTAAAAATACAATATGAAAAGTACATACTGTGGCTGCAGTGGACATATCATTGCTTTTAACAGTCTAGGTTTCACTTCAGTTCTTTGTATGTTAACTTCTCCACAGCTGGCTGATGGACCAACAACAGTACATCAGGAGTAGCCCACAGACCGGTTGCACCACATACTTTGCACACTGCCTCTATGGACAACAGAACACTCTCTGCAGGTAGAAGGGCACTCTGCGACTGCCCATGGACTGCCTTTTTGCTACCACCGCTGAAGTATAATTTCAACATCAAAGTATTTCTTCCAGAATACTTCTTTGCAATCGGTGGAGTCGCTCTCTGCTGGCCACAACCCACAAGACCCGCAAGCTACATCCATCTTTTATATACAGTCTATGTACAGTAGTGGAAGAACAAGGAAGCAAAAAAGGAGCACAGAAAAGTCAAGAAAACAGTCTTATTAAAAATACTCAAAAGTTAAAAAGCTTAACAACTCTTACAGAACAGATCAGTTTATTAGCAATTCATATTGCAGCTAGCACCAGTGGGACTGAATTTAATAATGATATATCCGGTAAATATGCAATATTTGCCTTTGCACTATAGTGGAGTAGAAACAGACTGTAGAAAATGGGGATGCTCTTTTAAAGTGCAACTACTAATCAGACTTGAGTAAATCTACTCTTATAGTTCTCACCACTGTTGACACAGCTGGGACACTGATGTGGAAGCTTCTTTGAAGAACCGGTCAAGAAGTGCTGTGCTGCTAACAATAAGGGCGACTATACTTACGCAGCGTCTGATACCCAAGATATTCATCATGTACTAATGCTTCGATAAAGGCCTGTTGCTTTGCTGGCTGCAGATCACTTAGCTGAAGCAGCTATACGCTGATGGAAAGCCAGATCAAAACAAAACAAGGGAAGAAACACGTTGCTTCTTTAAAAAAAGACCGCAAAGATAAAGTGTATCTTTCATACTATCTGTTTCCTGTATATTCAAGTCCCCAAGAACCCAGCAATGCTGTTAGCATCAAACCCTGTTCAATTTAGGGATCAAACTGACAGCTGAGCTTCTCACTCCTGTTTCCACCTTGCCAACAGGGGGAATTTGTGGAAAGAAAAAAACAATGCATCCCATTTACAACAGTTCAACCACTCTGCTGCTCCCACTCCTGAGGTTAAACATATTATTACCTCTGTGGGCTCTTTGTTTGATCTGATTCAAGACAGGCTGTGAGCTACATTGACGCTGACTGTGTTAGATTATCACGCAAACACTGAATCTGGGGTCTGATATAAAGTCACTCCTCCGACCAGCAAGCAGCTAAGACTCTCGCACTTTAGTTCCACTTTTCTTAGTGCTGCTGAGATTTTGGCAGTCCCTGAGGGTTTCAATGTTAATATTCAGAGTGAAATGGGGGAGGAAATTTCACATTCAAGCCCTCAATCGCTGCCACACGCCTGGTATGGTAATTAGCCTACTTAATTAATCTCAGCAGAGTGCCTAGCACAAGGGCAGGTTCTAATTTGACTATATCAAAGACGAAGGTAACTGCTTCAACTCTGAAATCATGACACGGTACTTTGGATGCGTTTTCCACAGTTTGCTATTATATCACAGGGCCAAGAGGGCCCAATAATAGCTACTGGTTCTTCTGGTATAAACATCCCCACATCCGAATAATGAAGCTCCTCCACGTGTTCTCAATTACAGCATGAGAAAGACGGCCATTTTGAAGTGAAACTAATGAGCTGCGGGTTGTGAGTCGAGGCTGGAATTTTAAAGCGGAGGTAGAGGTGCTGGAAGGCTGATTTGTCAGTGCTGCTCGGATCCCACACTCCTCCTTCCCCTCCGTCTTTGCCCCCACTCTTGAGACAACGTCCAGCTATGCATTTGAGACAAAACCAGAGTGTGTGTGAAGTTTCCGGGAAGGACAGGCTTCGTGTCAGTGTGATTGAGAAGAGTAAACAGTCGCAGGTACACAGCTAGCGCAGGGAGGGGTGGAAAAGTGTGAGGGAGATGAGAAGGGAGAGGGAAGGAAAAGCTAACAAGCAGATCATGACTAATAAACACAGGACTTTATTCTAATGAATAATTGCATTACTACTGCTCCCTGCCTAATAAAGACGTAGCTGATTGATTTGCGTTGCATACAAAGCCAAAAACAACACAAATTTCTCACATGTAGCAGGGTTTTCTCTGGCTTTAAGGTGCAGGAATTTTTACAAGCGTATTCACACAGGGATAGACTCAAAACAGATTTGCCACAAAGCATGAACACACAGGGTCAGCGGTTTGACATGCTTGCTAGTAGCTTCATCGGATTTAAGAGAAATGTTTAGCTCATGAAAAAAAAAATAATAGCACGCAGCTTGGTAATAAAACACATAAATTAGATTTGTCAAATGTGTACCATGTGCGGAGCGTCTCGTTTCCAACAGTAAATCCCTGTCAACCTAACCTGTGTGCTTCAGTGGCATTCCTTGATATCAACACACAGCTGCGATGGGGCATAGTGTGACATATCAGTTTACTAAAAGCAGATCGGCTGCGAGTGCTCCCCGAAGCCGGCTACGGGCGCACGCTAGTGCCAAGAAACCCCTGCGATTACTCGAGTTGAATAAGGCGGGAGAGGATGCCGGTTGGTCTCAAGTGAAAGCTGCAGTGCAAGGGGGTTTGAGGAGGGAGGATGGTGGAGCATCTGAACATGTAAGTGGGTGAAAGACTTCTGGTGGTTGCTAGCTGTGTGTGCAACAGCACGAGCTGCATCAGAGCCCTGCCGCCCCCAGCAGCAGGTGTTCCGGCTTAGGTGAGAGATCTTTCTGACACCTGTAATGAGTGACAAGACCCACATGTCCAGCGACACAGGAGGGGGGTGGGGGGGCACACACACACACACCACCTCCAACTCAGTATTCACAACCTTCTGCCTTGTTCTGACAGACTAGTCTGTTGACTCGGCTGAAAGATAACTTCAACTTTATATTTTTGGACATTATTTTCATAATCAAGTTAAGATCAGAGAATGAAGCAACAGTTTGAAGAAGAACTGATCAAGTAACACACATGCGCAGTAAAATGATTGGATAAAGCTTCCAAGTATGCAGCTGAATAATACAATTATGTACTGACCAACTACAGACAACTAAAATGTATCTCTGGAGCCTTAGAGAGGTGTGCAAACCACTGGTTTAGACAATCCAGCTACATTTTTAGCTTGTTTGTCTGTTTTCTATTACGGAAAATAAATACGGAGGAAATACGGAAATAAAATATGGAAAATATGGAAGAAAAATACACAAAAATGAGCTCAAATTTGCACTAAACCAGATTTAGCTATTAGAATTAGCCATAAACACTTGACACTTGTGTGCATGCTACAGCCTCAGAGGTATGTACAACACATCCCCGATGTCTTCCAGCTGAGCAGAGAAGGTGAGTGTGCGCATGAGGGTGAAGAACAAAAGCAAATCTTGTGGCCAGTGGGGCCTCCGCTATCAGCGTGTTCCTGTCAACGGTTCACCGTGTCACATGGCTGCGTCCGTAATGTAAGCGTGTGTCAACACACGTTTTGCATATCTAACGACAAACTGCAGAGAGCAGGAGAGCTACGAGTGAGCTGCAGTCATGACAAAAAGCTAGTGCTTTACAATAGCCCGGCTTGTAAGGAGAATATGTAAGAGCAACAACAAAAGAAAAGAAAAACAAAAATCTGATATAGAACAACTTCTGTCTCGTGTGCCGTATTTAGAAGGTATCTCAAACTTGCAGGTGCACTGCTGCTCCACAGGAAGCAAGAGCTACCACATAACAAGGGTAGGGGGAGGGCCTACAAAGTGACTGCATCCTGATAGCAACCTCTGATTACACCAATCAGAACAACACAGTCTGGCTGAGGGCAGGGGTAAAAAAAACCAGACCATACACCTCCACACTGCAGTACCAATAAACAGCAAGCCTGACTCACTCAAAGTCTGCTCAACAGCAAATGACAAGAAAGCTGACAACACGAATCCGGCGGGTGGAACGTCAGGAGAGCCGCGGATGGAAGATGTGTCCAGGCGGCAGATAAACTCCAGCTGTGGCTCAAATTTTAATGAGCAGCTTTATGCGCTCCCCTTATTAATTAAATATTCCAGCCTCCATTTTAATCAGCAGATTCTGGAGATTACTGTCGTCCAACAGAGCTCAGAGAAGGGGACAGACCTCACCCAGGCGTGCGCGGGCCTGCATGCTCCTGCTCCATCAGCCTCATCCTCACAAAGTCAAACTAGCAGTTCCATTTCCCTGAAGTGAATCATCTTAATACAAAAAAAAAGGTCAAACTGGTCCACGGGAGCGACATCCAATTAGTGTCAAGTGTGACTAATTATAATCTGACAAACGTGTGAAATGAAGTCAGAAACCCGAGACAGAGGCTAATTATAGCAGATTGAAACACTTCATTAAGCACAGCTTATAGCAAGGAGACATTCCACATCAGAATGCTAAAACGTCAGTGAGATGAAGCAGCGGCTTGACAGCAGACAGATACCGAGGCTTGCTGGGACACAAGAGAAATGGCCCAACACCGGTAGTCATGAAATGCACCTCTGCGTGCTCTCGTGAAAACACACAGGCGTGAGGTACGAGAACAGCAGCAGTTTAGATGGGGAGGGAATTATTTATTGAACATTTGCACTGAACATCGAGTGGGTTCGCTGAGCTGCTCAGGTGCCAGCAGAAGGAGGCTGTGATTGCACCGGGCAATTCCCCGGTGAGTAAAACTGTTGAGCAGTTTGAGCGAAAATTGAGAGCATGCTCAGTCGACTGAGGAGTACATAACGATTCAACACCCCCCCCCCATTTCTTTTTTTGTGGGCAGGGAGGTTATCTTACTAGGAGGCCACTTTACTGGATCATCACATATACATAAACATATACATATATACTCTGGATGCTTAAAATTAACTTCTCAATAGATGGTGCAAAAAACACCATCCTTTCCAGCATCCTTTCCTAGGTGTAATAATGCCTCAATAACAATGGCAGCATGGGGTGCATGGATGTGCAAGGTGCTGTGAGGTCCACTCCTTGTGCTCACAGTCCACTGAGGTGGCAGGGTACCTCTGTGATGGAGCAGATGGTTCTCCTGCTTGTGCCCAACACTTCCTCTCTGTCGGAGCATCTCTCTGACAGATGGGCCCAGGATCCTGGACCAAGCTAATCTCCAGCACTCCTCCACTTAAAGGCACAGTGGAGACAGCCTGCACTATTCCTCCACAGTCCCGTGATTATAACACATCAATACAGGCGGACTGCCTGGTGACAGCCGCGCAACTTAACATGCATTTAAAGATTTAGCAGACCACAATGTGATTTCAGCACAAAAATGACAAGGAGCGAGAGGCCAAGTGTGTCTAACTTGCAGTGATACGTCTACCAGTAGGAACTGGTAAAACAATACAGAAGAACAAAGGAGAAAATGGGAGGGAAAGGTGGAGTATTTCTTTGAAGTTGAGGGACAAAAAACGGCAGTGCATGCACTATTTGAGCGCAGGGTGACAGCCTATTTTCAGCGGCGGAGTCAACTGCTGTCACTTTTGTCGATTTCGCCAGCAAGCATGCAAATACAAAATGCCTCCTCCCTTGCTTTACCGGGTCCTGACCACGTCTGCGCTCGGAGGAGCCAAAGTTGACATGTCGACAATTCACACCAACTATAAACGACTTTCGGAATGTCAGATGATATTCCGCCGCTATGTCCCACCGAGCGAAGGAAGAAATTCGGCTTTTTAATTATTCGTAACGGCGCAAAGGCACGTTGTGGAGAGTTTTTTTTTTTCAAATAAATTTACAGCCCAGAAAAAGACGACACTCTCCCGTGTTGTATGCAAAGCCGTGTAGAGGAAAAGCCCCGCTAGTACAGCGAAAATGTCAAGCAGCCGAACGCACGTTGTTTAAAACCAAATGTTGAAATCTAGCGGAATTAAAAAAATAAAAAAGAAACTATACGAGGTTACTTTGCCATGCAAGAAGTACACAAAATGAATTTGGACAGCTTAATAGCTCATATGCACACGGCTGGAAATGGCATGCACTAGCGCTCAGTTTAAATGTACGACTTGGCAACAAAGTAGATATTCACAAATTCCTCAATGTCTAAATTACTTACGCTTTTAGTGGATTCTGAATGACAGCCGCCATTTTGCTACAATGTAACGCAATATCGGCGTCTTGCAGTTCTGAGGGAAACCTACGAAAATTGACCAATCGGAGCTCAGGGTGAATTCGTGGACCAATACATCTGCAGCATGAGCGGATAGGGCGTGGCTTAATGGGGTAAACTGTCAAAATTATTTTAAAGGGTTTTCCCTTGTATTTATATTGTACACAACTGAATTACAGCACTTTTAAAGAGACCCTTACTGTAGCTTTGGATAGATATCACATGCAACTTCCTCTACTGGCTCACTGATACCATGCAGTGTATTGGCACAGAATATCAACATGGAAGCTTGGGTTTAATTATTTATTAAAATAATTATAAATCATTTATTATTATCAATAAGCACCAAGCAAATATTATTTGATTTTTTTTCTCGTTTATCTGAAACTGCAGTGCTGGAGGGAATGAAAGCAAGGCTCATAACACAAGGACGTTGCACACGATCTATTCCTCCCACATACAGTACAGTAAGTGGTTTGACACAGGGAGATTTAAAACACACCACACACACACACACACACACACACACACACACACACACACACACACACACACTTAAGACATGGAGGCAGTTGCAGATTATGTTTTAACAGACGGGAGCTGATACAACTTTAATCTTATGCAAATCTTCCACCATTTCTTCAAGTTAGTTTCCAACAGTTTAAATTCTATCAGTCATTTCTGCTTGGTTTGGAGTCTGTAGGTCAGGAGCGTTGACAGTAGCACCTTACCCAATTAAAAATAAAGGGATCAAATGTACATCTCAAACACTATAACGGGTATTTGAACAGTCTGCAAAGATATGCATGGCAATGAACTCCAGTACTAGTAATCTGACATAATGCATTTCCTATTATATCCTGTGCAACATTGGCATCTCAAAGGAAGGTGTGTGTGTGATGAAACACTCAGACAGATAAATCTATTTTGAGACAAGGCAGACACAACATCTTCTCATCAGACATCAGAACCAAAAAGTTCCACGTTAGGCAAAGGGAGAATTAACTTTATCTACAAAGCATACAATCGACAAACCCCCTTTTTTTCCTTGTTGCTTTTTTTTTGACAATAAAATATGAGCATACGTCTAAAAGGCATCACCATGTGCTTTATATGATAATGGTCTCAATACTCAGTAAAACAAAACTAGTTAATGATGAAAGACATAATTAAAGCTCTCAGTCGCTACATATGGTTCGACGTCTCGCCTTCGACACATTCGAGCATTAGTATTTCTGCGTAATGCTGAAACACAAAAACAAACAAGACAGAAAAAGGGTGGTTCACAAAGTGTCACTACAAAGTCTATAAATATACATGCAGTGAATGATGTCAACCAACAAAAAAAAGCTAAAGCAAACAGCTTTCAATAACGGATGTAAAGTAACAGAAAAAACAAGTCATTATAAGCAGAACAAAAATACCATTGTGCTTTGTCAAGAGGCTTTATCATGACAGACTGCATCTACAGAGACCTGGAGGCATGAGTGGAATAAGTAAAACCAGTTTGAAGACCATTTGTGTATCTTTGAGTTCTGAAAGACAACATCCATATGCAATGCAGGCAGGAACTGCAAATATTAAATATTTATATAATAATTCAAACAAAAGTTGTCAAAAATAAAAACATTATGAACATGAAGTACATGTTGTAACATAAGAACACTGAAATGCCGCTAACTAAAAGAGATAGTGAGGTTTATTCAGAGACCGTCCTCTGAACAAATTAAAGGCCATGATCTCTCACACTGTCATGCATGCCAGAGTGTGAATATTTTTTTTTTCAATTGTCGATACTTAAATAACTTTCAACATTTCCTCTAACATAGTTCTACGTCTTCATACGACCACATATTACATGATAAAATACCAGCACAGACACAGTGACCTGAATGATTTTTGGCATGCCAGATATCCAAAATCAAGACCTCCTGCGATAGATTTCAACTCAGTTTGGAGCGACCGCTTCGTCACCTGGATATCTGGCTTTTTGGCCATGGTAAGCAACAGCCTATAACAGCTGAACAAGGCGTAGTGCAAAAACTAAAATGTTGCAGTACATGCATGCAAAGGAACCTGCAGTAGGCTGCATGTGTTTAAAATATCTCTTTGCCATTACGTATATGACATCAGAGAAAATGCTCAATAACAGGAATTGCTGGAAACTAATCACACCAACCCATCCAGCATTCTCAACTAGCTATTATTATTATTTAAATTATATTTTTCATTATATTTTCTGACAGTAGAAAAATAGCTTGACAGCCTTATTACAAGTAAAATTAGGGATTCGTGTCAATAAGAATCAAAACACTGACACCGCGGATGATCAGAGTAGAAACGCAGGTTTCACACTCGAGTCGAGTAGCTCACACGTTCTGGCTGTTCTACAAAGGCCACGGGAACGCTGAAATCCCCAATCTGCTAAATGTCCTACATATATGCCTAAAAATTTCCCTTCCACTGATATGAGACAGCAAGAGAGGTATACTTTAGCAGAGACAGGCTGCTGAGTTAGTGAGCGGTTCAATACGGTGTTCTGAGGAAGGAAAGCCGTCCCTGTTAAAGTTCTCCAGGTTTCTGGTTGCAGCTGGTGCACACGCGCACAGGGTGGTCCCAGCCACGCGATGGAACGGGTCGGCGCTCGGGGGAGCAGTCATCGCACACTCCTTGGCCACAGGCGCGGCAGTGGTGCTTGGACAGCTTGGCAGTGAACTCGCGCTGGCAGTTGTGGCACGACAGGATGTCCTGGTCAGGAACCCAGTAGGCAGGACGAGCTGCGTCTTTCACTAGGCCTAAAAGGAGGGTGGAAAATAAATACACCACACTCACAGGTCTGGAAACTTTATATGACACCACATCCTGTTTGCTTAAGTTTATACTGCAATATAACCTAATAGAATCTCTGTCACGCAATAATTGTCTGTAAAACGATATCTGCATATGAATATGTAAAATATGTAGGCAAGGGACAAAAATTGTGGGACCAAATTCTTTCAAATTTTCACTTGTAGTCTTCTTATAGTAATACTGACCAATCTCATAAAGCAGGTCTAGGCTAGATGCAGTCTGCATTCTTGAAAACATTCATCCAATCGTCAATCATTATCCATTATTTTTTTAACTTAACTTAAATTTCTCCGCATTCTCCAACACTGAACAGCTGGTCAGAGCTGACTGAGCAGTCTTGGTCTGGATATCTGTTGGCAACACTGGAAGTTCCCCATAAACTATGTCAGCAGACCCAGCTGATGAATGCTCTCTAATATGATCTAATTACACCCGTGATTAATTCATACAAAAACCTTAGTAAAAACTGACAACATAATGTTTTATATGGGGTTTGTCCCAGTCGCCTTCTTTTAATGGGAACAATGTTTTCCCTGAATTTCTGTTGGGTGATGAGCAAGTGGTCAGTAAACACTCACATTAATCTCCTTCCATTATTTCTTTCAGTCCCGTGAATTTAAAACGGCTTAAATGGGGCATCTTCTGAGCTTTACCCATGTTTAGCTTTCCCCAGTACTACCTGAAGCGCACCCTTGTTTCAAGTTGTGACGGGAACACAGAAACAAGAGCTGGGTTTAAAAGTAAGTTGGCTAATTTCGTTGTGATTGGAGAGGACGTTACTCTGGGGTATTTTTGGGGTAGTCACAGATATGGAGATATCTTCAGCGAGATATCATGTGGTCCAAAGCATAATTATCTATGCCCTTTACCAGTACATTTAGACCTGCAGGTATATATAGTATCTTCACATCTATAAATATTTAACTTGTGTTTGGATTACACAAATACTTTTTGTTTAATCTGAATATGTTTGTGGCCTAATTGAAAAAGTACAAAAGTTGACACTCTCTTCTTATAAAGCAGAACTTGTTCTTTCAATTTGGATAATCCTGACAGTATCCTGTCACACTGGCTTAACAAACACACTTAACAAAAGCTTTTTCTCATATTCACTGGCCAAAGTGCATCCTGGAGGTTAGTTCAAAGGGTACAGAAATGATTGATCCCGAGTAGTTAAACGATCACTGAGGAATTCTCACAGATGTATGCTGTGTAGGCAACCTAACATCAATATTAAACAAGTACGAAGCAAAGGAGACTCACAAGCCTGGCAAAGTCTCATAAACAAAAAGAACAATATAACTGGTCATCGATCACATCACTGCACTAAAGACATCTGGTAGATACAAGAACTGAAACACTGTCAGTGTTAAACATTAGATGGGAGAGCACTTCTGCATGGAGGTGTTGCCACAGATATGTCCTGAACAGAGTGTCCAAGGCATTTTTAGGTTCGGTGGCCAGTGTGTGTGGGAGGGTTTCAGTTTTTTAGCTTATAAATATTTTTTGCTGGCAAGAGGAACTAGTTACAGCAAAATGCAATCTCCATATAAATGTAATCATTTTACTGCCGTTAACTTAAAACGCTTCAGATGGCTCAACTGTTTCCTTGATTTGCGGCATAGAGACCTGCTTTTCATAGCAGTACATGTTATATTAAAACTAGGTCATTAGGGCATCTCATATTCCTGGCGAGACTCCAGTATGACATAAATAAATTCATTTCTTTTTAACTGAAAATAAGCAGAATGGGCCTCAGCCACAAGAGGGCATCGCTGTGGTGTACTACCATTTACTGGGTCATTTGTTCAGGTTACATAACCCTCCCCTTTAGGTTTTGTTTCGGAAAAACACTCACCTAGTGGGATATCAATAGCAGTGACCACGACTCCGAATGTGTTGGTGACAGCTTCTCCAACCTTCCTAGCAAGTGTTCCACCTTCTTCCTCTTCTTGCTCTGCTTCAAGTAGTTCTGGATGAATTTAAAAAAAGACCCTTACTAAAGCAATGCTCATAGATGTTAAATGGCAGCATAACAGAGGTTTGAGAAAAACAGAGGAGATCTGACATTATTTAGAGTGTGTGTACCTGCATATGAAGATCTCTGCTCAAAGCAGATGTCACACACTCTGACAGGGGCAAGACCCCAGCCTCTCTCGGGGACGGGTGCAGCTTTGGAAGAGCAGCCATCACAGAAGCCCTCCCCGCAGGCACGGCAGTGATGCTTGGTGTCGTTATCCTGGAAGACTGTGTGACACTTGTGGCACACCTTGCATGAGAGAAAAATAATCACAGTCCGTGTTGTATTGAGCAAGAGCTAAAAGAGTGAGGCTGCAACACGAATCCACGTTTCATCATGAGACATGCAAATGTAGATTGTGTAAGAGGCACACCGCAGACAGTAAACATCCTTGTGAACATGAAAGTGTTGACTTGGCCGTTGGTAGCTGGTGGCAGAGGATGGGGCTGTGTGTGTCACTCACCAAGATGAGGGAGTTGGGTTTCCAGTAGGCTGGGGCGATCTGATCTGTCAGCCAAGAGGTGACGGCCTTGGCGGGTTTGACACTGAGCTCTGACACAGACTGGGCCACTAGGTTCACTCCATCCAGAAGCCGCTGTGCAGCATTGCTGTTGTCCTTTAAAAAGCCATCCGACTGCAAGAAACATACAGGTTATCTGTAGCCATAATTAGGGTCTATGCAAATCAGTGAAATATAGTCTGCATCTGATAAATAAATTAAATACTTGGCGCCACTTACTCCCGGCCAAACATGTTGGATCTCGGTGCGGACGACTGTATCAACAGGATCCTGGTTTCCATACCAGTACTGTCGGCTTCGATAGATCACTCCACAGTTGGGACATTCAATAACATACCTGAACATATATTAAAAAAAATGAAACTCATTTTTTATGACAATAATCTGGTATGTAATCTGATGTGGAGCATGCATGTTGGAGTGACAAGAAGAATTTAATTTTAGGTCAGAGCTTTAAAATGATGTTAACCAAAGCCTAGGTACAGATGCCCTCGCAGGTTATTTCCTTACTACTTACCCAGACCAGGCATATTTTGCGAGGCCCATCCATGGAGAATCCGAGGAGGCTGAGGTCTTTGGGACAACTATCACTTCTTTTCCTCCTTCATAGCAAGCCTGATTTGATGCACAACAGAAATGATTTCAATTTAAGGCTCTTTGGCAATGACACAGAAGTAATTACAGTGTTATGGTCAAAACAGAGAAAGCTAAAAGTCAAAGCTGAGTCACCACACTTAC
The DNA here is from genome assembly GCF_013358895.1 of Oreochromis aureus. NCBI lineage: Eukaryota > Metazoa > Chordata > Actinopteri > Cichliformes > Cichlidae > Oreochromis > Oreochromis aureus. The sequence goes on along the minus strand of NC_052960.1, from coordinate 21,433,002 downwards.
TTTACAGGTGTAAATGCGATTATCATACTGAGCAGAATAACGACAGCGATGCCTCGCCTCGTGGCGCACTCCCTCTCCTAAGTGGTTCATGCTGTTCTTGCAGCCAGAGCTGAGGTAATCACATTAACACAGAATGTAAAACAACAGAAACAGAAAAAGACTGAAGCAAAAATGATTTTTAAAAAAGACTTGCAAGAAATACTTACCCACAACTGAGGCACAGGCTAGAGCAGGTGAAGTATTCATCAGGAAAGAAGCAACTGTGTGCTACCAGCTCACCTGCAATTTCCCCACTGAAGCGCTCGCTCAGTGCCTGTAGGGAAATTAAAGATCAGCAGATATTAATACATAAACTGCTGTCAGACCAATTCAAAAATGCATTACCATGTGATGCAGAAACAAGCAGACTTCTAAATGCAGCCCTACCTGCAGGGCTTTGAAGATGACCACAGGCGTGCGTGGAGAACGGGTGGCGTTGTTATCCAGGAGCTGCTCCAGTTTATTCTGTAGGCCACGAAAGTCAGTAGGAGGACTGAGAGTCTGCGTACCCCAGTAGTGGACAGAACTAAAGGCCTCTGGAAAGCGTGAAAGCTTCCTGAAGCGCTCCAACAGCAGCCGATCTACTGACTCGGATGACTTATCTACAACAGGACAAAAATTGAATGGTTATTAACATTGGCTAAAATATACTGCAGATAAACCGTTAGCATTTATCGACAGTTCTTAAAATATTGTGCTTGAAAGAATGCATGTGACATGTGTGGGGAAATAGACAATATTTTCCTCTATAAGAAATACAAATGTGACTTTCATTCCAAAAAACAGCATGTGGGTAATAAACCAAAGAGCGAAAACATGAAGTTTGTTGTCCCACACTTTGAGGGTTCTTTCGGATTTTAAACAACAACTTGAAAGTAATGCAATTTAAATGATTTATCTCCTTATAAATACCACTTAGTGTCCACAGTTTTTCCATTTTTGTGTTAAAAACAACTTGCAGAAACTTGCAGCTTCATTTTGCCAGGTGATGCACCAGAGTGGTCAAAGGGTCTTCTTATTTCTGTCGGCTTTGTTTCTATTACATTCACACACAAGAAGATGATTTATGTTGATTTATGTACCTGTGCTTTTTTGAATGTTTGTGTTCGTGGTGTTGTATGTTTATTTTCCTTACAGGTGCGCCAGTTGGTGATACATTGTGTATTTCTATTTGTACTCTATCCTTTTATTATGTCTTCCCCAATCCCCACCACCACCATTTTTTTCCTGCCTGTCTTGCCTTAGACATTGTCATACTGTATACCACGTATAATGTAATACCTGAAATAAACACGAATAGAAATGAAGAAATAAATCCTGAACAAGACGAACCTGTGGAGATTTTATAGAGTTGATCTTGGAAAAGCAAAATGTGTTTGGTACAATAGTGAATTCAAATCATAATTCTGAATGCAAAAGCTGCCAGACAGACAGGGTTTTTTGTAAAAAAAAGAAAAAAGAAAAAGAATGATAGATATCAGACGATAGTAAAAACAGGCAGGCTTCCTCAGTAAAAAGGCTTATCCAACTTGAGCAAATTGCAAGTCTCTGCAAGCTGATTATTATACCAGAGCGAGAGGAAAACAAACCAGTAGATACTGAGGACTGGAAAACACATCACACTCTTAGAGTTTAGACAAATTCAAATTATGATTCCCAATAATGTACAATACCTGGTGTTAAAACTAGATGTAGATGTGTAAAAACCGGTGTGACTACAGCTATATATGTACATTTCTTTATCATTTCCAGATTTAACTAATGTTGGAAAGCTGATTTTGACCTCCAGATAACAGGGATAGAAGGCTAATATTTGCTAAACCCCAAATTATATGCAATGCTTAACCTTCAGTTGACTTTAAAGGGGCCACTTGTAGTCCTTTGATACAGTGATCGATAACTACTGTATATTCAGAGTGTCAGAGTGAAGACGTTAAATAAAGTTATTTTTAAAGGTTTAAGTTATTACATTGCACCCTTTAACTGGAGGAGGTGTTTTACCTGAACCCAGCAACTTAGTGTGGACTGTTTCATGGAAGATGACTACAGCGGGGCCCAGGGTGGACAGTGGAACATCCAGGCCACAGCGTGCTGTCGTTGCCTTCAGTTCCTTGGTGAAATGCTTCAAATATGCGTCCGAAGCATCTCCGAGAAACTTGAAGAGGTCATCGTGGAGACGGTCAGCATGGGTGCGGTAGATGATGAGGTCAGAGATGGCGAGCACCTTGAGTAAGAGACGTGTTCTCTGGCCTTGTTTGGAACTGTTCCCAAGCAGCCCCTCTGTATCAATGACCACTAATTTATGGATGGGATCAAATGCCGCCCACACTCCCACTGTGCACGACTCTTGTGCGGGAGAAGTCTTGAACACCTCTCTGCCCATGAAGAATGTGTGGTTCAAGGTGTGAGATTTCCCCTCTCCCGTGTTACCAAAGATGGACACCACCTTCAGCAGCTGGTCGGGCGAGCAGCTGAGGCTCTTCATGAAGGAAGCTTCATCTTTTATCTTAAAACAAACAACAAGTGTAAAAACTTTAAAGCATAAACAAAGAAAATGGAATATGGTCCCATTTAATGCCCACTTGCACAGCTTACCTGCATTTCCTCATTCTCATCAACCAGAAGAAAGCTTGATACCTTCTCCAGAAGTTTAGCCTTCTGAGATTTGATCTCATCGGCTATACAGACAGCAGGCTGGGCAGATGTTTGGACAGAGTTGCCTTCTGCAGGTTTGGGTGGCGGAGGATAATGTGTAAGCTGGTGTTTCTTCTTGTTCCCTCCACTGTGGGTACGTTTCTGACAGTCCTGACACAGGTTAACTTTGCAGTTCTGGCAACGGACCACAGATCGATGGCGCGTGCCACTATCCCCACTACCTCCTTTACAGTTGTCACAGTATGGGACATGTCCAGGACCTAGCTGGACCCGCTCGTGGTTCTTTAGCCGGTCATGACTATGGAGATCGAGCTCACAGCGAACACACTGCAGGCTTTTGCAATCAACACACTCAAATGCCGCCTCCTCAAAGCCACCACAGGAATAACTCTCCTGACATATCAGACTAGTATTGACTCCCTTTTCTGAAGATGAGCCATACCCATTCATCGTTTCTTAAGGAGTGAGCTTGAATACAGACTGGCGCTTATTGGAACAGCTTTGACAACAGCACCAGCTACTTCCAATAGCAGTTAATGAAAAATGCACAGTGCAGTAATACTGAAAACTAAAATGCCCAAATACAATAAAATAAACTTAAGACAGCTGCATGATAACAGGGCTGCTAATACACTGATTTAATCCAAAGTTTAAACACTGATGTAAGTGATCAAATTAGTTTTAGCGGTATGAAATTCAGACACCTAAACCGGTTGATCTAATGCCATTTAGTGCACCTAACAAAGGCAGTGAAGTAAAAGCCGTCGTCTTCTTCAGTAACGTTTAATATCCTTTCACCCTGTTAGCTTGTTCATGCATTAAAGTTAGCATTTAGCAGCAGTATTACCTAAAATATATATCTAAGGCAAGAAAGAAACTGTTAGGTAACACATAAGTGTGTACAGGTAACCAGTACCTAACGAGACAAAGAACCCTCTTTGGGGAAAAAAATACCAAAACAAAAATGAGCAAATGTTAATGCTAACAACAGGCTAACTAGCAAGCTGACCCTCTGTGGGTCTATACCTTGCAAATTCAGTAAATTACTTGGCAACCAAATATGAACAGTTAGCTTAGAGCTAGCTACTTTAGCCGGACAATTTCAACTTTTTCCCCCACCTCAAACAAAAGCTGCAATTAGCGAGCCAGCAAACCACCACAGCTCACAGCCGTCCAAGCAAGCAGCTAGCCTCCAGTCTGTCAACTAAACAGCAACAACATATCAACAAACAACAGCTAGTCGATGTCAAAAGCTCGAATATCTGCGGGCTCTTTCACTAAACACCGGGAGGGAAATCGCCGCGATTCGGTTTTAAAAGTCTTTAGAAGAGTTACTGTATTTAAATTCTTCCAAGCAGTGTCATTGTTTTGTTCTTCAGCCCCCCTCCCTGACAGATTGCTCTAGCTACGTTATTTTGTTGCCAGGTCAGATCAGCTGATCAGATTATTTTCAGTCACAGGGTCAGAGCAGGGTGAAGCCACGTTGCATCATGGGAATCGTAGTTCTTACTAATAGTTTGCTCTGTTTACATTCTGTGCAACTCCTAAAAGCTCACATATTAAAACGGTTCTTTTTGAATTTTTTGTATAATATAATATAATATTAAAAGTTTTTAAAAAAAAGTCCAGAAGAGAGGAGAGAATCAGTGATGTGATGTTTGCTTCGAGAGTGTTGATGGAGGAGTATAGAGAAGGTGGAAAGAAACTGCATTGTGTCTTTGTGGATCTAGAGAAAGCTGATAGGCAGGCACCAAAAGAGGAACTGTGGTACTACATGAGGAAGCCAGGAGTGGCAGAGGAGTATGTGAGGGTTGTGCAGGGACATGACAAGGACAGGAAGAGAGTGGTGAGGTGTGCAGTAGGAGTGACAGATGGCTTCAAGGTGGCGATGGGATCGGCTCTGAGCCCCTTCTTGTTTTTAGTGGAGACGGACAGGCTGACAGATGAGGTGAGGCAGGAGTCTGCGTGAACTGTAACATTTGCAGATAACACTGAGATTTGCAATAGATGATATCTACTGGATATAAATATGATCATATAGACCAGGTGTGTCAAACATAAGGCCTGGACGCCAGAATCTGCCCAGCAAAAACTCCAATTTGGCCTAAAAAGTTATATTTCTGTAATTTTACAATTTAAGTCCAAAGAGTCATGCTGACAGATTTCATTAGTCAACTACAGCATTTCTTTATCAAGTAGAAAAACTGAAACATACTCTTGAAATTGCACTTCTTTTTATTATATTCACATACTGCAGGGATTAAAAGTGCATTTAAATTTCTGTACACTGACAGAACAACCAGTTGGTCTAGCCCAAGTGAGATCAAAGTGGGCTGTGTGTGCCCCGTGATGTAATTGGAGTTTGCCATTTCTGATATTGACAATATAAAAGAACAAGACTATTTAGGATAATGTTCTGTTTAGCACAACATTCTGAAAAGCTCTAAATATCTCACTCCCTTTAAATTAATATCTAATCCAAATCTAGCTGTTGCTTCTAGTTGGCCAAATCTTATCCTTAACCTAATCACTGAAATTAAAACTCCATCACCGATCATCGCCATAGCTAGGAAAATGTGGATGGGCGTTTTAAAAGTAGGTTTGGGAAACATGTCCCATCATCAGGCTTCCAAGCAGAGGATGGATTTAAATGGCTTTTATCTTGTAAAGTAGCACTTCAAAGCAGCAGCAGGGGACCATTTGTCCTAAATGCCAGTCTGCGCTTTCCCTCCGTTTCTTCACTGACAGTAACTTCTAAAGGCAAATCCTTAAATTTGATGTTGTCTTTTTGAAAGAAAGCAAATCACAACCACTGCATTTCTTAATCCATTTATTACAAAACTTACCTAGCACACAGAAATATAAACAATAACAGCAACAAACAAAATATGAAACAAAAAGTTATAAAGAGAGGAAGTGTAGCTGGCTGAAGTCACCGTATTGCGGATTGTCACATTTCACACAAGGATGGGGATTTTGAGATCAGTTCTTTAAATCCACAGCCCACAATTTGTAGAAAGATACTTTGGTTAAAAAAAACAAAAATCATGATTTGTTACAGTCGAGTGAGGATACCCGCTCTGCACTTTGGATTTCAGATCACATGAATCTAAAGATTTTCCTCCATCCACCATCATAAAGAGACTTTAAACTGTTAAGCAAACTGAGCTTTTTGTATTTAGTGCCAGCGTGCTTGTGCTTAATGGCAGCAAATACAGCACAGTCAAACGCGTCTTTAAGGTTGTGCTGTGTGAGAGCCGAGCACTCCACGTAGTCGTGAGCTCTGATCCTGCTTGCGAGCCGTCTGGCCTTGTTAAAGAGCACCGGTCTGGTGCCCTGCTGGTTCAGATGAATAAGGACGTCCACACTGTGGCGAAGGTCTGACTGAGTTCCAACCAGAACGATGGGGGAGATTGGGTTGGCGGCTCGAATCTGTGGGATCCATTTGGAGGTGATATTGTCAAATGAGACGGGGTTGACGAGGCTGAAGCAGAGGATGAAGACGTCCACATGGGCATAGCACAGAGAGCGCAGATGGCCAAACATCTCCTGATAGATCAAACATTGAGAGATGAGAAGCACTAGACCCACTTGTCTGTTTAGAAAAAAAACTGTGATATGTGATAATTACCTGTCCAGCAGTATCTATCAGCTTAATGCGGGTTGGGATTCCATTCACATGAACCAATCCTGGAAGTTAGGTAGAGACAAACAGGCTTTATTGCTGGGTGAAATATCTGACCTTTAAATAAAAGGGCTCCTTCACTTACCTGTGAAAACATCAAATGCAGTTTGCCTGTACTCAGTGTTGTATCCATTGAAGATGTAACTGATAACCATGCTGGTTTTTCCCACTGCTCCATCACCAACCAGCATGCAGCTCACTTCTTCTCTCATTCTGTTTGCTTTATCAGTTCTATGACAGGCAATCTTCCCTTACATTATCACTGCACTATCTTAGAATCCCAGCAATGCGAAAGTCCATGCAGGAGTGCAGCACTACTGTAAAACATGTCTTCTCCCACTCTGGGGGCCTGTTAGTGGCAATAAAGGGAGAAGGCCACCTCGATTTGAAAGAACAAAGGCGCCCAATCAGATGAGTGACCTCTTCTCAACACTTTGACCGTTTCCGTTTGATGCAGATTTACATAGTCACTCCCACCAAACACTCGATTCGACTCATCCAATAAAGGTCACTTAACTGGACGTTAAAGACGGCATAAGAGGATAATTAATTTTATTTCGCAGAGTGCTTGTTTGTAAATGTGTAAACTTAACACAAACAAATATGTGGAAGACTTTAAAAAGGAATTTCCAAAGAAAAGCGTCTGGACTTCTTTAAGTTGAAGAAGTCCAGACGCTTTTCTTTGCAAATTCCTTTGACTACGATGACCTGGATGACTGAGAACCTTCACAGACAAGACTTTAAAAACTCTATACATGCCCAATTCTGAAAATCGGGATACTAACGTGAACAGCTGTAGTAATAACCCCGATATTATCGCGAGACTAGATTTACGAACTCCTAAATTCTCTGCTGTGCGGAGATGCATACGTTCTCGCGACAGTGAGGTAATACGGACGTCGGCCACTAGAGGGCAGTGTTGCTCCAGCATGGAGCGGGTACTTCACGGTGCTTCGCTCAAGTGCAGTTTGTTTACTTGGTGAAACCAACCAGAAAAGCTAATTATTCTGACTCATTCACAACTTTCAAAAAATCATTTTTGATTTTCTGAAGTGACCGAAAATAAGCTGACCGTTTTTTCTTTCATTTTAATATTCCTTTAATCAGTGCACAGTGAAATATTCAGCATCCAGAAGCTCCAAACAACATTTCTTGCCACTTTCTGTTTGTTTTCATTGGGTATATAAATTACATTTCAATACCAGCTTTACTCTGACACGCAAAGAGCAAAGAGCAGAGCTGAAGGGAAGTAGTGGAGGTCATTGTTTGTCATCAAGTCCAGTTCATAGTAGTGACGTCAGGTCCCATCTGTCTTTTTTTTCAGGGTGACTGGGTTCATAAATACACAAACACACACACCTACACACACACACACAGACACACACACACACAAATCTCAAACATATTTTTTAAATCTCATATTTACATTTCCTCTGTTGCAAACACACTCATACAAACTGCATTTGCAATTCAGTGACTTCCACATCTGCAGAAACTCAGCATATTACTCTGCTAGTACCACTAATCACAGTACCTTAAAGAAGCTCACACTGATAATTCTTTGATCACATGCTGGCAGTTAGCCTTAGTTCAGGGGAAACTGCTTAATTGTGAAGTCTGTAGTTTCTCTGAATTCCCATCATGCATTTGATTTGTGTTTCTAGGCAGAAATACCAAATGCATTAAATAAATTATATAATACATTTTTAAGCCTGCTGTTATGGAAGTTTTGACTAAATAAAAAAAATCATGAATTAATAAAACTTTGGCTTGGAAAACCTCTTCTGCCCCACTGATTTATAATTGGTTTATAATGCAGCTGGAGTCATTTTCTTATGATCCAGCATCTAGATTACATTACGCCACATTTTTAAGGCCAGTGTCTGACCTTACAAAGAAGCCATTATGGTAATATTAGTAATGTCTGCAAAAATAATTGGTTATAATCTTACTGTACTTTTCCTTAATTGAACTTGCTATTGCAGCTATGTTGTGTTGCAACATTTGCACTGAGCCTTGGGCTTGTTTCCCTGGCAAACAATCCAAGTTTTGCACTCCAACATATCACAGCTGTACTGCAGAAGAATTGTACCAGCAAGCGGCGTAACATATTTTAGAGCCCGGGAAACGTTTGGGGGGTTGAAACTGCAGCTTTAAACAAAGTGTTGCTCCTTATCTGTCTGAACCTGCAGGAAACTGTGCGAGCATTGTGTTGTAAGGTCTCTGCTTCCTGTTTGCCGTTGTTTCTCACTTACTCTTTCTCTTCTCCCTTTCTCTCCCCCCTTTTCCCACCACCTGCGGTGCGAGTGATAGAGTTTATTCCCCGTGGTAGGAGGACAACATCTGGTCCCCACCCCACCTCCTCTCCGTACACATCATTCTGCCGGCTCAACTCCCATGCCACACCTTTGACAGCTGTGAGTCACAATGTGCTGTTCCTTAATCCAAGGTAAATGTCAAATGCAGGAAATCGTCTTTAAATACCCTTCCATCCAAAGATTGTTTTTCTGTAACTTTCTTTTATCATCTCAGATTTGTCGCAGAGCTTTTCAAATAGAAGCAAATGTCTGTGAAAGGCTTGCATCACCCTTAACTCGTGCAGCAGATGTCAGCAGAGTGTTAATGGCTCAGTGTCCTGGGATGCATACGTTGCTATAAACATGTTTAGTCTATGCATTCCCACGGTCTATTTTTGTATAACTAGACATGCATAAATGAATACCGACATAGATTTATTTAGGTAATCTGCTTAGGAAGAGACTCTCTCTGTGTGTGGCTTAGGAGAGCCCTCTGGCATGCATAGAGCTCACTTCAAATTCCACACCTTCAATATGTAGTGATAAATCTTGTCAGTGTGCTCTGACTGCAGTCTATTTATTTAAAGGCATAGTTTAAGATCAGCACAAATGCATCCGTCTCGACCCAAACTATTAGCCCAGTATTTTAAAAATAAACTCAACATCTGCCTGCACTTCCTGTCTCATATCAAATCTGACAACAATAGAGAATCTCTGCCAGATAGGTGTTAAAAGATTATGCTGCCCCCTAAGCCGGAGCTCAGCATGGCACTCTCAGGCCACAAAACAAGTCATAAACAAGCCATTTGCATAACATTTCCTGTATCTCATTTTAAGTAGATGAGAATTAGAGCAGGAGGAGTGCATCCATCGCACTCCACCCCACATAATAGGAACCTTTTACCTTATGTGTCATTAAACTTATATTGTTGTAGTATAAAGCACTGTTCTCTGAAAGGTCCCGTTACAAACACTCACAAAAAAGTGCTTCATGAGTTCAGTCTTCTCCGTGCGGCCCTCAGTAACATGCTCACGCCCTAAACTCCACTCTGAATCTATGGGAAAACCTGATCTAGCAGCTGTACTAAATACTTTAATAAATGCTAACAGCCAAAGCAGATATGCCAGACAATCACAAAAACTAACATGCTTAGTTAAGCAGCTACATGTTTGACATAACTTACTATATTGCTTCAGCATATTAGTATAAAAAACACAAAATCGAGGTCTCTGTCCAGAAGAGTGAAGTTTGAGGAACACACACGTACCAGCTCAAGGGAGTGAAAGGAAGATTTTCATCCTGATGTTTTTGACGCCATCTCAAAACTTTCAACTTTTTATTAGCGCTAGACAAAAATGACGAAGGAAGTCTGTGCCAGGCACTGTACATATAGTAGGAGTGACCTTCCAGTTTATAAATGAGTTTCAGAGCTAGACTTGTTTTTAGTAGTGCAGGGACAGTAGGGAGCTGAGATAGTATGATGATACCTCTTCAGTTTATTTGCAGCCCTCTTCTCAGTGAATCTCAAACCTTATGCTCACCACACAAAGTGATTCACGTTGAGACTTGTGTGGATTTCGTCTGTTCTGCACATGACCCTTATTTGTATTCTTGCCTTGTTGCCAGTTATTGAGATGCACTGTGGTATCAGTGCATTTTCAGTTAATCTGGATTGACATTTTAGCCATTTGGATCTGAGCCAGCTTATGGTAAGTCATCCTGCCCCAATTTTTAAGTAAAGCTTAAGGATTTGGGGGGCTTTTGTTAGCCAGCAAGAATCCATGCCAATTTAGTTACCTCTGCTCCATTAAATCCTAGCTGGGGTCCAGAAGCAGCAGACTAATCCCACTTTACCCTCCAGAGAGCATCGTAAGGGGTCTGTCCTCTGCCCTTAGTGAAAAAAGAGCTGCTCTCCCACGAACCTGTTCAAAAACTAAAACTAATTTTTATTTGTCTGCACCATGGGAATGTGGATTATTAACACACATTTAAACACCCTGAAAAATGTTTTCTGAACCATCCTTTTAGATCCTATATGCAAAGTGGCCTTAGGACAAGTTGATGAATTTCTGAAGATATCGATTGATCTTCTTTCTGAGAATGGTGGGACTTTACATGAGTCACAACTGAGCAATATTAAAACTGTGAGAAGATTTTGTTGTCTGAATTAAAAATAAGAATTAGATCATTCTAAGAAGGATGAATAATAGCTTTCTTTTGTGTTGAGTCACATGCATTTACTAATCAATATTTATGAATGTTATATCTATATTTGCAGAGAAACGTTTAGTTTAAACTACCTCATGTTCAGCCTGGCAGTTGCACATTTACTAGCTTTTTAGATATGAATGAAAAATTATTGAATGAAGTTCTAAAAATCAGTCAGGTAATGCTGATATTTCCACATAAAGGTACGGCCAGCAGGTGGCCTGGCTCTGTAACAAAAATATAAGCTAAGATGAGCTAATATATGTTTTTCTTTATTGTTTAATCCAAACAAACCTGAAGTACAAATGTGGGTTTCTGATTTATTTTAAAGATGCTGGTATATATTCTAGTTCTCACAGCCTTGCATGAGAGAAGGATGAAGAATGGATCAGATCTGAACAAACTTCAGTTTCACAGGTGTTTTTTGGCTTCACCATGATGAACTATAGGTGTCCATGTTTAAAATACTGCAAGGAAACCCCCGGCGTCCTGTGAATGGGCACATTCACATGATGATCCTCACACTGTGAACATGTAATAAAATTAATTAAAGTACGTTCATATGCTAGTGTGAACATTTGCAGTAGTTCGGTTACTTTGTTTTGCCATTTTGTAGTTATTTTACCTGCAAACAAAATGTTTTCTGGCAGACTCTCTCAGACACTTGTTAGGAAAAGTTTCCAGCTGCTACACAATGCAAATACAAAACCAGCTGCTGGACATTCCCATGTATTTTTCATGGTTACGTCACATAGCTGACAGCTTTAATCTGGATTGTTGACTGCTCTCATTTATAGAAATGGAAAACCTGAACCTTTTAGTTTCCAGGTGAGTCATCTATGACAACATCTCAGTCTTAGTTTTGCCATAATATTCAGGAACCCTGCTGCCAGAAACAGAAAACCTAAAAGACGTTGTTTTTTTTTCCCGAAAGGCCTGCAAATCACAAAATTGATAACAACATCAACAGAGGTTTCACCCTTTGGCCTTTGGACGCATCTGTGCTTTCTCCTTATTTTAGTTTCAACTGGCTCGGCATCAATCCACACAGCATATGTTCTCCCAAGGCCTGATTACAATCTCTTCAAACAGGAAGCTCTGCTGTAACTGGCTGACTAACATGAGAACACGAATTTTCCAAATGGCACAACGTCACAAACAAACACAGAGTATCATTTGTGGATTTCGCTTCTAAGATTACACACTTAAATATCATGTGAAATATTAAAGCAAAGTGAGCGAAATGCTCACGTTATCATATGAACTACACAGTTGGCTTTTATTAAACAGCGTTAAATAAGTCCCTTATAAATCCATGAGTACCTAACTCCCAGAGTTCTGCCCCAACCCCCTGCAACCCTGAATGGATTTACCGGAAGATAATGGGTGGATGGTTGGTTGGGTTTAAAGATAGTATTCCCTCTAGAAAACTCCAGACCAGCATTTTTGGTTAAGCACAGTCTTTCAGATTAAAGACAGAGTTACAGTGACCCTGCAGCTGCTTGATTATTAACTGCTGTCCTGTAAAATAGCACTGATATGGAACCTCTGTGAGTGTGTGGGAAACAGAGCAGCCTTTCCTGTTCTTTGAGAGAAAACACTCAAGAGAAAAATGGCCGGAAACCTCCAGGGCCTTTTGATTCACTCTGAGAAATCAAGTCAAGCTACCTGAGAGCTTGGAGACCTCATAGTGTCTGAAATGAGCCAGTAGATTTACATATTTTTGATAGTTTGGGGATATTAATTGATTTTTTTTGTAACATAAAGGAACTATGTGTGGAAATGCATGTTGTGGTGAAATGATAATGAAATGATCCGGAATTTCCTCACAGCTGTCATAAATCACAGTGTGCTCCGTTTTTCACAGCAGACCGGTCAGACTGGAAAGCACTAGATGAAAAGCAGGTGCATTCTACCTAGCTTTCCTAAAGGAAATGCAACTGTATTGTCTGAACTGGTTGACCTACATCAAACTGAGTCTGCATTTTGCAAGACCTCTTGCTCAGTTGCAACACATCAGTAATTCCACCAGCGTTTTCCCCACAGTCACAAGTCCAAACGTTTCTGGGGAAAACGCTCCAATTGAAAGTGTGATCTAAAGTGTGAAGTCAGTCTCTCACACCTTCAACATGCTGGACTGTTTTCATACAGTTCAAAGATAAATATCATGACGTTACTGTTCAAATACAACGTGAATCTGCCAGCAGCTTATGCATCAGACTGTGATGGTAAGTGAAAACAAAGATGCCTCCACCAGATATTCCGCTTGCAAAGCAACTGCGCTTTCAAACACTGCACAATGTGTCCCTGTGGCGAGCCACGCCAGAACTGGTTTGAGCTACTTCGGGTGCCAAAGGTGGAAAATATTTGGACAAAGGTGAAGTCCTGTGGTATCATTTCTGCCCCCCTGAGTTTCATAACTTAAGTGATATTTGATTAAAGTGGGCAACTCTGTGTGACTGAGACGCAGTGTGTGTGGTTTTAAGGAAACTAACGAGATCATCCGGATAAGAAGACTGATATATCTGGGTCAGCTTCATTTTTTGTTTTGTTTGTTTGTTTGTTTTGCTCTCCAGTGCTACCATGCAGTGACGAGATGCCAAACCTGGTACAAAATGTTCTAACCAAAAAATTCCGATGACTCAAGTGCTGTTTATGTAGTATTTGTCTGTAAGTGTACACCCTATAATTAATTTGTTCCTTCAAAACCAATTCTGTCCTGTGTCGTCAATGCCAAGTACCAATCTCCACCGATACATTTTTTTGGTGTGATGTGTTTCAGGGACGATACATTCTGGGTGTCATTGACTGAAGCTGCCCTGAGCATCTGCCAGTTCATAAAGACTGTTTTCTTTGGAGTAAGAGCTCGATCGAGCCACATTAGAGCACTGATGATTTACAGATACCTCCAGCAGCTCTCATTATAGCTACAACAATAAAGATAGGACAATCAATAACTGTTCCCTACCACACTCTTTGCCAAAGAGTAGAGGAAATATGAGAAGCTGTATTCACAGTGTCACTCAGAACATTCAGTGCAAACATCTGTGACATTTCTTTCTTTTTAATTTCCTCAGTAGTTACTCAAGAGCAGCTGTGCTGTGTGTGTTCATTGCTTGTTATTAGGATGGCAAATAGACTGGCCCTGCTACCACTGGCATCCCGATTCATGATTATACATCACACAAAGCAGCGTAGAGTAATTTTAACAGTTATTGTGGTGTTTTGGATTTAAACTCAGATTGACTACATTTAGAAACTCTCACCTCAGTGCATGACAGCCCTCGGCCAGACCCGTGAAACTGCGGTGAGTTCAGGTGTAAATGAGATTAGGGAAATGAAATTAAGTGGTGCAAAAGTGACGTTCCTCAGGGATTGAGGCAGCAGGTCCCCGGCTGCAACTTTAATTTTGTCAAGCCTGGTTCAGGTCCCCGCTCCTGCTCCGTGAAGATTGAATTAAGAGATCCAGCCGACGAGAGTCGTGTTCTGCTTTGACGAGAAGAAACACTTTTCACGCAAACTGCTAGTGATAATGAATGAGTTGTGTTGATTGTCGCACAATGATGGATGAATACCAACTGTGATCTTTCTCTTCTGCCACATGTAACCAGATCAGTCGCAGCTCAGGCCCAAAGCAGAAGCCAGATTCGCCCTTTTGATCCAAGTAACCTGAAAGCTTTATATTTCATATAATGCACTTACTACGTGAAGTACAAGCTTCTGCGTCTATTAGACGATTGAAAGAAGTCATGTAGGGATTTTTTTTTGCCAAGTCACAATCACATTATTTGTGTCTCATTAATAGATGGTCTTCCTCTTGTGATGAAGTGGCCTTCCCAATAAAAAAAAAACCACTTAGGTCCTCTCATAGAGGGGTGAGGTGATCCTCAGGAGACACAGCTGACCATCCAGTGTAAGAGGGCAAGGGCTCTAAAGTGGATGGACTCCATTAGCGGCCTAATCGCTTTCTCTTCAACATATTTCCAAGATGACCATCAGCCATTGACTGACCAAACCAAGGTCAAGAGTCAGAGTTCAGATTGAGTACACATTAGCATGCAGGTGGAAGCTCCAAACACAAGAAACAATGTTTTTAGGGATGTGACAACTGTTCTGTGTAGTGGTAGATAGACCAAACTGAACATGCTGAGCACATTACCTCAGTCTCTTTGTGTTATTGTGAATGTTCTTTACAACTAGGGCATCTTTTTTAACAACATAATTTCCTGAAATTGTGGTTCACAATGTACATGGAGCACAAAATACGCACTTTACTTTTTACATTTTTTATCAAATGAAAAAGCTTCATAGAACCAATCCTGTGGGCTTTAATAGCAATGCAATTAAAAGTAAAAAAAAGAATGGAAAATGTCAGACATATGGAGATGTTTGCACATATGCTGGTGAAGAATTACCTCCTAAGAATATTGATCCTAGGTCTCACATTTCCTCTGCACTTTGCCAAACACTGGTATGGTAAAGAGGTTTTATTGATTGACTTATCTTTATTGTTATAGCCACAGTACGCGGTAAATCATGCAGTCATCTGCTTTGAATGCTATCAGTCCATTAAATGTTATCTGTTACCAGTTGTCGTAGCTCCCATAATTATACCTTAGATTGAGCACACAGCGTGTGATTGCCGATGACTTCGTGTGACTCAGGCTGTCTTGAGTTTGTGTAATTAAATACATGGAAAAACTCATCAGGTGGTGTACAGCCCAGCGTTAGACCAAAGCCTGTAATAGACACGTACCCCAGATGCATGTCAGTGTCATTCTTCCCTTAGCCTAAGTGTGAAAACACCCCTCCTACAACATACTACTATAACTACTTTTCCCAAGTAGTTTTGATGCTTAAACCTAACCAAGCACAAAAATGAATAAAAACTCAAGAATGACCGAACTTTACTTTATGATAAAGGCCTGCTGTGCCAGCTGGGGAAGGATGCACCCAACAGGTATTAGTGTCTTCAAATCCTAACATGCCAAGAAGTAGAGGTCGAGCCTTGTTTATATGCTGAAGAATAGACTGGAAAAAGTAAATAAAAAATAAAATCTCATCAAAAAAAGAAGAAACTGAATGCTGTGCAAACAGAAACTCTCGATTCAATTAGCGTCTCTTGTTTCTTTAGTGAACTCATGAATAGTAAAAATGAAAAGCATGTTGGGTGCGGACTGAAGGGCAACGAGTACTCATATTTTCTGAGTCATCAGGGTCATCTGATATTTTTGTCGGGAACAGCTTGTACCAGGACTGCACAGTACCAGGTTTCTGTGTACCACATGTTACCACATGTGTTGTAGAAAACCACTAACAAACTCATTGCTCTGTCTCGTTTATCTGGATAATCTCATTAGCTTTAATGAAAACGCTGCATCTCAGACAACACTGATAGCTCGCTTTGCTTTACTGTTTTTCCGCAAACAGTATCTTATTGGGCCACTGTATGGTCAACCCAATACCACAGCTTATGATTTGGGTGATGCTCTTCCAGGTACTATCATTGTACCTTGGACAGTGGTTTGTACCTTACAGAGACCAGCGCTGAATCTCAAGGAACAATTTTGTTCTTTAATGTAATGCTGGAAAAATTAACCATAGTAACAACAATAGAAAGTGCATACTGGGCGCAGGGGTACTCACTTATTTATAATATTTTCCTCATTATGCATTTATAAACTTGTCCATACACCAGATATATGTGAAGTACATATGTATACTTTTTTCGTCTTACAAACTCAAAGTGTTTATCCATCTCACATTTACACCTACAGCCAATTAACCTGGGCTGACCAAAGAAACAGAGCAAGCACAGTGAGAGTAAATGGCACACAAAGATTTGGACCCAGAACTTCATCCTGTGTGACCGTAATAAGACAGATACAGAATCAGATATGTCAGAATACACTAAATGTGTTTATTTATAAGTTAAACACTTATTCATTATTATTATTTGTACCTAATCTCCTTTTCTATAGGACTAAATAATGCCTATCTGCAGACATGACACCTTAAAAGTCTTGAACAAACTGTGAAAATATGCAGCTTTTACTGCTTTGCCATGTACCTTTTTTGGCACTTGGAAAACATACTTTACGGTTCAGTAATTTGTCCGCGGGAGAGCTTAAACTTGTATATACAGAAATGGACTTTCACTGAAACCTTTATCTCTGAGAACAGAGTTATGTAATGAGTTCTACAGATCTCTCTACCTGAGAGGATATTCTGTCTGTGTCTATTTTACATGTTTTGTGCACGTGAGATCTCTTTGCTCCGCTGTTTTCATGGCTCTAAACCTTTGACCTAGTTTGGGGCTGAGTTCTAGGAAAGCAGAGCAGTACCACAGAACTGTGGCTTGTTTATCCATGGAAGAAGGAGCCCAGACAGGGAAAGAAACCCTATCTGCACCCCACCTGCCCGCAGAGCCCCTAACGTTCCCTCTATACTGTAAGACTTGACAGTCTTCCATGGTGTGGGTCCTCTATAACAGCTTATGTGCACTCTGGTAAACAGATTATTCCCAACGCCAACACCACTGAACATTGCACCACGTTATCAGTATTTTGCTATTTTTCACTGTCAGTTTTCTTTACAATGATTAAAAGACTTTATGAGATTTTACAAAATGAGATGCTAATGCATTTTGTGTGTTTGAGGAATGCCTTGAATTGAAAATGACTCTTTAAAGCTGGACCAACCGCTGGGCTTGGCACAATTTACGAGGTATAAAACTGGGAGCAGCAAGGAAAATAGTTTTAAAGCCTTCTATAAGTCACAAGAACCTGCATAGAGAAGCTTTGAAGTTGCTTACATCCAATTTAATATAAATTCACAAAAGAGTGTCTTAAAGATTCTTGGCCCGTGCTTTTAACAGCTCTCTGAGGAAAAGTCGGCAATTTCACAATGCCAGAGGCGACATTCTTTGGCGATATGATGTGGGAATATGAATCAGGAGGGTCTGTATGCACGGACAAAATATAAGAGATGTATGTGAGACTAGATAAACAGGGAAGGAAATCTCAAACACAATTTTCTCATACAGATTTTTCTGTTTTAATTCAAAAACTTTATTTAAAAAATGTGCATTAACATTGCATAATATTAACAAGGTTACAATATCATAACATATCATAAGAAGGTCCGACTTTCTCCGTGGATAGTGTGGAATCTTAAAAACATGACGCGCTGATTTTTGTGTGCAACATGAAATACAATGAGAATTGCCTGCATATTAAAGTGTCTGTGATCACAGTTGAAAAATCAGATGAGATGAGAATGTCATAGATTTCTGAGTGACATGAGATAGTTTTCTCCCTTTTAGTTGAAACCAAATAACATATTTCCTTTTAAAGCACCATTTACCCTTGAAATATTTACCAAGACTTCATTTCTTTTTCCACTAAAATGAAAATTATTTTCATAAAAAGTGGAGTTTACTCTGTGTGCAGTTTTCTATATAACTTCCAGCAGCAGGGATTTCCTGTCGTTGGATTTGAGCTCTCTGCAGTTGCTGAAAATGTTCAAAACAGCTGTCTCGATAGAGAAAAGGTGCTCATCCTCCACCTCCGGACAGTGGTGCCTCATAAATTCTGCAAGGCGGACCAGGTACTCAATGTTGTGGCCGGTGTTGCCTCTGCAGATGGCAATCTGGGCGGCAATCTCCACGTCCGAGGCCGGCCCGAGGTAGATGGGGTTGTCAGGTGTGGCGATGTAAACAAGGGACAACACTGAACCGTGACCCTCTTTAGGGATGAATTCCACCATCTCTGTTATGTACCCGCCCAGGACAACCTCTCTCATGTTTAAATACTGAAGAGACGCTTCGACCTGGCACTCAGTCACTTCATAGGCCACGCCCCACGTGCAAGCCTGCAGAGTACAAACAGGCGGAGGTTGACACAGTTTGCAACACTTGGCCTAAATTCAAAGCAAAAGCAATGCTTGTTTTGACATTAAGTCAGGCAGGTTTAAACTTGACTTTGTGAACATATACAGAGGGAAAAACCTAAAAATAAAACTACAGTGTTTTGGTTTGTCAAACAACATTGATTGAGCCTATAGGATGTTATTTTATGTCCAGTTTTTGCTTGATCCAGTGCCAGAATTTAATAGAAATTAGAACATTAAACTGTAGAACAAACAGTAGACAGCCAGTAAATAATGGGTTTAACATTTTTCCCTGTTTATCATGCAACAGTTACAGTTTATTGCAACACATCACACAAAAACTCAGAATCAGAAAGGTGGAAAGATTAAAATAGCAAAGTGGCTCTTTAGTGTGATTGGCCGGTTAGCTAATTATTTTCTGGGCTCTTAGTGGTAGGAGCAGAGTTATTACTTATTATTTGTTTTTATTTGTCACGTGTATTGCAATACATCCGAGAAGACCAGTGACTCACAGTCAGACATTCTGAGTAAACAGAGCCTCATCGGGCTTGTTGTGCTGACATTAAAAGAAAAAAAAAAAATCCAGATATTTTTAACTTCACACATCTGATTTTAGTTCCTTCTAAAGTCTTTTTCCAAACCTAGTTTTAGTTTTACTTTTTAAGGATTATAGAAACACTGCTTTACTCACACATTCAATATTTAAGTGGTTCACTCACCTCCTCATCTGCTATTAGTGTGACAACTCTGGCTGGCTGTAGAGAGAAAGGACACCGACATTGAGAACTCAACAACCAACAAGAAAATGCTTCATACTTCACAACAACATACTATACATCTAAAAATGCACGAACAAACTCCTGAAGCGATCAGAATCAGCAGTGTGGCTGCAAATCTCACCTTTTCCTTGTCCCCTCGATGAAAGTCATCTCCGTGCCAGAACCGTCTCTTGTATCCTCTAATGTACCCTATTTTTCTTCTCTTGTATTCAAAATCGGGTTTCCACACTAGGGAGCCATAGCCAAATATCCACAGGCTGCTCTTTTCCTTTATAATGTCCCGAGGTTTCATTGTAGGCACTTAACTTCGTTTGGGAAAAGAAAAAGGAAAAAAAGGTCCACAAGGAGCTGCTCGATGTTATTTCCAGTCTTCTACGACCTCATAGAGTCTCATACATCAGGCTGCTCCTATATATAGATATATAGATAAATAAAGTGCTGAAAGGAGGAACCATCGTTCACGTCACAATGAAGCGAGGCATCAGTAATTAGTCAGTGTCATCAAAATGCACAAATACTGTCCATTCCTCCTTAGTATACCGACGTGCACACACGTGTATTTGTTGATCAAAGTACGTCAGAGAGACACGACCTTGGCCAATTAAATAGAAGGGGCGGGGCTCTTTTGTAGCGACGCCTCACCTAAGTTTTGAGTCGCTGCGTATGAAAACAGGCAAGCACCCTGTGCAGGGAAATAAGAAGAATAAGCAGATATATTTTAAAGAGAAGAAGAAAGAAACTGTCTTTGTTTCTAACGTTTTAATCTTTATGAGGACTTTCAATATACAGCATAGGGTCTAACTCATAGTGCAGAGGTAATCACATTACCTATAAATAGCCGGGACTGTTATATCTGTGCTCTCTTAAGCTCATTAGGTGTCTGTGTTCTCTATAGACGAGCTTAACACCTCAGTGGCTGATAACTGAGATCAGTTTGTCCTCTGTAAGTCGGCGAGGATGATATTTGATGGGTTAAGAAAGGAGAGAACTACTTTCTTGTTACTTCACATAAAACCTACTGCCACCAGGTGGTTGTGAAAGACATGGCTCTTTACTTGAGAGAAACATCAGCCTGGTGCTTTGATATTGGCTGTAGGCTGGGTTAAGTAAGTAAAGTGTTAGATCTCCAAAGAGACGGTGCAATTGTTATTAGTCCCTGTGTGCATCATGGAGCCTTGGCTGTGGGGCCCTTTGTTTGCTGTGATTATGCTCCATTAGTTCGAGGACATATAGACTTTCTCACGCACTAGTTTTGCTGTGTTTCTCACACCTTTCACCTTTCAGTCAGCTACAAGAATCAGTTATTGATCATCATAGACGCAGATATCAAGAGATGCAGCAGTTTCAAGATCCATTTAAGCAGAAAAGACACCAAGGACTCTTTATTATGACATACAGACTTTTAAATATATATATATATATATCTTTTTGTTTGAGTATTTTCTTACATTTCCTGCCAATTACAATGCTGCCCACTGAATGATTGCTAGCACAATGATTTCATATCACGCAGACACAGATCTCATACACATAGTATCATCAGAAGAAGCTACCAGGCCAAATATTACTGCATCTATAGACAATGAAGTCACTTTCACACCAGGCGACACAAATAAAGCTTCTAGATGATTCCAACATTTAATTTAGGATCTCTATTCGACCAGATGGACACTCAACCGACGAAGACCGACAAACAAACAGTGTACCAGATATGTAGTTCTTGTTTCTTTTCATAGCAAAAATAATAACAATACAATAAAAACACCAAAAAAAACCCACTTTAAAAATATATTCACCTTTGCGAGGCATCAACTTAAAAACAGATGTACAAGTCATACTTCTAATCTCAACATATAAATATACACTATATACAAAATAATCTTATAAAACATAGAAAGAGAAAAATCAGTGCTTCATATACTTAAATTACTAATGAAATACTAATCTTACAAAATAACATTATTGATTCAGTAATTTCCATTGAAGGCGTTCTCGGTACGATAGTCACAACACGTATTTCTTTGTCTTTATTTAAGGGGGATTTTGCATAAAGTAAAACAAGGCCTTATCATGAGTTTTCCCTGCATGGCGCTTTAGCATATTGCATCATTTGATCTTTCACTGTTACCTCTATGGGGTTGTGCAAAGAAATCAAGATAAGCAGGGCACAACAGTTCCCTTTAAAAAGGGGGTATAAGGCTTTGTGATCAAGGCTGAATACATTCTTTATAAAACGGATTGAATTTTCAAACGATAATCCTAAACATCTCTCAAAAATGAACCGTTTTCAGTAGTTTTCTTTTTTTTTCAGTCCCTTTTTCTTTTCTTCTTTAGCACAATGCTGGTTTTTGTTTGCATAGCGCGTAGCAGGTCGGATGAAATGGAAAAAAAGCTGGCTCCATCCACATTCCCGTTGGCGGTGAGTTGATTTGTTTGATTGCCGATTACTGCAATAAGATGGAAAGCGTCCATCGGGATAGCCCACTTCTTCCAATCAGCATGCGGGCACACGCATCTTGGCCCGTTGCCCTCAGAGGAACTTGAACAGAGCGGACGAGGCTGCGAGAGCGAGCCTGATTAGCTCATTATTTCCCTTTTTTAAAAAAAAGAAATCCCAGTCTTTACATTCGCACATAGACTAGTAGCTTTACTTCTATTGCATTCAGAGAGCACACAAGCTCTATCCAGTTATCAAGTTTTCAAGAGCAGCAACTTGCGTTTAAATAAATCCCAGTCTCTCCACACTTGTAAACAGTCCACAAGAAATCCAATGTTGACGATGAATAATATATTCCATTTATTATACCTGAAAGAGACGGAGTCCAAACATTTAGTGACAATCACAGCAAAACATGCAAGATCTAAATGACCAGTTATTAAAGGGCTGGAACAAGTAAATAGATTTACCTCAGTTGCAATGATGCATTCATTTTTCTCTTCTGCTATTACGAAGACAGACTGGTACATTGAATCTCCAGAAGAACTTATTGTAGATATTCTACACTCTGGTCTCTCACTGTAAAGACACAACATGTCAGGCACACGGCACAAAAACAGGGCATGGTGGTATAAGTCAACATATGCATCTCTTCTCATCCACCTACCTGTACATTCTACTTAAATGTTTCATGTCTTCTATTGACTTTTCACAGTTTTCATCTTTGTCCACAAGGGACAGTTCATCCTTGTACCTCGCGGAGGGTTTATAGTCCAGGTGATAGTGGTTGATGTATTTGTGATTAGACTTTTCCCTGGGACAGTCCACCTCCAATTCAAACTTTTTATTGGTGTTCTTGAGCTCTAGAGTAGAGATGAGGTTCTCCTTCTGAAGGTCAACCTTGGAGAGGTTGTTCATGGTGTCCGAGTCCTGCTCCTTATCCTTCTGCTTCTTGATGTGCCCCATCACTGCGACTGCCATGCACAAAAGCACCAGAACAGCCACTATGCCCACACCCAAAACGATGGCTACCAACTTTTGCTTTTCACTGGACTCCCAGCTTATTGTGGGGCTGGGGGTGTTGGCTTGATGCTCACTGTTGAACTGGCACTGAGGGCCACTGTAATGGGCGGGGCAGATGCAGGTGGACTGGCCTTTGGCTCCTGTGGTGCAAGTCCCCCCATTGAGGCAGGGTTGAGAAGCACAGTGATCTGTGGGCTTGTCGCAGTGGCGGCCTGTATACCCAAGAGGACAGGTGCAGGTGTAGTCATTAATGCGATCTATGCAGGTGGAGCCATTTGCGCAGGGGTTTGCGGCGCACTCATTGACGTTGATCTGGCAGCGCAGTCCCGTGAAACCTGAGCGACAGCTGCAAACTCGGAGGTTACCGCGGACCACGCAGTGTCCACCTGTGCAAAAAAACACCATCATTATTGATTATTGCTGATGTAGAAATACAGCACCATACATGCTTTTGCAGTGATGTGCGTCTGGTGTCTTACCATTGGTGCATTGCAGTGAGGTACATTTGTCCACTTTCTTCTCACAGTTAAGTCCAGTGTATCCTGGTGGACACTCGCATGTGTAACTACGGCCATTATCCCTCTCTTGGCATGTGCCACCTTGGAAGCATGGTGTGTCTGCACAAGTGAGCACCCTGTGTTCACAGTGTTGTCCTTCGAATCCCTGCGGACACTCACACCTATACCCATCCTCAGAGTCCTGCAGGAGAAAAGATATAAAGTTTATCAAAAAAAACCTCAGTGTCAGATGTTTTTTATCACATCCTGTTCACGACTGCCCCAACAAACCCCATTATCCTTAGACCAAATTCTATTTACAGTACATCGTCTGTGAACTGGGTCATCCACTGACTTGACAATCGATAGCATCCTCCTGGACTAGCAGATAGACGGAGGCAAAAACAAAAACAGGAAAGCCTGTGTTGTGGGAAAGGAGAGAGAGAGACTTCCGGACTCACCAGGCAGCGACCTCCGTTGTGGCAGGTCTGCCTGTCACATTCCCTGACCTCCGAGTCGCAGTTAACCCCGGTGAAGCCTGGCAGGCAGGTGCAGGTGTAGCTGCCCTGGCCTGTGTTCAAGCACGTGGCCCCGTTTGCGCAAGGTTTATGGTGGGTGCAGTAGTTCAGGTCTGTAAACAAACAGGAGGAAACGTGACTATTGGAACCAAAAGGAGGGATTGCATCAAACGAGCCACACATTTTCAGCTTTTTGCATTATCCTTTGAGACAAAGACGTCTGGAGTCGCTTTCTAATTCACTCACCTTGGTCACAGAAGATGCCCCCCCAGCCTTCTTTGCAATTGCACTGCCAAGCCTCTTTACAGGTACCGTGTTTACAGGACGGATGGAGTTTACACACATCACAAAAGAGACCCTGCCAGCCCTCTCTGCATCTGTTCATACAAAACATAATACCTGGATCACACACAAATCAACTTTCATCTGCTCACTCACATACAAGAGCTACAACAAGCCTGACAAAAGGGGAACAATAGTGAAAAAAAGGTCCTTTTGTACTTATTAAATTCTTTATATCTCTCATGAGTAGGGTTGACTTTTATTTACCCTTTTCGTTGGCTAATTCTGGAGGGACAGCAAACCAAAGTGAATACTCACTTGCACTCTCCAGGTAATGTGCAGTTTCCGTTCCTTTCATTGCAGCCTTCAAGACAGATTGCTGAGAGAGAGAGAGGGAGGGGAGGGGGGTAATTTAGTTTCATTAACTTATTAGGCAATTATTAAAACAGTATTTGTTTATTTATATTACTCGCCGGTGTATCAATAAAAAAAACCTATTTCCTGTTCACTGTCGCGAGGCACATTGATTTTCCGTAATTTTAAATTTTAAATTTATTTATCTTTTGCACTGTTGAACGCGTGGTTAGAGCGGAGCAGATGTTTGCTCTAAAAAAAAAAAGAAAAAAAAGAAGAAAAAAAAGCAGGACAGCTGCCCCATTGTTACGGGCGCACTGTTCGAGCCCCGTGTGCAGCTGCCGCCCCACACCGCCTCCACAATAGGGCCTGCAATTTAGTGGCGCGTGGCGGGCGATAATGCCGCGATTAACCCCGACGCGTGCTGCCGAGCGACCACCGCCCTGGATTAAATCGCACGCGCCCAGAAAGAAAGCAGCATCAGGTTGGCTGTTGTCAGATTTCACCTGAACCTCACTTGTGCGCAAATTGTGCCCTGCTTCCTCGCGTCACACGCACACCTGTGATCATGTGGCCTAACAGGTCATTTAATATGGGCCAAATGAAGTCAAGAAAAAGAAAAATTGGAAGCATTGAGAGAAAAATAAATGTGCACAACCTCCCTTATCTTCCTTTGTAAGTACCTAATACGCGCGATAAAGCTGTTAATGGCCTGTTTTTTTTATGCTTTCAGGCCTGCTCCCTTTAGGACTAATGGGCAAGCAGCCTTCCTGAAATCTGACTCATGACCTTTTATACAAACAAAGAAAAGTGCCCATATGGTGTCTTCACTCTTGCTTACGTTCTTGGCAGTATTCTCCCTTCCATCCCGGCAGACAGGCTTTTTCCCCATCAGGCTTGCAGGTGAAGTGGCCAAAACGGTCGTCTCTCGGAGCGCATCTTTTGTTACAAGTGGCCCCGTAGTAATTTTCATTGCAGATGAACCGGTATGAGTACCGTAGCTCCGTCTGCCTCCCGCTGAGCACATCCTTGGACCACTCACGCCCTATTCCCAACTGCCTTTGGATGGAAAAAGAACTAATCAAGAATTCGGGGTTGGTGGTATCTGTGAATAAAACAAAACAAAACATTTAATCCTATTTAGGCCACAAACTGGATCACATGAGGGACTGTTTAAAATTTAGGCTGCTCTATGACGTTAATACATCTAACAATTATTAATTTTAAGACGATACACAATTTAAGAGGCCTACTTAAAAGGCCTCCCTCAAATTCCCCTTGCCGTCACTTATCGCCATTATGCGCCCCGTTCACAGAGATTAAAAAAAAGAAAAAAGAAAAAAAAAGGTGTAAAATCCAGGAAAAGGCTGTCATGGGACTTTTGGCAAGGCTTCAAATTCTCACTTAAGCGATGTACACTTTCCCATGCCTGCCAAAAATAAACCAAGGGAAGTACGATTGTGTTTGGCGAGATTTGATTGCAAAGGATTGTCGTGTGACTCATGACATCCTAACAAACACGAACCCATGACGCTGAAACGCCAGATGCGTTTGCCAGCACTTCATACGTTCATCACGTTTCTGATAAAAGCGGACTTTTCAGTAACAAGTAAAGCAAGTTACACCCACAATGCCTCCCTCTAGTGGCGAAAACCCAATAAGCATCTCCTCACCTCCGGGCTGCTCCGCTGCAGCAGAATACCAGGCTTCAACAACTAAGGAGAAAGCACCCTGTGGGGACAAATGAGGGAACAGTGGTCACAAAAACAACCTGAAGATCTCATATCTTTAGCTTTGTTTGGATGAAACAGGGGTTTGGGGTCCGGTAAAGGGGCACAACACTTTACATATATATAAAAGAAAGCAGTTACACTTAATTCAAATGATCCATGCAGCAGATATAGGGACTGGATTGTGTCATACATGAGTTTGCATAGTTGAACTCTATTCTCAGTTTTAGGCAAAGGATAAAACAAGTCCTCTGACCCTTAAGCGTAGTTTAAATGGCACAAAAACGTTGCATTTAATTGGTGTGACAAAAACTAAGTACTATATGCAAAATATATTTGAGAGTGTTGTTTGGTAGAAGCATTTTTCAGCACTTATCAGGTGGGAAGAGCGCATTTTTAAACGCGCGGTGTAGATTTGGTTTGGTTTCTGCGTAAAAGCGTCGAACGAGTGCGCCCGACAGGACAGGTGCTCTTACCGGCCAGGTGAAGTTGAGCGGCAGGCGTAGCCTGGCGTCCGGCCGGATGCTGAAGGAGTCGGTGCCCAGAACAGGTGTGCTGGCGTTGCCAAATATGCAGTTTCCAGGTGACACCTCCTTCTGGAAGTTCTTCAAACAAACCTTGAAATAAGTCCTGCAGCCACTCATGCCGCAGCTAAGCCCGTTTGCCAGCAAACCTTTCGTGTTCTGAAAATGATTCAGCTCTAACTCGAACACACCCGTTCCGAAAACCTAGAAGGAAATAAAGAGTGAGCACAGAAAAATACATTTTCCCCAAATATAAACGCAAAGATTTAAAAAAACAAAGATACCTGAGTAGATACTGTAATAACTATTGCGAGGACAGATGTGAACCAAACGGCCATCCTTTAGTTTTATGTGCGTATCCTTAAAAAAACAGTTTGTCCTCCCACAAAAAAAGACGCTCCTATTCCAAAAATGCAGTGATGATAAAATAAAGTGATCAGAATAAATAGAATCCTTTTTTTTTTCTTTTCCTCCAAAGCCTGTAGGACAAGATCCAGCTCCACAATCCGTATCCAGAAGAAGAAGTTGGGAAAAGACCGAGTTATCCGTGTGCTTGAGGTTAGACAAATATCAGTAACGTCAATATCCACAAGTGAGTCATTCTGCGGTCTTTATGTTGCCCATCCATCGTGCCGGTTAGTTGTTGTTTGAGTTTGCTGTGCTGATGTGAGCCTTGTTTTGCCAACAGTGATGCGGGCATGTGGCGGAGCATCAGCAGCGCATAGTGACTCCCAGTGAAGGATGCTTGACGTCCCTCCTCAGTTTTTATACGCCGTTACAGACAATGTCAGTGGGTAAACACCGCCCACTCCCCTCTCCACTTTTTTTTTTTTTTTTTTTTTGGTGTGTGCGTGTGTTTCTCTTTCTCTCTCACACATGGAGTGTCTTTAACATGTATAATGATTTTTAGAGGAGTTTGTTGCTTAAAATAAGCGATTTTCTGTGCTTTTATACGCTGTTTATGCCTAAACTAAAATTCAACAGTAGGTTTTTTTTGGGGGGGGGGGGTTCGGGGGGGTTGGGTTTCATAGCGTTAATATAGATGAAGCTTTCAGGCATCCAGAATTTCTAAATTCACTGTTGCTGTCTTCAGGGGTCAGTGATTGTGTCTCTTTGTTTTCCCCTGTGTTTATTTTAGAAGATGGAGCAGGAGACAGCCCTCCCCTAAATGGATTTAAATTTTAAACACGTGGTGTCACTCATAAATCAGGTGAGGAACCCACGGTTTTTGAGACCAAGACCCTCATATAAAGTAAAATATTAAGTCCATTTCTATAAATGGGCAGTTATCATGTGAAGCGCTTATGTGCGGACAAACACAAAGCTGAGATTGTACTCCTAGCTGAGCACTGTTTGTTGAACTAACATCCACATGGCAGCTGAAAAAGTCTTCTTCTTTCAAGTGTGTGCATAAATGTTCCAAGAGGGAAAAGAAAAATGAACTCAAAGCAGTATATGAAGGCGGCAGAGCAAATAAATTCACACGCCATATGCAATTTTATCTCATGAAAACTCACGCTGAGCGCAGGCATTGTTACCTTTATCACCCCTGCAGCAGGCCAACTTGTCTGGGAGGATTTACAGTGAGGGAACAGGATTTAGTAACCGTTCCCTGGCCATGAAGGTGTGTGGCTGAACGGCTCTCCTGCAGAGATGACATCATCTCTGACCCCCCCCCCCTCCCTCCCACACCTTTGACTTATAGGTTTGAGGTTCCACTTTTGGGCAGAGACAATGGACTATTGAGTTTGGAGGAGTGTGAGTAATAGACCCAGACATCTCATACTTCTCCTGTATTGAAGCATTTGGCGTTCCCACCATTGACTGAATCACACAGATCCTGTGGTGGTGCATCAGTGCAGCCTCGTACAGTGCCTGCTTTAAACCGTCCACTCTTGCTCTGCTTTGTGTCAAAAAGGACCCAAATTTGCTTATCTACAGGGCATCTCGCTGGTATATATGGCTTCCACAGACTCTAGAGCCTCATCAATCTCTTAAGACATGTGTAATGGTGTGCCTGCCTTCCCTTCATACACATCAAAACACCCGTACACTTTAATATTTGATGGAGTCTGGCTAAGGTTTCTCAAGTGCAGCTCAGGTTTCAATTCCTTGTAAAGTAATTGGACTGTGCTAAACAAGCAGCGATTCTTGGATTGGAACGTCTTGGTGCAACACGAGTGAAAACGCTGGCTTGGACGAGATACGGAGAAGCGCCTTTGGGGTGATGCACTCACCAGACTTTGTTAATATTTACAAATTGTGATTTTATCACTGTCGTTATATTATTATTCTTACTATTATCTAAATGGGGAGAAACCCTGACCTCGATTAATAAGGACATTTTAGTCCTTAGCTCTATGAGTTATTTACTCTTGGCCAATGCAAACAATAGTATAACAGAGTCTTTTCTGCTGTGCTGCTCTAGTATAAACACGGCCATGGAAACAGACATCGGCCCACCGCAGTTTCATCTGCGGCCTTGCCTGGGACATCATTTTTCTTTGTGACAGTATTTTGTAAAGCCGACTCGTGATTGTTCTATGTATATATTCAGCTGGCATCCAAATCCTAAAAATAACATTTTGATTGGAAAATGAAGAGATATGAAAGCGGCTGCTGACTCATTTTGGACTTATTTGGCAAGCTGCTATTGGTGAGAAACTGCTTGATGCAATTGTTTAGTTCATTGGAAGTCTCATCTATTCATTCATTTTGTCCCTCTTGCTCATAAGTTATAGATTTTAAGAGGCCGGCCATCATAATAATCGTTTAATCCAATCAGGTGTGCACTGGTTGTAGGTTTATAGAGGTCATTATATATAGAGGTTGTTTTTTTGTTTTTATTAATTATGTGTAAGGATATGAGTCAGGGGATGCTTACTAAAAAGTATGTGACAACTGACGCACCAATACACTGTTATTACACTGTTATACTGTTGTACTTGTTATTTACAAAACACATCAAGCTTATTGTGTTCCTCATAAAGTTAACAGGGGTCAAAGACTTTCTTAAATCAATTTTTCATTCGCTAAATGTCACTATGTATTTACTGTAAATTTGCACTGGACAGTGAACCTTATAATACCTAAGTGAAAATTCACTTGACTGATATGAAAACATTAAGCTCAGTGAGGTCATGTGTCAGTTTTAGATCCAGTTGGAAGCATTTTTTTCTTTTTATTACATTATTTTGTCTCATTATACCACAGTCTTGGTCATTGTTACAATAGTATCAACAATCTGGTAAAGTGCAATAGAAAATTAGGTACAAAGCTAACAGATGGCCCTCTTTTAGTTCAGATATCTGGCCTGTTTAATGCGCAGCAGTTTAACACTTCTTTACAGCACATTTGATCTCTATGCCCCAATCTGTCCGGCCAATCAATGGGGCTTTTGATGTGCGCTGCCAGCGGATCTGAGGCTTCTAAGCATGCTGCACTGGGAGGAGAAATCACCTGCTGTTGCAATTAGAAAAACAAGGGGTGGCTCCATTCTCTCACAACACCGTCCTCAGCCTAAGCAGCTCTTACTCTTACACTAAACATACAGAAAATACCCCCTTAAGGATACAAACCCAAATTGTTTAAACGTTACTGTAAGTGTGGGAGACTTAAAAAAAATTTCCAGAGAGATTTTATGTGCTTACGCCAAAGATTAAATGGTTCTAGCTGTAGAGAAGAAAGCATGATTGTGCATGTCTAGCATGATGAAGTATAAATCAGCATGATTTATGTGACACTTTTGGACCTGAGAGTCATTACTGATCAGCTTCTGCATATGTTTGCAAGTTTTTGAACATATGGCCTAAATTACCATGTTAAATATTGCTCTGCATGTCTGTTTTCACTCAGTTTAAACCTTCAGCTTCAATTTAAAGCTCCTGACATTGTGGTTGCCGGTTTAATAAGAGCCCGAGGGGCTGTTGTGGAACTTTCCAGCCACCATCTTTCTACGCTGTTGACAAAACAAAACCATGCCAGCAATCCTCCACACTTGCACCACAACCATCAACACTATGTGGTCACTGGCACCACGTCGTGAACCATGGAGGTGTCAATAAAAGACTTTTGGGTTGCTGAAAAGATGTCTGGTAGCTAAATGGCATCCTGCATGCCTTCAGTGTATGATTTATGACTCAGGACCACGCCTTTTCAACAAGTTCCGCTCAGTTTAAAGCGCTTAAAATGGACCAGATCATGTGTGTAACAGCTGTCTGTGTGCTAGTATGCCCCCCCCAAAAATGGCATAGCACACCACTCTCCCACCATGAAGGGTCTGTGATTATTCCAACCACCCCCTCAATGTTCAGTATTGATCCTAACAGAACAGCTCCGCCTTTGACACGTGCAGGGATGCTGGATAATCACCGCATCTGTCAACTTAAGCTGAGCAGTGTCATATCCTGCTGCATTTTTAGCAGATGCATTTCCCTTCTGCCGCTGTATTTTTTAACCATTGTCCTCAAACAGACAATAAATATGAAAAGGACACGGCATGAAAGCCAAACATGTTTTTGTGTCCAGGCAGTTGTTGCATGATTACCAGTGCAAGGATAGTTGTTTGCGTGGAAGAAGCTACTGTAGCCTTGAGGAAATCCTCCTTTCCCAAAGTCAAAGCATAATTGCTTTACGCAAGCCAAAACCGCACAGCAGGAAGAGGAAAGAGATAAATGGATGTGAGGGAAGAACGTGCTGGTGTGAAGAGGGTTGTTAAAACCACAAGAGCGAGCCAATCGGGGAGACCAGAGTATGAATTGGTGTCCCACAAATCACACACTAACCTCATTATTATTGGGGAGGCGAGAACAGGTGCATTAACCTTAATGTTCTGTGCAGTACAAGCTTTTTAATGGTTCTTATTAAACCCATATCACTGAAGTTACTGGGCTTTGAGAATCGGGAAACTACCATCAAAGTAATTGGCAATATTAATCTTCAAAGATGCAAGAGTTTTGGCCTCAGTGTCACCGTAGGGGAAATTCACAGTAATCACTGAACACCATCAGCGTGATTACCGTCTGGTAATTTCACCTTGGCATGCCACGCTGTTAGATGCTGTGATCTTGTGTGATAAGGGTCTGTGGTTCTGGTTTAATTATCCAGAGACTTAATGATCTCTTATCTGCTGTTCTTCCTCCACTTCCTGAGCGGGCAAGGGGGGGGGCACATGACCTCTA
This sequence comes from Oreochromis aureus, assembly GCF_013358895.1. Lineage (NCBI taxonomy): Eukaryota > Metazoa > Chordata > Actinopteri > Cichliformes > Cichlidae > Oreochromis > Oreochromis aureus. Next base: position 21,400,903 of record NC_052960.1, on the reverse strand, counting down.
AAGTACACTACACTTTATTATTGTTTATTTATATAGACGGACCTAGGAATATTTTAGGAGGGTCCGTTGTTTTTTCCTTTGACGATTTGAAGTTCCTAGTTGTCCTTTTCCTTTTCGGTGTATGCATGAATAGTTTCCTACCTTTGCTTTCAATTTCACAAACACAGATTCCTGGGAATTTGTCCTGCTGGAAGTTACATGTGGGAGAGTTATGTTTGTGTGCAACGCACTGAGATGTGTGGCTTATTAGGCGAAAGGCTCAGGTAGTGCGAGGCCTCGCTGTGCTCTCTGGCCTTACCAGAAACTATCAGCGGCCGTCAGAGTGAAATGTGACCTTCTGTTTGGATTCTGTTTAATGAGTTGAACTGAAGTTGACCTCATCACTCGCTGTGTATACACACACACACGCGCACACACACAGACCCATCTCCACTCTGCAGGACAAACAACAGATGCAAACCCTTTTGTATAAAGTGATTGTTATCCACGTCAACTTAAGGCTTGGCCGTGATATTAACAGTAGTGCAGCGCACAGATTGCACATGTATACATTTGCACGTCCAGTTTGTGTTCCTGTGGACAGTGAATTAGTGGGCGCCATGCCATGTTTGACATGATTTAGGCCCAATTCCATGCTCACCCAGCCTCAAAATGTGACAGCAGGGGCTTAGAGGGTGCTTGAGTCTGAGCACGGTGGTCAGAAGTCTGTGCGGAGCCTGTTTGTCCAGTAAAGGCTCATTGAGGTTGAATTCTTGCAGATGAGCCCGTGTAGAAGGGCTTCATGTTTACAGTGATGAATATGTTCTCACAGTGTCTTACTAATGGGCTTCAGCAGTGATACACCACTGGGCCTCTGTTCTGATGTCAGGCCTGTTGCGCGAGAGGCTCCCTCGCTGCCAGGCCCTAATAGCTATGGGCTGTTGTTCCAACTTGACCCCACGAGTCCCAAGTTGCCTCCTCTGATTTGCTTCTTACAGGCAATTTTCATATCGCTGTCCAATATCTGACATATCTCAAGGTCTCTATTCCTTCCAGACCAAATTCATACAAAAGATCTCATACTTTTAATATAACCTAATTTTAAAAATGCATCACTCTGCTTTGATTGCATTTTAAAGAAGTAATTTCTCCCTTATGTGGGAAACCCCCCCCCACCCCACCCCCCGATGCAAATCCAGAGGGTAAAAATAGTGATTCCTCACTGTCATTTTGTGGCGTAGTAACGGATTGATGCATTTGTAAAATACACAAATATGGATTTGCAATGTTTTTGTTCAACACTGGCACATTTCTGGTAGATTTAGATGAATAATTTACTGTACTGTGCAAATTAATCTTTCTGCACAGAGTTTGTGTTCTCATACACTCCACAATGATTTAGTAGCGAGGGTGATAAATGACACTGATAGCATATGTGTAGACTTAGCACATTAGGGCTGTAATTTATTTATCTTGCTGCCCAGCGCTGTTGGAGTGGAATTCTGAACACGTACCACACATTTCTTGTAAATGGGATGCCTCTACCAAAGTAATGGTGAGTAAAATGCATCATTTCTATTTTTCAAAGTGACCAAAAAGGAAAGATCTTTCTTTAGAAATGAAATAAGATATAAGATTGTATCTGTCTGCAACTTGCATTGGTGTGTTTGCTTTAATGTAATGAATGAATTTACAGCGTGTCAAAATATTATTGTCGGAGCAGATAAGCCTACCCTCAATCCATCTATTAATTCTCTACTGCTTATCAGAGCCCAGGGCAGCAGCCTACACAGAGCTGGCCAGACCTCATATACCTCCACCACCTCTAGTTGATTCACCTCTGAGGATCTAAAAGCAATCACAGACACAAAGCTATATGAAGATTATGTAACCCAGCTGAGTCTTTCAAGTGTCTGATAGGATGCTGGCTTGATGTTAGCCTGTCAGACCAGGTGTATATGGGCTTATATGTGCATTTGTGTAGCTTATTTGAAGAACCAAAGCAAAAATGTATTGTTCGAGTTGGTGTGCTGGACCATTAAGAACTGAATGCGTGGTATCTTTTAAAGTTTTACATCCTCAGCAAACAGGTATTAAGATTTAATGAGATCTTTGATCTTTGAGATCTTTTCTTTGGTCGCAGAGGTAACAAGTGTCCACTGGTTACTTTGTGTCACCCACACTGCTAACAACCATTACCCTTCGCCCTCCACCTCCCGCCCTCTCACCCTCACCCCATCCTCGGCCTTACCCCAAGCCTGGGAGCGGAATTCTGGGAACATTTTTCCATGTGAAATGCCGAGGTCCAGTCAAGGGGTGTGACGCCAGTGCATTGTTCCAGCAGCAAAAAAGGAACCGCTTGTGATGAGGCCAATTCCTGTTGGTCCCAAAAAAACAGGCACTTTCTCACACTGACTTCCTTCCTCATTGGACAGCACAAAACAATCCCAGACCAACCAGCAAAGTGAAAAAGAAAGAAAAAGAAGGGGGAAAAAAAGAACAACAGTGGAGGTAAGCTTTTGTGGAGAAGTATTCTCACCCTGTGCAGGTTTTGTGGCTCGAGCTGGAAACGCACGACTGTCTCTGCAATCTCCAAAATTCACCTGTCTGTCCCAAAGGTTATCTTATCTTATCTTATCTTATCTTATCTTATCTTATTGAAAGGTGAACGTCCTTTATCTGCAGACACAGACCCCCCCACAAAACAAGCTTACATTATGCAATCCCAGTGGCAAACAGCCCGTATCTTATCTTTACTGCGTGTGTGATTGCTATCACTTCAGTGAAACCTCTGTGCTTCTGCTATTTACTGTCCCGCAATGTTTACGTTTAGCAGGCAGTAACTGTGGCTGAATTGTGATTCGACCTGAAACTCAGTAAAACTCTGCAGCCGATTGAGAAAACACAAAAAGGGCTGGCGATCGAGTGAGAAGGGCAGTGGGGCTCTACTGATTGAGCGAGCAGGACTCAGGAAGCACCTGCCTGCGTAGAGAGCTGAGCATTTATCTGACCCTGCTCACATCAGGTGGTTTCCTTGTTTACGTTATCTTCGCGCAGCTCCCTGTGGCCCAGCCCCTATTGGCTGCCCCGAGCCACTCCTTTTTCCACCGCATTCATTGATCTTGAGAGGGCTTGCCACTTCCTCGTTTCTCCTTTTCCCACCAGCAGCAAAGAAACTCACCCTTCACCACCCTGGAGCTCGTTGGCAAAAAGACACACTAGTTTAATAAGCTAAAAACTCCTCAGAGCTCCTGCCTGACCTCTCACCTCTGTCCTCGCAACACAAACATGGCAGCCTTGAAGACTGCTTTCCTTTTCCTCTTCTTGCTTATACTTGGGCACAGTGAAAACAACTATACTCATCAATTAGCCTGACTGATAACCCTGATCCTGCTGTCCTCCACGTCCCCTGTATTGCTCAACCTTAACCCAGCTGGAAAGATTTAAAGACCGATCTGCCTCGGGGGTCAGGGGCTTTACATGTTTCATCCACTGGGTTTCTGGTGGTTCATTATTCCAGGAATTCTGTTGAGACAGTGCTCTTCCTCTTTTGATGAAAACACGGCAGCATTTTTAATAGTAAAGTAATTGAGCTGTACTGCCTGCTCAATGTTTCCTTTTTCCCCTGTTGATATAATTATGGTTAAATTGCTGCTTGGGATTCATAATAATGACTGCAGGTGGGCCAGACACAGGTGCTGTGTGTAATTACAGTGTACATGAGATCCAGAATTGATTATCTGGGCTAAATACATATAATCAACCTCAGCAGATGTGCATCTAAACTGGTTTATCAAATGCTTATTGTCACCAGGAGGAAAGTCCGAGCATCGTGTGTATGCGTGTGTGAGATTGGGAGACACTGGCAGTGAAAACAGTCTCTTGTGTGGCTGTGTGTATGTAATACCCACCCACACATGGCCACAGATTCCAGCTTGTTGCCCCTACTACCCTGTTGGAGTATTTGTCCTGGCAAGGTTTTAGCTGATTGTCACAGTTAGCCATAGCACAGTGAAAGATGCTATGCTAATGCTAACCTTTAACCCCTTTCATACTATTCTTGTAACTAGAAAGAAAAGACATGCGTTCAATATGAGGATGTTCATTTTTAGTGGTTAGCCTGAAGCGAACTTTCACACTGCTGACATTTACCTACATGGTAAGCACCCCCCCTCTCTCTGCAGTCCTCCACATGGCCTTTCATGGCCCTGCTTTCCTTACTATCTTGTTATCTCAGCAAGTGTTTCCTGCAAGCACCTAGCTCTTCTCTGGGACATGTGGTAGAGCTTGCGCTGTGTTACGTCCACGAGGTATTGTTCTCCCACTGTTTGACCATCGTAAATTAGCTGGAAACGATTTGTCAGACATGGGGGGGGGGACCAGGAAAGGGAAAAAAACAACAGCACCATTAAAAGGGCCCTGATGTGAACCCCAGCATCGAACCATACGCGAGCAAATATGTTAATGGTTTTTTTGAATTGCTCCAATTCAGGTTATTCAGAAAACATCACCCAGAGAGAGGAGGTATTTAACATTTTATACTACACTCCAAAGACTACAGTTTCATGTTATTTTCTTTTCTTTTTATATTCACCCCTTTAAACCACAAGGTCAAGTACAGCGCATAGTTGGACAATAAATCCCCCTTCCTCCTTAATCCAAAGGATAATTAAAATATATACATATATTTGAGCACTGTTTCCATGTTGCATAAATAAAAAGTGTGTTTATTTGAAATCGCTGGATGAGCCACCCCTGTTTATTCCGCAGGCTGTTTTGAATTGACTATCAACATGTCCCACTTTAATGAGGGAATTCCTGTACATCAGAGGATGTCTAACGCACATCCTGGCTCGTAATCATGCTCTCACCTATATCATCAAAGTCCCACAGCGAAGCCCAATTCGAGGAAGGGGGTGAAACATCCTTCTACTTCTGAGGTCTCATGGAGGGAACAAGGGAGGGAGCTGCGGGATCTCTGATAGTTGACTCTCTATGAAATTGCCTCTCGTGACCTCAAACAGCAGCAGAGAAATTTTGAGCGACAAAACTATGTCATTCTGTCAAGATGTACCCTGTACCGTGTCCCTGGGGAATCTGCTGTCACAACCAATGTTCCCATGGATAGAAAGGGACCCCTCGGGATCCGGAGATTGACAGCGAGCATAGTGGGACCAGGAATTAAAGGTCTCTAAAGAGTCAAGAAGCTAGTCAGAGTGGCAAAAATAAAAACATGCTGTAAAGTATGCTCTGAGCTGTGACATGGGAACCTCCCACCCTAAACTATGCCCCCCCTGGACAGTGGGGGTTAGGTCATACATGAGGCCCAGTTTGCAGCTGGCTCGCTCCCGCCCTCCCTCCTCATGCCAGGCTGAACTATGCTGGGAACCAACTAAGTTAAGCACAAAACTTGATGCTAGTGGACCCTCGCATGGCTTTTTTGATTTAAAGCCAAACAAGTAACTGTTTTACAAAGTTGCTTTGATAAGGAAATGTTGCAAGGCGAGGGAAAAGAGACCCTGGCAATCATCAGCAGCACGAAAAATTACTGCAATTCAGTAGGAAAACAACTTCCCTCACTGTAAAATAACATTATTCCTGCAAGGAAAGCAGAGGGAAGTTCCTCCCTTATATAGGGAGAGGATTGTTCTCCGACTTTGATTGTTTAAGCGAAGCTAAATGTGTTTGCTTTAAATTATGTCACAATATATCACAGAAGTGCTTCTAGTTTTGTACAGGAACAAATATCGCACGCCTCTTTTGGAATGAGCGTGCATTTGTTTAGCTCTGCATCTTTCGATTTCCTTATCTGAATGCATTAATCCTTGGGGACACGAAAAACACTACAAACTGAAGCCCATCGGCAGAACAATTGACATACCGAAATTTTGCAGAGTATATTTTGGCTATTTTCTGATTTACTTTAGGATTTAGGGTTTTTTGGCCATATCTTTACTTTATCTAAACTGTCTTTAAAACCTTTTTATTTTTTTTACATTGTCCTATTTGATTTGCAGAATTAGAGCACATTAGGAAAGACAGAAAATATCAAGAAATATCGAATAACCTATTTCAGATACTTATTGCCACCGAGACCCAAAAGAGAAGATAGCCACCCTCTGCTCTCCTACGCCAGGCCTATTTTGACCCATCATCAATCTCCTTTAATAGCGGTTTCCATGGCACTCTGTGTTCTGCAGGAGAAGATGGCAGGATGACAACTTTAAAGTGACCAGTGTTTTGTGTGATGCTGGACAACGCTGCAAGCAAACATCGATTGGCTCCATTCCCTCTCCTTTTGCAGCAGGTGTGTCTGCCGGAGAGACAAACGGATTCAAATTGAACAGGATTGCTGATTTGGCTCGGTGCTCTTTGGGCATCCCACGCATGGGAGGTGGAGGGTTTTTAAGTCTCAAATCTGGCCAGATATCAGAAGGACTGCAGATGCAAAATCTGGACAGAGAATAAAATGTAAGGCACTGAAAGAGTAAAGGAAAAAAAATCAACAAAAGATTTAAGGTGCTGTTTTTTATGGGTTAAAAGAATAGTTTAATATATTATTTTAGAATATGTTCATATATTTTCTTAGAAAAAACAAAACCTTTAAACTAATCAGCTACAACATTAAAGCTACGTGCTAAATTCTGTGTAAATTCCCTATTTATATATCTATTTATATACTAGCAAATCACAAGGTGCTTTATAATGCAGGGCAAAAAACCTGAAATAATACAGAGAAATCACCAACAATCAAATGACTCCCAGCAACAGTGGGAAGGAAAAACGTCCTTTTAACAGGAAGAAACTGGCAGAACTGAGCAGCCAATCAGGGAGGGGAACCAATCAGGGAGGGGAGGCCATCTTCTGCGCCTGCTTGAGGGTGAGGAAAGGAAGACAGGACAAAAGAAATGCTGTGGAAGACAGCCAGAGTTTTACAACAACTAATGATTAAATGTAGATTGGTGTATTGAGTTAAGAAGAGACACTCAGCAGCCTAGGCCTATTGGAACAAAGCTAAGGAAGGGTTCAGGATCACCTGATCCAGCCCTAACTTTACCAAAAAGGGCAGTTTTAAGCTTAATTTTAAAAATATAGAGGATGTCTGTCTCCCAAATCCAATCTGGGAGCTAGTTGCACAGAAGAGGGGCCTGAAAGCTGAAGGCTCTGCCTCCCATTCTGCTTTTAAATACCCTAGAAACCACAAGCAGCCTGAGAGCAAAGTGCTCTTTGGGTTCATATGGTAGTATGACGTCTTTATGATAAGAATGGGCCTGAATTTTTATGATCTTTTATGTGAGAAAATTATTTTAAACTTGATTCTAAATTTAACAAGAAGCCAGTCAAGAGAAGCCATTATGGAAAAAATATGCTTACAAACTTTCTACCTTTCAGCCAGGCCTACGTCCACTTCAGAATCACCAGCTTTCATAGCATCCTAGGCATTAGATTGTTGGGGGAAACCACAGGAAGAACTAGGAACCGTCATCTGGGATTTGATACTGCTAACCATTGCATCACCGTGCCACCCAGCGGCGTGTAACAGCAGGCCGCAGCCTGATATCAGACTAGCTTTGACCCATTAAGGAATGGACAATCGAACTCTGGGGATATCTGTGGTGTCTGGACATTGGCAGCAGATTGGGGATGTTTGTGGTGTCTAGGACATTGGCAGCAGATCATTTGGGTTTTGTGGGTTGTTGGGTGGGGCATCTACGCAGACACTTGATCACATTGGAATCTAGGGAGTTTGGATGCCAGATGAACTTGGAGATTTTTTTCCTTCTTTCGGGCATTATTGGTTAGTTTTTTTTAAAGTTGTGGATGGGATAAACTGTGCTGCCGGGAAAAACATGTGGGTGGAATTTAAAACCAAGCGAATGCCACAATCAAAAGTTTTCCTGTATAACAGTGCGTTATAATGCCATGAGCAGTGTTCTTCAATTTAACTGCCAGTGGTTATTAACGTTAAAGCTTGTCAGTGTATGTTTTTTATAGTAAATATCATACTTGCCTCAACTTAGGACAAAGACAGAAAACAGAGCCTGACTCTAAAACATGGTATATTCTATAAATCTGGGTTGTGCAAGTACAGGCGATGGGTTAAACAAGTAAGGTACAGGAAAACATGTAAAATGATGAATATTAGAGGTGCCTGGAGGCAAATTTAGAAAGAGACAGCCTTACTGTTTTAAGTCATCATGCCAAATTGCCATCACCTGGCTGAAGCTTCAACTCTTTACCCCCTTCAAAGCACTCTAAGAGGAACAGCTGAAGCTCTTTTCCAAACTTAGTGGTTCTGTCATATTTTTAGAACCTGCTCATTAGAATAATAGGACTGGATGTTCATCAGAAGTTAGTGAGGATATGTGAGCATATGCAGCAACCTTGGAAAAACCCTTAAACCATTCTAATGGTCATCAAACTTTATTGGTATATAATGAGGTGTCAAAACCGGTCACTAAGGGTACTGGTGAAGTCGTCAAATGTAATCTTTATGGGGGAAAGAGCTAAACTGACATGATAGTGGTATAGATCTTGTTATCTATCTATCTCAAAGAAAGGATAATTCCAAAGTTAAAACAGAGAAAGTTCTACATGTTGTGCATCAGAAGTTAGTGAGGGTGGCATCATTGGCTTCTAGTTTTCAAGCCACAGGAAATAGTCCTTGCATAAAACAACAGGGCCACATACAGGGCTGGTTCCTGTTTGTCCTGTTGGAGAGAGTGGCTCCTGAGTCTATGTTGCTGCTGGTATCAGGGCACAAAGGGGAAGGAGGCCTTCTGTAGACAACATGGCTCCCCTGAGACAATAATAGTATGTCCCCTGGGGCTGAGGGACATTATGAGAACCTACCTACCTTGTTGAGTATCCTGAACTGAAGTTTAAATGGCTATCATTAAAAAAAAAAAAAAACATCCAGTTTTCTACACTATCTAATCATCTTTTAAAGAAATTTGCCATCATCATGTACAATAAAAAAATGTTTAAGAAAACCCCACAGACAACATAGTGTTGCTGATACAACACTATGGTGATACTTGGGACTCCTGCTGTAGTTTTGTCTGTGACACAATTCAAATTGGAAATTGTGTCATTTTCCTTCCTAATCTACACCCACTTCCCCCCACAATATGGGTATCATCCCCTGGTATAACTCATAGAATTGTGAGGTTATGTCGCCGTCAGACATCACAATGTGCATTGTTCTAATGGCTGCTTCTGGCTGACAGCCCAAGAATAATAACTGAAAGACTGATACGTGAGTGATAATCTGAGAAGTGAAATATGTTCAGCTATTCTAAACTACAATGGGCATGCAAGGCCCTCAGTTTTTGCTGAACCATGTGTGTGTATTTACTGTATTTAAAAGCATGTATGACCTGGACTACAGACGATTTGCTTCTGCGTCCAGTCACCGTGTGACCCATATTGCCTTCTCTTTCATTCTGGCCTCCCCACAGCTACAACCGATACCACTACCTGTGACCAAGCAGCCCCCCCACAACCCCCACCCATCCCCATCATCGACCTTCCTTTTTCACATTAAAGTAAAACCTGGAAACCATTTTGCTTCTCTTTTTCCTCTGGAGCCCTCATAATGACAGGAAAGTGCTCTGGCCCCAGTGCCACAGAGAGCAAAGGCACAAGCTTGATGGGAAACTGTAAGCCTCTGCATCAATTTCTCCTTTTAGGGCTCTGTGAATTCTGTTACACCCACACTCTGCAACCATAAATTTCAAAAGATTAAATAGCATGTGGACCTTATCTTTATTTACACAATATAAAATATTTTATCTACGTAAGGGAAAATGAGAAAATTGACCCCTAGAGTCTAGAAAGCCCTAACTTCTCATGGAGGAAATCAACTCGAACTAGTTCTATAATTTTGTTTGAAAGAGAACAGTGTTTTTTCTGCCTCGCTGAATGTTCATGTGAGCACTGCTAGTGTCTGAAAAACTTTTACCCTCAAAGTGTGCACGCTGCAGGTAAAATGCAGAGAATTATAGATTTTGCGGGTAGATTTAAATTAAGGAATTACAGTTTTTTGCAATCCATTTAAAGAAGCATTGAAAGTAATTAAAGGCCATAAAGGCTAACCTGTATAAAGACAGTATCGCCTACATACATATCACTATCCAATGATTTAAGTCAGACTGCCTTTTTTGCTTATGAATAATATGCTGTTTGTGTTGCACCAACAATGCAAGGGCAATCACCTTGCAGATTGGGATTGACTTTGCCTGTGCTTTAGTACTGCAATCACTTGCACTCTGCTCATAACCCACCCTGTAATCAACCAAGAGTTCATCTTGTTCCAGAAGCCAAATCAAGCTCATTATCAGAGATCATTACCGTGGAATGGTGTAATGAATCACAGATTGAAAACAAAATAAAGTTGGTTGTTTTTCTGGACAACAAACTAGTATGATAATAACTGGCTGAGATCAGAACTTTGGCAGAGTAAAAGGGATTTTTTTTCCTTTTAATAATTATGACCCTTTTTTCTTAGCTTACTATTCATTTTGGTTGCCCATAGACAACCAGAACACCCAAGTGTGAAAGAAGGAAGGACGCTGGTTAAAATAGAAGAGGAACACACACACCACTTCCTTCCATAAATTACCACAGCACCCACTAGATAGATATGGCTGCCTAGGAGGTCCTCTCTAGTAAAAGTCAAAGCTTTGTTGCTATCTGTGGTTTTTTACGACCGGTGTTATTGTTTGAGCCTTGCAAACTCTCAGGGTCAACAAAGAGCCAGACAGCAGATAAGAGCTGTAACACACCTGCGTGAGGAAATAAACTGCACACCCAGTAACCTGTTTTCGCTATCTCGTGATGGATTAACATACAGTAGGCTGCTTACAATAGAGATAAGATACTCCTTTCTGTTTCACAATCACACTCGTGCACGTATTTCCTGATTATGGTCAAAATATATTAGAGTGGGTGTTTTTAAATTTCGATTTTAGAGAATTAAAACATATTGGTCAGTATAATGATATAGTTTTATAGGAAATAATAAAATACAGGCTGTGATAGCTTCAGATGGTTGCAATAATTAGCCGCACCACTTCATCCTCATTATACCAGCGGCTCCGAAACACTTTGCTCTCATTAGGGGCGAGCCATTGTCTGTCAGCAGTTAGCAACCATTTCGACTCTCTCATTACAAAACAAAGAGAGGGGAGGTAAAACAGTTTACCCACAAATCTTCCCCTGTGTGCACACTGGTTCACTCCACTTATTCAGGCGGGGAAGTAAAGCCCATCTGCTCGTTTTATAGAACTTCCCCCTCAAAACCTTCACCAGTGCACATTCATCAGTTCTATTTGGCCTTAGCCAGCAGCATATTTGACCAAACACCCACCGAAACGCTCTCTTCAAAGCACGTCTCACTGAAGGCCAAGGTTGATTGAGCCGCTACTGGGTAAGGTGGCCGCTGCTTAGAATGTGAATGCAAGGTCCTTTCCTACGCATCTCCTATTGGCTTGACATGAATGGCTTGAGCCAAAAGGAAAAGTTGGAGCAACACAAGCTCAGGCGTGACAGCCACAGGAGTAGCTTCTCTTAAAAGAAAATAAGAATGGGCAGCTGGTCTCCCATCCTCTCGTAATCAGACATGAGGACAAAACATACTTACTAATAGTTAGTAAGCAAACATGCCACGACAGCTTAAGTCAATGAGATTGGTACAGAATGATAGAAACTGCAGTGTTTTGTTGCTGCATGCACCAACCATCAACCTCTCTATCCATCCTTTCATGCGCAGGTTACAGGAATGTTGAGGTTTTTCATCTGCGCTGTGGCAGGCGTTATTGCTATGACTTCTTTGAGTGGTTTCTCAATTGGGTCTGTTTGAAGGCACACCACAGGGGGCCAAACAAATACACATTAATCTACACTTTGTATGAATATTCAGATACAGCTGTCTGTGACACAGAGATAGCAGCTGGTGTGCTTGGGCCCCACAGATATCCCAGTGCCATGCCTGGATAGAAGCCGTGGCATCTGGGCCAAAATGGGCCCAGCCGGCTCTGGCAAACCAGGCCCAGAATCTGCCCAAATCCCAGAAGCGGGACAGGTTTAATATACAAGGGTGGTCAAAGTCAATGAAGGCCTTTAACAGCCTGAAGGAGATACATGAAGATACTTTCAGTACGTCACTATTTTGCAGTGAATCTCTGTCAAATGGCTATTAACTTGCTGTCTAATGTCAGGAAGGATAAAGATGATTGCAACCTTTATCATAAAATTTCTCCATCATCCTCTCAGGCTTGGACTTGTGAAACTGTGAAACTGACATTACTGATGAGTGTTTCCAGTGTCAGTGGAGCTAAAGGCAAGCTCCCACAGCTTTATGTATCACATTAAATGTACAACCTTGTTATGTTTTGTGTTTTTTGAGCACATCTTGACAAAGAAGACTAAATGGAATTCATCTTAGGTGAATCATATGGGCATTTACTTTACGTCAGCCTCTTCTTTGGACAAATCAAAGCAACAGCAGGCCGGTTTTTGAACCAACAGCTGTTTAAAACACACAACGATCACGTTTTTCATTACGGCCAAATGTCATAACCAGCTTAGGGTGGCATTTACGTTTTCCCCGATGACATGAATGCAACTTGCCCTTTTTCATTACCCGGCTTAATCTCATACTAATCCAATGATATTGCCATAATAAGTAAAACAAGTATGGCAAGCTGCTTGGAAGACAAAGCCCCGCAATGGTGATGGCGTTGGTGTGCCTGGCGTTGGCACCTCCCTTACTGTGTGCTGGCTGGCCATGACAACACAACGCCACAGTGCTAGGTTGTCAGCATGCCAGGCCCCGAGAGCAGCTGCCAGGCCAAACCCATCGAGCACTAATTCAGCCAGCCACAGGGAGCCCTCCCCTCCCCGCCGCAGTTTCTTCTTTCTCCAGGCCCTTCCCGTGGCTACAATCACCCCGTCATCTGTGTGCACACACCCACAATACACAATGCAAGTTTTAATTATGACAAACTTGCCAACTGCTAATAGCTCATCTTTTGAATCAAAGACTTTCTTACATAAAGGGGGTGGCCAATATTTTAATAACTCCACCTTGACAACATCTTTGTTTTTTATCGTCAACTCTCCTCTCAAAGCCAATAACACAGGAAAAGAAAAGACCCATCGCAGCTATTATTTATTTCTAAATGTTTCCATAATTGCTATAATTTATTATTCAACACGATATAAAAACAGCAAAGCTGCTCAGCATCAGAAGCTCGGGTAGGGGGGTAGAAGGGGGGTCTTGCATGAGTCATTTGCATGCTTGTCTTTGACACATGTCGACATTCATTGCACAAATCATTAACATCCCGCTCGTTTTGTCATTATCTCCTGCGAGTGAAGGTGCACCTACGGAGCCTCAGGGGCTGTGGCCAGGCCAGTTGCTCTGCGGTGGGTTAAGCGACGGCCAAAATGCGGAAACATTCAGCTGGTCTTCTGATGTGATGGAGAGCTTCTGTAGTTAAATCCTGCTGTGTCCTGGGTCCTTTGGGCTGATTGTAGTTGGAAGGCTTTTATTACAGAGAATGAATAGAGTACTTTGGGTAAGAAAAAAACAGAAAGTACAGGAATTAATCTAGCTAATTCCATCATATTTCATCCAAAACAAAGAGCTACATTCGCACCAAAGTTAATAAAATTCATCCTCTTCCTCCCTATATGAAGCGTTGTTATGTCATAGCTGCCCCAATATATTAGACTGGACCAAAGTGCTGGACTAATTCAAGTGTAGTTTCCAGCCAAATGAAGGCTGACATTCCTAAATCCTGGCCTTTATCATCTGCTCCGTCACCTGTCACTCATCTCCTGTCTGTGCACGTCTATCCCAGCTGAAGGTCACAATATGGCTGATTCCTTTGGAGGGGCCCTCCCAGGTCCCGATGCGCCACGCCGCCTGAGTAAACATGGCGCAGCAGTTCATAAAGATGCGTATTGTGTGCCTGCATCTGTGTATGTGTGCGTTTGAATGAATGTGTGCTTATTGAAGGGGGTCTTCCTGAGCAAAGCTTCCTGACTGCGGGGATACGTGCATGCCACTAGTGAGGCCGGCTGAAATATTGATGCTGTGTTTTGTTCTCATTTTCGCCTGTACTCGAGAGGCCATCTGGATAGGTCGGCCTTTCTCACGTTAAATATTAATTGTCCCGTTGAATATGACCTGGGGAGAGTAAAGGAGGGTTGCCTGTAACGTGAGAAAAAGAAAGGGAGAGGAGGGGGGGGCTGTAGGGGGTGGGGGAGCGGAGCACGATTCAATAGGTTTTTCCTAACAGATGGAAGACTGGCTGCAGGGATGCGGTTAGTGGCACAGTGGAACCTGATATCTGATTGTATGCCTCCCTGCCTATAAATACAAAGGGATTACATGTGGTTACATTAATAATGAAAATCATATTATTCTGTTGACACGTGTCTACACAACCTGTCGTGGCGCAGTCAGAACTGCTGAATGCTGCTCATCAGTCTCGTTCTTTGTAGCGCAACTACTCAGGTAAGACCAGCTGATTGTGTTGTTTCAACAAGCCAATCAAACAAGTCGCTTCTGGCCAAGTCTGCCACCCCAGGCTAAACAAAGTCCCAGAGGAAAGCAGCAGCAGGATTAAGCCAAGAGGAAAAATTTAAACAGCTCACAAACAATCTGATTACTGATGAGCCACTGGTCCAAACTCTGATTAGCTTTCCTTCTTTTTCAGCGCTGAGCTATATCTACCATGATCTGAGTGAGCACTTAGTCAGCAAACATGATGATCAATTTTAATGACGTGTTACAACAGCAAAGGTTTTCATTAAACTGTCCCTTCACTTTTAATAATTAACAAGGGCCTATTAATTATGAACAAATCCTCGAGCCTGAACCCGATCAGGAGGAGGGAAGGTTCTGTCTAGGTCGTGTCATTTTCAGAGTTGTAAGCTGGTGGGGTGGGAAGGAGGACAAACACCTTTGTTTCTGGTACTCTCACAACAGCGCCTGAAGCTCTGGTGATCAATAATGCAGCTCGGCACGTGTCTGGGTGGCTTCCTTGCCGTCTTTGAATAATGTATGCAGTTTGTAAAAGTGTGACTTTTAAAGTGCTCATCATTGTTCAGTGAGTGACCCATTTCCATTACACCTTCAGGCCTCGTGGCTCGTACTGCTCAGTCAAAACAATAAATGGTCTTGCGCGGTTGAGACCTCCATTTTCGGATGCAAAATCAACACATCTGGACATCCTAAAGTTTGTGTTTATGTCTGTGCACTACCTTTCCGACTTTAAGTCTAAAATTAGCTCGCCCGCATCCTGCTGTGATGCTGAAGGTGCAGTCATCTTTCCTCTCCGAAGGACATAACACTGTCTGAAGTTTGTGGGTGGAGGGGAGGGGAGGCTGAGGGGGAGGGAGGAAACGGTGACTACCGTGTGACAAGCGCGCAGTTCCTTCCTCAGAGGCCTGAGAAACAGGAAGTGCTGCACATAAGGCATTATTGTGACGGAGAGGAAATGCAAGGTCCTCTAAAATAAGAGCTCCAATCTGGTGGTCAATGACAGGAGCCTGTCCTCCATGGCCCCTCGGAGACCTGTATCACCCCCCCTCGACAAACTACAACCCCTCCACAACTTCACTGCTGATTGACGCAGATAAATATAGAGGGGAGCAAGCTCCAGTCACATTATGTGGAATGAATCCTCTCTCGCTGTGGGATGGGATTTAAGAGCAGCGGCTCAAAGATAAAATCGGTATTAAGATGATGCGATAACCCATTTGTTCCTTGCTGAAACCTCGCGTACACAGACCGAGTAACAGGAGCGTTTCAGAGGGCTGAAAGAGGCATACGGGTACGATCCACCCTGCTTGTGCTCAGCAAAAGCTGAGGAGGTGCTGGTTGCTAAGAGAGAAGCAGGGCTTTGTGTCAGGCTGCCTCCCAGTTAATTAAAATCCTACATTATCTGTTTCATGCTTTCAATTAGAAAGCTTTGGAAAGGGCCCAAGCCTCTGCATGTAGATAACCATAGCAATAAGATGTGATTAATGGGGGGCAGAAATGCCCTGCTGTTGTGTCCATGGCTTGTTTTGATCTCTGGCAAAAATGGCTGCGCAAAATCTGCAAGGCATGTCAAGCAGCAAATTAACAGGATAACATCATCTTTTTTTCTGTTATTACAAAATATGGCAGGTGCTGACCACCTGTGATCAAGTACATCTAAAACAGCAATGACTGAAGCTACAGAGAATCTGTATCCCTCTCTGTGTTCCCTCTGCACCAAGTCTAATGTTTTCCCCCCTTTTATTATCATCAGTAATCAAAAGAAGTGTCAGCCAGCAATGTTTTTGCTCAATTAACAGCAGATCCATCAGTGCCTGTTTCTGCATTTCACAATCAATTAACTGCAACACACGCTGTACAGGCAATCAATCACGCTAAGTTTAGCACATTAATGAGGTTGTGGAGTTGTCTGGGTGTACTTGGTGTTCCACCAGCCAAACCCATCATTTCTTGTCACTTTGACATATTGTGACATACTATCAGAGCATAATGTGTGCGATAAAAAATAATCAACACTTGGAATTTTGCTTATTTATCCAAACATCTGAGCTCAAAGTTTATTTTTAATTTGATTGTGTGGGTAAGAATGCAGTCAACTACCACTTAAAACACAAGATGAAACATTTAGTGGTAATATACAATAAGAACTCCTGTATATTTTTTATTTTCCAGAAACATAAATGTCAAATGTCAAACAAATCTTTGCAAAACAAAACAAACAAACAAAAAAAGAACATTTACTGCCACCTACTGGTCATGCTAAGGAATTACAAGGTGTAAAAGAGTAAACATTTGTAACTTTTCCATAAAGGCTTTGTGATGACTACTTTAATATCTGAATGATTGGCTCAGTGAAGATGAGATGGGCTGGCGACTTAATGTAAATTCTTCTCCACTCAAACCACAAACATCTTTAGGTGGGTTACTTTCATTGAGGCCAGGCTCTGGCATTTTATCCTGGAAAGGAGTCGCTTTCACACTACGCTGACGTTTGAAGTCCCCAGCACTCTCAACGGGGATCTGAGTGGGTGGTAAGTGGAGAAGAAAGCCTCTTCCTCTTCCTATGAAAGGAAAAGTGGCGTTGGATGGCTGCTCTTTCCCAAAGAGCCTTCCTCTTCCCATCAGATCCATTCGTACTCCTGCGTCCCCTCTGCCCATACCTGCTGACAGAGAACTGTTGATGGACTCTTTATTGGTGAGGTCTGACACAGTGGCAGGAGCAGGATCCTGAACATCCACAGCAGGCCCACTGGTGACCCTCAAAGGGCTAAATGCAGACTGGTTAACAAGAAGCTCCTGTGGTGATGGTGAAGGAGATTCTACACTTGCAGGTTCAGACACATCTGTATGGTTTTTCCTTTGGTCTTCTTCTTCTACAGCAGGTGAGGCCTGGGATGAAGACTGAGGTTTGGGGCTAAAGCGAGCCAGCAGACCCTGCTCTGTGAGTGGATAGTGACCGGAAGCCCACTCGTGCCTTTCGCGACGCATTACCTCCAGCTGCCTCAGGTCTCTGGGCAACTCCAACACACTTTCCTGTGGATACAAACAGTTGATTGGGACGGTTACTGCTAACCTTTAAGCTTCTGCAAACCTCACATGTCAATTCAATACACATAGTATTGTAGTACTGAGTAAAGAAAATGCCAGATTTAAGACCTTTACAGACACCCAATTAGCCTGCTGTGATCTGTGGATGTTATATTTCAATCTGAAATGCTGCAACAAATTAGAGCTGATAAAAGGAAAAGCAAAATGTTTATTTTTGGCATTTATTTTTAACTTTTTCACATAATGTTATATTAGCTGTTTAAAGCCATTTTGCATGCAAAGCAGGGTACTGTAAAAACAATTAAATGAAAAGTTATGACAATGACTTGTTGACTTACCAATAACTGGTAAGGACAACCTTACCACGTTGGTCTTCATTAACATTTATTTAATGCTGCACAAGTCTGCATGAGTGCAGATCATTAATATGTAGACAGAACCGAGTAGGCTGCATTTATCTCATGTGCTTTTGTGAATTGCACAGTTTAAAAATCATCTGAGAATTGCATCATATCTCATAGACCCTGTTTCTTACCTCAGCTATCATCTCTTTCCTTATTATTCCCAATCCAGAAGAGAAATCTCTCTCAGACATCTTGTACAAGGGCAGAGGGCAGCACTGACACTTTAAAAGATGGATGTGGGTTCTGTGTTTGAAAATTCTTCCGGTTGTATAGAACTCTATAGGAAAACAGCCCTCGGATCTTGCTCTGTGAGCTCACCAAACACTTTACCGATGACTTTATTGGCTCACTCGCTACTTTCGAATCATGCTGAATAAAATGTAAAATCCACTTTGTGAATTCTGGCCATCTTAACAGTTAAAAAGAAGGACTGCAAAAGATTCACTGGAGAGAAACTTGTCTAAGAGACAAGCCCATACTCTGTGTTTTACTGATGATGGAGGAAAGAACCAAACATGCAGATGTGCAGTTACATCTCACTAGAATCAATGCCATACATTTTTACCAGATATGAAAATACTGTACATAACATGCATAAATGTCTTTCTGTGTGTTACTGATGTGGGTGTGTGTGAATGAAGCAGTGAAGGATAACGTAAACCTGTCCCACGCGTGAACGACAGAAAGCTGTCACTTTAACAGACTGATGACAGTGTTGATTAAATCCCGTATATCTATCACGTTGACCGACTTTTAACTGGAACAAAAAACTGAAATGGATTATTTCTTTGACAACAGCTAATTGTTTCTTAAATACCCACCATGCCAACATGCGCCAGTTCATCAGGCTGGTAATGGCTGCTGCTGAGGTAGGAATCAACCAGAGCCATGTAGTCTCTCATGAGCGTGTCCATCAGGACCAGTCTGAGCGGCTGTAGGTGGATCACTGATAGAGCCATCACCTTCAGCAGGGGTAACGGACAAGGCCGCATGTGCCACATCTCGCTTTCTTCCTGTAAAACCATAAACCTGTTATAGCACCACATACCTATACAGCACAAGAAAAAAAATACCCTGGATAGGTCTGTGTGCTATACCTTAGTGAACTGTGACTTAATCTGAAGAGATGAAAGCTGAGAGGGGGGTGCCCTCAGATGGAGACTTAACACCTCATGGAGAGTACTGACTCTGTCAGGAAGGAAACCTCCCGTCTCTGAGTAGAAGCACATGACATCTGCCACCTAAAACATTCAAAGAGGACAAGAAAAAATTATTTCAAGCAAACAGACAAAACAGAGACACATAAAATGAAAAGAACAATATGGATAATTTAGAGAATAATCTAAAGATTAACAATAATGTGCATACTGCGCACATACCTGAGTGTCAAAGACGTTTGCCAGCTTTACTCCAAACTGAGCGATCAGACATCCAGCAATGGCTCTGCAGTCATGGATGACCTGCAACAAATGTCAAACCAATATGCTACGGTAATCATAATCACTGCCATAATTTTAAGAGAGCTTCTAATGCAGTTATTTGTCACCTTTAAAATGTGCTTGCTCTCCAGGATCACGGCGAGGCCATTCTTAAAAGCCCGGGCTCCAAGTAACAGGACATCAAATAGGTATACTTTGTTTTTAGTGGCAATCTAGACGAATTAGGTTTAAGTTATTTTCCTTTTACTTTTCTCATGATGGAGTAGGAACAAAAAACCAAAAGACCGACAACTTTCTCACCTGCAGCCAACACAGTCGTCCATTCTTAAATACCTCAACTCCTTCAGCTCCCACACCGATCACGTGCTGTTTCTTGATGTGCATTATCTAACACATTTGGATACAGTACATAGGTCAAAGACATCGGAGTCATTTACACTTTAGAAAGCAAGCATCAAATCAACTTACAGCAGGTCCAAACTTCTCATGAAACTCATCAACGACTACAAAGTTGATGTACTCTTCTTCCTCTTCGTCATCATCTGCAAAAAGAAAAAGAAAATCCTCTCAAAAGTGAGATGTTCAAAACAAATGTGTAGCTCAGGGTCGTCTAATGCATGTTAACTGGTGGGCCGGACGACCTCCTGTCAATACAAACGGCACATGTAGTCCCTGAGACGACTCGATATGAGCAAAAAAGGGCAATTTCAACACCACGTCAAATTCTTTCTGCATAATAAAGAAATGCTGTTGTAGTTAAGAAAAACAATCCTGTCAGGACATCTCTTTGGGCTTAATTTGTAAGAAATAAACAACTGTGTTTTAACAACTGTGTAAAATTACAGGGAAAAAAATTTGGTACCAGATATTCCTGTAATTATAAAATTTAAAGTTTTTAATAATTTATTGTGAAAAAACAAACAAACATGTAATTTAGGTGTTCATCTATTACTTAATTACTTTAGTGTAGTATAAATGACCATTAGCATACAGGCCTCCTTCATATTTTCCAAAGTTTTCCCAGGCCCATTCAGGACCCCGGGCCTTAGGTTTGACACCCCTCCTGTAACTGGTTCATCATAGCTGTACTGGAATAAATGAACTCACCCAATATGCCTATCTTCCTGTATGGCTGAAACTTTGCTACATCCAAGTGGTCCTCAGGTTTGTGATGGTGAATATTTCTGTGCACAATTTTGTACATTGAAATTTATTACAAGCCAGGGCAAAAGGCATTCTCACCAAAAGTGGCACCTCATGCATGTCTTACTTACTCACGGTCACCGTTCCCATCACTGGTAAATTCCACTGTTGAATTAATTATATAAAAAGTCAAGCCAGATATCAGAATGGACAATGAAAGAATACTGTGCAGCTTGGTACAAACCTGTTCAGGTATTACTTTTCATGAGTGAACTCACCATTCAGAATCTCATGGCCAAAGAAAAGTTTTGTTCCGGGAAAACTACAGCCATCACCGCTGACAACTGCAACAAACCAGAAACCACAACTATCTTTCCAAGACACTAATATAAAGTCTTTAACAGTTTTACTCTCTTATATTACAGAAATAATTCATAAATAAAGTACAACATTAATTAAAAACGTCTAACCGTCCGCCAAAATCAAAGCTTTGTTGGGGAAAATACGTTTCACGACCCCGAAGAACGATGAAGTCTTGAGGGTCAATTTGATTCTCTCTCCCTTAAGGTGAGTCAGTAGTTTTACATCATCCACAACCATTTTAAATCATTTACGAGCTGTTTCAAGTGAATATAACAGTGTACTTGTTGACTTGGAGATATCCTTGTTCCCAATCAATGGTTAGCGGCTAGGCTGTTAGCTGCTTGCGATTAGCGCGCTGGCCGAGAATGTTGCGTTCATGAGCTCTTCGTTACTTAATTATTCGAGCGCCTTGACTCCATAAAAAAATCACTAGAAAAAAAACAACTAACACAGTTTTTTAATAACATTTACGGCTATCGGAAACTTTGCGTAAAGCAACAAACCGATGATTTTTAAAATTTTATTTCTGACTTTAGTGACGCTCTCTGGGATTAAACAATGTTTTTGTTTCCCATGACAAATGAAGGTAACTCCACAATGGGTCGTGCTTACATATTTTCAGCATTTTAAAACAAGGATGACAGAGTATGGAGGGCAACGAGTGCCAAAATTATTATTATTATTATTTTAATTTAATTAAAATGGGAAATGATTAATTAATTTAATATATAAATAAATGATTAAAATTAGATTATCATCATTTAAACCACTTGATAAATTATTTAGTACTCTATTTCCATTTTTAATTAATTAATGACCCATTTAATTCACTATTTAACAACGAGTGCCAAAATTATTATTATTATTATTTTAATTTAATTAAAATGGGAAATGATTAATTAATTTAATATATAAATAAATGATTAAAATTAGATTATCATCATTTAAACCACTTGATAAATTATTTAGTACTCTATTTCCATTTTTAATTAATTAATGACCCATTTAATTCACTATTTAACAATTTAGTTGTTAAATTAATTTTTGTGCTCGTGACCCTCCATAATCACGAGTTCAGCTCAATTTTTGTCATGAGCATAAAAAACCTCAACAAAAACAGTTACTACAGAGGTTGGTGGTCAGACCCAAGTTCAATTAATCTCACTGCTGAAGGGAATCTATGATTTGAAGAAAAGAGCTTGTACAGAAAGTACTGTCTTCTCGTGGATGGTGATTGATGTATTTGTGCAAAAGATGCTGAGGCTAATTTCCAGTACCTGCAAAAGGACAGCATCCTCTCAGCTGGACAGCAGATGACTCAATATATCCACCAGGGGGTGTCCACAGCTCAACTATTGAGTTAACGGCTGCAGGTCCAAGGTATTTGACTCTTTTTTCCTTGAATGTGACACTCTATGACATCATTTACACCAGTGACCACTGACTACCAGAATAACAACATAGCCTACTTGATGTACTGTGTGAATGTCGGTGTCTTATTATTATCATCCAACGTCATTTTCATGTTTCTAAATTTGCACGTTCACTTGGAGTGCATGGCAATCAGCAGATATACCTAAATCTATCACATGTCCGAAACAGTGCAGCTTATCAAAGAACAGTACCTGGCATGTGTTTAAAAGTCTACCATTTTCTTTCATCAGGATCCTTTTTCTGTTTGTTTAACGTTGGGTGGAGACTCAGAGAGTGGCAGTATTTTCAAGTAATACAAAATTAGTATGTGTGTGTGTGTGTGTGTTATCTCAAGCAGCACATTTCTACAAGTAGCACTGGGATAAGATAGACAGAGAGAGAGTGAGAAGTTTGCTTCAGAAGTGCACTTAGATGCATGGGGGCAAGTTGTAAAGGTATCACCAAGCAGTCTGATAACAGCAGAGACACAAAAAAGGGTGCAGATACACTATCTTATCACAAGCAGCCAGCTGGTCTTTACACATATTCTCATGACTTCACTCTGCCCCATGAGCTCAAACTAACACATGAACCCAAGCTGCTGGTCATCTGTAGATGGCATGCATGTAGTCATCTATTCAAAGGGAGGATATTCCGGTGTGCAGGAAGCAGAAAGCATTTAGACCTGAGTAATCCTGGGTGTGTGAGTGAGAACAATGGACCAGTGTGTTAATTTTCACATTTAAAATAGCCTCTCTCTCTCTCTCTCACACATACACACACACACACACACACACACACACACACATAAACAAGTACAAATCTTTTTTTTTAAAAGATTATAGATAATTAATTAGATTAAACCTTCACAGTTAAAATGAAAACAGACAAATACATAATAACTGGATTTCAAAACCTTTTATACTCATACCTGCCGTCTGTGGCCAATGGGGGAGGTTCTGTGGGATCATGTGTTTAAATCGATTGATGTGGAGTTAATAGCGCTTTGATGCCAGTCGAATTCACTCAGTCAAGGGGCATGATTCACATTGCAAGTGACGTTGATAAACACGAAAAATTCTCTTGTCACGAAACAAGCATTACAGAAGGAAACAATAATCACCAACTAAGATGTTTTTTAACTCCCCCTTTTCAGGTTCAGGCATGCACCTTCCCCTCACAGCCATGCTGACTAAAGGGAACTACGTACAGGGAGTGGAGATAGTAGGTTTCATGACAGAGATGCCTCAGCTTTTCTTACATCACAGTCTTTACAGATGTGTATGCATTCTTCTTTTATGGTGTTCTTTAGTGTAGCGTTAAAGCCAGACAGAAAATTCAAATGCAAAGCTCCAGAGCTGATTAAGTATGATTTGGATGATCATTTGTTTATCTGTTTATGACAGGGGGGTAGAACTAGAGGATCAAACTTCTCCAGGCTTTCTTCTGACCCTCAACTTCCCAGCTGGCCTGAGTGTAATTTAGAAACCAACTCAGGTACGTCCCATTTCTCACTTGAGGAAAAATATCTCAGAAATGTGCTTCAGTTTAAAATTAATGAGACTATTTTCAATTTAAAACGTTCAGATCTCATATATTCATGGCCTCTGGAGTAAAACGTGAGCAGCCACAATCCCCCTATCTACGTTTGGATGGAGGTGATAAGACTTCTTAAAGCTCCTGAAAGATTTCAGGAAACATCTTCTTTGGACCACCTACAGCACAATAACACAATCCCTGATTTAAGCTGTAGTGGTAATGGAACCTGCAACCTCTGTTATCTGTTAAAGGAAGATCCACCCTTTCCTGTTCTGCAGAATGAACAAACATCTTTTAGTAAACCAAAGGAAGAATCACATTACACAGTGATTATCCAGGATGTACTCATATTACAGGGATTTTTTAACCTCTGGGTTTATGTGAATATAATGTGAATTGTTATGGAATATCAGAAAAATGTGAAAATAAAAAAAATGTGATCAAGTTATAAATCATTACTAGAGTGCCAAAAGAGCGAGATAATAGGAGAATGTGCTTTTCATTTTCTTGGATGGAATGACTTCAACGAGCCCCCCCTGCGCCGCTTCCGTGATTAAAATCTTCAAGTATAAATCTAGAGCACGACTTTTGACGCAAGTATAATGACTAGTGAAGTGCGGAGTCCACTCCGTGTGAGTGACAAGCCCGACAGCAGCAGCACGGCCGCCCACTCACAGACAGGCTGGGTGAATCTTAATTGTGTAACGTTCATTGACGAGTCAGCACAATGCTTCTGAGACCGCGGAGGCGCACCGAGCCCAGCAGAGCGATGTAATGCTCCCATCGAGGAGGACACAGATGGACAGCCTAGTTCAACCGCTCGTCGCCCAGTACCTCGCAATGGGATGTCAGTCAAAAGAAAACCAAAACGAAAGTATAACATCAGAGGAAAAGGGCAGAGACGAAGCGTAAGTCGGCTCATCTTTTTGTGCTTTTACTGAGGAGTTTCTGGTTGGTTTTCTTTGGTGAAAACGTGGGCACCCGATCGAAGGTATCCCGGTTATTCCTGCTATTAGCTATTTATTAATGGCAAATGTGTATATTTTCGGCCAAAATGGTGTCAAAACTGATGCTTTCCACTTGTTGTTGCGCACAAGCGTGTTCAAGTTCACACGCTTCTCTGCGGCCAGACCTGCTCCGCTTTAAGCGCTTACATGCGTAAAACTGTTCCATTTGTAAGCTCTTTACTCTGGTCACTCGAGAGTTTTATGTGGATGTCCGCAATCAGCCGGTATTTCCCCAAGTTAAAGGAAGGAAATGAGAACAATGAATAGCAAAACACACCACGGGGGTTTCTTAAGTGTAAATAACACCTTCGAGTTGTGTGGCTGAGGGACGAATCCTTTAATGCGTGTGGGCTAATAACCTGTGCTCTCGTAAAATCATGGTTTAAGTAGTGTGCATGTACAGTCATACATGTTAATAGCAAAAGGAGAAAGGCACGCTTTCATTGCAGTTAACCCTCTTGTACCTCCTCCGCCCCTCACTGTTCTTTTTGTGTTGGTGTTTCTCAAGGAGAGTGATTCAAGGATGCACCTCCAGGTCTAGAGTTTCTCCTCCAGGTCGGCCTCACAGGTTCCACAAACCTAGTCCGGCCCATACCCCGCCAAGTAAATCAGTAATGCCTCTGGGACACCTCACCAAGGGCGCAAGCTGGGAGGAGCTCATCCGAGCCTGCCTGCAGTCTTTTGGTAAGTTAGCGCTGACCTTCTTGGCTGGTTTGTTTTACAAGGTGAAGTCCTGCAGTGAACAAAAGACTCCAGAGGGTGTTTCTGCTCTATGGTTGTGTAACAGGTTATGCAGTCCTTCGGATATCAGAAGACGTTAAACCTTCAGGTTAATCGAGATCACAGAATGTTGTAGCTTAAGGAGTCTGTTTTTCTCGCCACTTTCTCTCAGCAGCAACAAGTTTAGGCAGGCCTCTAAAGAAAGAAGGGAGTGCTTCACGTTGGAAAGTAAAAAAGCGATTTCTTACCAAGGCTGACTTTATTTTTTTTTAGTGTAAGATTTCATGGTTTGAAGATAAAATCTCTTGTCGGTCTGATTTTGTGCCTTAATGCTGAAAGACACGGTGTTTGAGGCTTGCTAATTTTTTTAGAAATGCTTTCTGCTGCACTCTATTAATTGTGCATTAATATTTCACTGGCTGCATGATATATAGAGGGCGTACTTAAATGAAAGAACAGCACAGCAGTGATTGTGTAGGCTATAGTTGGATCAATCAAGCAAATATCATTGGCTTCATCGAGTTGTCTGGAGTGCTCTTTGAGTTATGGTGATTGCATCTCTGAAGAGACAAGCTTTCAAACTGCCGTTGCCTGGTTACGCAAATGCAGCAAGAGCAGTGGAGAAGTGTTACAATGGACTGCACATAAAATGACATCTCATAACTACATTCATCTGCAGAGATGCAGGTACTAATCACAGTCGACTTCCCGTTGGCAGGATACAGAATCAGTGTGAAGGGTTTTAGCCCTATAGACCCCGTACACTTGAAAGTTACACCCTCAGTGTGTGACAGTGTCTCTCTGTCAGGATAATGTGTTATGACTGGGGTTTTCCTTGCACAGCCTCTCCTGATAAAATGCATCACAGTTCTGGTCCTCTTGACTCACATCACAGGGGACCCCTAAGGTCCTCGAGTCCTGCCACCTTTTCAAATGTGAGAGTGTACGTAAGAGCTATTTGAAGGATTACCGGATGGCAGCTTCAAGCCTGGCTGAGCTGAAAGGTCAGATCCCTGAACGGTAGTCCTCAGATGCTGACCAACCTTTGAAATGCAGAGCACTGTGAGGTGTGGATCAATAGCTGTTGACATCATCTTTCTCCTTGGACCACACCAGGCTGTGCCGACCGCTCAGAACACACCCATATTCTTCTTTTTTTCGTTCTTGCTTTCTTTTTTGTTTATTACAGTACTGCTTGCATTTAATTTGCCTCTTTTTTGCAAATATTGCAAAATATTTATAAGCCATTAGAATAAGACACGCTATAGAAGTCGAGAAACAGTGGTGGGGTTTTTTTGGCCTGATGGAAAGTTTCAATCTTCACAGCTGTGAAGAAAACAACACTTTGTTTATCGCATAAGAATATTTTTTTATTCTTTATTTTTTTATTTATTATTTTATTTGTATTTATTTACCCATCTACTCCCACATAAAAGCGGGTGCAGATGTTTCAGTATTTATTTAATTTTAATGTTTTTGTTGCAATGTATCTACTGCTTGGACACTTCATTAACTAACATCAAATCCCAATTTGTAGCTATGTAACATTAATGGCTACTTATTAAACATTTAGCATTGACATTTAGCAATTTCAAATATGTTTCTTTAACTCTTTCAAACATTTAGCCAGCAGCTTAGTTTGTTGCTCATTATGTTTATGTATTTCAAACATTTATCCATTCCTTTTAGCTTTTTTTTAATCCATTACAATTGGGTTTCTGTTAAAATGTATTAATTTTGCTTGCTCATGACTTTACATAACTACATATTGCACACAGATCACAACATCTATTTCACATCTTTTGCTTTTAGATAACGGTTTTAGTTACTCTTTCATTTCAAGCTGTTTATACATTTAGCCTTTAGTTTATTTAACCACTTAAATCCACTTTTATTAATCATTTTTGTAATTGATTATATGCAGTTTGGTTTTTTTTACTTTACTTTCTCCATCTCAGTAGTTTTTTTTCTCTTTATTTGTTTTTTTTTTTTCCTGCTTGGGAATCACTGTTGTAAAGTACGAATGGAAACAGTGTTGTAGACACAGTTTCACCGAGTCCTAAATATTATGGAAGATTTTGCCCAGAGTACATAGAGATGACAATCTGACTCGGGTTCTTCTAAAACAAAAGGACCATCCAATCTGATAGCCTCTGTCAAAACAAGGAAACATGAAGTGCATGTTTGGATCGGCCGATGAATGTCGAAGATAACCTTAAAAGTAGGCCACCAGCCGCATGCCCACTGCAGTGTTTATCATCATTCGCCGGGCGGCAGCTTTCCTAATGTTCCAGTCACTAACAGCCAGTCCAGAGGGGATTTCCTCCCACAATTAACCCTGCACAGGGAGGGTTAGTGGTTGGAAAGTTGTGAAAAAAGTATGGCGTAATTGTTTGCTTTATGGAGACTCACAGCCTCCTGCTCTGCTTTTTTTTACAGTAGGTCTGACTCTGAGTGTTAGTAAGTTAAGAGAGTATTAACTGATAATTCGATTAAAGCAATGTTATTATATCTGTGTTTACCATAAATGCCAAGAAGGAGTGGGAATTATTCTGCATGCATATGTCTTAACTTTAACTGCACCAAATCTTTGCAACCTGTATCACATGTGTCATTTTATGAGCAGCCCTGTGTTTCACTTGTCTCTTTTACTCTCTTAATGACTTGGAGGGTAAGGTCACTGACATTCACTGGGTTTAGATGGCAGAGCCTGCGTGTTACAAACACAAACACACCCGATGCAGGATATGAGGGATGGATTAGTCAGCTGCGGCAGCAGTGGCAAGTTGCTTACAGATAACAAAGATTAGAAAACATGTTGCCATGGCATCCAAGGTATTTCCAAGGTGATATTGTTTAAAAGTGGGTCCTCAGACGCCTGATGTCCTTGATAGTGTAAAGACACTGGCAAAGCTTAAAGGGAAACAGCACGCAGCTTGAGAGTTCGCAAATGTTGTTCTTAAGGTTTTCAGCCGATTTTAGGGAGCACAGGGGAAGAAAGACACAAATAGTCTAGAGCTGCTATTAAATTCACTTCCTCTTTACATCAACCGCAAATTTACTGAACGATACAGTGGTTTTTGAATTTGTGCTGAAGATGAGTGGTTTGTTTGAGTGTGTGGGAAAATCACTTTTTGTGCTCATCCCGTCCGATTTTAAGAGGTCATTGATAAGAAATTTGTCTTTCTATTCGCGGTTTCGAGATGTCATCGTAGCGTGGAGTCAGACGAGCAAGATAAGGAAAGGTGGTCTGCATACAAAGAGAGGAAGTCAGATACATGCAAGGAAAAAGGAAGCAAAAAAAAAAGGTAGTGAGACAGGCGAGCAGCAGAAGTAAACACAATCAGAGGAAAAGGTAAGCATTCAGCGGAAAGGTAATGGCACTAGAATGTGGGCATAAGTTTAAGCTAACTGTCTCTTGTAAAGTGATGAAAATGTCTATGCTGGATTTATGTAGTACAAAATAAATGAAGAATGAGGAGGGTATTTCTTTAACACCTATTGATCCATAGACCCTCATAGCACCAACATATCTAGCATGCAAGACCATTGGCTGGGGTCCCTGCGGATAGGGTGGCCAAGCGTCTCATATTAGCAATCCTACTTGTCCACCATGCTGACATAATGTCCCACATTTTGATTGGCTCCAGTTTGCAAAGTGAACACATACTACGAGAAATGAGGGGCTTGAGTAAAGATGTGGGATGTATGTGTGCATCGCTGCTGAAACTCAAAGATACCACAGAGAAAAGCAGCTGAAATTTACAGTTTTAGTAGATGCTGCAAGAGAAAAAGGGGAAGACACAAGAGCACAAAGACTGTTACGTGAGTCTATAAAACACCATGTTTCACTTGAATAAAGTTGTGAAAACACTTAAATGCAATATTTGGTCTTCATATTATATGAATGCAAAATCTTAATAGCTTGCAAAATTTGTGTGTTTATTCTGTTAGTTCACAATATCAAAATTTCAAACTCCCCCCCTCAGCTTGGCCTGCATTTCCCCACATAAATATTCATTTTGATACAGATTTATTTACTGTAAGCAAGAAACATCATGGCAACATGTTATTCTGTTTGCCTTCAAAACATCATCAGCTATGCGATTAACTTTCTGTGAGAAAACTGTGTGATGGATCTGAAAACCACATTTGAGTTAAACATGATGCGAAACCAAAAGGGGGTTTATCTTAGTACTAGTAGTGGCTTCTGTATTTTAAAAAAAAATATATGTGTGTGTATATATATATATATATATATATATATATATATATATATATATATATATATATATATATATATATATATATATATATATATATATATATATATATATATATATATGTGTGTGTGTGTGTGTGTGTGTGCGGTGGCCCTGAGAGGCCAAACGTACTGCATATATGCCATCTTTGAGTCATTTGATATTCATTTGATATTCAAAACCCACCAGCCCCCCAAAAAAGCAACAAAAACCATGCCACAAACCCCCATCTGATCTCTGATAATCAAACAACAACAACAACAAAAAGCAGCCCTGATAGTACATTTTAATGTGATGTGCTCTGGTTGATTATATTTGATGAAAGGCAGGCAAAAGAATTCTCACCATCAGAGCGGGTTTTATCTGACAGTGTGGCGTGTGTTTTTGTAAACCTCCTCGTCTTTACAGCGGCGACGCCTAACGCCAGCACGTGTGCGTTCGTTTTCTTTTGCAGACGCAAACGGATGTGTAAACGGGAACGGCCACTTGCTGAACATCACCCTGACCATGCACCTTCACCTCATCTCCTCCAGTGATCTGCTGGACAAACTCGTCTCTTTATATCCTTTGCATCATAAAAGCTTGGGGGGGAAAAAGCTGCTGTCACAAGGCAGGGACGTGATTCAAACAAATCAGCGGCCAATTCTGAGCAGAAAATGTAGCCCAAGATCAGACCACTTGTTCTGCCGTGTGCTGCTTTCATTTGGTTGTCAACAGCAACACGCAGTCAAGTTCATACTTGGCTCACAATGCAGCCTGTAGCTGTCAGTGTGTAAAATGTGATAGGAAAGTGGCAGTTCGTGTTTGCTCCTCCTGTCAGACATTTTAGATTTTGTACATCAGTTGCTTTCAGTGTGCAACTTTCCTCTATTCTGAGCTGGTGTATTCAATAGCGGGGAGTCTATTACCTTTCTGTATTTTGGTCTCTTTCAGAATGTTTGGTTCAGTGCTTTTTTATTTTCTCTGCTTCACACCGGGAAAAAAAGCATTTTTTAATGCCTTGTGACTTGTGGTGAGGATCTATAATCTCAGCCTCCATTCAGGAAACAGCAGTGGCATCACAAAGCCCCTCAGAGGAGCTTATCAGCCCCACCATGAGAAAGCCTTGTGGTTTCAGGTGTTAATTACCTCTGCCTCTTTCACATACAAGTTCTCTCCAGCTATATATAAACACAGACCCTCCACTGCCTAAACAGCCCCCCGCTCGCGCAGACCCACGTCAATGCGCGCACGGCCGAATGGCCCTCTCTGCTATTTTTAACCCTCTCGTTCTGTGCCCGAGACCCAAAAGGATGCATCAAATAAATACAGTGTGTGGGTTAGGATCAGGGAAGAGGCACGGGGGGCCATTAACAGTCTTCGCCACAGTCTGGCCTTGGAATTGCGTGGGCACTTCTTCTGCTCCTATGACGCAATTAGCCTTTTTATGTGCATCACTGCAATCTCGTTCCTGCCAGTCGAGAGCTATACTGTCGGTTGGATATAAATTCACAGCGCGGTGTTTTTCTGAGCAACACGTGCTAAAAGGAAGGCAGAGTGACCTCCGGAATGAATAATAGCCTTTCGAGCTGACAGCACTGTTTAAACTGCCGCACGTTTAAAGATCTGTCGCAAAACAATCCATATTATCAGTTTTTCTACAATATACGAGGCACCGATTCTGCGGTTTCTTTGTGCATTTTGTTGTTCTCTTACCTCTGTAAACCAGAATGATTCATTCCGTGATGCTCATCGGGAGTTTTGCTTCATGCAGTCGCCTCCTCCCACATTAACAAATGTCACTTGTGTTTGCCTTTTCAGTTTAGTTGCTGTAGTTTTTTTTTTATTAATGAGTTTGTTTGCTGGAAAGAAGTTGCACAGTCACATCAACCATATGTTCATTATTTACTCCAGAAAAAACTTGTCTAGAATAACTTGCTGGCAAGACAAACAGCAGTGAATCCAAGCTTTAACTTTCAGATTCATCAGGTTTATGCTCATGTCACTTGCTCCTTAACTGAAGTCCTCACATTTAAAACGGCAGTAGACGGCGAGCAGCCAGCAGAGTGCCAGAGGATATGCTACCTCATCAGGTCAGTCCCACAAATTGAACACTGACTCAGAGTTCAATTTGGCTTGTTTTTACATCTCATTCAGATTGGTACCACGCTTTACTCTTACAGGCACTGGATCCAGGAATTCTGGATGATGTTCCGGTTGCACCACAGCTTGTCAGACAGCCTGGATGAGTTTCGGGATCTGATCCGAGAGCACGGACAGGAGCGACTTTGCTCTCTCCTAGAGACCAAATGGATGTAAGTGTTAATCTCCGGCCAGCTGGCCAACTGAGACATTAGGTCTACAGAACTCTCGGTTGCTTGTTGCAGTCATAAAAGTACTGAAATCAGTCACGATCAAGAATAGAGACTCTCACTATGAAGAACGCAGACCCGTAGTAAGCATGCTAAATCTTCCATTTTTTTATTGTTGTTGTTGTTGTTGTTTTTTTCATTGAAGTTGCTGTGATGAAACTGGACTGCACAGTTTTAAGTTAAATACTTGGATTGATGCTGCAACTAACTATAATTATATTTAGAGAATAATCTGCCAATTAATAATTAGTGATGCAAAGAGTTGTTTTATATATATAATGTGAGAAATACCAATTTCACGCGTATCACATGCTTTATTGTGTCTGATCAACAGACCAATACTAAAGCAGCAACATTATTAAAAGTGGGGAAATACTTACATTTGTTAAGCTAAAATCATTGAACTGTAGAATTAAAAGATTAAAAATGGAACAAACTGATTCAGTCATATCCAAACTGCACGTTTTATAGCTGCACCATTTTTCTCTCCAGGAAGTGACCGCAAATAAATGTAATGAAACGCTCTGTGAGAGACTTCCATGAATCAACAAACAAACAAACAAACAAAAAAATCAATTTGCAGCTTTTCAGTTTATGAAGTTTTGCTGCTACATAAGCTTTCTTCTGATGCAGTCACGTTTTGTTTTGTTGTGTACTCCAGAACCGAACGAGACTGGTCGTGGAAAGCCAGCCAGAAGATTAAAGCTAACTGCAGTAAAAAGAGGAAGGTGTCGCTCCTTTTTGACCACCTGGAGCCCATTGAGTTGGCCGAGCATCTCACCTACCTTGAATTTAAATCCTTCTGCAGAATATCAGTGAGTATAAACACACGCCAACTTAAAAGAACATTCAAGCGCACCTGTTTGTAGCTTATCATTAACACTTTGCTGTTTTGTTTTTGTTCTCTGTTTTTTTTTTTTTAAATTACATTTACTAAGAACCATTAGGTGTTTCCTCCTGACAGGAAATGCTTTGCAGTTTCCGTGCAGCGGTTTATGCTCCTGTCTCTGCTCTCTTTGCCAGTTTGTAGACTATCAGAATTACATCCGCAGCTGCTGCATGAAGGACATCCCCGTGATGGAGCGTTCCATTGCGCTGTGTAACGGTGTCTCCCAGTGGGTTCAGCTGATGGTGCTAAGCCGGCCAACCGCTCAGCTGAGAGCTGAGGTTTTCACTAAGTTTATCCACGTTGCACAGGTAGTGGTTAAATCAACCCCCACTTCCACTACACGTATACTTTCTGTGCTTACATTTCCTCTTCGCTTAAATCTATGTGTGGTTGTTCCAGCACCTTATCTAACTAGTGTTAATATGACTTTTGTCTAACTCTGAAAGCCCCTCACATGTTAGTAATTGTGTAATGCATATTCAGAGAGCTTGTAATGATTCTCAGGAGCTGTGCTGCAGGCTTTTAGGGTATCCAAATATCTTACCGATAGAAAAATATTATCTGAATGCAAGCTAATGAAGTCACCAAGTGGAACACACTTAAACAATGAGGACTTTGTAGGAGAAGAAAAGCGGGAAATGACTCGTGAGTGTAGTCTCTGATCAGAGCAGGCTTGTTAAAACCACTCCAACGTGAAGCTGTGTGCATCCTGCTGAGAAGTGATACACTGGCTTCGGGGAGCCGTTAGGCAGGCTTGTACTCTGGAGGACCTCTTGCAACACTAATGCACCAGTCTGCTGCTGCTCACTGCTGTCAACCTCAAAACCCACGGGTGTGGAAACGAATTTCACACCATAATGCTCCAGTGACAGCAAGAACTGGAGAACTTATAAAAAAAAAGTATAAAAAATAAGAGAGGGAAAAGCATTTCCAAAAAAAGAGCGAACCATCAGAGTGCAGTAAGAAAAAGCCAACGATATAAGTGGCTTATGTAATGCCACTGTTGCGGATTATATAACCAAGGCTACCTGGAACAAGTTTAATTGCGCGTGTTTAGAAGTGTGTGTGTGCGTGAATGGACTGACGTGTGTTTCTTGTGCGTGTCCGCCAGAGTCTGCACCTTATGCACAACTACAACACACTAATGGCGGTGGTGGGAGGCCTATGTCACAGCTCAATCTCCAGACTGAAAGACACCACGTCGCACGTACCGAGTGAAGTCACTAAGGTAAAGGGTGACTGGCGATTTAGAGTCAAGGATCAAAATACTGGAGAAAAATAACTGTAATATAATGATAAAAACGACTTCATTCCCCAGGTACTAAACGAGATGACGGACCTGCTGTCCTCTTGCAGAAACTATGACAACTACAGACAAGCTTACAACAAGTGTACAGGTTTTAAAATCCCCATCCTGGGTGTCCACCTCAAAGACCTGATCTCAGTCAATGAGGCCATGTCGGATTATGTCGAGGACAACAAGGTGAACGTCCAGAAGCTCCAGGCCCTGTACAACCACATCAACGAGCTGATCCAACTCCAGCAGATCCCACCCAGACTGGATGCCAACAAGGACCTGGTTCACCTGTTGACGGTAGCGAACCGCTCGCGGCAACTTTGGGTTCATTTGAAATTGTTATGCAGCTTCATGTGATTCACCAAGTAGCGCTGAACACATACAAAGATGCAAATGAGTGCAGCATGTGGATTGTCTTTTTCTTGTGTGGGTGTGATTAGAGTCTATGATCTATGAGTGTGTGGGTGACAAGCTGAATGTGAATGAGAGTGAGTTCAGATTGCTGTATTGTTGTATTATCTGAGTGCAGTGTGCTAATCCTACTTGAATGACAGCATGCCCGTGAAGAGATAATAATTACCCCGCAACCTGAATTCACCTTCACCAAAACATGTTTCAAGGAGAAATCTAGAGACCTTTTTCTCATTCTGTTTACCTTCCATGCAGCAATAAGTGGCTTTTTGTAATGTCTTGCAGCTATCCTTGGATCTTTACTACACTGAGGATGAGATTTATGAACTGTCGTATGCACGGGAGCCCAAGAACTGCAAAGCACCTGTGAGTGATAGCAACAGACACGATTTAAGTAAACATTTGTTTACCAGCTGGAAAAATTAAGCATATCAACAAACTAACAGATTATCTTGGGAAGCAGGATTATTCACTCTCTTTCTTTAGAGAGAGCAGCTGTTTATCTTGGCCTAATGCAAAGAGACTGAAACAGCAAGCCTTTCACCTCTTTGGGACCTGAGACTGGTTAAGCAAGAGTGTAATGATGCTTAACGGAAGCAAAGGCTTATTTGCTTTCTCTCAGAGATGAGAATATAGATTTGACTGTCTCTTGTGTGTGCTAAAAATGAAGCAATTACTTAGTCTGAAGACTGAAAATAAGAAAGTGCCTAGTCTGACATCTAGCCTGACATCCGTGCAACATTGTTGAAAGTGAACTTTTATGCTTTTGTTAAACTGACTAACTTAAGCACAGTAATTAGCCTGTAATGTCTTGGTTGTTTCACCCATACACTCAGAAAAAGAGTCTTTGCCCTCATAATCGTACCTACGTAACAAATTTAAATTGAATTAAATTGCTTAAAGTTGTCGTCTTTTTGGCCTTATTTTATGGAGTGTATGATAACTGAAACTCCTTTGGTCAGATGTTATTTTGCATGATGTGCTAAGACTAGTTTTTAATGACTGTTTCCTTTTTTAATCAGCCAGCCACACCTTCTAGACCTCCCGTGTTTGTGGACTGGGCATCAGGGGTGGCTCCTAAACCAGATCCTCGAACCATCAGCAAACACGTGCAAAGAATGGTCGATGTAAGCGCTTCCCTTTTTCAAGCCTCCACAGTGCGACTCAGCACCACTGTTATCCAACCTCCTTATTTCAACTATTCTCTTGCATGATGCCATCCTGACAGCCTGCCTTCCCCGCTATTGTTCGCTAACAACTGAGCCACAATGCTTTTTATTTGTTGTCATTCGCAGTCCGTGTTCAAGAACTACGACCACGACGAGAACGGCTTCATTAATCAGGAGGACTTTGAGAAAATCGCTGCTAGCTTTCCGTTTTCCTTCTGTGTCATGGACAAAGAGAAGTGAGTCTCTTGACAGGTCACGTATTCGCTCAGAGGTTATTTATGACTTCAGGGGAGAGGAAGCAAAAGTGGCATTTGTAGATGTGTAGTGGCGAGCTTAGCAACCGGAAACATAAAATAGCTGCGGAATTAACCATAAAGCTGCTGCTAAATGTGTACATGAAAACCAGCACAACTGATAGTGACAACTTTTTTACAGCACCGGCTGCCTAAGTGGTATATGGTTTTTTACACACTGGGCAGATGAGTGGGTGTAGCCATTTATAAATATGGAGAGACATTAATGAAAAATTAAAAAAAACCCTACAAAAATAACATGTAAATTATTACTATTAATAGATTTTTATTATAGCAGGTTCTTTTGCAATCATCCTGTATCATTCACAGCTCTGTTTCCTCTTTTAAACATCAGCTTACAATATATTTGTTGTGGTTTTTTCAGGGAAGGCCAAGTCAGCAGAGAGGAGATCACAGCTTATTTTATGCGGGCCAGTGTCATCTGCTCCAAGTTGGGCCTTGGCTTTGTCCACAACTTCCAGGAGACCACTTACATGAAACCCACCTTTTGTGACAACTGCTCAGGATTTGTAAGGAAACACAAACCTCCTTGGTGCTGTTTTCTAAAAAACGTCATTTGGGTTTTGCTTTTTTATGTTTACTCACGTAAATGTTCTCTCTCTTTTCTCTCACAGTTATGGGGTGTCATCAAGCAAGGCTACAGATGCAAAGGTGAATATGGTGCTCTCACTCGTGTAACTTTGGTATGTCTGGCCAAATGTCAGTTAACTCAAATACTTGGAGAGGTACACTCTGTCTTGTGGGGAGCAGGTGAAATGGAGTGTGGTTTTTCGTTGCGTTGCATGTTGCTAGTTGAACCTTGCAGCACATGACAGAAAGAGACTGCACTGAGAACCACAATTTTCTTCCCCCTCCCCCGTCCTTCTAAAGATCTGAGAACTATTTGTTTGCTTGACAGTAAGCATGCAAAAACAAGAGTCTGAGAGTTGCATTTGCAGAACAGATAGTGTTCAAAGAGAAGTGAGAAGTCAGTTTATTGAAGCTAGATTGACTTCGGTTCCTGTTGTGACATGTCGTGCATTCTTTTGGGCCTGCACAGACTGCGGGATGAACTGCCACAAGCTGTGCAAGGACCAGGTGGCGTTTGAGTGCAAGAAGAACACCAAAGTGACCAACGCCACTGACAGTCCGACCCCGAGCTCTACGCCGGTCACCACAAGCACTTCAGAGGGTGGGTTGTGTTGATGGGGTACACCCGCACTCAGTACTGTTAATCACACCATGTTTTTCTTGCACATGTTACCGCACAGTCTCACCTCAAATATGTAGGCAATAACAAATATCCGGCATGGAGTAATCACTAATTTTCTGTATCATGTGCCATCTTCTGGCGGAAAGTTTTTAAGCCATTTGTTCATCGGTGAGACAGTTTTGTTTCCTGTAATCACTGCTTTCGACACTGCACAGAAAATAAAGTTGTTTTTTTCTCACCTGTGCCAAAAAGAGTTTGCAATGGCTGTAAGAAAAAACAATTCTTGAACGCGAGGTCAGGTCTGCTGTGAGGGTGATTTCCCTCTATCGCTAGGAACAGTTTCACTTACAGTAAAACTCAAGCTGCCCACCTGCTTTAAAAATCCTTCTATATTCGGAGCAGAAAAACTTTCGTTTTTGCTTATTATGAGCTGACTAACTAAGAGACTTCTTAAAATCATGGGGCCTTATTTACACAGGCTCTTTCAAAATTAGTCTTTCTGACGTACTGTTTTGTCATATGGTTTATTTGCCATGTGATAACTGAACTGAGTCTTTTTCTTTTTTTTCCCCTTTTTAAGGATCACTGATTGCTTAAAAATAACCTCTTTAGGCACAAAAGTTACTTTAAAGAGGAGTTTTTTAGTTAATAATATGAAATAAAAGAAACAAAAGAGTGTTTTAAGCTATGAGGGTAATCAAAGTTTTATTTCAAAATATGTACAGTGATGTGTAAAAAAGACGCAAAATCTCCAAATCTACTAAATCAATTATTTATAATATTACGAGGATGAAGATCCGTTTTACTGTAGTTCAAATGGTAAATGGGCGATCTTCTACTCTACTTGCACAATCAAAGCGCTTTATAAAGCATGTCTCATTCATTCAACTATTCACACCCAGTCATTCTACGGCTTTTCTAGTGCTTTCTATCTAGCATTCACACGCATTCACATTCTTAAGAACGCATTGCAGAGCAACTTGGGGTTCAGGATCGTATTCAGGGATACTTTGGTATGCAGACTGGTGCAGCCAGAGATCAAACCATCAACCTTCCAATTAGAAGATGACCTGCTCTACCTCCTGAGCTACAGCCACTGCATAATTGGTAATATACACTCTCTGGCCACTTTATAAGGTATACTAGCAGTTGCCACTAGTGGTTTGGCCTTTTTATTGCATAGAGTCAACTAGGTGCTAGAAACATTGCTCAGAGGTTTAGGTCCATTATTTGCATGATAGTGTCACACAGGTTTCATATACATCATACAAATCTCCTGTTGAGCCACATTGCAGTAGGGGCTTTATGGGACCCTTTAGGCAGCAGAAGACCGCCCCTTTTATGCCCATCTGCTTGTATTTACCAAGGTTTGCAGAAGAGCATGTGTTTTGCATTTAAAACATATTTGTGATAAGTGAACAGGTGTGTATAGTAACATGGCAAGTGAGACAAATCTCTTTTTAATACTATGCATAAGGCGGTGTCTGGAACAATGAATACCAATACCAAAGTCAATATGTGGTCTAAAAGTAAGTTTAGAGTCAGTGCAATGTAAATATTTTTCTGCTTTCTGAAGGAGAAAATATTCAGGCTATGGCAAAAGATTTTAGTTAAAGGTTTGCCTTTACACTAAAGAGCGTAGAGTATGTTTTTGACTTACTAAGCAATAATTTGTTAGCTGATAACCAGGTTTGAAGAGTGTTAAAGTCAAACTGCAGAACTGTTGAGGCTGTAAAACAGAGGTCTTTGATGTATAGACAATAGTGTCATCTGCATAAAGTAGAGTAATTAGTTAAATAGAATATAAAAAGAAGTGGTGCTAGGATAGAAACTAGCAGCACCCCTTGCTGCTGAGTAATCAGATCCGATTTGCACCCACTTAAAAACTGCACGCCGCTTTCTGTTGCACAAATAGGACTTAAACCACATCAATGCCTGTTGGGAAAGAACAATAGCATGGAGACTGTCGGTGAGAAGATGCTGATGAACCAAGTCAAATGCATTGGTAAGCTTTGTAAGATGACTGTGATCAGCAAAAAGGAATCATTAGTCAATTTTAGCCCTTTAATTTTAGTTGTATCATATTTCATACATGAGTTTTTGAGATCTCTACATCATCAACGTGATTTTTATTTTTATTTTTTTGAAAAATGTGTTGTATACAATCAGACACAAGCAGTGCTACTGTGAGCAATAAATTGCACAAAAATGTTGGATGTAGCTCATGGTTCAGGCTTTACAGCGCTAAGAGAACAATAGCTGTTTCTGTCTGTTAATGTGCATTTTGAAATTAACAGAAATAATTACTAATCGTGTCCCTCTGCCCAGGTTCAGAAGAATGTCCTTTCCCCTACCCTCCAGACGACAGGAGAGACTGGAGCCCGGACTCCCCAGTCACTTCCAGTTCGAGGCCTAGGAGAGTTCATAGCTACACCCAGACAGATGGACCCGAAGTATCGCCCACCTCAGCTTCTCTCTTAGTTCCAGCAACACCCACCCTCACCTCATGTCCCAGCCCAATACCCCAAAGAAAACAGCGATACTGTGCCAAATGGGAAAACAGAGCTTCTGTTGTGCAAAAGCCTAAAGAGCCAGAGGAGGAGAGCAAACCTACCTATGAAACTCTGGAACTGGTGAGTGTCACACTATGAATTATACTCTGCTTTTATGCACCATATCGCCCACTTGTTGTTTTAATATAAGGTTTCTTTAACAGGAGAACCAGAAGCTCCGTAAAGCTAATGAGACACTACGTAAGAAACTAAAAGACGCAGAGCGGGAGGTGGAGATACTAAAGACATTGCTGAAGAGGCATGCTCTCCACCCAGTGGAGGAGGACTCCTCCTCTTAGACTTATACATACACTGACGCTTCAGCAAGGGGACTGGTGCTGCCTCCATGTGGCAGCAGGTATGAATCCTAATTTATTGATCATGAACAGTGCAAGTATTTTATCAGTATAATGAGATGAGGATAACATGATATAAAGGGGAATACGTTGCACAAGTTGTTTTCATCAAGAAAGGAAAATCTGTGTGTCACCAATAATAAGGTTAAGGAATTTCTTTAAAGGTGGTGGATTTTATAAAGCTAAATACGGTGCAATTTAACAACTTGGTTTTTTTTAAATGCACATTTATCCAAATTACTTTTTAGAGGGAAGATGGTTTAAAAAAGGCTTTTTAAAATTGCAAATCTGGAGTAAACAGGACAAGCCCCTTTAATGTTTTCAGCAGCTTAGAAAGGTGACAATCAGTAGCTTGAGCATTACTTAATTTATTTAGCTAAAAGTGTGCAAACACAAGGCATCATTGAATGAAGGAATGCAGTATTTTTAGAGGGGAAAAAGGCATTTGCAGAATGTGTTTGATCAATTCTTGATCAGTTAATGAGCTTAGCTATTTATGTTAAACATAAAATGGAAATCAGAGGCTGCAGTAAAATGTGTGAGCAGCGGAAAAGGTTATCAAAAAGTGCATGTCGTTACTAGCAATGACAGGAACCCACTGAGCTTAGAGCAGCAGAATGAAAGTTGGGGGAGGGCTCACATGTACAGGTTGCTTTATATTGTTTTCACTGCTCATTTCAATGCACAACATGCTTCTGTCAATATTTACTGTGTGAAACACTACACACTTCATATGAACAGTGCGATATCGGAACATTTTGTACAGTATAGTGGTACTTTCATGGAGTTATTTATGCTTATGTTGGCTTCATATTGATACTTAAAAAAATGGCGGGTGCAGCCATGCTATTTTGATGTAGTGTGGCCCATTGTGTGAGTGTTGTACTGTGAGCTGAGATATGTGTTTGTGATGTACATGTAATGTATTGTAAATACAACGTACACACTGTGCCATTGTACTCATGTCGAGGTTCATCCTATTTCTCAGTATTGTTCTCTTATTGTTCTAATAAATAATTCATATTCTATAGTAAACATTTTCCTGTGTTACTCAGTGTGACCACTGGGAGTCACCAAAGCATCACCATAAGAAGGATTTCAGAGTCATTTTAATGATTGCTGGTTTTCCGTTTTTAAACATAGAGGTATTCTTTGAATGCTCGAGTTAGCTGTTGTATGACTATTTCTAAGAATGTGCCCGGCAAATTGAAATGATTGGTAGTTTAAAATAATAACATGCTTTTTAATGCTAAGTTTGAAATATATAGTTTTTAACAACATCCACTACTAGTTAACATAAATGGCACATCTCCAACACATTGTTTTGCAAGAATCCACAGACTTGTGCTGAAACATAAACCGTTAAAGACAGCATGTATCACCCTGTCTGCCAACTGTGCCAATCTGGCCTGTCCCTAGAGCTTTGCTGCAGGTAATGAGTCTGACTCCACAGTACATGTTGGCCTGTAGATAATGAGAGGGCAACTGTCTGCTGTTGCAGGAGGAAGGACTCAAACGAAGGACCTAATAATTCTCTTTTTTTGTCACTGCTCACTGCAAACAGCAGGTGATTTACACACTACTATATTCCCGGTGCTGTGATTCAGCATGTCTATATTTCTATAGCTGTATTTCATCAGATAAAGAAGGCCACTGTCTGAAAATATAAAGCATTTCCACATATATTGCATCTGTATTGTTGCCTGGACCAGGATAGCCTCTTAGGCACAGCAGCAGTTCCCAAGCCTAGCCTTGTGGTGACAGCTAATTTACTTTTATTTGAATGTGACATCCAGCTGCTGGGGAGTAGCTCCTCGAGTCTACCAGGCTCCATGCACACTAATGCTGAATAATTTCCAATACCATGGCTGGCTGAGAGAAAGTGACAGAAAGAACACGTGTTAAACTTGAGAGAAAATGTCATCTCAAAGGCTGCTTTTTTTCAATCAAGGCTGTGATAAAAGCTCGAGAGGAGAAATGTCTTTACCCCGGTGTGCTAAAGTAGTCGTCAAAAAGATAAATATATCAGACACAAATCCATTTACAAACCCAACAGAGACTGTAAACATAACACGCAACATTTAAGTCTAAAAGAGACCGCAAGACACATGTAGGCTAAGTGATACAGAGTATGACTTCCTTCTCCGTACACTAAGATCAAAATATGACCAACCAATTAAAGCAGGCAGACTGAAATGATTTATCACCCAGACATCACTTGCTGTGTACTTGGGGGAATTGGGCCATTGTGAGATATCCATAAGTTAACTTAATGTGCTAAGTCTAATGAACACACTCTCTAAAACTAATCAGACAAAGATGTGAGCAGACCATTTTATGTCCCCCCTGACAGCATGCAGAAAACACATCGGGAGCACACACAGGGGACTTTCAAACACGAACAAGCGCCACCGCCGCAGTGCCTGTAGGATACAGGAACACCACAGCC
This sequence comes from Oreochromis aureus, assembly GCF_013358895.1. Classification (NCBI taxonomy): domain Eukaryota; kingdom Metazoa; phylum Chordata; class Actinopteri; order Cichliformes; family Cichlidae; genus Oreochromis; species Oreochromis aureus. The sequence goes on along the minus strand of NC_052960.1, from coordinate 21,358,049 downwards.
AAACTCAGCTCCACATATTCCCTTGATTATTAAACCGAGTTCATTAAGTTCTAATGATGGCCAAAGGACCATTGTGGAAGAGCAGAGAGAGAGAGAGAAACCCCGAGTGAAGGTGCAGGAAAGGCAGAGAAAGACAGGTTTTTTCTAAGGAATCTTCCAGAGGTGGCTTTAAAACTGAAGCTGTGGTGAAATTTTTTAATTAACCTTGATGATAGCGGAGGAGTGTAACGGGAGAGGAGAAGTGGAGGAGTTGTGCAAAGACAAACAGTACCGCTCGGCTGCCTCCCCCTCTTTCCAACCTTTGTCAGTGAAACCTAAAACAGTCAGTTTTAGGTTTCTAATGCAAGCTAATGCACCTATGAGCTCAAGGTAAACACAGAATAGCAAGAGAAGAGTTAAGTCTGAAGCTGATATGCAGGTAATGAATGTGTGGGCACCACTGTGTGTGCATTTACACACAAAGAAACATCAGGCTGCCCTTTCTGGCTCTGGCTTCTGAATAAAGAAGCTATGCACACAGAAACACACACACACACACACACAACGCAACCTATGGGTGGAGAAATTCATATCCTGCAAATATCCAGTGAAGTGGCTTCATATTATTCATCTTGCTGGCATACCAGCAAGACGCTTTCGAGGCTTAGAAAAAGAGGCACAGTGACAGAATGGTGTGTTTAAAAAGCCAAAAAATACATCATTCTTCTTGGTTGTTTTGTGTTTGCAGTGCATTCCTGCAACTTGTAACCTAGAGCATCAGTGATCTTCATCACAAGGAAAAGACTTAGGTGCTGTTTAGGTGATGTGAGATGTACACGCTTCACCAGTGCAGCTGCCAGTATGATTTATGATAGATATTCACTCCCCTGTTGTTCCCTAAGGCATACTTTGGTGCAAAGTGAGAGCGGTATAAACAAAAAAAGAAACTCTAAAAGTTATAATTGCCCTGAAACAAACACTTTTATATTGGCTCACATCTGTGTGAAACTGAAAAGCAGATTGTTGGCAAATCTATGTCTTGTTTTAATTTGCACAATACAAAGATGCCAAAAAACAAGAGACATCTGAAGGCAAACACTAATGGTTATATAGCATCTAACAGAACAAATACTTCAAAGACAGCCTGGAGAAGACGCAGATTAACTGATGAAAATATTAAACCAGGTGGTGATTAAAAAAAAGAAAAAGAAGAAGAAGAGAAATCACAGGTATATGAGAGCTGAGCGAAGAACAGATGCTGCAGTGCTGGGGCAACCAGACATGCTCTCAACAGTCAGCAGAACTCTTTGCCAAAATCAAGGAAAGTGAAGCAAAGCATGGCTGCAGCAAATGCAGAGCAACATGCAAGCTCCAGATATAGAGCAGAAATGGGAGATAGAGGTAGGAGGGGAGTGAGTTCCTCCCAGTGGGAATTGCTTATGAAGGTGAGACAGAACAAATCAAGCAGCCGTCTAAGCCAGTCTCCACCTGGACTTTTGAATTCAACATCCCCTCTGAGCAGGGAGTCACAGTGGGAGTTCCCACGTGTGACAGCAGCCTCGTCTCTGTTAATGCAAAAGCCATAAACGCTGCGGATACGACTAAAATGAGAAATCACTTGTCTTTGTTTGTGATACTGTGGACAGCTTGTGTTTTGCAGGATACATAATAAAGACTCACTAAACTATAAAACACTTCATATTTCATTTTAATGCTATTTCATGTTTATTAATGCATCAAAACCAGTGGTGCTCAAAAGCAGCTGAGCTATAATAAGGATTGGAGAAAATCTAATAATACAGTTTACCATTACTATAAACTACAACATGAACTCTAGAGTAATTAAAAAACACTACAACCAGATTTGTGAGGCCGTATTTAGGAACGCTCTAACAGAGGCAGATTGAATGTGATTAGGTCAGTGGAGGAGTGGAATTTGTCTACTCCATCTGAGCACTCAAAGCCATTCATTCAAATGCCTTTTTCTACAACAAAGAACTTTTACCTTACATTCACACAAGGGTTCAGGATACTTTAACATGACGACTACAGAAGACGGGGACCAAGCCATCAACCTTCCAGTTAGTAGACAACCTGCTCTAGATCCTGAGCCACACCAGGGGAGGTAAAAAGATGTGGCGATTCCAACTGACAGCAAGATCAGAATGAAGGAGAAGAGTGAAATGATAGAGAAACACTAGGGGCTGACAGAACTACCAGAAAAGACTGGAATAGATGAAGAGTGAAGACCAGTGCTATAAACAGCCCAAACTGGGAGAAAGGCACAGCACCTGAGGAAAAAAAGTGCAGTCCACAGGAAAAACTAAGACACTGTTTAAAAACGGTTAAATTCTCAGGCCTCTGGTACAAGATCTGATCCTGAAGACACAAATAGAAGCCCCACACATGCATATGTTTGTTGGAGTAAAGGTGAGACTTTGAAACCTAAAAGCACCGTACCAACTGTGAAGCACAGTGTTGGTAGCATCATGCTCTGAGTCTGTTTTGGACAAAGTGGATGGACCTCCAAATACTTCAGCCTCACCTCAAATCAGCAGGTAGAGGGTTGAAACTTGGATACAATGAAGTGAATCCCAAACACATCAAAACTGATTTTCCAGTTGATAAAGCAGGTTGACATTAGCTTCTGGAGTGCATTTCCCAGAGCCGTCAAATCAGTTGTGAAAATTTGCAGGCTGCACTCAAAGGCTGAATCAGTGCCAGGAAGCCAGCCAATTAAAATGAACTCAACCAAATTTGTCAAGAAGAGTAATCGAATATCCAGCCAGAATTACCGCAGAAGCTTGTTGATGCCTGCCAAAAGCATCTGGTCGAAATGCAACTTGCTAAGAGTCATTTAACCAAATCTTAGTGGGGGTGTATGTATATATTTGAGACTGTATGTCTACTTTTGACCCTGTATGTCTTTTAGAAAATCTGAAATAAATTCAAACTTGTGCAACCAATTCTTGTATTTCAAAGCCATTAAAGATGTAGGCTTCCATGTAGGCTTCCACTGATGAGTTGATGTAAACTTCTGACCACAACTGTGGTGAGAATGAATCATGAGTCAGCAGGGTTAATTAAATAAATATTTCATAATTTAATAATTAGGCCTCTTGACCTAACCAGTGGCATTGGAAAAGCTAAGCAGCAATTGCAATTTATAATGTTTAAAAGACTGTTATAACGTGTAGCATTGATGATATTGGACAAGAATTTAGTTCTTTAAATTTCAAATATCTGCCCCTTTACTTAAGCCGACTTAGAAAATTGCTGCAGCTTCTTCAGAAATGTGATTAAAGGATCAACCAACATGCATCTGAAACCATCAAGATGACCACATCAGTGCTTTGAGACCCCACAAGGAAAAGCCATCATCAACTGAAATTTGCCTCTGGCTCTGATGTTAACCTCTAAAGCCTTAACTTTGCCCTTTGTGAAATTGATTTGCTTGGGAATAGATTGATACACTGAGGCCATATTCAGGCCAAATATTACCCTTTAGATGTATCCAAAACAAATTATATATCATGTTTAACAATTTCCCTGGGCAGTCTGCCCCACTGATTTCCCTGCTATTTCTCTGCCCCTCCATGCTCCTGTAATCCTCTGTCCCCTGCTCCCATTTTGTTGGCCATTCATCTAAACCCTTGGCTTGCCGGTCACTGGGTCCGTCTCTCATGTGTCCATGATTGTTTTACAAACGGTTTTTGTAGCCTTTTGTAATTCGCTTCCCTTGTGCTCATTATTTTTCACCTATGTCTTATTACTTGCCCTTGGTTTTTGTCATCACCCTACCTCTTCCACCATTCCTTAGTCAGACTGTCTGTGTTGCTTTGTGATTGTTGCTGTTTACAATAAAGACATATCTTTCTAGTAAGTTTTCAATATAGTTGCATGAATTTACTACTATGTAACATGCTATATTAAAACAGATAGTGCTTACCTTAAGCGAATATCTCCTATAATACTGATAGGACTTTATTCGAGATAGCTGCTGCACTCAATTTGCATATTCCAGCTTGTACACAATATATTGGCACAGTGAATCTTTAAACAATCGTTGCTTGCTCCAGAATGTGCTTTCCAGCAGCAGCAGATTCATTGTAGATTTCATAGTTGTGGGCAAATTAAATAACCGGAGCACTGTTTTTACACCTAATCAAGCACTATGTGATAGTACATAAAATGGATCATCAGCAATAACTGCTCCATGGCCACTGAATGCATCCCTTTAGGAAGTGAAAGTATAAATTGTATTTATTAGTCTACTATTAAAGAAAGGATACAAACTGGAAGCAAGCTGCATTTTTTTTTACGGATCTCTCTGTGATTTTATCCTCTAATTAGGCAGTAGTTCGGGGGTGGGGGTGGGTTGGGGGCTTTTTTCAGGCTTTTGATTGAACATCACGACCCAGGAACTTCACCGAGCCTGTAATGTTCCCTTCAGCACATGATACGTTAATGCTACAATCAAACCAAATTAGTTTCAGATTTCAGGGACGAGGGAGCGCTAACGTGATCATTTGTTAGAGTTTCACTCTGTTGCAGGAATGTGCTAGAAGTTTGTTTGTTGCTGCAGAGACAGAGAGACTATCCATTTACTGGCACCATCAGCGGCACCTCTCCATGAAGGCTGGCTGAAATAGCCAAAGGACTTTAATGAAGGCCAGCAGGCTGTTTAAAAGCCTTTTAGCTACTGTTGATTCACCGTTGACCTTAGATGTAAGGACATGTCCAGGTGCACGGCACAGTCTACCTTAAATGCCTTGAGGTGACATCTGAACCTGGTGCATCATAACAGCACAAAACCATTAATATCACTTACTGCTCAGAGGCATGCATCACTTAAAGGTCAGAAGCAGAGGTCTTTCTATCATTCATGTGACACATCTGCTTTCTTTGAAGGTCAGATACCCAGAAAAAAAGTGGAGAGGAGGAGGCTGCATTGTCACACTGGAGGAAATAGAAACATTTATAAAGCAAACAAACTTGATTGTGTTGGAGCAGCACAAAAGGCAAAGAGAGATTTTGATATATATGCAAGGTGGTGATCTCTGCTAACAGCGTCAAAGCCAGACACAATCACAGACACAATCACGGTTAAGATTATGATCCAGCTTTATTATTTGACACATTTCTGACGGTGTATTTCACAATAATCACTATCCAAGATCGCCTTGTTGATCCCTCAAGTCAGTAGGGCGAAAACGCTTAAGTTAATTCGGGTCAACTTGAGAGAAGTTAAACACCTCACACACAGCTCTCTGCCATCTGCAAGCATCCGGCCCAAAGGGACCAGCCAACTGTTCAGATTAATGTGATTTGATGCTTTCCTCCTTGCACGAGTCCCCGGAGAGTGACCATTAGCAGCGTAACCACTTTTCCTTCAGAGCAAGATAATGGGAAGTGAACGATGGTCATTTTTTTTCTTGATGCTAATAATTGGAATGGGTTTAATCGGCAGTAAAAGCAGACATATCGGTATTGTTTAAGAGCCATGCGTATATATTTCTATAACAATTTTATGTCTTCCAGTCGAACCGCAAGATTGAGAAATATGACTGAATCACAACCTTCATCTGCATGAAGGGAGGACCACGGATAATCTGAACAGACAGCGCTGCCACAGCTCTTCATTTATACATCCCATCGCCTGGGAACCTCTCTCCTGACATGTCAGAAACCTCAAAATCTCAAATCCCAGAGGAATCCATGAATGGTTGCACAACATCAGGCATGGACCGCGTCAACTCCAGAATTTGGGATATTTTGATGAGTGACGATATGAAGGCACACGTCGCCGGGAGTATCCCACTTTTACCAGCCCAACTGGAATACTTTTTTTGTGACTGCCTGGTAAAATATGTTATACTTTGGACTTAGCAGTGTTGCAAGTACTTGCAAGAGTTCCTTACACATACTTTAAAACTGGGGAGGGAAGTGGACAATGAGACAGGGAAAAACAAAAATAATGAGCAAAAACAAGGTCACAATGCAACCACCATAGTTTAGAGGATCACTGGAAGAACTTTGTGGCCTTGTTACTTTTTGAAATGCACTCAGAGCATCATTAAATATATCTAAGTATGCATTTTAATATCAGTTATGTAACGAAGGCGCTGCTCTAAGTTAAAAACATGTAATAATCTCACTTAAATATGGACTTTGAACTACGTTAAATACATTTAAATGTACTCTTTAACACTAATTATAATTCAAAGTTATTGTTTTACAAGATTTCTGAATAACAATAAAAGAAAACAATTTTTTGATGGAAATAGATGGTACTTTTTTGTCGTCTCTTCTCATCATTCTGAGGCCGGAGTGTTGCTTGGATAGTGGTGCCATCACACATATGAACACTATTACTTTGTGAGTGTTGAGTGGAATATCACATCAGTCCTTTCTCCTTGGGTAAGAGCATTTATTTTTCCTTTCTTTGATAATTTGGTGCAGAACAATCAATGATTTCATCACTTAACAAAGCAAATTATGCTTTGTCATGAAGATCAAATACACCTGAAAGGAAAAAAAGTCTCCTCTGCTGTCTCTGTGATTTCCTGTTTCACTCACGCTTGCTTGCCAATGCAACTTGGCGAGCAAGCCTGCAGTTACTGGAACCTTTGCATGGAACTATGACATTTAGCAGATGTAGTTTTAACATCAGCTGCAGTGTGCACGGGTTTAGTTTTTCCAAATTAGATCTGTGCATACACATACAACACTTCTGCAATATAACATGTCGGATGTAGGGAACATATGACTATATATTGCGATAATGGACGCGTTTCTGGTGCATCAGTTATAGTAACTCAGAAAACCCATGTGTTTCCTCGACAGGTTCACCCTCTCTCCTTCCTCTTCCTTAGTAACCATGGTTACCTTGGGTGTCACATTGTCAACCTATTTTAAGAAACTATCGGTTCCTATATAGAGTACCACACACATACACAAACACACACACACACCTTGTAGGAGGAAGCCACCCTATTTGTCATGCTTTCGGTTATGCACTGTGTAACACTAGCTAATCTCTTTATGGTGCATGCAGTGTAAATACATCACCAGGCCGTGTTAAGTTCATTGTACAAGACACTCATTAAGATAATGCAATTTACTACAGCCATTCCTTTCTCCATCAAGACTGATTGCAGTAACTTTATTCAGTACTTGAGGCTAATCTAAACATATGCACATGTTAGCAGGTATTAGCTCAACTATGTATTTAAACCTAACTTTGCCAGTCAAGTGGGAAAGTGGAACCTGCTTCATTCTTCCCTTTTACTCTAAGAAAATGTGTTTGAGACCATTAACTGATCAGGAAAGTGTTTACTGAGGTCACAGATTGGACAAGCTGAGTGTATTTTTCCACTTCCACTATATTTGAAACCAGAAGAGCAACCCCCCCTGTCAGTCTTTAGAAAGATTGCAGATTTAAGGCACTTCTGGTACTGGCTAGACTTTTCAGACTGGCAAGTGTCATCCATCTTTCATATCCAGGATATTGAAATATATCAACAACAAGTATAACGATAGATTTTCATGAAAATGAAAGCAGACATTCAGTGTACTGAGACGACACACTGGCCTGACATCTAATAGGTCAAAGTTTTCACCCAGAGTGACAATAATATCATGAAATCCAGTAAAAAGTTGCATTTTTTTTATTCCTGGATGAATTTAACAAATGCGTTTGCAGGCTTTCTTGCCTTCGCAACTATTAGTTTTAACATGATTGGATTTGTCACAGGCAATTTCTCTGTTAAGACTTCCCGTAACTTTAAGTAACTGTCTGAGGTTCAGCTAAATGCATGCACAATGGAGCTGTGGACATACTTTATGATCTGTGCTAATTAACACTGGCATGCTGTAAAATGAGATGGTCAACGAGGGAAGCATTACCTCAGCTAAAATTTAAACTTATTGGGTGTTGTGTCAGGTGATTTCAAGCAAAACGCTATCAAATGGGCATAAACCAGAAGCAGTGATTTCAATTAGAAATACATCACTGATTCAGCACAAAAATCACAAATCTAACTAAGATAACTTTTTATATCCTGCACCTCAGCAGCAAATTGCCTCTATTCAGTTGAAAATGTCCTTGAAAATGAAGGGAGAGTCCCTGGGTTTTCCAGCTATCAGTAAACATCAGTATCCAGCAGCTCCCTGTGTGTGTTATTCGCTTGCAAAGCCAAAATCTACATGAGACTTTCTTCCTGACAGTTTGCAGTGCCACAATGAAACACCATGTGCACCTTTGGCTCAATGTCATGTGAAAAAATAGGTCATTATGAAATGAATGAGAGATTAAAGAGGACCTGATTAAATCTCCATCAAAGCCATCACTCAGCATAATGAGCACTTCAATAAAATATGGATATGCCAATAAAATATGTATACTTCCAGAAGTCTTTAGTGTCCAGCATCTCTGGAGTCACAGTTCATTTTCCATTACCCTTAATAAATCTGTAAGTGGGTGCACGGGCCAGACTTCTGGGCATGTATTTATTCACAAACGTGGATGCTCAGATCAGAATTTAGACCAAACGGGAGGGGAAAAAAGCAACACCTCCTCTGTGGTTTAGCATGCTCTGATTGCTCCAATTGTGGTTGTGAGGTTCTCATTACATCCTGCAGATCGCCTCCGTTCCTCTCTTGATGTCGAGAATAAACAACACAGACACTGCATGTGGCAACTCTGGCCTTGAATGCAGGAAAAAATTGCATTTCGATGAATTATGCACAGCTAGACATCTATTATTCAGCCTAACAAGGAAAAGCAATGTCAATTATGGCGCAGACATGTTGTCACATATCATCCACAGTCATATCAGCTCATGCACAAGCTTACGGTAATTGTTCTCCCAATGACATTTACTCTTATGTGAGAAAAAATTCTTCACAAACTGTGTCAGGGTCGTGTTGATCTTATTACTAACATACATTGCATCAGCTTAATTATTGCTGTCCTAATTACAATATCCTGCATGTGCAATAAGATCATGACCTCACTGAAAAGAAAAATACCAGCTGGATCCCTTTACATTGCTTTTCAGGGCTCTGTTGCCGCAGACAGGTGTTGCGAGGTAGATGACCAAAATGATGTAGTAGAGGAGACCGGTCATTTAATGAGCCTTGGACCAGAGTGCTCCGATGGATGGGCTGTTACAGAAAGCACTTCCTTCATCTTAGATCCTGATGATTAGTCTTCTCCCAGGGGTTACACGCGTGTGCACTGATTCTCTTAAAAGGCTGTCCAAGTCAACGCATATCCTGTGGTGCGACGCTGAGATGTCACTGACACAGAAAACAATCGCGTAGCAGAGCACCGTGGATTTCTGGCAGGGTGTTAAGCCATATTCGTCCTGTGGAAACAAGACTCACGTCTCCTGCGGGTGCATTAGAGGCTTTTGAAAATGAAAGGCTGGCTAGCGCTCACAAACAAGTAGTCCTATCCTGATCTTTTGACACCCACAGGAATCCCTGGGTTATATTGTTTATTTGTCACAACACCAGCCAAAGTGACAGCGCGCGCTGAAAATAGCTTTTTAAATAAGGGCAGCCACAGCAGTCTGCCAGGGCTCAGATAATAAACCCTCCTGAAATTACAGCTCAGAGAAGAACATTAAAGAGGAACATTAGGGAGTGTGTGGCTATTGATCCAAATCAGTGGAGGAGTTTTACGGTGCATGCATAATATAAGCTTCATGAAATGAAATAATTAGTTTTACAGTTTTCGTTCCGGCAGAATATGGCTTTCAGCTACATTAGATTGCAGAACGTGATGAAATCTATGACAACCTTTACATCAGCATTTTAGTTTGAGTGTTTGCTGCACACCAAAAGATTTCATATATATGACAGAAGCTGTAATACAAAGTTTATCTGGGACACTGAATCTACCCAAGCATTAGACTTTCTTAAGTAAAATGCAGTCCTGATCAAATGAAAGCACTGTAATTTATCTTAACTGGCTGATCCAAGGAGATCAACTAGTTAAGATAAAGTAGAAATGAGTCCTTTTTAAACTTCTTAAACTTCATTAGTAATATCTATGTATGTGCTACAAGATCTTTTTGCATTTTAATCTGTGCAACTTTGGTTTTGTGTTAAAGATAAGTCACTTAACACCAAATCAGCAACTACTGATCACCTAGGTCTATGCAGTTTGTCTGTTTCATAACTTTTCTTTCAGATGAAATGCATTAGTTGTCTGTTGAGTCCACTCTTTAGGAGTGCTGAGGGTGGGGGCTTAGCAATTAGATTAAAATGCCAAAACACTCCGTGGAGCTGAGGAAAACTGCATAATTCAGTATTATTTTCTTTTAGGCTTGTCAGTGAAAGTAACTCCTTTTGCATTTCACATATTCATTTCATCATTTCATCAATAGACTTCAGTGACGCGCCCTCCAGTAGGTTCTTGCGAGTCAGTGATTTTGAGGTGGGGTTGCAGTGACAGGTGCAAACACCAGGTAACTGACATGATGCAATGAGACAGGGCAATGAGTCACTACCGCCCTCAGCGAGCTCCCTTGCCTTAACCTGCAGCCGCTCCTGAACGATTACCTATTTATAACCCTTCCGCGTGAGTCCCACAACCCCTGACAGACGGCGAAGTCTGCTTTCGTCTGAGCTCTCTTTTGCACAGAAGCATATTGAAGTTGTAATGCTAATTCCTGAGCTATTTAATAAACGCTTTAATGTATGATCTTAAAAAGTGGAAAGCTGTAACATATGCCGGGTGGTCCCATGACAAATGAGGGACAGCAGCTCTGACAGAGGCGGCCATGCATAATTGGTAATTCTCCTTATTAGACTGATGGGATAGAGTGAAAGTGAGTAAAGCCACTTCTCTGCAAGTCATACAGCGCACTGTCATGCCTGGCTGACTCATCACCTGGAATACCTGCAAACGCACTCAGAAGGATTAACAGTGTGTAGTTCATTAGGAGAGATCCAAATAGAAAATCATCTGAGGCATCGGTTCTTGAAAACCATTAAATCCCTGTAAAGAAGCAGTGGCAGTACTTAATAGCATTTTTTTTAAAGTTTGTGAATCCAAGCAAACAATGAACAAAGCTGTGATTTTTGATTTTCTATTTTATTGTCTTTTCCTTCACAGCTCGGACTTCTGGCACAGCATCACTGCATTAGAGCGAATCCATCATATTAATGATCCTGAGGCCACTTCATTATTCACAGAGAAGCAGCTCTGCTGTCCAAATAAATTATCATTGGTGTTCCATTAATGGAAGTTTTCAAATCTAGGCACAGTGATGCCATTAATCTGCACAGTGCGTCTCTCTCTCTAGAGGACAGTTGGCTACTGTACCGGTGCCAGCGATCTGTGAAGATGAGAAACTCCCCACTGTCCTCATTCAGGTTCCGTCTGCTGGATGAAGTCCAATTATGAGTGACGTTAACTGCTGCGACTCCATACTGGATCTCTCCCAAGTTGCATACTTTGCATTTGTTATGCGCCGCTAAAGGGAAGCGTGCTCGCAGGTGAAGGGTAGAGCCACAAAGTGGTGCTTCTGTCTCAAATTGTGGATGACAAACTCCGACCTTTCCCCTCCTGATGGAGCGCTTTCAGCTAATTCGACACATATTGCATTTGTGTGTTAGATAATTGCAAAAGCCAAAAGCCTCTGCCGGTCTCTTGGGATTTCCGGCGCATCCATTCCCACTGCGCCGGCACGCAGACGCGGGCCAGCTTCCAGACACACACTGTTAATATTCTGATTGTGGAGGGACCTTGAGAAGTCACATACTCCGCAACTTTCTAACGCTTTAATGAAATTGCTTCTCATAATGTTGGCATTCACTGACTATTATGTTTTTCATTATGACAACCTTCCGTGGGAGTCAAGCTCATTTTCATTTTCTCTGGATGTAAGAGGGCAGTAAATCCATTTCCTTTAATGCTCTGCACCGTGTGGATTTATTATCAAACCCAACAAATACTAAAGTAAATTTCTATAATATGGCTCGCTGAAATTAATTTGCCTGATAGGTCACTTTATGGTAAATAAATGGACCTTTTATTTAACAAAAAAAGGGGGGCGCTTGTGTTGTGTCTTAACGCTATCTGCTTCTTTAAAAGAAAAAGCCTCTATCTGAAGCCTTCATAGATTAATGAACTTTTTTTCTGATCGTGACAGGACACAACTCTGTTATGTACTTCCTGGCCAGCTCATTCCACCCTGAGTATGGTGTGAGTATGAGGCAGTATTTACCTGCAGCTTTTCTCCCTTCTGTGAGTTCACAAGTCTGAGGGTTGCATTATGCCTCCGGGGCTGGAAGGAGCTCCAATCTGTGTTCCTGCCAAAACCTTCACCATATGCAGAGCCTCCTCCTGTTCCTGCACCTGAATCTGGCACTGCAGGAAGTGAAGTCCCGCTGTTTTCCTAAAACTGACTTCTCTGTGCATGATGACTTTCTCACGCAGCACCTAATGTCTACAATAAAGACCGGGAGCAGAAAAATGGGTGGTAAAATATAAACATGAACTGGTTCACACTTGTATGGAGAGGAGTAGGACTGTTGGTCTGAAGCAGTGCAGTAAATACACAAACATGTCTAAATTAAGCAATCTGTCAAGTATTCTAACAGTCAGTATGGTTTATTTTTGCCTCTTACTAATCCCATGGGCTGTTTCTGTGGTCAGAGGTGCTCTGCTGGCATAGACCTTGCAAAAGTGCTTAATCAAACATGAAATAACACACAGAATGGTCACGTGGGAAAAGCTGCTTAAATCCTTAACCCCCCACCCCCACCCCCTTTCTTCGCAGAAGCCAGCTAGGCCAGATCAAATTAAGTGGTTTGATACTTTCTCTGCCAATCGGATTAAGCTGATTAATTCCCAAAAGTGTTTAAATGATTAAAGCTGGTTAATGGGCCTTAGGAAAGTTCACGGTGTCAGAGTCGGCTCCGATATCAAACACAGGTGGAGGAGAATCGATACAAAAAGGTAAGTGTGAAAACCTAATCGCTTTTACCTTTGCTTTTTTTCCCCCTCTTTTTTTTTGCCAGTTAACAGCACACACATATCTGCATATTCAGCTCTAATTAGCTTTTATGTTTCTTGAAATTTGACGACTCTAAAGAGGGGGAAAAAAGAAATGCTTGACAAATAGCGCATCTGCCATGTAGTGACACAGTGCCTAAATATAGAGCGGAAAATGGAGCAGAAGAAAGGGACACAGAGAAAACCATAAATATTCACAGTCCATCTAAAGAAGAGTGGCAAAAGCGCCCTCTAAAGAGAAATCTTGTCTTGCCATAAACCATGCTTAATGTGCCCCCATTGAGCTTGACTGGTTTTCCTCAAGATTTCATATTTTACATGTTTCCTCTCTGGATTTTTTTTTTTTCTTTTGGGAGGGGAGGGGTGGGTCATTTTGAATCAGATCCTCATTAGACAATGTTCCTTTTTCCTGCAGTGAAGGAAAGTGAAGGGAGAGGAAGAGAAGGAGAGAGACAGAGAGCAAGAAAGAAAGAAAGGAGGAGGAGAAGGAGGAGGATAAACTGTTACAGGTTCCGCCTCGCCCCCTCACCCCCTCTTCTAATATACTCGTCTCCTGAGGGAGTGGTATCCATCACAGAGACGGCTGGGCTGTTATGCCATGTCGCCTCGTGCATGTGAACACAAGGTGACTCTAAAAGAGAAGCAGCTCATGTGAGCCCAGTCTTATGAATGCAGCCCCATGTTTCCCCCATAAAGTGTCCATCAGCGCCTTAATGCATCTCCCAGTGAAAGTGACAGAGCCTGGGCTCGCACATTATTAACTCCAGACATTTTTATGAGCCTGTGGAACAGAGTGCTCCTTCTGAATAAGATATGTGTCCGGTGTTCAATGGCACTATATCAGTCTTTTACATTTTGCCACAGCATGACATCCCCTGATAGACAGATTTAAGTGTGTTTTTCATGCCCATAAACTACAGACTGAGTCCCTGTAAATGCTATAGCTACTCTGATCAGTATAATTATTATATTATTCTAGAGTATGATCTGATTCCCATTTTTCCTGTGTGTAATCTATTATGTTACCAATTTGCCTGCATGGGAAATACATCTACGTTAATGTTATGCAAGCTGTGTTTACCATGATAAATTGCAGTATGTAATCAAGAGCAGCTCCTGGGAGTGGGGTGAAAGGCACATCCAAATTGGCAGTCTCATGATAAATGCATGGGATTTGTCTAAAATATTAATCAAATCTAAATGTGCAATGAATTTGATAGTGGCTTACTCCTGGGCTATATTTGGAACCAGTTCAGAGCCGTGCTGGGACAGGAGACAATGAAATTAAATTGGCAAATCTTCTCGAAACTAGTGATAGAAGCTGGACTCGTGTGAAGAATGGGAAACCCTAAAAATTAATGTAGCAGAAGGATAGCTTTACAAAAATGTTTCCGTGTTGTGTTTATCTTTAGTGGGCGCTCTCAGCAGGGCGAGAATAACACCTAATCATTTTACTGTGAAGGTGCGAAAGTTAGAAGCAGGGCGATCATTTCACGATACAAATCAGATGCGTTTGCAAAGTGGGAATGGTGGCTCACGTGATCACACATTTCAGAGGCTATATTAAGAACCTGATTCGAAAAGGACTCTTATGCAACAATGCAAAATAGAACCGCTGGGAGGAGGCGTAAAAAAGAAGAAACCCGGCCAACACTTGAGATGCTGGAGAGAGTTAGACGACCAAGCAAGAGGGAAGTTTAGAAATGTCAAATCCTTAGTCGGTAATAGAGTTCACGGCGCGACTCACGCAGCCAATCAGTTGGCTGGAGTCAGCTCAGCCTCCGTTGGAGTTGTTTGGAGCCCGAGCCTCGGAGATATACTGTGCGTAAAATCTGCCTTAAACGCAGCAGCGGCACTGTCACAGCATCCAGAGTCCATTCTCACACACACGGACTTACTTCCGTTTGAAGAGGAGCCGCATGTTGTTGCTACGATGGCAGTTTTGCGAAAACTGTTAATGTGAAGTGGGAAGGTGGGTCCACTGCTCCGTCTCCATCGACTCAGTTGCGTCGAGGAATGATGCTGAGCAAACCTGCCGGAGGATTTTCAACTACAGGTAAGATGACTGACGGAGATGTTCAGCTGCTGGTTGCCACAATATATTCTTAGGCTGCTGTTCTAGGATAGATGTATATTTGAGAGTAGTACAGTGGGAACAAACAGGAAATTCCCTCCATTGTTAATTGAAAATTAAGTTTTCCAATTTTACGTGAAGCGGACGCACCACAATAGGGGAACTATATTGTGCCTTTGTTTGTGTTTGTGGCTAAGAAAGTGTCATGTATGGATAACCCATAGCAGATTAAACAAAGACAAGGTAGATAGACAGAGGGACAGAGGTGGTCATTAATAATCGCGGAGTCCAAGACTCTCATGTGCTAAGTGCACTTATTCCAGAGTCTGATGAATTATTTGTGGATGTGAGATGTGATTTTTGTTGTCTAATGTTGTGTGTAATGGAATTCCTTGTTATCTGAAGAGCGGCTCAGGCACAGGAGCATATGAAAATGGACACAGTGTTGAAGATACTGAGCTGAGTGTTGTGTGCGTGTACATATGTGTGAGTGTGTGGGCTCACATTCAGCCACTGGCCCACATTATTCATGCTTCCCCACGGCAAATAACTGTGAAACCTATTGTGGATGCATGAGCTTTTTATTTTTTTAATCATAGGAGGTCAAAGGCTCCAAAGTTCTCCTGTAAATCTGCATGACTTTAAGGACCGCTGTCTCTGACGGCCAGGAAGTCATTGCATATGGAGGAAATAATGCATCTGTTATAACACCCTCTGCCCATTTTATTGTTTACTGTTTGTGGAGACTGTCAGAGGCAGCCAGTGGAGTCTAAAGGGTGTAGTTTATGCCACACTGTATACTATTATTTTCAATATATAGAGATATATATAGAGAAAGCGATAGATAGATAGATAGATAGATAGATAGATAGATAGATAGATAGATAGATAGATAGATAGATAGATAGCTCCAGTATTTCTGTATGCCATTATGTTCCACTCAGTCACCTAAGGGACCTCAAAAATCAAAATCTCGGTGCAAAATCACAATCGCATCCAAATGTACTTGTGCATTTCCATCCCTGCAGCTTGTTTCTCAGTTTTCAGACTTTCAACTAAACAAACACATGACATAACTCAGACTTATTTTCATAACATAATGCAGCCGCTTTATCTCATTTTGCCATTAGTCACAGGATGAAAAAAATGAATTTGATGGACGAGGTCCACAGGGACTGACCATTTTGCAAAACAAAGTAGTGTATTTGCTTAACCCCAAATCTGGACATGCTCATATCACAGAGCCTCTCATTGGTGGACTCGTTGCCTTAGTGACTGCCTTTCCTGACAGCGTTCTTGTTTTTGTTTGTTACTGTTTTTGTTGTTGTTGTTTTTAATTGCTATTATTTTACATAAAGTAGTCATTTATTATTATTATTTTTTATCTTCTACTCATTAGTCCCACTCTTCAGCTGCATTTGAACATCCAGGCGGAGTCGAGGAGGCCACTTCAGACTTGTCAAATTAGTATGCACTGCGAAATACAGCACCAACTATCATCCTTTCTTCGCATTTTCATTATAGGAAGCTGTGACATGTGGAAGATATTTTTTCACTAAATGTTTATATAAAACTGGAGGGGGGGGCGTGTGAGATGCAACAGTTGAACATACACCAGATGGTGATTTTTATGGCTCAGACTGGTGAGAGCTTGGGAGAGGAATGCTGATTGTCAAACAAGATGAAATATTTCCTGCATTAAAAATCTGTTCTAGAGGGCACATTTTCATGCTTGGATCAAACTGAATTCCTATACCGCACCTAGATTAACTCTATATTCCCTAGAATGTGCTGTGATTAGATTTGACTTCTTTCTTTATGTTTCAGGTTTTATTAACTAGATGAGTTTTTTTTTTCAGCTGCCAGACTGCCCGATATTCTCTGGACTCCATCCTTTGATCCACAAGACGTTTGAACCAGCCCTCAGTCATGGAGAGCCTCAGCGAGCTCCAGAACCCCCTGCTGGACAAAACCAGCAGTCATGCAGTTCCTAACGACTACCAGGGCTACCAGTGTGACTACCCGAGCCAGCCTTATCAGGACAGCCTAATTGGCTACTACTGTGCTGGGGCCAATGGCAAGCATAAGGCTCAGCAATTCTTGGATGCCACCTCACTCCATTTGGCAGTGGAGGCCTTCTACAGGCCCAACTTCATCCTGTGCAAGGACGACATCAGCCTTCACAGCAAGGACTCGAAAAGCGAGAGCTTTGAGACCACTTTCACGGAGAGTAAGGCATCAGATGGCATTTCCACGGAAAACACAGTGGATAGCACACAAGAGGAGAAGGATGCCAAGATACAGACGGTGTCCTACGAGGTGGAGGAGGAGCAGCAAGGTCCTGAGTATGAGGTCAGAGGTCACAGGAAAGGAAAATATGAATATGTTGTCTGCATAAATGGCAGGGCACCACGCTTTATAGGCATGTTATCCATAGCTCCAAGCATCTGATGCAACATGAGGAAGTCTGTATCATTAAGTTATTAGAGAAATAATAAACTTATAATTCTTCATTTTTTATACAAGGCATACAGGAATGATTACTGTAGCCATACATGCTTAAGCAGCAGACCGAAGCAAGAACCGTTTGGCAGTGTTGACAGAGTAATTGAATATTGAGTCACTATATGAAATTAAATGCATTTCAACACTTGCTTGTAACTGTCAGGGCCAGCTTTCAGCAGAAAATGAGTCACGGTGCTGTAGTGATGCTTATTATTTCATTTGCTGTTCTAATAGACTGTCGGCGTGATTCACGCTCATTTCTCACTCTTTTCTGCAAATGGTCAATCTGCTTGTGACTCTCTGAAATGCGGTGCGGGGTAATTGTTCCCTTTTGTTTTATAATTACATTCCAACAAAATGACACATCTAATTTTTATCTGTATGGGCTATTTTTTTCTCTCTTTTTTGGGGCTAATATAGTCATAATAAAAGATAACATGACAGCAAAAAAGAGCAAAGTCTTTTCAGAAGTGGTGAAAATCTAATTTCACCCAGGGACACTTGTGAAATACTCAGGGCTCTGAGCTGGCAGAGGAAGAAGTATAGCACCCTTACCGAGCTGATGATCACGCCAGCTCCTGTCACTCGGAGGCCTGGCAGATAGATTGAGACATAGCAGCAACTGCCATTAATGCCATAAGTAATGTCGTGCTTTAAGGGTGTTAAGCGAGGCTGTGCTGATTCATGGCCGTCAGAGCAGGTGAGCCCAGAGCCAAAGTTATTCCATGTCAATTCAAAAGCGCAAATGAATGTGATTAACAGTGCTCTGATAAAAAGCTGGCTTTCCAAATGGAATATGAGACCTTTTGCTCCGTACCTACATTTCTTTACTTTCCCCTCCTGCCTCTGTGTTTGTGTGTGCATCCATGCACCTCAGCCCTAATATTCGAGTCATGCCGACTCAAAGAAACTGTGATTAAGAGGATTTTTACAGCTATGGGAATATAAATAAGAGAAACAGAGCAGCAGCTGGGGAAGGTCCATATAGTTCCAAAATTACCCATATATTGTCTGTGGCAGTTTGTGTTTACACATTTTCCCTTCACAGTTGCATGTTGCTGCAGGCCTTGTGTACAATCAGCAAGAAAGAGGGGGGAAAAAACGTAGACCAAGTCTCTGGCAGGTGATGTTTGACATTTGGGTGATACAGACAAAATAAATTGCAGGTAACAAAGTAACAAGACCCTGTGCATGATGCCACTGTGATTGCCCCTGCTAACAAGGTGCACAGATACGTGCGTATGTGTGTGTGCACGCCCCGGTGTTGAGTCGTCTGTCCCCTTCAGACATTAACAAGGACTGGGAGAGAGCTGTGACAGGGCTGTTAAAGGCACTGAGCCTCGGCGGACCCCCATCAGTTATACTGGCAGACCAGACTGGGAGCGTGTTCCCAGCCGACCGGACTCTGTGTCAGGCAAGCTGTCAGTAGGACTGAATGCAGCAGTCACTCAGAACTGTTATCAGTTCTTGCTACGAAGATAAAAGGAGATTACTGCTGTTTGTACTCACCAGTTTATTCATGTGATGTCAGATTATGCAGTTACCACCAGCTGCTGTTTTGATGGATCGTACCCGTCTGTCTAGGTGGACAGTGTTCATAAAGCAGATAAGAGAGAGCTTCATAATCTCTTTCTTGGCAAAGGTATTTGTTTGTAAACTCTTTGGATCCCCCGCTGACCTCTAAATAAGGTTTCTGAGCGGAAATCCTCTGAATATAGCTCAAAGTTATTACATTACATCCAGTGTTTTGGTTAATTCGGATGCGATCAGAGGCTAGAAAATAGTTTAGAATATGCTGTGAAATGTGGCTATTTACAAGTATGGTTCCTTTTCCTCTTGCTTGCCTCACTGCCTGTTCTTTAATTACCTCTAAAATGGTTGGTTCAGTTCCCGCCTTACACATCGATTTCTGTTTTTGCACTTTCCTTTTTCCCTGCTTTGATTGATCCGAAGGCAGGAAGACTAACAAATGAAACCTTGCTCCTGTGGGGGCTGTTTATTTAGACAAACATCCTCTCCATGTCTGGGACAGCTAAGAGAAGTACGGCCACCTTCTCTTAAAGGTCACCTGTGTAATAGTCACATTGCCATCGTTGCTGCAGGCTCGGTGTGCCCATGTGGCCTAAGTGGCATTCAGATCTATCACTCATTAGCTCCCGTGGCCCTGACTTTCAAGGTACGATGCGTTCAACAGGCTCCTGTTGAACACCTCATAAGACGCCCGGTGCATTAAGGAAAGATGGTGGAGGTCTCTCAGAGTGTAAAAGCAATTTAGCACATAAATGACGCTCTGTCCTGTCACCTTGCAATGATGGAACAATCCGTTAATCCTGTGTTATCTGTCAGACCGCTCATGTGTGTTGACAGAGGCACCAAATCCTCTCTGGCTGACTGAGCACATCCTGTCCTGGGCGGTTGTGGAACAAGGTTAGATACAGTAGAGAGGGAGCATGAGTTGTCAAGCTACGCCACCATAAAGCTGTCCAAAGTACACCTGGCTATTTATACGTCAGCCATACTCTTTATATATAAGGTTCCACATCCGTTTTTTTTCTGACTCTTAATTTTTCTGTATAAACTCAACGTCTTCCAGAGTGACAGCTCCAGTGACAGTGAGAGTGAGGACAACTTCATCGTGCTGCCCCCTCGGGACTACTTGGGCCTCGCCATCTTCTCCATGCTCTGCTGCTTCTGGCCCTTGGGCATCGTTGCCTTTTACTACTCTCACAAGGTAAAGGCCCAGAGATCTCAAGGATATCATCAACTCTTATTACACTGCATTCTACTTAAGGTCAGTGAGCACAAGCGCTCAGACAAGTGCAGCCGCAGCCCATTTTCCACCCTGTGACCCTCCTTGCAGTTGTTTCAGATGATTGGCTATGTAAATTAAACAGATTCGGCCCACTTGTCAGTCACCTGTGTTCATTTTGGGAAACCATTAACTCTGGGGTTTTGGTTCACAGTGCGCTCCTGTGTGAGCGACCGACTGCCATTATATTGTTTTTTAACTTGTTTTGCTCATAGCTGAGAACTCATTTGCAATTATAGCAGCACCTTTGGTTGGTCTTATGGTTAGCATCCTTCTGGTCCAAAAACCATTAGGTTCAAGCCCTCTCACCTCAAACGCAGCACAGTGTTTCTCTGTAGTTTGAAACACAATAATTGCAGAGACAATTATAGCAGAACAGAAAATAATGTGTCAAAAGAATAAATAAAGGCCAGCCTCATTTTTGATAGGAAACCAAAACACCCAAACAACACATTTGTCACTGTCAGAGGGATAATGACCTAATTGCCATGGTAACTAATGGCTCCCTGAGAGCATTTCTTGTTTTCTCTCTTTTAACTGTGGCTTTACACCTACTCAGACACTCGGTGCTGATGAGTAACACACCAGCTCATTTCACTCTCTGCTTTGTTTTGTCAGACTGGCAAGGCCGTTGCAAAGGGAGACTTCTCCAGAGCAGGGATGAGCTCCAGAAGAGCCCTATTCCTGGCTGCACTTTCCATTACCATTGGAACAGGGATGTATGTGGGGGTGGTTGTGGCCCTCATAGCCTACCTGTCCAAGCCTGGACATGTATAGCACTAGGACCACATGCTTGGAGGGTGGAGACGGTAGACATAAAGATGAAAGGAAGGGAAAGATTGGACAGATATTTGCCTCTCCTGAAGGTGTGCGTCATTGTCGAAGCTGGCTCTCTGCAAACGCAGAAGCTATATGAAGAGAAAAAACAGAAGGAGAGCGAGAGAAGAAAATATGTGTGGATGGAGTATTACTTGGACAGCATATTGATCTGGATTGAATCTTTATTTCTGGAATGCAACACTCCCGATCCCTCTACAAAAACACAAAAAGACAGTGCTGAGAAAGATGACTACTCTTCTACAAAGACTGTGCTACACTTATCTAAGAAAAAAATGAACTCATCGAGTATGACGCTACCTACCTTTTATCACATTAATCATTTACAGCATTTTTATTTGACCTTTACATTCAGTGTATTATCTGTCCTTACTGATTGTGTATTATTCTCTTTGTAAATGAATTTCTTGGAAAAACAGTCAGCCAATGGATTTCTGGGTGATTGTTCATTTAAGGAATACTCGAAAGGGATCCAGTTAGTAAGACGTGATAAGTGGACCCCTGACAGAAAGACAACAAATGTGTCAAGTGTACACAAAGCTGCCAAGCAGTGGACTAGAAATTTATTAGTGTCTATTGTGTACTGTAAATTTAGTCAATAAATACATTTGGCATGAATAATTAAACACTCTAATGTCTCATATTCCCTTATTCAATTTTCTTTGACGGGTCCGCCTCAGAGCAGGGATAGTTCTGCACTGGCATGGGGCTAGAAAAAAAGCAAGTAATTAACTGAACTCCAGATTATGATTTGATTTAAAAAACAAAATTAAAAACCTCATTCACAACACAAAGTTTCACATATTAAGAGATGTGTTTAGGTACGAAATCCCAGTGGACCAAAAGCTTAGAGTTAGCTTAGACTGCCTCAGCTGCTGATTTCTGTTTCTCGATGTGAACACAGCACCTGTTGTTCAAACACACTGTTTATGACGGGCAGCCAATCACAACAAAGTTGGTTTAACTGGAAGGCGACTAACATAGTTTGTTTCAGAGACAGAATGGACTGAGGGGACAGTCTTGTGCTGCAGCTGAACAGCTAAATCGTTAGTGGTTAGCTTAAAGTATTGAATGATGGAAAGTTGCAGCAGTTAGCTGGACTGAAATAGTTAGCTAAACTAATGAACAATAAACACTTAAACTGTTTAAGCTACATTTGACATCGTTTATAATGAAAAGTGATTAATAAACAGTGCTTAAACTAATATCTAAACTGATACAACATTATCATTAGCTATGGTAAATGGACTGGTTCTTATATAGCGATTTCTGCTCTACTCTTTTCTACCTGTTTTCTCAAAGCATTTTATACAACATGCCTCATTCACCCAATCATACAAGTACTTTTTTCTATCTTAAAGAGCTTTCTATATAATGTTCACACGTTCACACATCAAAGAGAAACTTGGGGTTTGTTGCCCACAGACTGGAGCAGCCATGGATCAAACCACCAATCTTCTGATTAGATGACCTGCGCTACCCCTGTGAGCTGACGGCTACCTAAACGTTATCAACAAATAGTTAAAACTATTGGTTGGATAAATGCAATGGTAAAATGGCTCAAACATCCAAGCTAGTCAGTGAAACATTTAGCATCAAAACCTACAACACTACGCAAAAGTCTTGAGTCACAGCATGTAAGACAAAAACAGCCCGAACTCTCTGAAGTCTTCAGAAATAGCTCTCCAGGCTTCTTGGACGACATTTAAAGCTCTTCTTTGTCAGTATGATCCCACACTGCTTCAATAATGTTGAGATCAGGCTGTGGGGAGGCCATCAATTTTCCATCAATTTTGACAAGATGTCCAACATCACTGATTGAAATGCAGCCCCAAACCATGACAGAGACTCCATTGTGTTTTACAGATGACTTCAGACACTCACTGTTTTACCTCTCATGACTTCGTCTGTACATATTGACAAAAACGCAAAATTTCTACTCATCAGTCCATAAGAACTGTTGCCACTGATTTGCAGGTCAGTTCTTGTGTAATTTGATATACCTCAGCCATTTCGCTCCATTTCCTAAAATGACACACTGCACTCTTGAGAGATATGCCAAGTCTTGACATCGACCCTTCAACTGGGACTATGTTTGATGAGGTTTCAGCAAAAAGTAGATTGGATCTGAAGGGCCAGATACATCTCTCAGGTTCTGTGCCATGTCTTAGCAGAATTGTTTTTCCTGTTTCTTAAGGACACGACTTTCAGATACTGCCCATCTGCTGTGGAAAGGGTTTTAAGCCTTCATGCTTTTGTTCTCTACTTGTCCAGTTTCCTCAATTTGTTTCTTTTCGGACACACAGCATACTGTGCCAAGAGATGACAAATTTTCAGCTAATAGCTCTTTAGGAATCACCTTGTTGGCACATAAATACTATTTTATGCCTGTCCAACTATGCTATCCTTGAGATTTTTCATAGATTCAACTTAAGAAATGGGAGCAAATTATGTGGCTGCTAGCGAAACAGTGCCTTAAGACACAATTTATATTTACGTGTAGACACAATGCTGGTTAATCCTTTGAGATAGGTACACTTTGACAAAATTAAAAACTTTTTTTTTTCAAAGAAGTGATCCAAGGTCATTTATTCTGTGTCTTTTATGAACCGGCATTCTGAATTCATGAGATTATGTTGTCACAATGTAAAACCTGTTTACCGTTTCTGCAGCAGATGTATTTTTACTGTAGTCTGCAACGTCTGTTAAAACAGCTCCAAGTCTCGGTTGATGAAGGCATCCTTTGGCTTATTTATAAGGCTGTCAAGGTACATCAGAGAACAAAGGTTGGAAACAAGTAAACGGGACACCGATTGTGTGGTTTGCAAAGCCTGTCAAAGCTTATTGTCGACCACGGAGCATTAGATTGACCACTTAGTGTTGCAGGCACAAGCCAGTGCAGTCACTGGCATGTCTCTTCACTGTCGTTTGGCATCACTCACTGTCGAGGCTCGAGGTGACTTCAGCTGCCAGAATGCTGTGAGCAGGAACAGGAACAGTGCCTACACTCTGAAGTCAGAATGTCAAAACAAAATTAGACCAGCGCTTCACTCGGCTCGAAAACTTGGAACCACCACCACGCACGTCCCGTTCCCTTGCCCCACCTGCCATGCATACAGTTCATTAGCCTCAGAGTAATAGCTGTCAGGTTCAGCTCTGCAGACAGCATAGCCAAGAAGCAGGAGAAAACAGATCACAACAAATAAATGTAGTAGACACTAATATTTAATTGCTAAGAATCCTACCCATCGTAAAATCAATTCAGGCAAATATTTGGCACATTAATGAAAAATGTTCTTGAGTCATATGAAGGACACACAGTCCTGCAACAAACGACTTGTGCACATGATGTTGCTTTAAAGCAGCAGCACAGGTAACCACTTCATATAATAAACCCTGCCTTATCAGCAAACTGTTTACTGAGGTCATAAATCAGAGTGAATTTTAATTTTCCACATAGAATTCCACATCCGTTTGCCCCCCATACCCAGTCATTAGAAAGGATTCACGTTCAAGGCACTTCTTTAATAGCTTCAGACGCTGAGACTGCATCCATCTTTCACATTCAGGTGCTGAAGAGAGCAATAAAAAGAGGAACAGAAGAAGAGAAAGTGGACGAACAACTAAAATAAGTCTCAAACTGGCCCTCAGCTGCTGTCCAAACCTTTGTGGAACCAAATACAGGAAGACAGAGACCTAGCTGGCTTTCCACTGCCAGACAAGCAAGTAACAGCAGCTGGTCATGTCCCACACTGCAGAACATGTTAGCCTGTGTTAGCAAAATCTTGTTTGCTCATCAAGACTGTACTGGACAGGCACAACATGAAGTAAGGAAATTTGTGTTTGTGTAGATTATATCTTTGTTGTAACAATGTATCTTGGCAATATCACTGGAAAGCGTGTTTATATCCACTTAAATGGTGCCACATTTGTAAGGAAAATGCGTTTGTGGGTTGAGCAGCAGAGTTGAGCATGAGGGTTGCACCCATGAAGAACTTGGCCAAATCTGCAACGGTATAAGATTTATTGCCAAGATGCATTGTTACAACATAGAAATCATTGATACAAATGCATATGTTCTTAATTTATGTTGTGCTAAGTTTATATACATACGTGTATAATTAAGGCAAAGGAATGCCTGTGTTACTATTTTAAGCAGAAATAAGAAGAGCGACTATTGACCTCTGTTTGTTTTATACATATATATACATATATGTACAGCCCATTCTGTATCAGATAGACTAGATAGCAAGTCTTACAGGAAGCCTGCATACCCGGACCTTTCCTAAATTCATCTGCTTTCTCTTTTTCAGCTTCTCCCCGAGCAAGTTTCTAATGCATGAAATGTGGCTTGATGGGGGAGACGGGGGCGAAAGTGCCGCTCTCATCAATGGGAGCTGTATGGGGTGCTGAAGTGGGCTCACTCTGAGAGAAAGTGCAGCGTTGCATGTGTTTTCTCTCCCTCAATAGATAGGAAGCTTCACCCACGCCTGCTAGCTCACTCACAGCATCCATAGCAAGCTCAGACCACCAGAAGCAAACTGATTTTATTAGTCATCCACCCCCACGTGAATAAAAACTTTCCAAGAGGCAGCAGGTTGAACGTGTACTTCTTCAAATATTGCAGCGCACATGTGAGCTGCGCTGTAAGCATCACCGTACGCAATCCAGGCTTTTCATTTTGAAAGGACACTACATTCTTTGTACCGAGTTTCTAAATATAATCGCATCTATAATTATCCGATTTTGTCGAGTCACACCCCCACCTTGTCACATCACATCATGAAAATAGACTGAATGGGTCTTGTATGCAGAACTAAAGTAGGACAATCACATTTCTAGAAGAATAACTGTGATGAATGAGCTGCAACAAAAAGCCCAATAAACTGGAATGGAGTGGAAACACAAAAACACATTAAAGCTGAGTGCTGCATAAATAGCGAGCATCATCACGCAACTGAAAGGCATTTTCAGATTATCATCACCGCTTTAATAAATACTTGTCACCTCTTCCTGCTCACAACTAGACGACCGACGAGTAGACGATATCTTTAGTGGCTGAAGTGTTTGCGAGAAAGAACGATACCTGCTATCTTTTATTACAGATGTTGTGATATTTTCCCCCTTCTTTTTATTGACCTATTGAAGAAAAAATCGTGGACATTTCTCTTTTGAAAAAGAAATAAGACTCAACAGAAACCACAATCTAAACTTGCCATTCAAAGGGAAGTTGTAAATGAGGAAGTGGACATTGTGACCTGAAATTTCACACAGTTGGAGCTGTGGCGGTTATCTCATTAAAGTGGCAAAACCTCTTTGCTTAGTATTGTGTGACGGATCTTAAATCAAAAGCACATAGTTCAGCTGGTAGATTATAGACTCTTGCATTCTGTCTGAAGTTCATCAGCTTTCATGTAGACAGATAAATGTAAAAATTTTATCTATATTTGATTATTCCGGAGACATTTTTTAGGTCAAAAATAGCTCCAATGACTTCTCTGGAATGGGTAAAACTAAACTGACATCTGAAACCTCAGAGATTTCAGCTGTTTATATGCAGACACAAGAAGCAAAGAGCGGTATAGTCCTCAGTCAGCATTTCGACATTGCCAGCAGTTTCTGATGGTCCCATTCGAGCACATTCAGATTCAAATGTAAAAGCTTTTTTTCTTCCTCTCTTTACTGAAATGTGTTTATTTATATTCCATTTGTATTTATTTTACAGACTGATGTCCTCCCTGTAGGATTTGAAAACCCCACACACATACACACTCTTTAAGAATATTCTGGGACATGCTCCAACCTCTCACAATGCCGCATTATATAGGTAGATACTGGAAATGGATGGAAGAATGTATTTATTAAAATACTGCAGGAGGAAACATGTAACAGCCAAAAATATTTATTTTTTATTTTATTTGTGAGATAAAGAATTTATCAAATGGAATCCCAAATCTTAGAGATTAAAGTTGCTGTCTGTCACTGAGTGATTTCCCCCCTTTTTTAAACAAAGTAATATGGAAGAGTTTTTTTGTCTGTTTGTTTTTTGTCTGCCAGGGTCCCTTTTAACTTGAGATACATTTTGGGAGCTCATTCTAAATATATTTATTAAATATGTGAACAGGAGGATTAACAATCCACAGCATATTGCTTAATTAAACGATGCATTTTTTTTATTTATGTTTTTATATAAACACACAGCCACTTTATTAGTTACATATTACAAATATGTAATCAGCCTTTTATCTACTGGAGCCATCCCTGGGGTTACAAAGAAATGTCTGTAAAAAGATCAATTGTCTAATGAGTGACAGGGGTCAGAGGAGAATGACCAAAACTAAGGCAACATTAATGCAAATAACCACTCTATATAGGCAATGTATGCAGAAGAGCATCTGTGAATGCATAACATGTTGTACTTTAGAGCAGGTGAGCTACAGCAGCAGAAGACCACACAGGTTGTCAACTAAGAACAAGAAACTGAGGCTACGATTCAAATGGGCTCGTCACAGTTGGACAACAGAAGATTGGATAAACATTGTATGGTCTGATGAGTAAACAACATGAAAGCATGGATCCATCCTCCCTTGTATAAATAGTTCAGGCTGCTGCTGCTGCTGCTGCTGCTGGTGTTACTGCTGGTGGTGTAAAGGTGGCAAACCTGCAGCAACTGTGTGCTGCTGTCATGTTAACATGGACTCTCTGAGGAATGTTTCCGGCTCCTTGTTGAGTCTGTGCCGTGAAGACTTGAGGCAGTTCTGAAGACAATATAGGGGGACCAACCCTGTACTAGCAATGTGTCCTCAAAAGGCATAAAATAATCTCTGATCACTGAACTTAAAACTGTGTTTGCTGCTGAATATATGCAATTCCAAAGAGAACCTTCTGATTTTCAGTGCTGGGTTACAGTATTGTAGCTATGGCAAAAAGAGAGTACACCCTGTATCAGTTCTAAGGTTTTACTTTTCAGGCTATCATAAAAAATAATCATTGGTGGGTCTTAAAATTAGGTTGACATCAGATGGACAACACATGACATATTAGACTGTGCCATTATTTATTTATCAAAAATTAAACCAAAATGCAGAAATAATGTCTGAAAAACTAAGCACACCTTTACTGCTTCTATAGGAATTGGGAGGAGAAGTAGCAGCCAGCTGCTGCTAACCAGTCACACCTGATTAATTGATCATCAGCAAACAAGTATGAATGCCTCCATAAAAGCACGAGCTTTAGTTTGCAGTATTCAGGTGTGTGTTATAGTTTGGTGCAAGGACATCAGCACTTGTCTAAGAGAAGCAATTGTTGCTGCCCATCTGTCTGGGAAAGGTTATATAGTCATTTCCGAACAATTTAAAGTCCATCATTCTACAGTGAGAAAGATGATTCACAAGTGAGCAAGAAGTGACCCAGGAGTGGTCGTCCCAGGAAATTCACCCCAAGGTGAGGGAGTGCTATGCTTCTGTGTCTGTAATGGACTGAAACAAAGCTACGACATGTATCAATTATAATATCAAAACTTTTTCATTTGCACCCCTTTAAAAAAGTCATATCAAATACTCAGTGCAATAAGTGATGAACATGAACCAGGGACGTTTACTAAAGTATCATATATGAGTACAGTTGAGTTTACATTAAAGCTATTTTATGGTTTTACTTCATTAGACTTCACAGGGAAATACATGTCTGATGACACTAGATTTTGTGACATCATTGGTTAATTTATTAGTCTGTTTTTCCTCTTTTGGTTGTTTAACTAGTACTTTGCAACATTTCTAGCTTTTAAAATGAAGCAGAGTCACTTTGCGTCCTTTTAAAATACAATCTTATGAAAAAAACCCAGTGAAATAATTCATAATAAAACACACACACATACATTTCCTCAAGTACTTTATTTCAGTAGAGTTTTGAGGTACTTTATTTTTCCACTTTATACTGTTTCATGGGTCTGCTTCATTATGTTTCAGAGAGAAATATTGTACTTGTCGCGCCACTACATTTTTTAACACTACACCGGCTGTTCTTTTAAGCTGTTGGTTTACGACCTTTCCTACCTTTAAAATGAACCAGCAAATGAGTATTTTTACTCATTTGCTGCTCTGATTATTTCATTTCAGTGAATTTAAGGGATTTAAAGAGGTTACCATATTCAGTGTTTCATTTTGGTGTTTCCTGTATATAAAGGTATGAGTTTTCTGGGCTCTGAACTGCAATGTGTGGGAAACAATGTTACATAAAATAGATATTTTGGTGGCATAGTCCACCTTTACTTCAATTCAGTTCAATTCAGTTTTATTTAAATAGCACCCAATCACAATGGTCACCTCAAGGAGTTTTAAGGTAAAGATCCTACAATAATACAGAGAAAAGTTCATCAATCAGACTGTGAGCAAGCACTTGGCGACAGTGGGAAGGAAAAACTCCCTTTCAATAGGAAGAAACCTCCAGCAGAACCAGGCTCATCTAATCATTCACACTGTAACCTACGGTCCTTGTAATTCAGATCCATGTAACTTAGTAGGAAAAATCTGTATTCCAAACAGGTGTTCTGAGGCACTTTTTAGTATGCATCAGGAAATAAAGACATCCCCACAACTCTTAGCACAACACTTGTCAGCATCCATTTCTGTAAACCCATCTGTCTTCTCTTCTCTCCCTCCCCTCTCCCTTCAAACCCCACTTTCACATCAGAGTTAAGCTCATCTTTGAAGCATTTCACACATTCATGCTTATCTGCCCTCGCACCTTTGTCGCACAGCAACATGCCTCCCTCTCTGTGGCGCCGGCATTTGCCAGGACGCACACTGGATTGATAACGGCCTCGCAGTCTCATCTTCTGGCTTCACTTATCACCCTTGAGCAACAAGGGAGCGCGGTCTATGCATTCATGGTTCTCTTCATTGATAAGAACAGACCGGACACTTTTTTCCCCTTTTTTGCCTCTTTGCTCAGAGCATTCCTCAAAACCGCTGTCTTATGCCAGCCGTAGCATTTAATGCAGCTGTAAGATAAGACTCTAGAAGATGTGATGGTTTTTAATTGCAACCTGAGTGCCTGACACCTTACGGGTAGCGGTAATGTAATTTTCCTAGACAAGAAATATGAAGCAGCAAGTAATAAAAGCCAGTAAGATCATTTTAAGGTAAACAGAGTCTAACACAGTTTATGTCTGCCCAGATGACTGGAGCTGGCATCTGAAACTATCTACAGATGGCCTGCTGAAAATACCGAGCACTGAAGGCTGGAGGGCGGCTGCAGTGAATGGCTGCTGGTGTCGTGCCACACATCATAAATCTTTCTGGGACAAGCAGTCAAGTCCAACTTCAAGAGATAACTGATATCCATTAGTAGAGTAGGCAGCAGTGACAAAGAGCAGTCTTTGTCTGTAGCACTCAGATGAGACAGAGGACACACATCCAGAGACAAAGAACTCCCATCATGCTGCTTTAATCGGGCTATAAATCTGACACACAGCATTTAGAGAGATTTGAAATCTAGCAGTGTGTTTTATGCAAGGGAAATGTGTGTATAACATTTTTGAATGAGAAACATTGTGAACAAATCATTCTCTCTTGCTTAATTTCACAATGTTGATGCTATAGGAAATGTCAACAAGTGAGCAGGTGAGGAAACATAATGAAATATTCTTGTTTTTTACACCAGCTACTCATAAATCTGCTATACTGGGGAGAAAACAGAGGATTGTTCAATGCAGCAGACTTCAATCAACAGATTAATCAAATGATTTGAGGATTAAAGAAGCATAATTATTGCACAAAGAGACTAATATATCATGCAGACACTCAGAACACTGATTTCAGTGAAATTTCAATATTAAGGAGATAATAATTCTAATCCAGAGACATGTAAGAGACAGCCAGCTGGGTCAGTGTGGCTTCAAAAAAAAAAAAAAAAAAGAACCGTGGAGATGAAATCAGTCCCCGGGCAGCACAGATCATTTAGCCACAGTATCAATTCCATCTCCATTAACCCACAGCAGACAGCCTCATCACAGAGAGCACCAGAAGAGTGACAAGAGATGACAAATATTGATCAAGATATCAGATCCTGTCTGCTCAGAAGCTTGTAATACGACCCTTTTTCTCTTCATCCTGACAGATATGAATCGATGATAAGATGGAAATGATTTTCCTGGATTTTTGTACATGGACAGGATTTTGTGAAATATGTAATTGAGAAGCTGTGTTTTAATTAAATTTACATGGACATACGTGGATTCAGGGCTTTTGATTTTAAATGCTCAAGATTGAAGCTCAACACTGCCACCCTGTGGCCAGAATAATCGATTTCTTTATCAACCTAGAGGATTTTGCATTTTATGCTATTGATAGAGTGCAAATATTCTATTTGTCTATGTTAACAGACTGTATATGCACACTGTTTGTATTTATAAATTTTATGTTGGTGTATACTATGTGGAAAAATAAAATACCAGTGCATGAAGATGTGCACAAATCATGGCACACGTGCTTTTGCTAAGATTATGGGCATATAACGATTATTTTATGAGATGTGGATTGATCGTTCAGATTAAAAAAGAAAGAAAGACAGAAAGAAATTGAAGTTTGCAGACAACGCAGCCATCTGCTGATAATGAAATCTCCTGAGCAGATATTGAGTTTCCTTTTTCACCTGCAGCTTTATTATTTCCTATTAGCATTATTGTCTGTTTTAAATCTAGCTTGTGGCAAAACCTTCATGCACAAGAGAAAGGCATGCTATTCATCACATGAGGAATGACTTGAGGTGAGAGTTTTAACTTCTTTAGTTGTGCGGTGGCTTTATTTCTATGGTTTGGGGTTTTATCGTTAACTCCTGCTTCTGTGCTGACATTTGAACCACACATTTTGCAATTTCTAAACCCACCAGAGAGCCTATCATCATGTTCTCAAATAAAGATGTAATGAAAAGCCATCTGCAAGAGATGCTCAGGTTTTTGATTGTACTGATAGGGTTATGCAGCAGGGGGCAGAACAGCACCACATTTCATTACACTGCGGTCTATCTATATCTCCGTTTGATTTCAAGTCTGCATGAAACTGGAGCCAAGAGGCTTCCAAAAATGATCTGTATGCACTTAATCTCACTCATAAAGTCATATCGCTCAGAACCCCATCAAAAAGAAATTGAATGTTAATATTGCATTAGTCAGAAATCTTTCCATAAAGCTCCCCCAGATATCACTTTGCATGGATTGAGATGATCTTATCATGGTCTTCAACAAGCAGACTGCCCATCAAAAGGGATACTGTGAATTACCTCCTCATATCCAATGTAAACAGCTTGATCTTCACCAAATCTGGTCTATAATAACCTTCTATTTCACTCTCAGAGGATTAAATAGCTTTGCACTTTAGAGGAATAATCCTAACTCTGTATATGTCTTGGCCTCAATAACTGAAACGGGCTGAGGGTGTGTGGAGTAGAGGTGCATGTATATTGCCATTCATTACGCTCACTCAGTTTCAAATAGCTATCGGGCTCATGGGGGGATTTCTTCTTTAAGGATGGTGCAGTAAGGAGGATGCAGTTTAATATGATGTTTATTTTCAGCTTTAAATTCTTCAGAATAGTAAGAAAGAGGAAGATTGAGAAGGAGAGAGAGAGATAGCAACTTGTAAGAGTTCAAGAGTTTAACTTCAGGGCGCTTTAGGAAACACAGGAACCATCAATCGCCAATTAAGTACTGTTAATTGTTTGGCAGTTGCCAACCAATTAACAGCAGTAAACCAGGCATAGGCAGTGCAATATTTACATGCTAAAACATTCTAACTAGCACTAAACACATAATAGAGTTTAGGCTGATAAAATGGCATTAATTTTGTAAATGTCTCATTATATAAACACAGAGAGAGATAGCTAGATAGATAGACAGGCTAACTAACGTGCCCTGGAATCCTTTCACTGAAATACCAGACTCTTATTGGCACCACAGAAGAAGTCATGAGACCACCAGCAGGGTTTATCCTCTGAGGATCTTGAATGTCATACAACAGTTTGTTGAGACCAACACAAGGGTATAAAGCTAAAATAAGATATCATTTAGTGATACATAAACTGGAAACGTATGTCTAGGTTAGCGAAGGCTACGAAATAAGATGAGCTTGAAACCAGTAATGGTTCTTGTGAGCATGAAATGTATCTGCTGCAGTGTCCCTTAATGCTAAATCTATCAGGTCTGAAGATTATTCTGCAGCTGGTTATTTTTATGCTCTGCCCTGAAAATATAGAAATATCAGAAATGATGACATCTGAAATATCTTTCTAAGGTTTTAATATCAAGAATTAAACCTTCCTTAACATTGCTGCTCACAAATTAACTCATCAGTGGAGAAGAATCTTCTTAACATCAACATTTCCTGCTCTCCTGGCACATCCCAGAGCATTTTTACCCATCGTTATTGATTGTATGTATACTTATCTCTGTCAACAAAGTAATTAACAACCTTTTCCCTATCGACTGACATTATGATTTCGAACTGAGAGCCATTCACTGCGGAGACATTCGGGGCCACACTGAGCGCAGTCGTCCCTTGCCTTTTGAAATTGCTCTCCGTTTAATTGGAATGGAACGCGGTTGTTCAACTCATTAAGAAGCCCCATTAGAAAGTGTGTGAAATGTGATATGGATTATAGCTAATGCGGCCACGTAGATGTGTTGTAAAGCCGAGTTCAAATGCCCTGATAGAAAGTTTTATAAACAGCCGGGGGAGAAATGAAGATTACCAACAAATGAAGCTGTTAGACTTTGGCTAAGTATTCAGATAAGAGGATGAAACAGCTTGAGTGTTGGACGCTAACAGCATGTATTGAAGTGATTTGAAATCAGGCTAAGGTCATCCTGCTTCACTCTCTTCTCCTGTCCCAAAAGCTCTGGTTCCCCTAGTTTAATCTGAAATTGAAGGCTCTCAACTGCGACGGATTATGGGGGGCTAACCCAAGCATGGAGCCGGGGGCGGTCTCCTAATCAGCCCAGCCAGCAGAGCAGCAAGTGACAACAAGTAGCTACTCCAGCAAGGAGGGGATCTTCAATGCCATTCAATAGTTACAGCAACAGGGCGGTAATCGAATCATTTAAAGCAAAAGAACTGACACCAAAACCCACATTTAATAAACAGTGATTTCTATTTTATGCTTTGTATTTTGAGTGATACATATTTTGAAATGAAAACACAAACATTTTTAAGACTACATGAAAACATATTACAAATTTGTGTCTTTAGTGGGACCGATTAATATATCAATTATTTACAGCACGATATAGGACAACATTTACTGTCTTTCTCTTGAAAGAGTTCTGTCGGTGGGGCGGCTCTTATCTAAAACGTCAGCACTTAGTAACTGTACAAGCAAAGGTTAAAATGAAATGCAGACTTTGACACACTGACTGCTCATTGCAAGTACTTCATGTTGCACTGGATGAAATTCTGCTCATCTGGCTCTCTCTATATAATTGTGGGATCTATATACAGGGATATTTCTCACTCTTGCTCTTTTCAGCCTTTCTCTATGATGATCAAGCAACAGCTGTATGTTTTGAAGTGAATCAGGGAGGGGGGGAAAGTGCATTTGCATCTTGTGTGCAGCAGCAAACCAGATGAGTTTTCTCCTTAAAGGAGTCCAGATGCAGGCCATCTGCAGGACAGCGAGTCATACCAGGTAAGTCCATGCTTAAAGCAGCCAGACCACTGCGTTCACTCGTGAAAACAAGAGTCCTCAGTGAATTCGACAGTCTCTATGGACTTTTCTGCTCCTCTGGTGAACTCAGGGGATCGCTGGCTTTCTCCTCGGCCTCCTGTCTCTCCGGTTTGCCCTCCAACTGTCTGTCATGAGAAACTGTTCCCAGCACTTTGGCACTGTGCTCCTGTGCTTTCGCCCTGAGCGCGGCAATGCTGTTCTCTCTCAGTTCCTCTTTAGAAATGACAGACTTGCCTTCTGACCTCTTCTCCTCGGCCTCGGCGTCTTCTGCCCTCTGAGAGCTCGGCTGCTGGGGTGCATCGCCCTTTCCTGACGGCGGGGGTGCTCCAGCCTCCATGGACTTTTTGTGCATCCCTGCAAAGAGTTGCGGGTATTCAGATTTAGAATAGCGTCTGTTGATTGGTAAGCCATCCTGGACTGAAAATAGCAAGCAAAAACAGTTGCGGTTTAGAAAATAATGTTTAAATGGACAGTGGCAATGCATGACCAGGGTACTGGATGAAAAATATTTTGCATGCTGATTTCAATTTAGGAAATATATTTGCTTTAGAAGGTCATGCTTAGGGGGGAAAGGGAACAAGACACGGGGTACTTGTGGAAAGTCAGAATAAACGCATTAATCTCAGCTTGTTAACTCAGTGAAGTGCAACCTCTTATTATTTAAAATTATGCTTATTCAGTCATCACTAACTGACTGAACTGTGCAGCTAAGATGTGCTTTGCATCTACAAAAATGGATGAACTAGGGAAAAAAAGTGGAAAAATCAGTAAAAGTTAAAAAAAAAAAAAAAAAAAAAAAGCCTCACCAAGCAGCCAGGGGGCGCAGGACTCCATGATACCATCCTTTGCAGACTTGAGGATGGACTCTGGCAGAGGGATTGAATGCCTCACCATGGCTCCATACAGTCCATATTCAGCCATCACTGTGCTGCGACCCCAGCATTTCTCCCTCTTCCTCCACTTGGCCCTCCGGTTCTGAAACCACACCTGTAACACAGGAAGAAGTTCCCCAGTTTTTAGCTATATCGCCTAAGTCATCATCTACTCTTCTTGCTGCATAGTCATAATCTCATATGATCTTATATGAGTGAGTCAGGTTTCAGGTCACTGCAGCAGAGGCCGAAATATGTGCAAGAGATTAAATTAGATTCATTCAAATAACCTTTTAATTTTGAATGAATAGTTTGTGGGAACAGCCGAGATGGACTTGAATAGTGTTGGGGCTTTTGATTACTGTTACAGAGGATATTGGGAATGAATTTTCAGTAATTTGGCAACCACAAGAAGAGGAAATCAGAGTTTCACCATGGCAGACTGTTTCAGAATGGCAATCTTATTGAATCTGCTGCATTATGTGCAAGATGCAACAATTTGTATCCTAAACAGGTTTGGGCTTTTTTGATGGATCATCTGCTAATATTTTAAGCCACCGATGAGATCAAATTTTGAGGGTGGAAAAAATCGGTTTGAGTTGTGTTTATCCAGCCAAAACGTGCTGTTAGTCCAATAATAAACGCTTAACGATGACAAAGAAATTCTAATTCAAACTTTTCCAGAAGGGATAATCAAACCCTCTTAAAATGTAACTAATTAATCCATTCCATCCATTTACTGTCATTTTAGGCTTTTCTAAAAGTGCCCTTTTAGAAAGTTAAAGCCTAGTCTTAGTTATTTTAAAGATGACCCATTTAGGAATCCAGTGCAATTCAAAGTGACTTAAGATAACAACTTAAGTCCTGTTTTGCTTGAGTCCATTGATTTCCCATAGCCTGCAGGTTCCAGGTGTAACAGATCTCTGCCTCCTGTCACTGCTTATCTCAAACTACCTGGTGGCATTATAGATGGTGTGACACTACAAGACACTTCACTTGGCCATGGCCAGCAAACTGCTTAAAGCCCGGAGTGTCTGTGTGTGCGCTGAGAGAAAGAGAGAGGCCAAATTGATTGTATAGCACAACACAGGATTGTTAAGCACTCAGCTTAGGCACCTCTGATGGCTCTGTGAGAGGAGGAAGGAGGGAGGGCAGACAGAAGACTCAAGCGAGGACAGATTTTAAATCGAAAGCGATCAAATCGTTTTCAAGCTTTTTTATTTTATTTTTTTCTTCTGGTAATTCTGATGGATAACCCTTATTTCATACAAGATACTTTTTTTAATGAGAAATTGCTTATGTGCCCCTTAAAAAGAAGCCAGTGTGTAAGCCGCGAGGAGGAGCGACCCAGGGGCACGCCGAGGCTGATTGAAAAATAAGTTAATTTCAGGCCCAATCGATGGTGGGCAGGCGGGCAAATATCACGGGAAATTAAACTACCGGGACTCGTGGGATCAGCGCTATTGACCCATGCTAATAAATTCAATGTAGTTATTTCATTTGAACTCCCTGCGTCTCTCTCCAAGCAGCAGCAGCCAGCCAGCCTCCCGAGCTCGTCTGATTTAACTAATTACACTCAATGAGAAAATTGGGTGTTAATTTTATTTAGGATGGGAGCAGGCCCTGGGGTTATTTATTTATTTCCTTTTATTATTTATTCCAGGCCGTACTGTTGCAGCCCGGTAATGAGAACGAGATTAAAAGGCACCCCGGCAGATGGATGGTCCAGGTCACACTGCAATCTTCTTCCGCCTTGATAGCTTGATTAGGTCGTTAGCGGCTCCTTCTCTGAGAACAAATTGTTTCACATCCAACTGCGCCTGATGAGAGATTATCTGTCCTGGCGAGGATGCTGGAGGAGAGCAGTCTTTGTTCAGACGGGAGGAGGAGGAAGAGGAGGAAGGGGAGGAGGAAGGGGGGCCCCATCGCTGATCGATTTGCTGGGGCTCACTTAGACCATCGTCCCTTTAACATCAGAGCAGCATCAGGGGCAGCTGGCGGCCTCCACTCAAATATTACAGCGGGTTATTAGCACTGATGGAAAGGTGAAGGATGAGCGAAGCGCATTCGCCCGAACAGGTGCATATTCATGAGGAGAGCGATTAGAATATTCACACAAATCATTAAGGCTGATGAGTTCAGAACGACACGAATCCGGTTTTAAAGAGACTGTTGCTTATTTTTTCAGAATGGCCCACAAAGCCCACATGCGCTGTTTAAAAATGTAAAATTAGATCGAATCCTTTGAATACAACGAAATTAATGTGAAACCCTATGAGATAGGCCTACTTTCACTCTGCTGTTGCTTTGATTAGCCAGTTGTGTATGTGCAAAGCAACTGTATGAAAAAAAAATATGTACAAATAAATCTATGCTTTAAATGAATGTTTTACGCAGTTTTTTCCTTTGTATTTTAAATGAATAATATTAAACGTCGCATTTTTACAGGCACAACTGGGCAAAAATAGATTGAAATAACCGAACAACTTTATACTTCTTATAAAATAAAATAAAATAAAATAAAATAAAATAAAGAATTCTTTGAACAACAAAAAAAAAAAAAAAAAAAAATGGAATTGCAAAACCCAAACCAATGAAAGCTCCATGGTCTTTTTTTTTCTAATTCAATAAATATTCATATCTTTTTATCATTTATTATTATAATTATCGGGTTTTTATATATATATGTATATATATATATATATATACCTGTATCCTGTCTTCAGGTAGCTCTGTTTTCATGGCCAGCATCTCTCGGGCATAAACATCCGGGTAGTGCGCTTCATTAAATGCCTTTTCTAGCTCCTCCAGCTGATACGAGGTGAATATGGTCCTGTGGAAACGGGTTAAATACAGGCTAGTGAAATACATTATTGTGCTTTGAAAACAAAAAACACACAAAAAAACTTTTTTTTTTCTTTCTGATAAACTAATGAATACACGTGGATGTTTTAACACACACAATTTGCAAAAACTAAAAAGGCGTTTTAGCTTTGAGTGACAGTTTTAATAACTTAAATAAAATCAGAACAGTACCCTGTTTTTCAGATTTGTTTTTATGGATAGCAATAATTTGAGAAAATAAAAGCTCACGAGCAGTAAATCCTTATCTGCACAGTTGTGAGTGTCAATGAAACAGTAAGACCAAAAATTTAAAAAAAAGAACAGCCACAGTGCATTTTATTTAACGGAAAGGGCCCTAATATGTTTTTTTTTATTTGAACAAAGAGATGTTGTATTAACATGAAATGTAACATTATCATCATTTTTTTTTCCCCTGAAATCCAGAAATCAGCACTAACCGGTGGCGTCTTTTCTTCCTTTTCTTGCTCTGACTTACTGACGACTTGGAGAGTTTTCGTTCATTAGAAGACAAATCTTCAGAGTCTGAGAAGAAGACGTAAAGTTTAATGACATATGCAAAGCCGTTTTTAAAAGATCACAGCAAATGTTTGCAACGACACAGCACAGGTTTAAATAAACCTGTCACAGCCTAAAACATTCCAGTTCAAACACGATACTAATACTACTAATACTACTACTACTAAAAAATAATAATAATAATAATAATAATAATGATATTAATAATGATGATGATGATGATGATGGTGATAATAATAATAATAATAATAATAATAATAATAATAATAATAATAATGAGGAAATGGAAGAAATCTGGAATCTGTGTTAATCCACAGTAACACAGTGAGTGGAAATGCGATAATAATATAACTGCTGTAATAATTTCACGGCTTGTTATGAATCATTAGAAAGTGACTGCAGATCACCTGAGCTGGCAGACTGGCTGGTGTCCAGCGGGCCCACGGACCTGCTGTGGGGCTGCAGGTGAACATCTTGCCCGTCAGACAGCACAGTCTCCAAAAACGCTGGCTGGCTGTAAAACGATGGAATCCCACCAGGGCCGATTAAGCCCATCCCGACACCCACGCCGGCGGGGCCCAGCATGGACCTGGCGGCGATAAGGTGCGCCCCGGCCGGCAGCGAGGCCAGTGGGCTCCTCGGGGCTACGGATGGCTCCTTATTCAGACCCAGTATCTCCTGGATGCCGAAGCCGGTGCACCTGGGCGGTGGATTGGTCGCGCCGCTCTTCGGCTGGTGGCTGTTACTCCCTCCATTAACACCCAGAGAGGTTTTCTCCGATAGATTTAAACTTTCCGACAACACGGCGCCCTGTTTCCCCGTCATAGTGTCTCCGATGTTCCTTGAAAGGCCTGTTTCTTATCACGGCGTCTAACAGGACGGTCCCCAGTGCATGATCCTCTGCGTAACACACAAGAGCCCTTTAGAAAATGGTCCTTTTATCCAACAGGTCCATCCCAACAAGAGGCAGAACCAGCAGCCAATCAGCTGCAAGGATTCAGGATTCCTGTGGATCATGGATGCATTATACGCCCTCCCGAATGGATATCTGTGTTTTCCTGAGGACTGCGTGGATAAATGAAGACGAGATCCGAGGTAAAAAGGAACAAACGATCTTTAAGTTTGCAATCTGTTGGAAGAAACAATGAGCGATGGAACAGATAAGGAACATCAAAACTGCAGCACTAGAACCGGACTTACTGGGAACAAAAGACAAAACAAAAAACAGCGTTTATACTCGCAGTCTGCCTGCCCTTACAAGTCCAAATATATGAAACAGTCTATTTCACACCGTTGAAATTCTGCATGTTTGGCAATCTGATGGAATAACTCTGTGATGCCTTTCCTTACACACACACACACACACACACACACACTCAAAGTCAGTTATGATCTCTCTGCCTAACCACTGGCTCATAGGAGTGGATAATTGATCTCCAGATGCTGTGGGAAACTCATCACACGCGAATCAAAGGCCCTCCCAAAAACGACAGCTGGACGACATGGACCCAGTCTGCGCTGCACGGTCCTGCACAGCGTTAATCCCACAGCAGCAGCAGACTACACAGATTATAAACCACAGGGGGATTTTTCTTGGAGGATGTAGGAAATTAAACAGAATATGAGCAACGAACACACAAAATAATACAAAACTAACAAGAAACTCCCACAGCATGTTTTTTGTTTTAATAATAATAATAATAATAATAATAATACTAATAATAATAATAAATTATAAAATAATTATTTCATTCATTTTATTGCAATAACACAACAAAGGAAAACATGTTTCTTTGCGTTACGGTTTTAATTACTTTGATCTTTTATTATCATTATTATCATCATTATTATTATTATCATTATTATTATCATTATTATTATTATTATTAAAGATGCAGACCAAAATGTTAAAAATCTTATAAGGATAATTTAACAGTTTTCTTTTAAAAAAATATTTATGATACATTTATTTGGAAAGCACAGAGGACAGGGATTTGCCCGCTGAGTGCAGAGATGCAAATAGTTTTCATTTACTTTCTTTACTGAAGTAAACGTGCCAGTATTATGCAAAAAAGCAATCTGTGTGGTCAAATCAGCATCGTCACAGGTATATCATTCTAATTAAAACCTGTGGGAATGAGTCATGTAGGTGGTGAAAGCGTGGGTCTCCGTTATGGAAAGAAGAGTCTGGTGGGAGCTCAGCGCCTCAGCTGATCGCTACTTCAAAATTTGACTGCTTATTAAGAAGGAGTAACAAATATCTATTGCTTGCTGCAATCAGTGGTTGGCCAGTTGAAACTAATTAGGACCTATTTAGTGGAAATTCTATTAATGATGAAATCAATGTTATTAGGATATGCTAATGCACATCAGCCCGCTGGGATCGAGTCATTTATTAACAAGGAAGGGTGTGAGTCACAGGGACATGGCAACTACAGGGAACTTAGTTCCCTCCCTCTCACTCAATCATCACTCCTGTTGCAATCTATACGTTTTTTCTTCTCTTCTCATGTTTTTGTCGGTGGTAGAATGGTTTCTCCTTTGTGTTTACTTTTATTAGTCCATCTCCTCTGAAAACTGGTCCATGCTGATTTACATGCAGAAGAGAGGATGACTAATAAGGCTGTAGATTAAGGGAAGATTTAGTTCAGTCATTCGTGTAGATTAGGTTGCCCATCAAAGACCTGCAGGATCTAACGCCTGTAGATTAAAAAGAAAACAGCTGTTGGATTTGTTGGCTGTTGGAACTGTTTGTATTTTTTTTTTTTTTTTTTTGGTTTGTTTATTTGCCCCCCCTCCTCCGAGAACACGCATACACACACACACACACACACACACACACACACACACACACACACCCTACATCATTTCTTTTCTTCCCCCCGCTCTTCGTGCTTCCGTGCTGCGTGTCCTCAAACATTTGGAAATGAAAGCAGTTTTCAGACAGGAGTGGCCTGCAGAAGGTGAGGCTCTGCTAAAACAGCTGTGAGATTTAAAATGTTAAAAATAAAAAGGCCAATGCAGCGTATTCAGGGGAAGGTCACACACACTCCGGTGAATGGATACGTCACATGGACTGCCTGTAGCTTTCTTTTGAGGTGTCCAATCTGACTGCTGTAAGACTGTTTAAAAAAACAAAACAGAAACGTCTTATGCAAGAGGTGTGTGTGCTCAATCAGTTTGAATCCTCGGTGTTGAAACAAGGTGCAGGCAACTTGATGACAGCGCACATGTAGCGCAGAGTCAGGGAGGGGGGGACTACTAAAGCTCAGCCAAAAGCCTCTGCTTTCCCAAAGCACTTCCAGGGCGTGATGTTATGCGATGCCCTCCTCCCTCTCCTCCTCCCCCGGTATACTGAAAGAGTTTGCAAGCCCCGCAGCTTTCTCATGGCTCCTCCACAATGGCATGTTTGGTAGCTGCCCGTCGGCATTGCTTAATTAGGCGAGGAGTTGATTAATTTGCACTAATTGACAGCTAATTTAAGGACTCGGGGCACATCGGATTGACGTTTGTCGGGGCACAGAGGCTACGTGAGGTCAGGGCAACGCACTGCGGATGGATGGAGTGTTTCTCTTTTTTTCCTCCCTCCATATGGATGACCAGCTCTGCGGGGACTGACCCGTTTCTCGAAGAGACTGCTTGGCTGGACTGAGGCTATACGGGTGACAGGAAGCCACCAGTGCGTACACCATATTGAGGATGTCAGCTCGTTTAACACGTCAGCGCTCAGCAGACTGATCAATGTTCGCCAGTCAGCATCAACAGGTGTCCCAGTCAACCAGTCCCACAGGCGGCAGGGCCACTTCAAATGGGCATTACAGTTGTTGCACTGAATGCATAAATGCGGGAAATGCAGACACACTGACTTTAAAATAATGCACTTTTTTATAATGTGTATAGAAGTCCCGCAACATGCCTACGATTATAATCACATTATCGTCAAATGCACTCTGTAGAGCATAAATAAAAGACTGCATAATCTAAGCTTCTGCACTTTAATGTGAATAGAATTTGCATGATTTCAACCAATCCCCTCAGAAACTGTTAACTTGTCCCGCTTTGAAATAACATTATTACACATTTTTGTGTGGGGGCTTTCACAGACAATATGAAAGTAGTTTTTAATATTTATATGTAGAGGGGCTTCACCTTTTAGCAAACGTTAGGAACCTAGGAAGTGTAGTGCACTTTAAAGTTATTGAATACATTAATAAACGAAGGCCTTCCGAAAAGAGAATAGAGACGATAAATCCGGAAACCCTCAATTTATTTTTTGTGGCTTTAAAATATCTAAAAACTCAGTAAATGCTTTAACTTCATAAAGCCACCACGTCACAAGTCATTGGTAACACTTGGTGGGATCACATCTAAAAAAAATTCTTCAGTGAAATCCCTGGTTTTATTTCTAATGTTTCTCAGCACCCGAACGAAAAACTCCAGCTTAAGAAGCGTGCACAGGCCTTCAGCTTACTGAGGCCATAAATAAAGACGGGCTGGGCTTCTTTTCTATCCACACTGCGTCAGCGGCTCGCCAGACTGCAAGTCCCAGGACACTCCAGTAAGAAACACGGACAAAGCCAAAGTGCTGCATGAATACATATTTTCGGAGGGGTGAGCCAGGGTCCGTGTAGGTCACGAGGGGTGAAGCCAGTGAGGCAATG
Source organism: Oreochromis aureus (assembly GCF_013358895.1). Classification (NCBI taxonomy): domain Eukaryota; kingdom Metazoa; phylum Chordata; class Actinopteri; order Cichliformes; family Cichlidae; genus Oreochromis; species Oreochromis aureus. The sequence continues at coordinate 21,314,179 of NC_052960.1, read as the reverse complement.
GCGGCCTCTGTCCGTGTGAATCGGAAAGACGACTGGGGGCTTATTAGCGGCCTGGGGAGAAGTGTAACTTGTTGGGAGTGAGCGGCCAGAGCCCCTGCGACATCTCCAGCCGAGAACAGTCCGAGGCATTGTCTTACCTAATTATGGCGGATGGACTTCTTTTTGTTTCCCATTCGGCATGCCTGTCTGATTCTCTTTTTGCCCGGCCGCTAGCTCCGACAACGCTGAAGTGTGCTAATTAGAAAAGAAATGGTCCTAGTAATTATGTCAACTCTTATTAACGGCGATGACAATGAGCAATATTATTTTTACGCAATGTTTTGTGTAGGGGACCCTGCTTCCAATGCTCATTAAAAAGAAAACATGCCCCGATAGCCGAGAAAGCACTCCCACGTCGGAGCTCCTTACATGTCCACAGCAGAGAGGTGCTGCACTCTGTGGAGTGGCAGAGGCATGAAGTTATTGCCCTAATTAAAAGTTGAACAGTCTCTAAAAACTTTTGCATCACTACAGTTGGCTCCTTTGGCTGCAAACGTAATCACTTCACAAGAGACTTTAATTTATTTTTTTTTAAAAGCAAAGATCTTTTCATTTTAACAGTTTATTATATAATTTCACAAACTGCAAAAAAAAAAAAAGGATCATGTTCAAAAGTATGAATAAATAGGGAACATTTAATCAAGGTAGATCTACAAGTCAGGGAGTAATCCAGAGAAAAGTAAGAACTTTCAAAAAGAAAAAAAGATTATTTAGAGAACAGCAGTTATACACAGGAGTCTGATGAGAACACATCAGCAATGTTAGTGAGCATTTTGCTCTATTTAATCAGAATGCAGTCCTTGAACTTCACTGTGAAGGTCTGAACATGTTCACAGCGTACTGGTGAATGCAACGACTGCAATCACTGTGAAATCCAAAAATTTCGGTCAGCTGAAAAAGTAAAGATAAATCACTTCTTGGGCCTCTCCAAGATGTTTAGGAACTTTCCCCTGGTCATTTCTCTGGCTGGAAAACAAGAAAACACATTTTAGATAAACTACAGCACAGTGTCAAGCACCTTTCAACAGTCTTCTTAGTAAGTTGTTCAAATCAGAAACAAATCAGTCTTGTGCAACACTTGGTTACAGCTCTAACAACTTCAGAAAAGCTTGTTAGTAATGCAAAGCATGTATTTAATATCTCCAGTGTCACATCGGGAGGCAATTTATACAAACATCTGTTCATTCAGGACATGAAAATCAACATAAAATTGAGACGCAGCTACCAAAGAGTCTTGTGATTACAAAATTGTTGCCTCACTAGTGAAATACAGGTACTTAGACCTATGCATGTATATAAGCATTAATGTGTATGTGATTTAAGAAGCAAAAATGATTACATTGATAGACACTAACAGAAACATAATACTCATTCAAGTTTAAGATGAATAATTGAGTGAGTGAAGGCTTCATTGTTAGGGTTGTGCAATGAAACTTAGTAGGTCCCATTGATAAATGTAAGGGGCTGTGACAGGTCATCCTAAGAAATATTACATTATTCAGACAAGAAGCAAAGATTGTGTTTTGCCTCATCTCACACTGTCCTAAAAGACTGTGAGTTACTAGTTTAGTTAAAACTCTGGATACAACTGTTCTTAAATCTGTTGGTTTTCTTCCCTTTTTTCTTATAATTTAACTCTGTGGAAGCTGATGCTTCAGATGAGAAGAAATTGAAACATAATACACGGTGAGTGCAGCAGCCTCACTTGCTATTAAAATGTTCCGTTATTAAGGGGCAGCCAATCAGAAAAAAAGGGAGAATTAAGGACAGAAGAGAAGAGCCCAGTAAGGAGGATTATTTTCAACTGTGAAAATAGAATAGAATGTGAGAATTAAAAAAATAGAGCTGGAAAACAGCATAATAGATATTGTATCTACAGGAGATGAGTCTTCATACCTTTTAGATTTTCCATTATAACAGAGTGTGAGCTATTCAATTTGAAATGTGTATAATGAACAGCAATTTTATCACATCCACACACTAAGACCAACCCTACCAACACACCAACGTTGTCGCTTACTGTCACTATAGCACCAGATAAAGAAATGTATTCAAGTGGGATTCAGTGAACAAGGTTTTGCCAGCATCTTGGCACCGAGTCTTGAAACATAATTGTCCCTGCTGAAGATCCTTTATTAAAATGGCTTTCTCTGGGAGACCAATCATTGCTGACGCTTTTCTATCAAAGACAAACCCGAGTGTGAATATAGAGACTACAGACAGTTTCCTGCAGCATCATCATAAACCGCACAGAGGCACCTTCTAGGTACAGTAATTACTCTGCTCGAGATAAGAAGAGGATCAGCCTCTCTGCTTCAACTACAGATTTTAAAAAGCGCAAAGCTTGGATCGCCTTCTTTACTGTTACAAATGTTGTACATCAGACAAATAAATGATGACAGAGCAGCAGACAGAAGTTATTTTAAATGGGCTTTAAGCATAAAGTCACCCATCTTCATAACGCCTGTAAAGAAGACTGTGACTAACTGTTTGGTGTCTGCGTGTGCTGGTGCAGAGGGGCCCCGCCTCCTCTGCCCAATGTGGCTAATGAAAAAGCCAGGGCAGTTAGTAATTTAGATGAGTTGCCCAGGGTGGAATGATAATGGTGCATCTGGGCGTGGGGGCCATGTCACCTTGAGGTGTCCATCATTAGGTTGAAGATGATGCTAACTGGAATGGGATGGGTCCATTTTCCAATTTTCCATCTCTTCAAATCACCCTAAACGGAGTCATCAACAGACCTCTGGCCACGCATAGGATTCTTTAGATTGAAGTGAAGCCATCAAAATTAGGCAAGGGAAAGCAATTACACTGGGATGACCCTTAAACTGGCAGAAAGATGGTGTCACTATTATTTGAAGCAGCATCAGAAGGAACGGTAAAAGGGCAGCAGTTAATATTTGGATTTTTAACATGAAATGCTTCTCTCTTTCTTATTATCACTTTCTCCAACAGATCAAAAACAGATCAAAGGTAGCAGTGCCTCTCCTGAGATTACTCGCCCTGCTGAATGTCTCATTAATTACGGTTCACTCCAGCCTCCCCTTTCTCAGATAGAAACTCAAATATCTAATATCATAACATTAAAGACCCCATTACACATAAATCAGTTATGAAATAGTAATGTGGGATTTATTTTCATAAAACGAGAAGCGATGGCAGCGTGCGGGGCTCTGTGTGTTAGCGATAAAGCTTTAAAAAAAAAAAGCAAAGTGAGAATAAACTGTAACTAAATATACGGTTACACATTGTAGGACCACTGACTGTCTGCAGCCATACCACAGGCTCTGCCCAGCTGAAGCTGAAAGTACCTTAAGCTAAATGATTACAAAAGCCAGTATGTTTGAAAAAAAGTTAACAAAATCTGAGAATATCCACAAAAACTGTCTGTATTTTTTCTCTATATTTTTCGTATTTTCTGTCTTATTTTTGGTTCAAAACAGCTTAACACTCCTCATATGTTTTAACAATGCAGTAGCCCAAGCAGGATGAGTTTCATAAAAATCCTCTATTAAAACAAGTTTTAAGAGTATGTTTGAGACTTCAGTTGAAGCTTTTGGCATCTGCAGTATAAAACAAGAGAGCTACTACTATTATTGCTATTATTTTAAAGGATTTGGCTCTTTTGCATGAGCGATGTTACTCTGCAATTCCATTGAAAATTTACAGCACTGTTACAGCTGCAGTCTCCAGCATGCGTCTGTAATATACTAATGTACAGAATTTTTATAAATGCTCAGAGATATGACAGCTACAATGTTCAGAAAAAAACAGCAACGTAGTAGAGTCTATGGCCTTAAATGTGGTGCAGCATTCTGCTGTTTATGCAACAGGGATAATAAGAATTATTATTAAGAATTAGAACTGTATACACTGTATATTCTGTGTATTTATTATTTCACTCCTATTGCCTGTTCTTATTGTCCTTATCTTCAACATATGCTGCTCGGTTGTTTGTTAATTGCCCCTTGGGGATAAATAAAGTCTTCTGATTCTGATTCATATTCTGCCTGTTTGTGGAGTGATAGTATATCCAAGTAAAGTACGAAATCTCTCAGTCACACAGTTCAATTCAATTTTATTTTTTAGCGCCAACATACAACAAGAGTGACCTGAAACAACTTTATATTGTTGGGTAATGATATTACAATATTAGAGAGTAAACTCCAACAATCAGATATAAGCGAGCACTTGGTGACAGTGAGAAGGAAGAACTCCCTTTTAACAGGAAGAGACCTCCATCAGAACAAGGTTCAGGACAGAGCAGCCAGATGCCATGACTGGTTGGGGGTTGAGGGGAAAGACAAGACAAAAACTATTGCAAGGGAAGATATATGTTAACAGCTGTCTGCAGTGGTTATCTAGTTAGTGCACTATATCACATTTTTTATTGCAGGACTGAGTAGGCAAGAGAATTTTGAAGACAGCCTTTGTCTTCTCCCATTCAGACTGCATTTGCACTTCATTGTTTTCTACTTCATGTCCATGTTCTCTTTTCCCTGTAACTGATTTTGGATTTTGGACCCAGCATCCATGTTTACAAAGTATAGATGGACCAAAGTGGTACCCTCACAACCCAAAAATCACACAAAGATTGCCATATACTGCAAACATACTCAGACGAAATTATGTACCTCAGATAAAATGTAACGATAGGTGGTTGATCTTAATTACAATGTTTATTTTGCTGGATCTGTCTTTTCTAGACTTTCTATGACTGATCAAAAGAGACTCCAATAGCTGTTCATTTTTGGAAAATAAACAAAAGAGCATCACTACAGAACACCTGACAAGCACACACTCACTCAAAAGCTTGCTGACCAACGCACACAAACACATACACACAGGCTTTGTCATACACCCGAAGAGATCAGATCAATACTGATTAGGGAGACTTAGAGATTTGTTTAGTTGATTAGAAAGGTCAATCACTAATTTTGCACTAAGTTAATCAGCATCTTGTTACGACTACCATCCATACTAAATGGCACCTTATGGATTCTGCGGGCCATCGCCTTGTCCTGTTGATTTGTTACCATCTAATTATCATTTAGCCCTAATGGCCACAGATTCCATCATCATATGTTATGGTAGTTTATCAAACACAGCCACAACATACAGTATATGTCAATTTTACCTAAATTAAACATTCCCCTTGGCTTGATTTGCAATTTTTTAAAATAAGAAATTGTACCTCATCAGCCCCATACCCTCTGGATGTGGATTTTGGCTCTGATTTGGTACACTGAAACAATGGAGATTAACCTATATCTGCAAGCGGCTAAGTATGCCAGGAAATATGTCCTCTGAAGCATCAGAGCCTGCACTGTTGCAACCTAAATGTTGCTGCAATTTTCTGCTCGACACTGGTAAATCATCCTCACTTGCCAAATCCCATGTGGCTGAAATGAAAATGCAGAGGAAACGCAGTGGTGTAACATCTCACTTTCCTCTCATTTACAACAAGTGATCTGCGTGCCATTGTAACAGCCCCCCTCCTACCAATCCCCTGTGTATAAAATGAGAGTAATCATCACTTTGCCCAACCCAAATCTCCCCCCCTCCACCCACTCCCACCGCCCAAATGGCAAGCTCCCAGTGAGCTCCCGGATGCCTGTTAGAAGCCAGGACCGATGACCACCTGGGTTAACTGAAGTCGTAGACCCCAAGTCTGACGGACCCGATTCACTTTCATTAAGCGTTAAGAGGACTTATCTGACCCTCAATGACCATCTCCGAGAGGTGCTCGGCTATTACGGGGTGTAAGCTTTATTTAATGGATTTAACATCCACTTTCACTGCCCTTGTCCCCAGGGAGGAGGGAGACACAGAGGAAATGACACACACAAACACTCAAGCATGGAAACACTTGGAGGCACACATATTCATCCAACGCACCCGCTGAACACCCCCGCCTTGCTACACATACACCTGACGCTCATGTTTGTGTTCAAAATTCAATTACCCACTTATTGATACTTCACAGGGATATTTAAGATGCAGACACGAGCTGTGATTTCCCAGGGGAGCCACTGGTTCCTCTTTATGTCCCAACCGAGAGAGGCCCACCCCTCCTCCTCCTCCTCCTCCTCCTCCAATGCATTTTCGCCTGGCTGACACACACACACACACACACACATCCACACACCAAAACAAACACATCTGCACCTCCCAACCCCTGCCCCAGCCTATGCCTGTTCAAGAGGTGTCCTTATTAATAGGCAATCAGTCAAAAATCATTCATTAAAAAGCCTAAAAGGTTTTACACCCGCACTATGATTAGCTGGGAAAGAAAATCCAATGAATTCCTAATGCCTTTATGGAAATGAGGTGTCATTTCCGATCTGCTCAGGGAGGCGGCAGGCAGGCAGGCAGTGAGTATGTGTATGTGTGTTTGTGTGTTAGCTCTGCCTCTCTCACAGCCCCAACACTGATTCTTGTATAAGATATGATGAAGCTCTGTCAGATACAGCTGCAACATGCTTACCATGGAAGGAGATGCTCATATCAGCCTTTTGCAATATGTCTGTTGAACTACTTAAGAGTTTTCAAGATGACGAATGATGACATGTATAATTATTAGTGCTAGTAACGAAATAAGACCCACCCATATTTTAGCAATGCCTGTGCGGGAGCCAATTTCAGAAAGCTAATAACAGAAAGCCGACGGGTACTAAGTGTTTAAGATGATTAAGAAGGTAAGAATTGAACCATCCTAGATCCTTATTTTTACTTTCAGCACACATGAGGTGCCACTGTGAATAAGATGCACCACAACGCTGCCATTCATTGTAACTATGAGACCAAAGAAAAGCAGGGGACAGGTAAAAAGAGTAGCACAGGGAACTAGCAGAGGTTAGGAGGAGGAGGAAGAGTGGTAGCGGTGGTGGGGAGGTATCCTCTGTTCCTCATTCAGCTGTTGTCAGCTGAGGTACTTCATAACCACCCGCCCTGCGGTCAGCCCGCCCTGATGGATTGATGGAGGCACATTAGCACTAGTGGGGCCCAGTGAATGCAATCATATTCAGCAGCGGCATGCTTCTAATAGGCCGGAGATTGATCCTAAGGGTGTGGAGGAGGAGGTGGTGGATGAAGCCCCATTAGGAGCTGTCAGAAGGGTGACCTTCAGTCTCACCTTCACACAAGAAGATGCAACAGGGTTGGCCGGGGTATGTGCTAGGTGGCATCATGGCAGGAGAGAGGTAATGCAGGGTGCAACAGAAGCCACGACATATGATTGCACACCCAGAAGGCAACGAGTCGTGCAGTCTTTCTTTTTTTTTTCCAATTATCAATCTTTTTTGGGAATTTAATTATAGGTCATATTTTTCCTTACAATTTTTATAGCAATGTGGAGATGACAAAATTATTTTGATCAGTTCCACCACCTGACACAATTTTGAGGGAGGAAAATATAGTTAGTTTAACTTTAAAACTTTAAGAGGGTGCATGTTCTGAATATATTATAGTAACCACTGCTGAGAGACATCTGATGTCACTGTTATACGTTCATGAAAACACTCAACAACCACAACAACAACAAATTTTCTGTTGTTCTGTGTAATATGAATCTGCAATAACACGAACTAATGACACATTCTAGGGAAGACATGTTAAATGGCAGTCAGTTGAGGCCACAAGTGTGAGAGTGCAAAATCCCACCAGCTCCAGCAGCCATGTTACCAGTCGTCTCAGTAGCTGAGGCCCTTCAGTGCATCCCAAAGGAACACTCAGCTTTCAATTACCTCCAATAACAGCACTTATCAGAGTCCTCAGCTTTCCCTAGAGACCACAGGCTTGATGCCCACGCTCAGTGGCCCACGACAGGGGTATTCATCATGGGGCGGAGTAACAGATGGGGCCTGAGGAATAGGCACGCGCCAAACCCTCTGGGACTAACTGGGCCAGCATCACACAGCCCTTTTTTTGGGTTGCTTGTGGGAGGAGGGTGTGTCCTTATCCCCCTCATATCCATGTTACATACATATGTACAAATATTAGAAAAAGCAGAAACCTACATTAATGCTGCTTAAGCGCATTCTAGGAAAAGGGAAATTTCAGGTTCAAATCTCCTTTCTCACTGCAGTAGGGTGGGTGGGTTTTCACTACTTGATTGTGCTCTGCCATTAACCAGCTCCAACTTTAATGGTCCACATGTTGAAGGGGGGAGGGCAGTAAATCCTGTCCTCTGCCCTCGCTCTGCCATGCCTCTGCGGAGTATGTTTACGGGTACTGAAGAGTGCACAAACATGATGAAAAAGTAGCTGAGATTTACAAGGCCTCCCCTGACAGCCCGGAAAAGGAGAAAATTAAACCAGAGAGCATTAAACAGGCACCGATTACAGGGCTGCTCTGACACCAATAATAACCGTCATTGTGTCCCGTCATCCCAGGGTACATGACATGATTGCAAAGCCTGCAGTCCTGCACCTATGACAGCTAGCATCTTTATACCAGCCAGATTACATGCTTCTCCTGGTTTAGGCAAAGGCCGGGAGATCAGACATTTTTCAACTAAATAGATTTTAAAGTTATGGCTTATGCAACTAAAGCACAGGCACCCTGTTAATATTTATGTACCGACAGACATTTGTAGATCAGAGCATTGTAGCAAATCTTTGCCATTAAAATCACTCAACCATCTAAAAATCTCACATTGTTAGATAGTTGAACAAGTGCTGCTTTCAAATTTTTATCAAAGCCTATCCATATTATTTTTTGCATTATTTGGCTCAGATTGTCTTTATTGACTTTTACAAAGTACTGCACTTCTAATGTAACTGAGCCAAAATCTGACCATTTTGCCCCTAGGTGGTAATTTTATCGAGTTAGCAAACTTTCCATGTATATTTGTAAACATAAAAAATGCTAAGGTTGTATTCCCATGACGTGGGTATATCACAGTTTTCCACCACTTGCATGCTTCTAAACTGGAAAAATTAAAACCGATTTTTCTCTTCGGGAAATATGAGCACTTAGCTACATCTCTCTAATCCACACTCCACAAGGATTATGACAATGGTGGCACTGGGGGAATGGATTAAAAATAGATTTTGCATCCATCAAATGCTTGTGCATTTGTCTCCTCTGGGCATACTTTTCTTTCTTACCATTCAAGTTTAACAATATTACCCTAAATACGGTATTTAAGACGTTGAGGTCAACATGCTTCCTGTTAGACACAAGCTTCGGGAGTTGAAGTTACATTTTCAATTTTTTTTTCCTGTCTTTGGACAAAAGCATACAGGCCCACGTGAAGTCAATCTATTGGGATTTCTCAGTGTTATGATTCTTAAAGATGTTGGGAAGTTACTTCTTCGAGACAGAGAAGCAAAACCCAAGAGAGGCCTATGAGCACCATCTAGTGGTAACATGTGACCACATCCTTTTCGAGCTCTCAGTGATTTTAAAGGTATAAAGGCTGGATTATCTGTACACTGGCATGTGTGTGCTGTTTGTTTACTTACACTCCTCTAAGCCCAGTTGGTACGCTAGATTCTGAAGTCCTTTGACCTTCTCCATCAGGTTGGCTGTGGTCAGGCTACCCAGCTCTACAGAAGGATAATAAGACCCATAATAAAAGCACTAACCTAACTTCAGCAAAATGTTAACCCATTTGACAGGATTATATAGTAAGTCTGCCTCTGCCCCCAAGTCTTTCTGTTTAACACCAACTGTAACAAGTAAACTGAAAAATCTGTCTGGGAAAAAAAACATCATTTTGGCTATTTGGACTAACCTTTCAACATTTCAATATCCTCACTCTCCAGATCTGACATCCATTTTGGGGGTGAATTGCAGATGGGCTGTGATAAAGAGTTACAGATCACGCATCATGAAGTGTGACAAGCCTATTTATGTTTCTAATGTGTAACTCAAACTCAGCCATATTGAATCTAACTCACATTTTTACAAGATGCAGCGAACTCTGCGACTCCAGGTACTGTATGAGAGATCAGAGAATAATAAAATTTATGCATAATAAATGCTACGGTAACCAGTCACATAGGAGCAGGAGATAAACTTACACTGCTCTGGCCACAAGTCTGGGGATGCTCTATCCAACTTCTCAAAACTCAGCAAGGATGACTCAAAATCATCACCTATTGAGACAAAGAAAACAAATTAGAGCCAGTAGATTTATGTTCCTACTGTAACCACGAGGCATGAACTGTGGGCAACAAATGCAAGAATGACATCGTGAAATGATGTTTCAGCGTTCCCTTAGAGCTGCTACTCCTCTGCATCAGAAGGAGCCAGCTCAGGTGGTTCAGGCATCTGACGAGCTAGGTCTGAGCATCCCTGCTAAGACTGCTCCCCCACAACCCTGACCATGTAAGTGGCACTAAATAGATGGATGGATTTTTACAGAAGAAAAACATCTTTACTAAAAAAAAAAAAAAAATCCCTGGGTATCTTTCACCCAGTGACAGTTGTGATAGGCTCCATTCTCCCTGCAACACTGAATAATGCTGAATAAGTGGCTTTGTCAGCATGATTCAGGTTCACTTGTTCAGAGAAACATGAGTCTCCTACAGTCAATACATAGCTGTGCTGAATGATCACCTTTATCATATAATAAAAAAAATCTATTTCGATGCAAGTTGTCTCTTATAGAATAACAATGGTCCCATCTATATCAAATTCTATGGTACTCACAGTCACTAAACCTTATTTTGGACTTATAAGTCACAAGGCGCTCCATTAAAAAATAACAGATAAGGATCTATGTTTAGTAAGAATGGTGGTGTTCCATCCATCCAGTGAAATTACAGGGACGTAATAGCCTTAAGAATTAACGAGGGATGATGAAGTTGTCGATGTATACATACAGCATGTCACAATTATATAAAAAGTGGAAAATGCTGGGCTGTTTACCAGCTTTCCAGCAATGTATTTCACAAACTTTCACAAACACTGATTGACTGTGTACCATTATCTGCTCAGCAGTAACATGACCTACACACAGTAGTGACAATACAGGCAGAAAATTGGGTCAGAGCCAGTCTGTTGGGCAAATCGTGTGATAACACCTTATTTTAACAGCCCCAGGCATCTTCTTCCATGTTTAATGCCATGTACAGTACAGTGCAAAAGTCTTGAGCCACCCATCATTTCTTTACATTTTCCTTCCACTGAACCAGACTTTGACCAGTGTTGACCAGTAGTTCTCCAGATTTAGTGAAGATATTTCAAAGTTTTTCTTTGGCCATTTGTTACTTTTCCCCTTATTTTCCATCTAATCATTAATACGTGACCATTTTAAGAGGATTGTTTGTCAAGCCACTTAACACTGATCTATGAATTCATTCAAGCATACAAAATCACTTAACTCAAGAGGTATTAGGCACTTTGTTACTAGCAGCCAATTGCAAAACATAATTTTCTCTAATTTCTTCAGCTGAGTCTACAAAGAAATGACAAATGTAACACGGACTGACAATATAAATTAGCATTTGCACATCAAGGAACCCAAAGAGCTATTACCCCCAAACCTGGCATATTTACAGAATGCAATGTGCATTTGAGGAAAAGGGGAGAAAAGGCTGAGGTATGTCAAATTACACAGAGACTAGATTGGATGGATTGCAATGTTAAATTTTGGGTCAAATTACTCTCAATTTGTATGGATGAAATTACGAAAGAGGTACAACAGTGAGTGTCTACAGTCATCTGTAAAACACACGGCGCTTTACTGTTAAACATACAAAATGATAAATTTCAAGTACACAGCTCCCATTAATAAGAGTAACGAGATGTACAACACAGAAAAAAACGTTGGAAAAAAGAAGAAGAAAGAAATACAACCGAAACAAAAACACTGTAGTTGTTATGAAACTGGTCTAAGGAGGGATGATTTAACCTGTTAGTAGTACAGCAGTAACTAACAGCTAATATTTTAGCTAGCAGCATCCACAGCTTCAGCTCTGTGAGTCAGACTACACGACAGAATTCAAGCTTGCTACCCGCTCTTCTTCCTCATTTACTGGACCGAACACCGGGGCTAGTGAGGGCTTTAGCCAACGGGAAAACATGTCCAAACAGCAAAAATACGGCACTAACATGCGTATTCTGTTTACTGTGGGTCTTCAACTAAGACAGGATTATAGTTCTTAACGGTTTAATGTGCTTAAAGATCTCAATTTTACATTTTATACACAGCGTCGCAGGGTAAAGAATTAGAATTTACCTCCATTTGGAGACGCCATCTTCACAATAATCACGTGATAAACGACAGCCAATGGCAGCGGCAGCAGCAGCTCTGACATTTGACGAGTGTATGTGGTGTACTTCAGAAACACGCCACCAGGCGGCCCGCTGGTATAATGTTGGAGCATGAACCCAGTATTAAGTTCAAATCAGAAAAAATATACAACGAACACTAAGTAACTGATGGTTATATTTTGATCGGGGTGACTTCGGTTCCTACATTTAAACTAACAATATAACTTTGGGACCACAGGAATATGTTTATACACCTGCGACCAAAGCAATGTATTATATTATACGTAATTATTTTCAAGGGGGACCTACAGGGAGTGCAGAATTATTAGGCAAATGAGTATTTTGTCCACATCATCCTCTTCATGCATGTTGTCTTACTCCAAGCTGTATAGGCTCGAAAGCCTACTACCAATTAAGCATATTAGGTGATGTGCATCTCTGTAATGAGAAGGGGTGTGGTCTAATGACATCAACACCCTATATCAGGTGTGCATAATTATTAGGCAACTTCCTTTCCTTTGGCAAAATGGGTCAAAAGAAGGACTTGACAGGCTCAGAAAAGTCAAAAATAGTGAGATATCTTGCAGAGGGATGCAGCAGTCTTAAAATTGCAAAGCTTCTGAAGCGTGATCATCGAACAATCAAGCGTTTCATTCAAAATAGTCAACAGGGTCGCAAGAAGCGTGTGGAAAAACCAAGGCGCAAAATAACTGCCCATGAACTGAGAAAAGTCAAGCGTGCAGCTGCCAAGATGCCACTTGCCACCAGTTTGGCCATATTTCAGAGCTGCAACATCACTGGAGTGCCCAAAAGCACAAGGTGTGCAATACTCAGAGACATGGCCAAGGTAAGAAAGGCTGAAAGCGACCACCACTGAACAAGACACACAAGCTGAAACGTCAAGACTGGGCCAAGAAATATCTCAAGACTGATTTTTCTAAGGCTTTATGGACTGATGAAATGAGAGTGAGTCTTGATGGGCCAGATGGATGGGCCCGTGGCTGGATTGGTAAAGGGCAGAGAGCTCCAGTCCGACTCAGGCGCCAGCAAGGTGGAGGTGGAGTACTGGTTTGGGCTGGTATCATCAAAGATGAGCTTGTGGGGCCTTTTCGGGTTGAGGATGGAGTCAAGCTCAACTCCCAGTCCTACTGCCAGTTTCTGGAAGACACCTTCTCCAAGCAGTGGTACAGGAAGAAGTCTGCATCCTTCAAGAAAAACATGATTTTCATGCAGGACAATGCTCCATCACACGCGTCCAAGTACTCCACAGCGTGGCTGGCAAGAAAGGGTATAAAAGAAGAAAAACTAATGACATGGCCTCCTTGTTCACCTGATCTGAACCCCATTGAGAACCTGTGGTCCATCATCAAATGTGAGATTTACAAGGAGGAAAACAGTACACCTCTCTGAACAGTGTCTGGGAGGCTGTGGTTGCTGCTGCACGCAATGTTGATGGTGAACAGATCAAACCACTGACAGAATCCATGGATGGCAGGCTTTTGAGTGTCCTTGCAAAGAAAGGTGGCTATATTGGTTGCTGATTTGTTTTTGTTTTGTTTTTGAATGTCAGAAATGTATATTTGTGAATGTGGAGATGTTATATTGGTTTCACTGGTAAAATAAATAATTGAAATGGGTATATATTTGTTTTTGTTAAGTTGCCTAATAATTATGCACAGTAATAGTCACCTGCACACACAGATATCCCCTAAAATAGCTAAAACTAAAAACAAACTAAAACTACTTCCACAAACATTCAGCTTTGATATTGAGTTTTTTGGGTTCATTGAGAACATGGTTGTTGTTCAATAATAAAATTATTCCTCAAAAATACAACTTGCCTAATAATTCTGCACTCCCTGTATATCAAGCAGTGTAAAGTTTTCAGATTTAAGGATATTTTGACCTTTTGTAATTATATTGGATATAATTTTTATGGAATTAAAATTTTGGACAAAAATGTTTTAAAACAATCAATACCCTATTACTTTTACAGGGGTATTTCTGGAATGATACTTTGAACTCTTGACTTTTATCAGATTTCTACACATTTCTGAGCTTTTGGGGATATCTCAAGTGGTGATTCATATTTTAATTATCAACACTGAAAATATCATTTTAATCTCAGTAAAATAAAAAAGGTTCAACTCAATATAATAATAAAGACATGCTTCATGTTATTGTACAGAACATAAAAACAATTTAAAGATTTCCTTCAACTTAAAGCAGAAAACTTTATAAGTAAAGATACAGAATGCAGGATCACTGTTTATTGATCACATTAAAATGTAAACACAGAGTCGGTAATAGTCTTACCTAGTGTAAAAATAGCGTGTAACAAAGCACTAATGGCTAAGTACAGTACCAAAATACTAAGTAATGAGTAAAATCAGAAAATCCCTAATCAAAATACAGTCTAATAGCTTCCAACTATGTACAAAATTTAAAAAACAAAAATCAGGGACATGTAGCATTTAAACCTTTAAAACTTACTTTTTAAAACCTTTTTCCTTTCAGGCACTTTAGCTTATTGTTCTGAATTACAGTACACATTAAATCTAGGAACAGAAGTTGTGATGTTAGTTAAGGCCTCTCAGAGACGAAGTTAAGATTCCCACTTACACCACAATCTGGCTTTCACATTGCATTGAGTTAGGTCTGCCTTATCAAGCATTCTTCATGCATGATAGACAACGTCAGGTGCAAATGCTGTGACACAAATACTAAGACACGTACAAATTCAATCAGTACCTTTTAAGAATCACTTCTATGTGCAAACACTCTACTCTGTCAGTTTTAAGTCCCTTATATTCAGAACAGTTGGTGCAAGTCACATCATTAGTGTCATCTTCCTGCAAAGCAGACTAGAACTCCCAGGAGTCCATCCACTTCAGACCAGCCATGGCGCTGCCCGGCTCGTGTGCTAGTGGACCCGTCATGCCATAGGACAGCGGATGAAACAGGTAGAAACTGACAGACAGTGAATGGATCACAGTCAGTTACACTAAGTAGATGAAAAACTTTCATTCATGTGCTAAAATGGGCTATGAGATCTAAAGTCACAGCAGCAAGAAGTTCATGTAAGACCCTCAGTGTAATTATTCTTTTCATATTTAGTAAGAATTAGCAGAGAAGCTTCTTGCTGAGAGCCAGATGAGAAGGTTGTAATCCTATTAGAATATCTGTATGATAGTCCATCCAAACTTGAAAACTGTATTACATCTACATGATATACATGACAATATGTAGCATATTAAGAGCACCTGCTTCCTTTAACTTAAATGATTTATCAATCATGATGGACTGTAGGTATTAATCTTGTCATTAACTCTCAACAAAACAATAACAATCCTTTAATAATTCATAATCTTTTCATCCACAGCTACAAGAACGTCATGGCTTATTAAACCATTAGGAGCATCAAGAGCATCAATCAAAGTATAAAACAATGGATGGACTATCATAAGGAACTACATTATGTAGCAGATATCTCACAGTAATGATAGGCTGTTTCTGACAGTGTTAAGAACAAGCTGATTCTTCATAGTACTCAGCTCACCTGTAAAGAATACTAAACAGAAGCAGCAGCTGCCCAGTTCGCTGGAACCAATGAGAATAAGGTGGGTGGAGTAGAAGGTCAGCACTTCTGAAAAGGATGTCTAACGTCAGTCCTGGAGGAAAAAAATACAATTATTTAACCAAAATTGCAACAACTGTCAGTCAAGTATGCAAAACTGAGATAACTGTGTCCCAAACACTGTCGGCTATAATGCAAGCCATGAAGTGAAGTAAGTTGTAAGTGAAGTATTGGCTACACTTTCACCCACCAAACCTGCTGAAAAAAGCTTCTTATGTGTGGCTTCTACTTCACTTCTGTACCTCTGCACTCCCCTCTGCACTTTATAGTTGGAATACAGAAATCCAGCACAGTTTGGTACCTGTTAGCATGCTGCTGAAGAGCATTGCAGGGAAGTAGTGATGAAAGTAGAGGATACGACCCATCGTAAAAAAAGGTGCATAATGCAGGAGCCAACCGAGCATCAGCAGTCCACCTCCTCTCACAAGCACAAGAGAATGCTCTGAAACACAGGACAATACTACTTTACTTAAAGTCACTATGCAAAAGCATACTGTTGAGCCACCATTATTTACCATACCTATTCTTTGTTGGCCCAGTGAAAAACCTCTTTGGGTGGCTATGGAAGCCACTGCCACCATGGTGAGATACAACCCCAAACTGGCCAGATTTATCCACCACACCACCTGAAAACCATTTTCACCATGAGGACACTGATCTGCTGGTTAAATGAGATTGTTTTTATGCTTACAAACTTACAGGGTTCCCCAGCAGGTAAACGCGGTACTCTGTCGCATTTACTCCTGAAAACCTCAAGCCCTTCACGGAAACAAATTACATTAAGTTAAAAGATAAAAGGTATAAATTTATATTTATATAAATATATATATATATAACTAAAATAGATTTTATATAGAGTGTAATGCACCTGGTAGTTGATGGGCCAGTGCCAAGGTTTTGAATTCATCTCATTGTCTTTGGGTTTTAAGCCACTATTTCCCTAAAAGACAATAAAATAAAAAGAAAAGAAATGAAGACGCACTTTCTTTTAAAGCAGATGAGCTTATTTATTCTCTTATTATTACTTACTCTAAACATAACAATATGGGACTCCAGTAAGATTTCCAGAAAATTAGGCTTCAGCACAGACAGACTAATGTTGGGTACTGCCAGAACACACAATACACAACATGTTAGCTGCTGTCTGACATCAAGAAGTGCAAACACAAAATAGGAATACATTGAATGAATTGATCATACATTTTGGATTAATATGGTCCTCAATGTTCCACTGAGAGCTTGGGGTCTCCTTCAAGTAGGGACTACAGGTCACCTCTATTTGTTCCCAGCCCCTAAACAGAAACAACATTTGTAGTGCGTTTTGACCTGTTGTGTACAAACTCATCTCAAATTTAAAAGTATGCTAGTTTTACCACTTTGGAAGAGTTTTGCCAGAGGAGTAAAGCACACAGCCGGTAGCTCGATGTAGAAAGCGAACTTTGCTGCGCAGCACCTTTACTGGGTCACCCTTCCGACCTCCACACACCTCCACCTGCCACAGGTCATTGGCGTCCCCTGTGCCATTCTAAGAATAGACCAAAAACAATTTTAGTATTGGTGTACAGAACACCCATAAAACCCCAAAACAGAATATGCAATAAATATGTCAAGTCCAACTGAATCTGTATTTTTAGTGCAGATGTTATGTTAAAGCCTTCCTTACAATGCCATAACCTGTAACCTGGAAGTGCTTCTTGGTCAGAGGCGCCTCATGGAGGTGACTGTGAAGGTTACGTGTTGTCCTGAAAGAAACACACACACACACAAAGAGATTTGGGAAGGAACTGAGACTGAATCACTTTAAATAAAATGTGCATTTTTCTTGTCATTCATAATACTTACTCTTTATGCTCCAGTCGAATGATATCACCATGGCGAACAAGATCAGGGTTGCCAGATTGAGCTTTTTTTTAAAAACAAAACAAAACAATAGATATAAACAATAAAACAACAATTCCTTATCCTAGTTGGATTTTAACATTGTCTTTGGCAACATTGTTAAATATATCAATGTCAGTTCCTCACAATCTTGTTGTCTGTGAACCACCCACAAGTTGTTGTAGTCCTTATGGAGGTAGGCTGTCACCTGTAAGCAAACAAATCATAAGAAAACATTTAAAGTTAAAAAAACAAAGAAACTACAAATATAAATATATAAAATATTTCAGTTTTCAACAATTAGCCTGACCTGCTGCTGCCTTGCGCCAACTCCTTCTGGGTATAAGTGCCAATGAGAGTGCAAATAACCTCCAGCAATACGGAGGTTTTTTATTGTAACGGTAGAGCCAAATGCCAGATCTGCAGAGAAAAACAACAAATCATAGGATCACTACCATCGTAAGAAAATGTAAATTAATAGATTAAATTAAACACATTTTTTTGTTTATGTCTCACATAACCACATAATGCACACAATCAAAATAAAACTTTTATACTGACATAATAATGTTTTTTGTATTTTCTGGAGGGTGGAGGTGTTTAATATTTGTGTGTGTTTTTTCTCTTCTTTGTCCTTTTTTTTTAAATAGCTAAGTGATTTAATAAAGTCCAATTATTTTACTGTTAAACAATTAATTTACATTTAATAATATTTATATTATAGTGATCTTACAGAACAGTACAAAAGAGGAAACTGGACAAGTGGTGGACAAAAGAAGTAGTGCCAGGTCTAAAAACTAACTGTAGGAGATCAACAGTATCTAAAAGTCATGTCCTTAAGAAATGCATTTAGTCAAAGCCGTTAGGTTTGCTTTTGCACTGATCCTGAGAATGAGATCGATCTGTCTTCCAACTAATGTTGTAACCAGACCCACAGCCTTTCCCGAAACCAAACCAAACAGTTAGAGGAAAGCACAAAATGAAAACAGAACTTAGCAGTGAGCGAAACAGAACCCAAATTGCTGTCTCCAAGTCTACTGTGATTTATGCCACCGCAAATATCACAAACATAATTTTTTGGGATGTAATGTAGTATTGCAACGGCTTCGACTTTGTAATAAAGACTCAGACTGCGTTCTACAAACAAATGATCAAATAATTAGTAAATAATGATTAGTAATCAATATATCATTTGACATTTACGGTAAATAACTATTAACAAATGCTGAATTAACGATAGATTTCCCATTTATCAGCAACAGTTGATGTCAAAGTGTTACATCATGGAAACAAGTAAAATAATTACATTTATTCAGCGTGCCTATTGAAATGTTTTGAGAAGTAACAAGTGGTCCTTGCACCAACCGCTTAAGGGATTAAACCCTTGATAGTGAAATCCTTATAAAACTTTCCCAGGACAGTAAAATGTAAGCAAACCTTTCAGCCCATCTGGCTATCATATTAGAGGAATGTCTACGTTTCTCTTTGACCTCTTTTTCCACTTTCTGAGTAGCGTTTAAGTAAACACAGCTGCAGTGACATTTGGTTTTATTTAGAGCTCTGTTTGCAACTCACACTCAGGCATAGATGCATTGTGTAGGTTGTTCCCAATTAGACGAGACTGAAAGGCCGAACTGAAGAAACCATCTCCTGGTCCACTGGCAAGAAAAAAACATAGTGATTACTCACATAATGCGGTAAATGTCAACATATGTGTATTTATTAAACACCCATTCTCACCTTTTGTTCAGCACAACAAAGTGGACAGCAAATATTGTAACATAGAGGATGAGGGGAAGCAGGATGAGTGCAAAAGCCCGAGCAAGGAAGTGCTTTGCAATGTCAACCTGGTGCCAGGAAACATGAGGAAAAGGGCGGTCAAACCTCCAATATTCACTGACGATATCAGCACCAGTAAGCTTAGAAATATCCTGCTGTTTACCAGCGAGAGGCTCATATCTCCCAGAAGTCTCCATAGGTCCCCGATTGTGTTCAGTCCCACCAGGACGATGACAAATAGACCCACAAACTTTACCCCCAAAGCCCCAGCAAGGTTTATACCAGTAAGTACCAGCCAAAACCACCAGGAGGCAGTGAAGGACCTGGAAAAACAAGAAAGAAAAGAAAAGAAAACATTAAGTAGGGAAGAAGGAAAGCAGTTAATATTATTAACAGGCCATAGTGGACCTTTCACTCTTGACAAACTGAGATTCCATTGGTGTCCTACCTATATCTCTGCTGGTTGAATTTCACCATACTCAGCACTGCTGCCATGATGAAAAACATGAGTATAGGATCTAACAGGATGTACTGGGAGATGGTGATGCAGCCAGTGTCTGTCAGAAAGGTGTTGAACACATTGATTCACCTCAACTCAACATACACAGTAATCAAAGGAGATATCAGCTGAAAGGGAAGACAATGACCAGGATGGAAAATCATTTTTAAGTCACTCTGAGTCTGAGTCATACTGCAGTCATTTCTTCACTGCTTACATACTGTTGCTATGTGTAAGAAATCCATAGCAACTTTCAACATTCAGACAATTAAATGATGATTTACCAAATATGAGCAAGGTAGCAGCGATGATAGCAGCGGTGCAGGAGTTAGACAGCTCCAACACTATAAGGTAGGCAAAGATGGGGAGGAAGGAGCCCAGCACGGCGCAAAACTGCAGGAAAGGAGGAAGAACAAACAAATCAGCACCTTGAATTCATCTCTTAGGTATTTCTTACATTTGTCTATTAAAACTGTATCGGCAATCAATTAGGAAAAGGGTCATTCCATGTCGACTGCATACATGCTTCCAGTCTGACCATCTCTGAGACACTTCTTCATAGATAAACCACCAATTTTGAGCTTTCTAATATTTTAGGTTTGCATATAAAATATCCATATTTTGTGATGAAGTTAGGGGCATTATACATTTTCCCAAAATTAGTTTTTGAAATATTTACATTTTTCTTCATAAGCACAGACCCAGAGGGTATATTTCAATACTTGTGAAATTGACAGACTTTATGAAAAAGAGCATAAAATTAGTATGGTGGTTAGCAATAACTCACAGAAAGAACGTTGGGTTCAAATCGACCATCCTACTGGGGCATTTCTGGGTGGAGTTTGCATGTTTTCCAGGTACTTTGGCTTCCTCCCACAATCCAGAAAGATACAGTTTGTGGGGTTAGGTTAACTGGTGATTACGCAGAAAATGTACTTCAGAAAAGGCTTGAAAATGCCCCTGAGATCAGCACAAAAACTCTTTTTTTTTGTATTAACATGCAAACTAATTTAGCAGATTTACTGTTAAGAAGCGTATGATAAACCAGGATTTTTTATCAGGGAAATCAGAGAGTGTCAGACTGGGAATTCTTCTTATATTTGATCAATTCATATCTTGACCCAAAAAGCAGTTTTCCAAGAGTGACAAGCAGCATACCCCTCTCATCCCCCAGTAGTTTTGGTTTTCATATTTATCTCCCGGCTTTATGAAAGGAAAGGTGCCATTATAGCCACTCATGTAACCAGCCAGCCCTATCAGCATCTGCAACAGAGTGTCAAAGGTCAACAGGTACGGGACTGAAGAGCCTTGCATGAAGACAGACCAAAGACATACTCTGCCATCTCACCTTCCCAAGAGGAGGGTGGACATCAAAGAAGAAGGTCCTGTTGATGTAGTAGCTCCCCATTTTTCCAAAGTGAGTTTCATCCCAGCTGAAAGACCCAAATCACTCATCTTGTAAACAAGACTCAGATAAAGCATTGCTTCATGGAGTAAATGTCACTCACCACACATGAGGGGGCTCAGTTAACTTATAGAGGCGTGTAGAAAAAGACAGCCCTGCCACAAGCATCAGCAGCACTTTGCTTGGAGATTCAATGCTTCCTCTAGCCACAAACTGACCAGATGGTCCGTTTGAGGACTGGGTGTCACCTCCTGCTAAGAGTCCAGCAGTTTGACTGTTCTTGTCCTTGGACACAGGAGTGAATGTGGTCTGAAAGCTCTTTTCTGGTGTGGGGCATGTTTTCCTGTTCCGAAGTGCTAAGGTGTTCCACTTTGGAGTGCATTCTGCTTTTGCCATTAGGAAAATAACCCCGTAATACAAACGACCAGATCCCTGTCCCACCAGGTAAATCAGTATTTGGGTGATACTACCTAACCATATGATATGTGGTGATACCTAACTGCGCAGTCAGGGGCAAGACTCAGCACGGATATTAATAGAAAGAAACGTTTGAACAGCTAGCAGCACTTCTCAAAGCTGTGTGTCAAAACAGGCGATACCGACAGTGAACGTCCCACCTACTCTACTCAACAAATTACAACACATGATATCAGTGACACTGTCCCCAACTTAATGAGAAATTTCTTCAATAAACCCCCGCTCTAACTTTCTAGCTAAGTACGCCGCTGGTCCAATGGCGACATTTAGAATAATATTAGCTAGGAGCTAACAGTCTACAATTACCGCTTAATTAATCAGTGGTTTTACATTAGGAGCAGCTCGACACCTTACGGGAGGTTGTAGCTCGAGTCAATGAAACACGTTTGAGACACGCTGGCTTCTAGGAGATGTATTCCTGTGTAATACATCCACGTATTTATGTGGACGATGGACGATTAAAGAATAAACTAAATTTCCCAAAATCCTTCTGGGATGTCGTAGGGATACCTACGGATCCCTGAAAGGGTCATGTTGGCATGTTAGGAATTTTTCTTTGAGATTTTTCTAAAATAATGTTTGTTAATATTGTTTAATATTATGTTTGTACATTTCAGTTTTCCTTAATACACCCATGGGTATAACATATCACCAGATCAGGGAGACGCTTTTTAGATTGCGAATAAACGCATTTAAAGTTTGGCCAATGTGGAAAGGTGTGAATAGGTAGGTGTAGTTCAGAAGTAAGCCCACTAGAGGGAAATATAGTATAATAAGTGCCTTTAATTAATAAGAGAACATCTCACGGTAGATTTTGTTAACACAGTATGCACTTGCTGACCCCACACTCGTTAGCCTCGTGGATACACGGTTTTTAGGAACTGGATTTGGTTCATCACTGATCAATCTTGCGCTGCAATGTTGAATCATTTTTCTTTGACATTTTAAGCTTTTAATTTACCACAGTTTGAAGAAAAACTGTCAGCATGTTTGTGTGTGTTCATTTCTGTCGACCCCTGCATTCAAAACAAATGTATTAATTTAAATAAAATGTTATTTTGTCATAGATCATCCTAACAAATAGTTGTCAAAACAAACGGAAAAGTATTATATTGTGTATATCTTTATTTAGCTTAATTTGTATTTTTAAATGTAGTTTAAGAAATTTGTAGTGCAGTAGAAACAGGTGCAAATTGTAGGCTTTTGTTATGTTTTGAGTACAATTATTTTTTATTATTTTTTATTTACGTGGCTATAGCTATTTATGGGTAGCATTAAATTGATTACTTAATAAAATTCGATTAAATGTTAAGTAATAAAAATCTTGAGGTTTGTTTTCCAGAAAATAATGATACTCATTCAGGAACATGTATTCATATTGTTATAACCTGTTATTGTAATGTACATATATATCATTCTTTATATACCCTTATGTTATTATTACAAACACTGACAGCAAGAAACATAGTAACACTTTGGCCTTCAGATCAATGTTTTGACCCTGAAGCTGAGGTCAGAGGTCAAATGTGACAAGATATTTTTTATTGTTTTATGTTGCTTTCTATATGTTGACAGGACACAACACACAAGACTCATAGTCATCACAGTATTTAATGAGGTCATAAGGCTTTTTGTCCATTTTTGACCAATAAATCATTGAGCTGACCCTGAAGACCTTGGTGGGTGTAAGCCAGATTTGAATGGATTTTAAACATCACATCATTCTACACCCCTGCCAAGTCTCTCAAGCCTTTTCCAGCTATTGTGTTTACAGACAGGAAGAATGACGTGCACGCAAATGCTACCAAAAACGTAACCTCCTTAGCAGAAGTAATAAAAAATCAAGATAACTCTGCTTTGACGAGCTACAATTTATATGGTTTCTCAAACAAATTTACTTTAATAATAATTCAGTAACATCAGTAGTTACTAATATGGCTTAATTTATTTTAGAGGGAAAAACACTGACATTTGTGAAAAAAAGAAAAAAAAAAGAAATCCTACACGTGTTTAACCACAAGATGTGTTTCTGCATCAATACTTTTACTTCAGAATGATTTGATAGCTTATAGTATAATTAAACACTATTTTAAAAATATAAAATAAGTTATTAGTTTTTATTTATTGATTTAAATTGTTCCAACAATTACCACCGAGCATATCATGATTACAAAATAATATGTCCATGATTGGTGTAGATACTTTAACCACACTGTTTGGGAACCTCACAGCTTTGTGTAGCAATAAGCTCTAATGACTTTAATGATCATCATTTGTATATCGCATAGTAAAACAAACTCACTGTTCTTGTTTTATCCCAGTAAACTCCCCAAATTACTCTGCGTGTATACACATGGTGAATGCAATGTGTGTTGGGTGCTATTTGTCCAAGTAAATTATCAAACACGCACATCTTTTTTTTAATGTTTTATTTTGATGACTGATAGTGATTACAGTCAAGAGGTAAACAAAATGAATGAGCATGATGTTTCCACTGACCACAGCTTTACATTTATCTCAGGTTATTTGTGGTTTTGAAAGATTTTAAATATTCTTTTAGATTGAATTTAAATCTTAAAGTTATGGTTCAGGTGATGATTTAACCGGAAGACAATAGTGGATGTAGAAAACAACACAAAATATTTATACAACTGTAGATTTATAGGCTAGGGAAGCAGGTTAATGGCGAAATTTAGTCATCCTCCAGACTCTGAATTAGACTTTAATGTTTCTGTGTTGCTGCAATTTCATCCTGAATATACAAGACTACAAGGCACGTGTGGTTACTCAGAAACCAGAAAGCTGATACTGTCTATGATACATTCATGACATAAGGATCCACCAGAGACTAAAGCAAATAAAGTTCACAATGACTAATATTTAGCTGTAAAGTTGTGATGTGCAGAAGTGGGTGCTCGCATTCCGAAAGCGTCGTCTTTGCGATGGAGGAGTCAGAATGTCTGTAATTAGAACAGTGCTGCCACTTCCAAAAAATATAATTCATTGTCTGCTCCACAGGGCAGGGTATTCACACAGTTCCTCTGGTACAGTGTCAGCCACTCTCCTCATACATAAAAAGAAATGCTTTAAAAAACATTTTTACAGACATAAATCTACAAAAAGCTATAATGACAGATATTTCTTACATTTTATGTTTTATGTCGAACAAAATATTTGTTGTGCTATAATGCAATGAGAGAATATATAACAAAAATAATACATAGTACTAGATCTGTACAAAATACACCAAACCTCTCCAACAAATGAATCCTTTGTCTTTACATGTGTTCAGAGATGCAGACATGGGAAGGGTCTGGATGTGAGATTCGAATTCCAAATATGTTACGTGTGGAAAAACAAATCCTTTTGCCTGTTTGATGTGGTTGCATGAAACAAATTTCCTGTCGCACACTTTCGAAGCCAACAAAGAGAAGAATCAACGCGGTGATCGTCTACTGTAAAACAAGCTTAATATTGTTAATAAGAAAGGTACTGTTGTCCTACATTGCTGCTGATATCGCATGAAAATGGAGTCAAACATAAGAAGACAGGTTATATACGCTCACTGTCCATATCATTAGGTACAACTGTTTATCTGCTCCTTAATGGAACTCTCTAATCAGCCAATTACATGGCAGACTCAATACATTTTAGTATGTAGACCTGGTCATAACGAGTTGATGAAGATCAAAGTAAGCATCAGAATGGGGAAAATCCGCTGATCTGCTTAGATTTTTCCCACATGACCATCTGTAGGTTTTAGAAGAAGGGTCTATGTACACTTTGGCTACAGCAACAAACAACCACACTGGGAGCAAGTCCTGTCAGGTTCAACAAAATTGGACAAACAAAGATTGGAAAAACGCTGCCTGGTCTGATGAGTCTCCATTTCTGCTATGACATTTAGATGGCTGGGTCAGAATTTGGAATAATCAACATGAAAGCATGGATCATTGGTTCTGGTGGTGTAATGGTGTGAGGGATATTTTCTTGGCACATTTCTCTTCCTGAGAACTGAGAAAAAAAAATCTTTCAGTTGAACTTTTTTTGTGATTTGTTTGTCCACTACAGAGGACATAAATGAACAAGCTGGGTCTCAGGAGGATAAGCAGAGATCCCACCTGGGCTCATTAGTACCAAATAAGTCTACCAAAGTATTGTTGCTGATCATGTCCATCCCTTTATGACCACTGTGTACCCATCTTCAGATGGCTGCATCCAGCAGGATAACATGCTGTGTCAGAAAGTTCAAATAATCTCAAACTGGTTTCTTAAACTGACCAAAATCTCTGCTGAATGTTTCCAGCACCTCGTTAAATCTATGCCACAAATAATTAAGGCAGTTCTGAAGGTAAAAGGAGGCCCAGACCAGTATTAGCAAGGTGCACCTAATGATCTGGTCAGTGAGAGTACATCACAATGCTTTCCGTGTGTCACACAGATCATCTTATACATCTACAGTCTCTCCATGCCCACATAAAGGGTGAAGCTGGTATTATGGAAGTTCCGCTGCTTTGACCTCCCAGTTCTCGGTCCAGAGCTTCTTCAATGGCAGCTTGTAGGTCATCTTAAAGAAAGACAGCTGTGGGAAAAGTTCCGTGTTGAATTTCTGTTTAGTCCAATGTAATTGAGACTGAGAAATTGATGAGAGGTTTGACAGTGATGAGCATCCTGATATACAGTATGGCTGATTTCTGATGACATTCCTTCTTTTACAAAATACATTTATTATTTCCCCACACTGTCTCTGACATCAATTACAGAGACAAGTAAAATGAGACGAATCAAGTACGCCATCTGAAATATTTTGCTTTCTTAGTTAGCAGAGGCCCGTCATGTAAATGAAATAAATAACACACAAAAAGAGAAGGTGATAGAGAAAATAAAGTGGAAATATATAAATCTGCATATCAAATTGCCTGGGCTTACTGAATAAAAAAGATCAGTCCACAAAATCCCTTTAAGGCAAATGGATATTTGGAGAATGCTAAATCCCATGTAATACATTCACTGCACAATTCCTGGTCCTCTTGAATGTGTGTGAGGGGGATATAAATGCATCCTGTGCTGAATGCAAGTGTGTGTTTTCTATATGTACATGTGTCAGTATGTGTGCGTGTGGTATGTAGGGAAACGAGACTGGACGTTTCAGCATTACTGTTGGAGGTTTAGAGTCAAGCCCTGGGGGAAAATGGGCAGAGAAGCCGGCACTCCAACATACTCAGTTTCCTGCCTCCCTAAGCCTAGACTCTGGGATCGCCGGGATGCATTTGTGTGGCTTGGCGGAGGCCACGAAGCCCGGCAAGCAGGTGCATTTGTATGATCCCTCTGTGTTTGTGCACTCCCCGTTCTGACACAAAGGAACATTGTCGCTGATGTCCTCACACTCGTTTATGTCTGAGGAGAAAGGACAGAGTATGAGTTAGTCAGCAGGGAGAATCCAAAAAGAAAAAGCTGCCTATGACACATCTGCTGCTGAGGGGTCACCTCAAAATTATAATTCTTTCCTTCCCTTTCCCGTCCTGTCCTTTCCTCTCCTTGCTTTCCTTTCCTGTCCTTTCCATGTTAAACTCCAACAAATTTGAGTTCTGTTCTAACTTTTCATCGTGATACATGACCACATCAGAAACTATGATTTAAACACATGAAAATACTTTTGATAATTACTTGTTTTTCAAGAAAATAAATCAAAAAGTTAATAGTTCTCAAATGTGAGGATTAGGTGCTTGCCTTTCTCTTGAAGTATTGTTCGACTCACATCATACAGTACACAAATCAGTGAATGCATCAGGGGCAATTTGGGGTTCAGCTTCCTGCCAAGGACACTCGATATGTGGACTGGAGGAGGTGGGGATCAAACCACCAACCTTCTGATAAGTGGAGAGCTCATCATATCTCCTCAGCTGTAGCTGCTCAACAAGTGACCAACACAAGTGTTTTAATTACTTTCACAAAGGTTTGCTGTTGGAGGTACTTTCCCTCAACACGATAAATGTGTTGCATAAAATCTCATATATCTTTAATCAAACATGCCGTCATGTTGCGTGTCAGCTGGACAGGATCTGCACTCGATTTCCCAGCCATCTTGAGAGCCGGACTTCTAAGAACGATGGTAAAATTAACAATCCACTGGATTGTGTTTCCTTTTGGCCTTCAACAGGTTGTTCTTTCTCTTTTCCAGCATGGGAGGTCTGATTGTCATTTCATAGCAGTCAATCTCAAATGACCCTCTTTGTGTTTATGTCATGTTCTGCTGGGGAAATGCTAGCGGTGAGATTTATAAAAGGAGGCAGGGCATGAGTTGCATAGCTCCCACATGTTTCCACGGTTTTCAATGACTTTTCTTGGGAAAACTGGCTGGCCTTGAAGTCGATAAGCCTGTACGCGGACAGAATCTTGCAATCATAGAATTTCATTACGAAAAGACTCTGTTTTCTTACAAAACAAACAAAGTACATTTTTTTAATAAATATCTCATGTAACACACAAGTGGCTAAGATTCAAGGCCTCCTTGCTCTTGGCAGTGTACAACCAGGGAATGTCAAACCAAAGGGTAACACACGATGGTTTTGTGGAGTACACTGCTTTCATTAGTTTCCCATAAAACATAAGTTAATGCAAGGTTGTTAAATTTAAAGCTTCTCCTTGAGGGCAAAGATTTACAGCATGAAGAGTTACCCTACTGGCTCCAGAAAGTTGAAACATGAAAGCAGAGTTCACTGTGGTTTGTTTTCAAGATTCAGTACCATATTTTTAAATGAGATATGATGTTATATGAAGTGACTGATTCGCCTATTGATCCCAGGAAGCCCCTGAACATTCTTTATTAGGAAAACATGATCTAAATGTGGGCAGCCTACTGAGAAGGCCCCTAAAGATGCTGCAGGAAAAACCCACCTATACAGGCCATCTTGTCTAGATCAAGTTCATAACCGTCTAAGCAGTCGCAGGTGTAGCCCTCTCGCACTCGAACGCAGCGACCGTTTTCACACCCATTCAGGATTCCACATTCTTCCGCCCGGAGACCTTCAAAACCTTCATAGCGTTCTGATTGGACAAATATACAGACAGACATGATATTGTTGCAACATTTATTCAAAGAAAATATTTTCCCAAACTCTCATAATGCTAGACGTCAGCTGACCTGTTAGGACATCCAGTCCACTAATGGGTCGTTTGATATCCTTGTTCGCAAAACCAACATAAAATATTCTGGCCTATACGTTGCTGTACAAAAGTTTTGAGCCACCCGTCATTTCTTTATATCCTAGTTCTAAGGAGCCAGACTTGTATCTTGTACTTGAGCTACAGTTCTCCAGGCTTTTGAAGGTCTTTCAAAGTTTTTCTTTGGACATTGGCCGCTTTTTCACTCATTTTCACCCCAGTCCTTGACCATTTTCTCAGCAATGTTTAAGCCATTTAACACTGATCCATCGATAATTCAAGATTAAAGGAGCACCAAACTCGAGGGATGAACTAGTGTTGTGTCTACACTTAACAGACAACTTAGCAAAGAACCAATTTTAAGTAATTTCTTCAGGCATTTTGCTACTATTAACCTCTCAACAACACGTCATTTGCTCTAATTTCTGTTATTGAATCTACATAAAATTTTAAATATAATGATGTTTGACAGCATAAAATTGTATTGTAATTGCACCAACAAGGTGATTTACAACGAGCTATTAGATGAAAAACTGACATATATTGGAATGGTGTGCGGTGTGTCTTTAAAACAAAAAAATTATTTTCAGCAGATGAAGAGCGTGTGTAAGCTACGTCTTTAAGAAATTGGACAAATTGCTCAATGAAGCCTTATCAGGAAGGGTCTCATTCAAAGGGTGGCCATCAAAAGGCCATTCTCAAGGAAGGGAAAAAGGGAGAAATGGCTGAAGTATCCAAAATTACACAGTGATTGGGCTGAAAATCAGAGATAACAGGTCTTATTGAATAAAGAATCCAAATTAGAAATTTTTGGTTCAACTTGTCAAAATGTACAAAGGAGATGTCAGTAGAGAGGTACAGCAGTGAGTGTCTACAGGCATCTGTGATCATCTTGGGATCTTGTCAAAACTGTTAGAATTATGAACAATAGATCAGATTTTGATCCACCATGCAATACTATCTGGTTTGATAGGAAACAGCTTCATTCTTAAGCATCACAATAATCCTAAACACACCGCCAATGCAGTAAAAACATACCTGGATAGAAAAACACAGAATGGAATACTGTCAGTCATTGATCTCCCCAGAGCCAAGAGCTCAACATTATTGAAGCGGCGTGGGATCATCTTGTCATAATGCTTAACAAGTATGAGCCAACATCCAAAGAAGAGCTTTGAATGTCCTTCAGAAAGCCTGGAGAACTATTCCTGAAGACTACTTAAGCAATTACAAGAAAGCTTGCCTAAGAGAGTTCAGGCTGTGTTCAAGAATAGAGGTGCTCATACTAAATATTGACTTTTAGGCTTGTTAGAATGGTACAAGCTGCTAAGTTTCTGCCTAATATGCTATATATATATATCCATGTATGTTTGCACAATTTAATAAACTGATGTACTGATTTCCCATTTCCTAGCAAAACATAAAGAAAGCAGGGTGTGGCTCAAGACTTTTGCATATACATGATAAGCTTATGAAATATTATGTTAAACTACTAAAACAGAACAAACTGCATGCGTATACTCACCAGCATATGGATCCACTCGCTGCGGCTGGTACTCTCTCGGCTGCACACTGGGCACTCGGACGGGGACGTGGAGGGGTGGCTGTTGAACGCCGTAGTAGTTCTCACCTTCAGAAATATCATAGGGTCCACCAGCACCGCCGTAATGATCCCAGTATGGAGGGCCAAAATGTTCTGCAGGGTCATCTATCCCCTCAACACCGTACTCATATCCTATTCGCTCTCGCAGACTATCTGAACTTCCTCTTACGTTGCACATTACTGCATAGTCAGCTGTACACAACAGCAAACAAGGGATGGAAATGATCATTTACTTTTGAAGTCAAATGGAAAATTACAAAATCATTACTGTATGAATATGCTATGCTATGAACACAGTACATAGATTTATTATGAAACTAAAAAATCGCTATCTTATGTGATTCCTGCTTCTCACCAGAGTCTTTCCTGGGACAGAGGGCACAGTGTCCACTCCAGGCAACACCATGCAGGCAGCAACATTCAGTGTATGTAGTTCTGCGATCTGTGAGCGGTTTGGCACACATGTTGTCGCCCTCGAGTTGCTGCCAGCAAATATCCACGTGCACGTCATCTTCTGAGTCCACAACTTCTGGGATGTACAATGAGAAGGGTTTAACAGAAAAAACAAGAGAATCGGAAAAATATAACTTCAAGAGTCAGCTAACCAAGTTATACTTTTTCTTTGAATATCCAAGAAGAATAAATTGTCAAAAAAAAATGTAATCAGTTTGTGTGTGTGTGTCACACCCTCTGTGGTGTTGAGATCAATGCAGCGTCGCCGTGTGCTGTCGAGAACCAACGGAGGGCTGCAGAAACAGTTGAATGACCCGGCCGTGTTCACACACACCCCGTTCTCGCAGACATTTCCAAATGCACACTCATCATAATCTTAAAAAAATGAGTGCAAAGAGACTCAGACGTCACCAAAATCATTGCATTTTAATACATTAGCATGGTAATACAAAGCAGACCACGAATGAGACCATACATTTTTGAATATATGTAAATGATATTGGATTTGTGGACCATAGTCTATACATTAGTAATTAATATAAAAAAAACCCCACAACAACAACAAAGTTCCGGTTATATTTGTTGTGGTGATGAACGATATAATAGGTAATAAAAAAAAGACTTTCTTACCCACACACTCAAGCCGAATGTTATCGTAGAAGAAGCCGGAGCGACAGTAGCAAGTATACGTAGAAAAGAGATTTGAACACTGCCCATTCTTACAGATGTCGGGCCCAAAAATCTCACATTCATTTGCATCTAAGGGGCAAAGACAGAGAGAGCTGCGTCATGTGCGTCTCGTTGCAATGTGTGAGCTGGAAAGTTTCAAATCCTGACCCTGTTTCTAAAAGCACTGGCACTGTGCTAGAACTGTCATTCGCTTCTTTTTTAAAAAGCTGCAATTACAGTAAATACTCAGATATACAGGCACGTTTACCATGAGGCCGGTCCATCTGGCTTTAAAAGTTGCTGCAGGTGAAAATAAAACATTTCACCTTTCTGTGCCAGTGTAAAGTCTGATAGGAAGATTAAAAATGCTGGTGACAGCCAGTGCTGCCCCTGATGCACTTATAGCATAAATTTGAAAATCCTGACTTCCTTCTCAAGTTATTGCACAAGATTTTCAGAAAACTCGACCCTGTGACCCTGACTCTGAGGTCAAGGTAACTAAGATTAACTAACTAAGGTGACATCTTTTTTAGAGATTTTCAGAATACTTGACTTCTGATCTTAAACTTGAGATCAAGGCCTCCATTATTTAACCTGGTGTCTTTCTCGAGTTATTGCATTTGCAAACTTGCGAGTCCATGCTGCATGCCCAACCCCAGTGTGAGAACAAAACCCCATCATGGTTTAACAGCTGAGGGGTTAAAACAGGGAAAATCCATAAAACGAGGTAGCATTTACGAGCGAAGAGTGTGTACCTATGTAAGTCCGTTGCTCATCTCCAAAACTTTGTACAGAGGAAACAGGCAAGGGTAGCAATCCACTGCCGTAAGGGCACAGCTGTTTGTAATCATCTGAAAAACAAAGACAAGCAGATTAACAAAACACAGAAAAATGCTGGGCTAATATTACAACATGTTCACTTTATTCCGATAATAAAGCTCTTGTTGTACCACTTCCTTGGACGGGACAGGCGTGGATTTCACAGTTGTCGCCCCAGCCTGCTCCAGCCGTGCAGCAGCACTCCTGCTTGGTGGTGTTGTGAGACAAGACGTTGTCACAGAAGTTTGCGTCATTCAGATTATAGTAACACTCTCTCCTCTCCTCTGCCGAGGTGGGGAACGCAGGGATGGGTTTGGTGTCCCTCTCAGCTGTAGGTGAACAAAGAATAAAGCAGGTGAGGGGATGTCAGAGATCACGGTCGTGAAAGCATCTGTGGATTTAGTCATGGTCTGGTGTTTGAGGAAGGAAAAATGCTCTCTGATACAGCTTTTTGAAGTCATACCTCACTACACAGATGAGCCCTCCAGGAAGCTAAAGTTACAATAAATCCTACACTTGAGGTGCACATCATCACACCGTAACAGTGTCGAAGGGCCTCCGCTCTTTCATCCATCCACATCCCTTCAGCAGGTAGTGCATTACCCTCGCCTGCCACTGCTGAGCCTGCTCATTTGTCCAAAGGCATGGGCTCAGGCATTTCACCGTTAAGCTGCTGGCTTAGCCAAATGGAAACACTGGCATGTGAGTCAACACACCATTCAGTCTCACATGATTGATTAACACACGTCGAAAGCAAACAGTGGAATGTGGCAAAAAGGTACACAAAGGCATAACTGGGGTTTAGAGCCCAGGCAGAAGAAAAAACATCCCCGCTGAGGGCACGTAGCTTAATAATGTAAATACCCCCAATTTGTGTACACATGTGCCTATCAAACTGGGAATGTGATGATATTTCCATGACTCAAAAGGCTTTAGTCATCCTGAAATTACACTGCATTGCATATCTTTAACCTCTGCACTTTCCGATTATTTTAGCACAAGAGCACAGAGCAATGTGTCTTTAGCTCTAATTGCTAATAGCTACACCTTATCCCTGTTTGTCTTGGTGGGGAAATGGGTTTACAGTAACTAAGGCCCCAGGGCATTTGCTTGGCCCCGATCGAGAAGTTACTTCATCGTTTGTCCGGCGGATTAGGCTAATACAAATTTTTGCGGGAAACCCACCCAACCATAACCCCAGCCTATAAAGAAAAAAAATGGAAACACGCAGGTCAAAAGATACTCTAAGAGACGTGGAGTAAGCCATGTCCACCTAGTCGCCCTTGTTTGGATAATGAGAGACGGCTCATTAAATCAGGAAAAACTTCGTCTCCCAATGACAGGATTGAGAATTTAGTCCTGTGAGTCACTGTGAGTTCTAGTCCTGCTCTATTACCCATGGAACGGCACTGGCTGGTGTGGGGATCAAATTCCTCATTGTCGTTGGGGCAGATGCACAGGAAGCTGCCATCGAAGTTCTCACACAGGGCCTCCCCACACAGCGCCAAGCTCATCTCGCACTCATTCATGTCTGAGAAAAGCAGGAGAGGAAGCTTTAGGTCAGTAAAGGATCGGGAACATGCACACGGTTGTCACTAGAGTACTTGATATTCAAATGAAAGAAAAGTCCTATCTATGCATCCATCCATCGCTGTTAAGAAAGATTTGATTTTTTACAAATAGATGATAAATGTCAATTTTTATTGTTTAATAACCAGTCAATTAGTCAAAGGAGTTTGCAAAGAAAAGCGTCTGGACTTCTTTAAGTTGCTACCTCAGGAATTCACATGACAAGGTGGGGCCAGGTTTCACAACGAGCTCACCCGAAACCCTGGCTGATTAGGTCCCACACCCGCTTTCACACCTTGGCGCATGTGATTAGAGGATCACCAGGGGGTCCTTTGTCCCTCTTTGGGGGGATACTCCCACTGGGTTTAAATCTGGGACTCTCGGCCATTTGACCTTAGAACTGAAGAAGCTTCTCGGATGAGAGGTGAAACGTCTTCAAGCAACTTAAAGAAGTCCAGACGCTTTTCTTTGCAAACTCCTTTGACTACGATGACCTGGATGACTGAGAACCTTCACAGACAACCAGTCAATTAAATTCTCTAAAGCAGCTGGAGGATGTAGTTTTTACCAGACAAATGAGTGTTAACAGTGTGTGCGTTAGAAAGTCTTTCATTTGCAGATTTGTACACAAAAGATGTACTTTTAAGATTTAGACTATGAGTGTGCATACGTGGAAGTGGTTCAGAATGACTATTAATAGTTAGTTTCATAATTTTTTGGACAAAGATACAATTTTTGTAGTTTTGTCTCAGTATACCGCTGCAGTGTTTAAAGCAAACAGTTAAGATGTGACTGAAGTTCACTTTCAGCTTTAACTGAAGAAGGTTTACAAAACTGCTGCATCGATTGTTTAGGAATTACACCCATCTTTATGCACAGTCCTTCATTTTCAGAGGCTCAAAAGTAATTGGACAATTGACAAGCAGGTTCATGTCCAGGAGAGGCCTGCTCCATTCTTATCCCATGAAAAATGAAGCAGACATAATCGCTGAAATTCATGCAGGGTGTTTAAATATGAATATGAGGCCACCAATAGGCAAAAACAAAAGAGCAAAAACTTTAGGAGTGGGCGAATCATCAAACACTGACCAGCTCAGCAACACCAAAAGGTCTGAAAGATTAAAGTGAATGATGACAAAATTACTTACATATTTAATAATAAAAAAAAAACACTTTATAGCATCTAACTGATGTTGTGAAGCAGCAGGATGAATGAAGTGTACAAATCTACACTCTCTGCCCAGATTCAGCCAAACGCTGCAAAAGTAATCAGACAGCTCTTCACAGCGTTGAATGAATAATGACCCAAACCATACTGCAAGAGTTTTTCAGGGGAAAGAAATAGGATATTCTTCATGGCCAAGTCAGTCTCAGTCCAACAGAGCATGCTTTTTAGTCACTGAAGACAAAACTGCAGGCAGAGAGACCCACAAACAAGCAGCAGTTTAAGGTGGCTGCAGTAAAGAACTAGGAGAGCATCTCCGGGGAGGAGCCTTGGGTTCTAAACCTCAGGAATCAAGACAGCAAAGGATTTTCATCTGTATTAAAAAAAATATATCATATTTAAGATTTAGGTTTTTGGGCCTCTGAAAATGGGGTACTGTGTATAAAAATGAGTGTATTTCCTAAACAGTTCATAGACTATCTTTATAAAACTCCTTGCACTTAAACCGCATCTTTGTTTGTCTGATTTAACATCCACCATGGAGGTGTACAGAGGCGTAGCTACTACTTTGACCAACGAATTATGGATTATATTGGAATATGTTTCAACATAGCATATTTAGTTTTGAAAAACACATTTATATCAACAGGCTAGTTTAGTTTGTCTACAGCGGATACTTTCTGGACAGCAGTTACACACCGACACATCTGGTCATATCTCCCGGAGGGTTGGTGTAGCCTTGGTCACACTGGCAGCGGAATGAGCCGTCTGTGTTCTCACAGACGCCGTTGCTCCCACAGATGGTTTTGTTGTCACATTCATCAATATCTGCAAGGCGAGAGCAGGCAGAGAGGTGAGCGCAGCGTTAATATTTACAGTGTCATTCTGCACAACAGACTCTCGCACTGCCTCCGTAAACACTACGCCGCTTTCTCCAAAATAAACACCACTACCATTCTGACCGTACAATAACAAGAGAAATCACTGCCATCATAACATGTCAGGGACAGTGTACAGATTAGACAATTCGTTAAGAAGCTTTTCAAACTTTGCTCCTCGTGGATTGATTCATGGGGACTTGCTCTCTCTCTCTCTGCATGGACACAGTGTAAAGTGAGCGCAATGTGGATCTGGAAAGCTGCGGGTAAATGTTCTTTGGTTGTGTCAGCCGAGTGGGAAGTGACAGAGGAGTCCGCAGCATCCAGCCAACATTCAGTACTCACCAAGACTTTACAAGCAGCTGGAGAGTTCAGATCTGGCATTAAGAGCAGCTCTCTGGCAGGAACCACTTTCCAATCTAATCAATGAATGTACTAAAAAACAGGCTCTTACTATGAAAGGACTGAGAGCATAGGGGGACTTTGTGGGGGCCTGAAATGGAAGTTAGGAATCTGGCGGGTCTGCAGTAGTTTCTTGTTTGCAAGGCATTAAATCATAAAACATGTTTGATAAAATCACAAGAGAAACTATATGCTTTATG
Source organism: Oreochromis aureus (assembly GCF_013358895.1). Taxonomy (NCBI): domain Eukaryota; kingdom Metazoa; phylum Chordata; class Actinopteri; order Cichliformes; family Cichlidae; genus Oreochromis; species Oreochromis aureus. The sequence goes on along the minus strand of NC_052960.1, from coordinate 21,277,318 downwards.
TCAGTTCGGCTTGTCAAAACTGTTAACACCGGACCTCGTAACCGCACTGACTCCCCCTACCAGTTGCTGTTTGAAAGGTAACATTTGTTTGCAATTTCTAACATACATGATTTAGTATTTCTTGGCATCGCCAGCATAGCAGAGGCCAAATACTGATGCTGCAGGGAGGGGGGTAAAGCTGATTATAATTGTTTTAAAAAACAATCACAGTACTTAATGGTCACACTTTAGTGACATGAAATTATTCTCTGGTCAGTTTCCCTCCTTCTTGGGTTGCTGAAATATAAATTCAGGTAACTTGATCAACAATTTGGATAAAATAAACGTGGCAGACACAGCCAGAAGTTAAGTGGCGCGGTGTGCTTGTACTTTTTCTGCAAGGCATCAAGTTAAAAACATTACAACAGGCAGGCCTCACAACTGATATGAATTGTACTGATGAAATTAAAGAATACTACTTTACTGTGTCTGTTTTATTGTAAGCGTAATTTGATTTTGTTAATATTTTCTTTTTAACTTTCATAACCTTCCATGAGCATTCCATGGAAACTATTAGTTTCCATGACTAATATTAACTCCACTGGAGTGATAATAGGTTTTGGAAAAAACAAAACAAAACTTGAAACAAATTAAAAAACATTCTGAATATGGAAAAAATCACAACAACTTGAATATTTAAATTATTTTTGATCCGTTCCACTAAAAACTCTCATTCATCTGCCTCTAACTGTAATAAAGACAAGATGTTAAGTCCAGTGGTACCTTAAACTTTCGTGACAACATGACTTATGGTGTAAAAAGCGCCATCATTCACATGTTGTCTAACCCTGTTCTATTTTGCCTATGAGTACTAACACAGGCCGCTTCAGCTGAAAAAAAAAAAGGAGAAGAAAGTGGGACAGAGAAACCGCAATCCATCTGATTTGAACAGCACGCTTGGCCAGGGCCCCGTCCTCTCCTCCAACGCAGAAGTCTCCTTTCTCAGGCTCATTGGGGGGAACTAGTCCTCTGCCAGTGTTTCTGTCCTGACTTGGACATTTCTCTAAGATGCCTCTGGGGTCAGAGACAGGGTCTCCCACCAGCTAATAAAACTGTGGAGACAAAATTGCCTTTGTCATTTGTAAAATGTTTCACTGGAAGGGCTGAGGAGGACCGAAATTGCTAGAATAGACTTGTGGGCTCAAATGGACGGACACATACTAAGAACCGCCAACTTACTGGATGTGCTTTTGAATACTTTAAGGAATTGCACACAATTGAAAAAATATATTTTAGGGAATAACATCTCAAAGGCCTAGTTAGCCATGTTTCTCTATTAAGGGGGGGAAAGTATTGTATATCAAGGTTTAAGGAACATTTTTCTCAAGTGTGAAGAGCTTAAGTGGAGTTAGGAATGTTGGAATTGACAGCAGAGACCAGCTGGGAGGTCCGGGGAGGGAAGTCGATGAAAGCTCTCTGCTAATATAAGAAATAATCAGTGTCTGAAGGCGGATTTTCATTCGTGTGTGACATGGAAGAAAATCTGTTGCAAACCACATGTTGGGATGAGATGCAATCAAAGTATCATCTCTGAGAGGAACAAGAAAATCTAGACCAAAACAAAAACTGGAATTTTGTCATCGCTGTGCCCGTCTTTTTGCAGTGTTTGAGTGATAGCATTACTTGACCAGCCATTTAGATCTGTCAACCACAGAGTCAGGGTGATAATCGCAGCACTAATGATTTGTGGGAAAAAATGAATATTACAGCCTGAGATAACTCCACCAAGAGCGAGTCTCACACTAGCAGGACATGGGGTTGCCTTTCTTAGTCTTTCCATGCGATCATCAGTTACGTCAGGACACATGCAGCGCTGTAATTTGCCTGGGGGGAAGAAGTGAGGCGGGAAAGACTGAAAAGTTCAGCTGATATAGGAAAAGCTGAGATGAAGGGGCAGCACGGGCCCAAAAACAACCTATTCTAATGGTCTGACCCGGGAGGACATGCTTCCTGGATCCGGTGATGGTGGATTTGGGTGTGGAGGAGTGTTAAAAACTGGTTTCTGTGCCATGTGTTAATCTGAAGCACATGGCGGCAGGCAAAGAGAATACAGGGATACATCAATGACTGTTGACTCACCCTGCCGCAGTCCACACTTCTCCGTTGTTCTCCGGGCAACCCCTTGTCTGATTGGACCCATATGCAGAGGTTATTTCACACATGATTGGTTAAGGATAAGGTGAGGTATTTGCCTTCAGGGAAGCATGTTTGTGGGCTTTATCAGATATTACATCAACAACCGGTCCTGGGTTAACTACACTGATGACCAACCCGCAGTGTGACCAGTGTACATCTTAAAAAGAAAGTACAACTGCACAAGGAGTCACACACATGTTAAAGTCTTCAGATTTCTATACATTTACAGGGGTGGGAGGCTGGCAAGAGTGCGACCGCAGACAATTTCCGCCCTTGGGTAAAAGCCTTATTAAAGACGAGGCATAGCTCGGGGGAATTTACGAGCGTGACGGTGAATTAAAGCTAAAAACAATGATCTGCAGCACGCATACACACATGCGTCCAAACACTTATGTACGGCATCGTGTTAGATTTGAGCGTAGACCTTATAGCACAGTTGCGGTGGCATTTGCTGTGGCAAAAAAAAGCCCCTCTGTTTTTTCCCTTTTTGTGTCACGGCCTCTAAATCTAAATGAGCGCAGGGAGCAGAGCCAACGACAACCGCTGCCCCTTTCGAAGGCGGGTGAGTAAAAATAAAGCAATACCCCCTCGCAGAAACTGCAAATTACCGCGTCTGGTCTCTTCTTGAATATTTGATGATTTTCTTTTTACAAGCCACCAAAAAATGCCCGGGAGTAATTGGGCTCCATCCTTGGGCTTTTTTTTAACATTTTTTTATTGAGGTGACGGCAGCATCTCCCAAAACTTCCATTCGTGAGGTGAAACAAGCCGCTATTGTGTGTAGCGCTGAGTGATTTTAAACGTAAGAGGGCTTGGTTCTCAAACCAGGGCTGTGAGTCAACGCTGAGCTGTGTGAGTGTTTGTTGTAGCATCTAGTGAAAACAGCATCACAACATAGCAACAGGAGAAAGATGGTCAAGCACCCCTAGAGATGAGATAAATAGAGTTTTGTGGAACTATAAAAGAAAATTTTGTAATCAGGCCACATCTCAGGACTCCTAGGGAGCATGTCAGACATGTTAGCAACTGAGTGAGGGGCTCAGAAGTGGAATCAGACCAAGAGGTTCAAACCCGGGCAGCTCTGTGTGGAGTCGCCACATGTCTGTATGAGCTTTCTCCTGGAGATTGGGTGTCTGCTAGATTCCTGCACAACTCTTTCAAAAGATACTTTCAGCATCAAGAATTTCACTGTTTTGGGCAAATAAAGATATAAAACAGATCATCATACTAGAGGCAACTAAATGGCACATGGGGTGATTTAAATAAAAGGCATATATCATGGCAGGCAAAGTCCTTAACCCCTAATGCGCAGCAAGCAATGATGCAAATCTAACCTGTGTGAGCTGCTTAGCAGTGTTTTGTCTCTGAAGTCGAAAGAGCAGAGGTGAGCAGCTGGCTTCAATCAAGCCTCATCGCACTAAAGGCCTCTGCACTCTTTAGCCGGTGCCAGACAGACAAGATCATAAAGTGCAGTGAGGAGGCAGCCACACATAGCCAGGATCAGTGTGGTAGATGAGGGGTGGTGGGCAGAGCTACGATCTGTCACCGGTCAACACTGCCCGCAGCAGCATTTTCTCTCCAGAGCACCATCACTTGATAGTCTAATAAAAACATGGGGTCATAAAAACATGTGAAGCCACACTCCGCCCTGAGTGCATCTCTGCAACCACCACAGTCTCTGGTTCTCTTTCTCCAACACAAACACACACGGGAGGATGCCAAAAAAAAAACAAAAAAACCCCACACTTAACCACAGACGTGCACACACACACACACACACACACACACACACACACACACACACACACACACACACACACAGTCATACTGACATGCACACGCAATCGGCCACAAACACCCACAGCTTCAATCTACAGTCCAACACATCATTCCATTCTGATGCTCTCAGTCTGCTTTCCCTTCTTCGCCTGTCACTCTCCAGTGACTGTTTGGATCCTCTCTAAACATGAGGAAAATATCTAGACCTTCGTTTTTGCTGGTCATAAACCCCATTTGTTGTTTTATGGTGCTATGAGAGTGACAAAGACAAGCAATACCACACTACAAAATAAAGAGCAAAAAAAAAAAATCCAATTTGTTGTGCAACAAACTTTGCAAATGTCTTAAGCCCAAGGTGTTCAGTCCTGCCAGGAAATACATAAGTCTTCGTGGACTCTGGAAGTCATGGACATGTGCCTGTTGTTGTTGGCTAGCTGTGTTCACAGATGTAGCGTAAGTACAAACCCACCCAACCAATGCCAGGTGACTGTGGCTTCTCTACAAGGGGGGGGAGGGGGGACACACAGTAAGCTGGCCTGACAATCTCATCTTTCTTCTCTTAGAAGAACTGCAGCGATCAGGTTCTACTTTGGGACTCTGCCAGAGTGCTCCATTAGCTCTGTTTTCAGGTGAATGACTTCTATCAGCTTCTGGCCTTACAATTGGCTTCCAATGACAGTGTGGTATTGTCTTCAAAGGGCCTCAATATTGGGCTATTTTTCATTATCTTCCATGGTGGCCTTTTGTGCAGGAAGACCCAGAGGACTTGATAGCTTTTAACTTGCATCTGTCCCTATGTGTGCATGCCAACCTGATATGTGTGATGGGGTGAGAGACCTGCAGAGTGGTGTGTTGATTTGAATACTAAACTACAGCCATGGAGTAATGGAGTATTAGGGTCATGCACAGTCCATAAATAGATTGACCCCCTTTCAATACAATTAAATTTGCTTACACACAAAAACAGGCTAAAAATCCCTGTTTAATTCTTTTTCTCCACATAATTGAGCGTGCTAGTCTTTTTAAGTACAGTGCAATTTTGAAAACTCACCACAGCCTATGGCGAGTTCTTCCTCAAGGCCAGGCTGGCAACCCACAAAGCACCGGTAAGAGCCGATGGTGTTCTCGCAGTGCCAGGTGCCACACACTGAGCTCCCAAACTCCTTGCATTCGTTCTGGTCTATACAGAAGAAGAAGAAGAGAGAGAGGGAGAGACAGATGTTTGTCAGTAACCGACAAACAGAGGCGCAAACGTAACCACATGTGCAATCAGACACAAATGCGCGCACCCCCGCACGCAAACTCGTATTCCCACCACTGCTCCTCTGCTCCCGGTGTAATGGCTGCAAAGCAGGAGTCGGCCAGGAGGCCTGTGGTGTAGCTGTCCTCAGTAAACGCAGCAGGCAAAGGGAATGGCCAAGAACAATATTATCACAGCAACCAAAGAACTTGTGAAGGAGCTAAAGGGAGACGTTCCAGAGGGAGAAACACCTCCTGCTCACAATGGGGTCATTCATACTTCCCACTGGGGAGAGGGAGCTGAGGGCTCCAGCCATGTAATCCAGGCACCCCTCAGTCCCAAGACCACGGAGGAAAGCCTCTAAGCCAGGCTTGGACACTTTCACTGGAGCCTGACGTGCTATAGATAATCAATCATATCCAACTGTGCTATACTGCGTATGCTTGAGCCTTAATGTAGCGTGACAATCAAACAGCTAAAGCTGACATGTTGTTTTAGTCAGACAGATGAAACTTCTGGGCAGAGGTAGGGTCAGTAACAACCGTGACAAACACAACTTAAAAACAAAAGGAAGTTTTAATCAGTCTTACCCTCACAGTCAGCCGTATCAGTGTTGAATTTGAAGCCGGCCTCGCACAAGCACAAGAACGAGCCCTCGCCGTTGATGCACTTTCCTCGGATGCACACATCATCCTTGCTGCATTCATCCACGTCTACGACCGACAAAAAGTGGGGAAAGAAAAGCAGATAAATTAGCGGAAAGTGCGGCTCAAGATCTTACAGATTGATTAACAGCAATTATCCGCACAGATCCTCCATCTTCAGCGAGTCCACCGGGAGCACGGCTTCTTCTCGTATCAGAAAAAGAATGTGTAATCAAGCGCTCATCTGAACACAAGGCGTGCTGGCCATTTGGAGCGCTTAATGGTATACTTGCAAACAGGAAACAAAGCAGAAGAGAGATCTACCTCAGCTTTTCAGGCTGAGAACATTTCCCCCAGACTCGTTAAAATTAATAACGAATGCTCGATGCCTGATTAGCTGTAGATGGGTGGATAATTGCGGCATTACAGCATAGCTTATACAGTACTTGGACTTGTGGTGAAAGGTGAGGGAAAACGCAAGAAACCGGAGGAAATTCATCACTGAGGAAAATGCCTGCCTTCCTTTTCCAGTCTTTTGATAATCAGATGAATCTTACAGAGACGACAAGGTAAACACCCGATTGCAATGATAGGGAGGGAAAAAAAGCAGCACTCCAGACTTTAGGTAAATACATAAATATGCTGTGACTGGATAGCTTTGGAGTATATTCAAATCCTTCAAAGTCTTATTGAAAGGAACAGGAAGGCCATGGCAGAACTTGTTGATTTGGATTAAGCTGAGATATGTTTCAGTCCGCTGTCAGTCTTTTATTGCTCAGGCTGTTTTTTGCTGGTCTGGAAAGGCCAAGCGTCATTTTGGCCCCACCTGACTGAACATATCTTTCATTCCCATAACCTCACAAACCCTCGTCCTCCCTTCTTCACGGCCTTCAGGCTCATGTCAGAAGGGGGCCTGGCTTTTATTGTGTCAGCACTGTACACACAATGGCAGACTGCAAGAAAATATATGACAACTGCTGATTTATAGGACAATTAGGGCCCAGTATTTGTTGTGGCGAACAGCCAAAGTACCTGATCCATGCTGGGCAACTTGCTCAGTTTGTGATATCTGAAGCACTCCAAGGCCAAAGCCTTTCTGTAGAAGAACGCCCCTGCACGAGGAGTGACCCTTGTCCTCTGCTGCAAGTAAATCCTGCCAACTCCATGACCATGCCAGCACCTTGCAGAGGCCAGCCTACCTGCTTCATATCATGACAGAACAGTTCACTGCCAGAGATCTTTTACTTAACTCATCCTCCACCAGATTGCAAGACCCACCAGAAATAACACTGATCCAATTCTGACATCCTAGCCAGAGTTATTTCATGTATTGTTTTAGTAAACTGCTCCAGATTCTTGTAAAGCCCTCCTTTAGCTGATGATCAGGCTACTACCAGTGGGTCACTGGGTGCGGCTGGAATAACATCAAACTGTCCAAGCTGAGGGAGGGTGAGCTGAGATAGTTGATGAGGCCATGGCCCATTACAGCCTGTGCACCCATGCCAGGTGTCCCAGGCTTGGCTTCAGCACCCAAGAGAGCATGGCGAGAACAGCCTGTCTGCACTCAATGAAAAAAAAGCCAATAATGTTACTGTAAAATGACTTAAGCAATATTTGAAAAAGCCATTATTGCTTTATTAACAACTTGCTCCAATCCCAAGTCTGTTCCACTTCTTTACACAAAGCCCAAGAGAATCAAGATTTCCCACTGCTCTAAGCATTCTCGCTCCAGAGCTTTCCTGTACCTTGGCAGCCGGGGCTTCCATCGGTGGTGGTATACCCGTTAGGACAGACGCATAAGTAGGAGCCCTCAGTGTTCAGGCAGTCTCCTTCCCCACAGATCCCTCCAGCGGTTAAACACTCATTGATATCTGCCACAAACAAGCACAAATACACATAAGTACATTTACACAGCTGTGTCAATATGCCAACATGAGGTAAGCCACGAGAAACGACTAACCACTAATTTCATATTTTAGAGCTATAGTGTATTTGCATGTTTATACCTCTGCAGACTGTCCCATCCACCAGCTCCATGCCAGAGGGGCAGGAGCAGCTATAGGAGCCGATGGCGTTGGTGCACTGACCTCCCACACACAGCCTGGCGTCCTCACATTCATTCACATCTGAATTGACACACACACACAGACGTCACCGGCATGACATATCCACACCAGCTGTAAATCACTGTGCGTCACTTCAAATTTGCCCAAGTTTTGACATCTAGACCGAAAAACTTCCAGACCACACTGAACATGTGAGAGAAGTCATGCATCATGTAAGACGGCTAGTAATGACTTACTATATTGGAACAGATGACTGCGAAAATGATTGCATCGAGATCATAAAATCGAGCGACCGCAGCGAGCCGCCCATTTCACTGTACCTTCACATGAGCGCCGGTCAAATGCCAGCTCGAAGCCTGGATCACAGGCCATGCAGGAGAAGGAGCCCTCTGTGTTGGCGCAAACACCTGTGGGGCAAACACTCGGAGACTGGCACTCATCGATGTCTAAGAGATAGAAGAAGAAAAGATTGGCTGTAGGTTATCATCCTAAACAAAAAAGTATATAGAGCCCCGTTTTTGTGCTTCCACTGTCTTATCTGCTAAGAATCATTAATGAGCTCAGCTTAACCTACTGTGCCGCCTAATGTACAGTAAGCAGAGCCCTCCTTATTAGATCACACTGACAGTGTTTTATTAAAAAGGGTAGAAAGATAAGTATGTGGGACAATCACTGAATCCAAAACAGCAAGCTATTACAGGTGGCGTATAATTACTATATCTACAAACAGTCACTGGCTCACTGTTATGTGATCTCTCGAAATTCCTCGAGCTGGTACGGATTGTATTTCTTGTGGTGAAAATAGTGCGGGCCATTGTTAAGTGATTGAGATGGCTCGATTTTTTTTGCCTTTGGGTGAACAGAGTGAGTTCAACAGGGCAAGTTTGCTGCAATAAGTGAGAAGCAGGGGAGTGGCTGACTTCATTTCAAATTAAGTCCTTAATATTTTCCATGGCATCAGAGACATCCATTAAAATCCTATCAGAGGCTGACTTGGAGTCGGGCTTTTACTGTGCGACTTTTTCCCAGCGCTAAGACACATCGGTGGGGGGGTGGGATCTTCCTCTGAGGCTAGATCCACACTTCTGTTTAAAAACACACCAAAGTATATGAGGCTAACTGAGACCATGTTTTAATCCATTTAAATAATCATTCCTGTTCTGCTTCCCATGAAGTCATGACAGACTTAACTTTACTGGATTCTTCAAAGCAGCCATTTCCCTGCATTTATCCCATAAATCATGTCATGAAAAATTACCAGACGCTGTAAAGATTTTCTGTAATCAGGGCCTAATGCATTCATCTTGTACTGTGGTCCACTATAACTTTGGCTCAATTTTGCAGCATACTGAAATATCAAACTTTTCTAGGCAGGTACTTAAGTACAGATGCCCTCTTACCTTCACAGTAACGACCGTCCTCATTCACTTGAAAGCCGGCTTCACAGCTCCTGCAGGTGTACGATCCTTCAGTGTTCAGACACAGCTGACCCGGGCACAAGTTAGCCACTGAGCACTCATCCACATCTGGACACAGATACAAAGGCACATCATAGCACAGATTACCATCTCTGGCTTCAAATAAATAAAGCTTGCCAGTGGTAATCAGTTAGATGGGTAATCACTAGGGCTAGGAATCACAAATGTCGACACCTCTATCTTTTTAGCTGAGCTATCTGCAGGATATTTGCCTGACATCATCCTGTTCTATTTGAGGGCTGGTGTCTCATTGTGTTGAGCAAGGAGCAGATGATTGGTGCCAGAGGCAGAGGGGTCCAGGTTCCAGCTATGATGTGATGTCTAGAAGTATTTTAGAGTTGTTGCCTCAGATGAGGAGACTTTGGGTTCATGCTACCACACCTCATGTTATTTACATACAACATAAAGCAGCTCAGAAACAAATCTGCAGAGCAAATGAGACTCTGTTAGGTGTAGAGGTGAGGTCTGGCATGTTTGGAAAGCCAGATCTACACACACCTGGGCTCAAGCATGCAAACATAAGCAAGGACATTCCACCACAAACTCTCACCATCGCACCGCTGTCCATCCTCAGAGACTCTAAAACCGGGCTCACAGACGACACATGTGAACGAACCCTCTGTATTTGTACATGTTCCCTGGGGGCAGGCAGTGGGCAGTGCACACTCATCAATATCTGTTAGGAAACAATATGGGGACTTAGACATTCACTGGCAGATTGCAATGTTTTCACAACAACAAACTAAAAAGGGAGCTCAAAAATAAGAAAAAGCTCCATTTAAGTGAGTATTTTTCAATAAGCCAACCTTCACAGAGCTCTCCATCAAACGACACTCTGTACCCCGTGGGGCAGTTCTCACAGGTGTAAGAACCTTCTGAGTTTAGACAGATCCCGTTGACACAAGTAGACAGGGACTGGCACTCGTCAATATCTGGAAAAACACATAGTGTATATCAGTGTAAAGATTCCGTACATACGGGAAATGCAGTTTCGAGGGAAAGTCAATTTTACAGGGAAACGACAAGCTGCTCGAACGTGTTGAGTAAGCCTTTAATAGTCATAACAATGCTAATGACTTTCACTGAATGACGAGAACAGCTGGAGACTGTTTTTACCTTCACACCTCTGCTGGTCTTGAGACACTCTGTAACCAGCCTTACACCTGGTGCAAATGTAGGACCCCTCTGTGTTGGCGCACACCCCACCTAGACACAAGTCGCCCTGGGAACACTCATCAACATCTGGAAAGCGAAAAAGGGGCAAATATCATCACAAGGGGCAAAAATATCATCACTGCCTACCGGTGTTACCTTAAAACGGCACGTTAGTGTAAACCATTAGGCGGCCAGTTTCATACCTTCACATCTCAGTCTGTCAGCAGATGGTTCAAACCCAGGCCTGCAGTTCTGGCAAGTGTAGGAACCTGCAGAGTTGATGCAAATTCCCGCAGGGCAGGCATTACCAGTTGCGCACTCATTGACATCTAGCAGGGAAATAATTTGCAGACATTAAGTTGCTGTCGAGAGTGCGCCACGAGCAGAAAAGTATGCGGTGATGAGTTACACCCAACAGCTCTAGTTAATCCTTTGCAGACCTTCACATGATTTGCTGTCTGAGGTGACTTGGTAGCCATGGTTACAGGTGCATCTGTAGGTTCCGTCCAGATTGACGCATCGGCCGTTGAGACAGACTCCCGGAAGCAGACACTCATCCACATCTGGAGAGAAATCATAGGGGAAAAAAGAAAATAAAGCCAACCTCTAACTCTTTGTAGATTTTTTTTTTTTTAAATAAATCTTCAACGGTACTGCAAGGCTTCCACGACTGCCCTATTGAGAACTACTCACAGAGATGTAACTTTGATATGGGGTGTGAATAATGTCTGACCGATCTACTGACTGACATATACCTTGGCAAACATTGTCTGGTGAGAGTTTGTAGCCTTGGAAGCAGTTGCACCTATAGGAGCCCTCGGTGTTGACACACCGCCCACGGCCGCACAAGCTTTGGTTCAAGCACTCGTTCATATCTGAAAACGTATACAGGAAGGATGTTTTAGGTTTAAAGGGCAGCAGCATGGTGCAGCGTTTAGCTTTGATACCCTATACAAAGTTCTTGGTTCAAACCCCCTCCTGGGTGACTGTGTAAAGCAGGGGTGTCAAACATAAGGCGCGGGGGCCCAGAAATGGCCTGGCAAAGACTCCAAACCACCCCGTTGTACTGCTTTGGAAAATGTTGGGATACGTTTGGACTTTTACTGTATTTTCACAAGTTTTTCATCTTTTCCAAATGATAAAGACCTCACACAAGACCACTCATACTAATAACTAATACATTCATTGTAATTAAGAGATAGATAAACAATAAAATGACAGAAAAGTTCCTACTTTTTCACTCTCTGATAAATAATTTTCTAATTTTCACAGTGATTTCAGAGTAAAAGGGAAAAAAACAAAGTTTTATAACAAAAACTTTGTTTTATAATTACAGGACAGTCCGGGCAATGACATGCCAGAACTTTTTCTGTAATTTTATGCATTTATTTCTCACACTTTAAGCCCAAAAAAACCACACTAACAGATTTCTTTCCTTTACTACAGAAGCTTTTCTTTAACATGCACAAAGAATGATACATGCTGCTGAAACTGCACCTTTTTTTTCTTATATTAAGATATCACAGGGATTAAATATGTAGTTAAACTTCTTTACACTGACAGAAAGTGTTTCACTGGTGTGGCCCACTTAAGATCAAAGCAGGCTGTATCTGGCCTATGATGTAAAATGAGTTTGACATCCCTGGTGTAGAGTTTGCATGTTCTCCCTGTTCTTGCAAGATTTTCTTCGAGCACATGGCTTTCAGGTTGTTTGGTGATTTTAAACTGGCCACATGTGTGGATCTGCGGGCATGTTGCTGCCCTGTGATGGACCGGTCATCGGAGCAGGGATAAGCTTCGACCATAAGTTGGAAAAGCGGTTAAGAAGACGGATGCATGGATGGATAAATAGATGGACAGATTTTAGGTTTCACCCTGCCACAATTGTACTGTGGGACGAGCATAAATTAAAAGGCTTAGCTCACTGAAAATAGAACAAAAAACACACATTTTCACCACTTTTGCAGAATCTAACATTACAAATTTGTTTTTTATACTTTCAGAAATTGGCCTCTGCATACAAAAATCTTTGGATATAAAATAAAAAAATGTCTCTGTTTGGCTTGATGACACTGGGAGTAAATGAAAAAATATACTTTTATGTAAATAAAGCCTTTAAAAAATATACAAGTCTGACAAAATGAAAAAAGCACAACACAGCAAAAAATGCTCTAGATCTCCTATGAAAATAAGGGCTGTGTCAGCATTGTTTAGCAGTAAAAGGGAAACAATTACAGCATAATTAGTGTGCGTAATGACTACAAACAGCAGTCATTAAATTACATCAGTGCGCAGACCATGCCTCATTCATGAAAGCCTTTTACTATTTGTGGAAGTAGCTGTCTTTTCCACCTCATGAGTCAGAGCTGTTGACCCAGGAATCATAATTGTGGAAAACCTCATGTAGAAACAGTGTTTTATAGCATTGTAGTGGAATTTATCAAGTGTTAACAGTGGGTTTTTCTTTTTTTTAGGTTAGATTAAATTGTGGGAAGAGAATGAGAGTGAAGTGTGATCGTGTGGGCGACTGAGAAGAAGACTATCAAAGAGGAAGGAGGCGGTCTGCGAAAGGAGGAAGGGAGAAGAGAAGATCGTATTAAGAGTTGATAAAGACTCGGAGACTGAGCACACACGCTGGAAACTGCATGAGAGTCACAGAGTGGGTTTTGTTTGCTTAACCACGGGCACTGCCAGATGTCTGTCAGTGTGGCCCAGTGTTTTGTTTCTGCTATCACGCGGCATCTCTTAGGCCTGCCTGCGATAAGCCCCGACAAGGGAGTGGAACCGTTTTCTCAATCACACCAACAATTAGGCTTATCCACGATTTGGTCAATTGGATTCAAACTACTGCACTGTGCTGTCGGCAATTGACTGAAGCAAACGCTGGAAACTCGCTGCTGATGCTGTATGTTTTATGTGACTCCCAAAGCGGCAGACCTATGCCGCAGGACTGTTAGCGCTACTTGTGCAAATGTCCAGAGCAAAAATATTTACCTCTGGCGTTATCCCTCATTTACGAAGTTCCTCTCAGTTACTATTTATACACCACAGGTTTACAGAGAATGTATAATAATAGCAGACTGGCAGAAACTTTAAAGCAGCCAAAGTGGTGTTTTCTTTGGTAGCACGAGAAATTGTGAGACTTTAAACCTGAGCGTCGCTCAACTGACTCACTGAAAAATCAATTTTAAAGAACTCAGAAGTGTGACTGAAGTTCACTTCCATATTTTTCATCGTGCTTTTTCGCCGTGCGAGCATTTCTGCGTTACTCCGTTCCGGGAGCTTAAGTTTCCAAACAAATTAGAGGGGTGCAAGGTCATACGGAGGGGAAGTGGTAACTAACACCAGTTGGGTTGTTATGTAACAGGGCCACTTTTAGGTTGGTAGCCGCTGGCGTGTAATCTTAAACAAAACACATACCGAGTGTAATCTGTCAGCCATTTGTGTGGTCACGTCTAGTAATCTGCAGCGAGACCTTTACAGCGGGCCACAGACAACATCACGGGTGAGTGAGAAAATTTGTTTGCGTGCCGGGACCTTTTGGCGGCGGGGGAACAGAGCCTTCGACCTTCTCATACATCTCCTGAAACTCTCACCTAGCCCAGCAGTGGTAATAAAGCCTCGCTCGCCTCTGCCGGGCCCAACAGTACAGTGGCGAGAGCTCTCCAACAATAATACACTGTTTGTTCAAGGCTGTAGCCAAGAGAAAATATTTGGACTCTCCCAAATTGAAGTATTACAAACAATCTTTTTACAGGGCCAGTGATATCAAAAGATCAGCAATAACACGGTGGATGTGTTTAAACAATATTGGGGATATTCTGGGGCTGCTCGGGTGGAGGAGTCGATTTATTATACGTGGAAACACTGAATAGACAAAGGCGGTGGAGTCGTGCTCTCAGTCCATGCTATATAGCCATCATCACTGTGGTTTTTGGGCCGTCGTTTGGGCCCAGAAGTGCTCCTTGCTCGACATAAAACATCCAATATAAAGTCGTTTGAAGCGAAAATACTATTTATTTTATCATTTTAATGCACATCAGCAGTCCCTTTGAGCGAAAAGCCACAATCCTGCAAATTTAGTTCTGCTTGTGATATTTGGGGAGCTGTACTGCATCATCGGCTGTCAACACGTCTTTAATGGCATGGCCTGTTGCCTTGTTTTTTTGTTAGGTTTTTTCGAGTGATGCCAACCAGGGACAGCAGCTTCAAGTAGGTAAAAGTTACCTAATACATAATAGGGAAGCCCTGTTTATTTCCATGCAGCGGTTGGAAACACCCTTAGGATCCTGGGTACTGGTGCCACGGCTATAATGGGGTGTGAGGTTGCCTTACCCACACATCTTTCACCGACAGGCCTGAACCCTGGTCCGCAAACCTGGCACCGGAAGGAGCCGAGAGTGTTGACGCAGACACCGTTGGGACAGGAGCTAGGATCTCTGCACTCATCTATATCTGGACAAAGCGGAAAACATGAAAAATAAAAATCTGAATTAGTTGTTGCTAAAACAATGTTACTAAGACAATATGTGCATGCATGGGAGAAAGAGAGGGTGTAAGGCCGCAAATGTACACATACACAGTCCGTCTGTCACGGAATGAGCAAAGTTTTCTTCCTGGCTTTGACTAAAGGAAAATACAATATGTGTTTTGTTAGTGCCCAGCTCATTCAGCTAATTCATGGAAGCAAACAAATAGGCCTGGCCGGGACTGCCCTGTTATGTGAACTTGAGCCTGTGTGCGTAGCTGCTTGTGCACGCACGCAAGTTACCTTCGCACACGCCTCTCCGAGACTTGGCGTAGCCAGCGTTGCATTCACAGGTGTAAGATCCCTCTGTGTTGACGCATTTGCCATTCTGGCATTTGTTGGGCATGCTGCACTCATTAATGTCTGCCAGTTTAAATGAAAACCAAGGAGAAGGGAAAAAAGAAAGTTACTGTTGTGTTCTGCAGCATTAATTAGGGCAGAATGCTTTTAAAATGAACGGCGCTGACAGACGAGGACTTGCGGTGCTTAGTTTCCATTGGAAACTTTATATCTCCTACTGTTGATTGGGGCTGTGTCTCACCTTGACAGAACTTCCTGTTCTGAGTGATCACCTGGCTGTAGCCACTGTGGCAGTGGCAGGTGTAGGACCCATAGCTGTTTATACAACGTCCCTTTCCTTCACATGGATCCTCATCGCACTCATTCACATCTACAGAAAAAGAAAGGAAAGCACGCGGCTGTTGCATTTCACCAGCACAGTACACTTTTATAGCACCGACTTCAGAGCTTCCTCTATGAAACAGAAACGACACAGGCCAAAACCCAGCTGTGTGGAGCAGAGGCTGTGTCCAAAAGCCTTTGTGAAAAAAAAGGACCACAGCATCAGCTCTCTGGATGGGCCGTGAGCTGTTGTCAAGCATCACAGGACAGGGTAGCATAAACAAACAGAGTCCTCATTTTGGCTCACTTAATTTCTCAAAGGTTTATAATCACTGGCGATGAAGACTGGCTTCTACTGTGATGATGACGGACAGAGCTGCCGTGGCATCTGGTGTCAGCATGTCTGTGTGTGTTTGTGTGCTCCTCCTTCTCTTTGAGTGTCCCACTGTTACCCCTGTTTTGCTTCATTTTTCTCTCTCGTTCCATTTGTTAGTTACCAATGCAGTTGGTCTGCAGTGCACTGAGCTTGAATCCTGGCTCGCAGAGGCAAATGTAGCCGGTCTGCACAGAAATGCATCTCCCACGGCCACATATAGCGGGGGTCGTGGCACACTTGTCAATACCTATGGATAGGAACAAAGATGTGCAGAGTTGTCACTTGAGAAACAAACAAGATTATTTGTGACCTAAGGTTGCGCAACATTGGTCTAAAAAAACAAAAAAATATATAAATGTGCATTCCACGAACACATGTTGTTCTCCATGGGAACTCATCGTGCTGTTTTATAGGTGGAGTCGTGGATGGGAGCGCTGGTTTTACAGCACTGTAGCGTTCTAACAGGTGGTATGGAGCGCGTACAAAGCGTTCGGCAAGAAACAGGTCATGCACAGTAGAGCCTGACATTAGTTTTGTACTTGTGTTTTTCTGTCCAAAAGAACGATGTTAAACTGGGCCTCTGGGTCTGGCTGATGAAAAAAAACAAAACAAAAAAACCCAATTTCTCTATAAGATTACTATAAATTCCTCTCACTTCCTAAATCTCTCTGTCACTCTCTCGCTGAGTCTGTCACACAAACACGCTTTCACCATGTCCCGTGCTCTTCCTCAGTTTTTCATAAATCTGGCCTCTGTCCACTCAGAGTAGCTTCCTCTTCCAAAAGGCACACTCTTTCTTGGTTTCTCGGCCTCTCACCCTCTGTGCAGAACAGCAGCATCAAGCCAAATTGGCTCTGGGAAAAGGGGTCAAATTAAGCTCTCTCCAGCTTTACTTTGGGTAAGCCTGCAAAAATGCCTTATGAGTCCTACTGCTGTCTGCCAGAAGTTTACAGAGTGTATAAAAAATGAAGAGCTGAGCCCTGTGGTGCTCTTTCACATAGCAACTTCCTGTCCACCTGTTCATTGTCATTTTGTTTGTTTTGTTTTAGATGTATGAAGTGGGGCTGAACATATCTAATTTCCTATAATGTGACTTTTTAATCTATTGTTTACCTGTAGCTGAATCAGTATGGGATGGTTCCTTCGAATCTGGCCTCGGGTTGATGCTCGGGGAGTCCGGAAAAATATCTATTAAGACAGTTAAGGTGAGTCATAAGGCACTAGATAAGCACAAATGACAAAGTCAACTAAATCTCTCTTAAACTTTGACAGGTTCTAGTCTCTACAACCAAAACAAGACGCCGCTTGATTTGCCAGCCACTCTAATGCCTTAGCTGCCTATTCAACACTATAAAAGTGATCTACTCATTTTTCCAGGCTAAAACAAATTACAATGACCAAAACAAATAAGGTAGACTCATTGATCATAGCCTTCAGACTTGAATGTCAGTGTTTTCGCTGGCGTGAGGGCAAAGTAAAGACTGTGAATGCCACTACTGTGTGGGAGCAGTTTATAGAAATTACACAACATGTTTGTGCTTGACAGAAAGCTTAGAGATTGTAAATCAAACCCAAAGAGGCATTAAACAACAGCTGGAGGCACTTGCTCAACTACCAGTCTCGTATGATCTGTATGAATAAAGAAGGAAAAGAGAAAATACCTGGATACTGCGGCGGTAACTCTGTCACAACAGCTGGCTGGAAAACGAGCAAATATTACTCATCAAAAAACATTTGGGCTACATTTTTCACCACCATATTTGTATTCACAGCATTCCGGTATTTGTTGGTAAATTCTGTGCTAATTAGATGTGCGCATCTACCAAAATGTGGTCTGAAGAAGTTATATAATCATAACAAACCCTCCAGCTGAAATAGCTAGAACACATGCCGAGAAGAAGCATGCACCAAAGGGCTGACGAGGAGGGAGAACTTACCGGGCTCAGACTTTCCACATCTACCGCAAAAAAAAGAGGAAAAGTGTATCAGTGGAGAACACTGAAATTCTGTCTGCATTTACATGTGCCATCACAAAACACATTTTTGTTCAATTATGTGTACACGCATGTTGCCTTTAGACACTCGTCTGCAGCTTTGGTGATCCTTTTTTTCCCTAACAAAAATTGGCCAGATTTTTTTTTTCAAATATTTGTGAGAGATAGTGTACACCGTTGGCCAAGAAAAAAAAAGATGAAAGAAAAACATGGAATTAGATATCTCCGATAATGAAGACAAAAATCCCAAAATATTTAAAGAACTGTCTCCACATACAAATCAAAATGTTGCAGCACTGCCAATACAGTATCTCACAAGCCTTAAATCAAGAAGATGCATTTGCTTAAAATCCTGAGGATTAAGATTCATGATCCGTGTGGATTACTTGTGTGCATTTTTTTGATGCTCGCGGGGGTTTCACTTAGACGGCTGTGAATATGTTCCATCTATCAAGCTTTTATTTACGGAGATCAAAGCAGCTTGTTGATGTTTACATTTTCACAATAATGTTAATGCACTGCATCCTGTATGTAAAAAAATGCCATTGTGCAATCACTGCAGCTGCTCTGAACTGTTTATGTCACGGGCTGTGGCGAAAATCAAGCTTGTTGCTCTTCTGACAGACTAAACTCATCAGCTGATCTACGTGCCAGCCCATATCAGTTGATGGGTCAGCTCACCCCCTTTGATGCATCCAGTTGGTATGTGTTGTTTAAGCACTACTTAAGCTCCTCTAGCCAACTTATAGTTGCTTTGCATCTTCGAGACACTTTGCAGAACAGCTCCACCCCAGCTTCGCCTTTTTCTTCTGGGTCTGACTTAATGAATGTCATCTGCTCTCAGTGATGCCTGCTCTGATCTGAATGGCCCTGCTGCTGCTTTGCCTGGCATGAAAGGCTGACTTGTGCTTTCCAGGTCCCAGATCGGAGCCATACGCTCAAATGTAAATCATTGCCAGAGAATTAACAATCTTCTTTTGACCACTGTATGGTGGTCCTGACTGAAACATCCTTGGGTTTAAATGAATACCATGTTTAGGTAACATCCAAGGCCTACGCATTCGCCAAGAACACTGTTTTAACTCTTTGTCATACAGTACAAATATTTACCAACATAAAACTTATTCTTACCATCTGTGTGTGGCGGTCTAGGTGTTTCTCTGGCTGGATGTGAGGGATGCTGTGGAGTCAAAGGGTACTGGGGTGCTTGTGGGGTCTCAGAGTAATCGGGGTATTGGGGTAGCTGCGGTGTTTCGGGGTAGCTGGGGTACTGTGGCCCACTGGGAAACGAAGGCTGAGAAAATGGAAACTGCGGATAAGTAGGGCTCTCATCCTCGAGTGACACTCCCATGCTCTGCAGCTCGACATCATCCAGCTGTCGAAGAGAAATCTGGACGTCAGATCGCGAGTAAGTGTATCCGTGGCCAGCGGGGCAGATCTCCTTGAAGTGGTCTGCAGCACAGGAGACACAGGAGCGACCAGTAAGTGATCGAAAACATCACCTCTGCATTCTGAGCTTGAGCTCGAAAAACTGACATTTAACTTTTGACAGCATAATCGTGGCTCTTATTTCTATCTGATATTCAAAGTAACACCATAAGCCATCCATGTAATACAGTTACGACAGGCACGCTGTACTTTATGCTCTGCTGTGAACAGGGAGATTGGGTTTCGGTGACTGCCGCAGAACTTAGCAAGCTGCCAGGCCAGTGACAGCTGTCAGAGGAGGCTAACAGCGATGGGATTTGAAAACATGCGGGCATATCGGCACTCTCAAACAAACAGACACAACTGTACCACTGCGGGAAGTAGAGGATCATGTAATGCTGAATGACCTTTGAACTCTTTGGTGTAAAGGCATGTGAGTGAGAGGCTAATGGAGGATTGGCTGGCTAGATAAAAGGCGAGAGACTGCACCTCTTTGTATCCGAGTCCAAAAAGCCTCAGCAATGGTGAATCCATTACAAGTGAGAGGCTCTTTGTCCCCTACCTGACCTGAAACCCGGCTACTCTATGCCAAAAGAGTCTGGAATAGAGATATGAGTAATGACAGATATGCGGTCACTGTAAATGCTTGTGTAAATACAGGAAACGTGGATATGATAGGCTACTGAATGATGAATTTAAAGTGGAGGGAAATGGGGCTATATATGATCAGAAGCCACATCTGAGGAATCGGCGTAAATATGGAATTAAACTCATTGGGCTCCTGTTACCGAGTCACAAGTAATGGCTCTGGCTGCTCTGTTCAGGGGTCTAACAGCTTTTCAGGCCATCCAAAAAGCTAACGTCCGAAATAATCAAAGGCTGTGTGCCCGCGCACTGCGTCGGTCCTAACTGAGCAGCACCGTGGAGGTCTGTGTCTATGATATCTGATCTATGACAATCCCCATGAATCACTGGCCAGTACAGACACTCAATAAAACCAGCTTGTTTCTCTCAGAGACTTTGAAGATTAAATCAGTATGAAAAAACGATGACAACTACTTCCCATGTTTCACTTGGCGAGGTCATGCATTTCTGCTGTGAAGCTTTGCCGGTTTATTAGTGGGGTTTCTCTCTGAGGGTTGGAGCGATAACACAAGACTGACTCCCACTCTTATGTATCCTCCAAAATATGAAAACTGTTATGTTTTTGGTCCTTTTCCACTCCAAACACAGTTAGCTATTTTGAACTGCTTTACACGCCTGGCAAAGAACAGAATGGTGACTGAGCGGTAAATATTTTTTTTCCCCCTATTCTTTCATTACCATTGCTACCCCTTGCATAAGATTGCATGCAACACTTTATTTCTGCAAAAGCGTTTAACTCAAGAAGGGGAGTACAGTAAACGCAGAAATAGAAAAGAAGATCATTCTTTGGGTAAGCAGAAGAGGAGCAGAGGGTAGCTTTTGGGGCTGTACCTGATCCTGGTAAAGGACAACGATCACACCCAGCTCCCCAGGCCTTGCCCACTCTGCTGCAGCAGCAGATCTGCTTGGTGAGGTGATTATTGAGTGGCAGAGAGCATGTCCCTGCTGAAACCGACCGGTAGCACGACGCCCTCTGGTCAGACACTGCTTTGTCCGCTGGTAGAGAAGAGAAATTGGAACACAAGTAAGGCATAAGAAAGCCTAGTCTTAAAGTGTGTGTTACGAATCAAAAAAACCAAGCAATACTTACAGACACAGTGGCTCCTGGCAGGATCTAACATATAGCCTGGTTTACATGTGCACCTGTAGCTTCCTTTGGTGTTGAGACATTCAGCGTTTTTACATATTCCAGGCAACAGGCACTCGTTGATGTCTGTGAAATAGGCAGAGTACATCAGTCATTTCGAATATATCCTGGCTTATGGAAATTTCATGAAGTCATGTTTATTCCCAGGGAAAAAAAATTGATTTTCAGTCTCACCCCCCACCAAAACTGCACATATCAATATCAACTTCGGTGCATTTTCTTTCCAATACACTGGGCAGCAATGATTCACACATTGAAAGGTGTCAAAAAATTGCAACAGATCATGTAAGCAAAGCCGCTCGCTGTGGGGAGGCGATGAAATATGGAAACATTAAGGTTACACAACTGCATGAAATCGTGATGACAGGAGGGAGACGTACACATTTGACGAGTGTAAAACAATACACGCTCAAAATCCCGTCTTGCTTGGAAAGTAAAATATTGCAGCTGTGGGAACACATGCAGTCATGTAGACATAGAGGATATCACTGAGAGTTTCAGATTGTCATCATCCTCAGCATCTTTCCTTCACAGCATCCAATACGGTTACGGGATCCTCAGCTTACGTCAATAAGTGAAAGTCATTAAAGAGATTTTTTTTAATTTATTTATTTTTTCCTCTGTCTGGCTTAAACCACATGCAGGAATGGTAGAGTGGCCAGAGGAGTTTGCCTCCTGCTCCAAGAGCTCCCGAGTCCTTAAGCTAAACGGAGACAAGCTAACTGGTTACTGTGCCAGAAGCATAGGGGGACATGCTTAAGGCGCTTAGTCATGTGATCACACTGGGACCAGGCAAAGATTGTTGTTCTACCGTGTTAAACAAAGAGTACATCATTAGGTCTTTTCCCATTGCTTTGACAACTAGAACCCGACAACCTGCCACCACAGATTTTCCCCCAATTTTAATGAATCTGCTCTTGTTTTGTTGTTTTCCTTCCTGCTGGAAAAAGTGAGCTTACAAAAGGTCGAGGCTGATAAAATCAATGGGCTGAAGGAAATCCAGGGAAAACCTTAATGTTTTTCTTGTTGTTTGTCGCCCCTTTTTCGTTTCCATTTTGGGTTTTCGTTGCTTTTCCACCTTACAGTGACGTACTGTGAAGAAACTACTGATGTCATGCCGGTTTCCCCCAAGTCTACACTTAGATTTTTGCAGTGACTTAACTTTAGTTCAGGTAGCGTCTGGTCACCTGAAATCAGGGCACCATTTATCACATGGTCTTTAATCCATGATTCAGTCGAGTCCCAGATTAGTGCTATTGTTACAGTCTGCTGGTGGGTTGATTTAAATTGAAACCGGCTTCCATGACAACCTGCCATGACCAGCGCTAATCTCAACATCTATTCTGAATTTATGCTTGGTTGCTCTTCTTGACAAACATCACTTGTGGTAAGAACTCACGGCTTTTAGCGTGACTGTTTTTATAGTCTACCAGCACATGACAAAGTTCCCTGACTTTAGCGTCAAACAGTCTGCTGCTTACTTGACCTTTCCCCTCTTTGTTCAAAATTCATGTAAACACCTACAGAATTTTCTACAGAAACTATGTAAAGCAAACTGGCAACATTGTTCCTTATACTGTGTATTTTGCATTGTGAGTAAAGAGAGCACCTTTGGACCACTTTGGAAGTCTGTGAAGTGAATACACATGGTCAGAATTTAGCCAAAGCGCCATTACTGGGAAAAACAGGCTTTTTCAACATATTTCTCTATCAGGATTTCAGCCTGAATACCAGGCTAGTAGTCGACACGATGAGTGTCAAATGTCAGTGTTGTGAAATCATAAGCAGCTTTTTATTAACTTGATCAAAAATGTCCAAAGAGTTGCATAAGACTTCATTAATCTCCTCTTTGAAGTGGTGTATGAGTAATGTGACCTGCTCCCAGCACTAGTTTACCACCCACAACACATGCACATGCATCTCTGTGGGCTTTTTCATCTAACAACCACAGCTACAAATGGCCAATTCAGTGACCTAAATTTTTGAGAAGGAAGCCTCTAAAGATAAGGAATCATCTCTGAAGTCTGAGACCTGAGAGAACGACGCTGATAGGAAATCTTATCGTGCTGTGGCGACGATGTCACTGACCGCAAAGGTCAGCGGATGTAGGCAGACTGGCAGTAAATCAAGACAATTACCAAATACGAGACAAGCCCTGTTTTGTTCCAATAAAACACATTACAAGCAGCTCGAGACTGGAGCCACAGGAAGGAGGGCTTGACCCCATCCTAATAATAATGACAAAATCTCAGAAAAAGCTGATTTTTTTTCCTTCTTGGCAGTTGGTAAAAGTCCTTAAATTAGAAATAATTTTGGGAGAACGAAGCAGCAGCCGAACGCAGATTTAAAGCACTTTAGTAAATATTGTGGGTAACTGTCAGCTTTGCTTTTTTGGAACTCAGGAAAGGAGCAACTGGAAGAGGGAAACATCTTGAAGCAATCACAGAAGAAAAGCATGAATAATAGAAAGATAAATTTCTGCATTCATTGGCTGCTCGACACATTATTGGAAAACAGGAGCGTCCTGGTCCGCAGGTCTTTCTTTTATTAAAATATGTTTCCCTGCTCAATAATTACCTGAAAACATCAATATTGCGACTGTTCTCTGCAGAAAACATGTTGAACTTGCTGAACTAAAGGATGAGGTCTTCTATAGGGAGAGTCAAAACTGTCCTCTGGACTTTAAGGTTGTTCTACGCCTCAGCAAGCATTGCCCTTTGGATCATGACACAATTAATCAAGTCAGTGACATAGCTCTTATGCGAGCCATCAGAAAAGCTGCAGTTTGTAATGTCAAAACTGTCAGCCTCAGTTGTCAGTGTTAGGTGTGAGACTTTGAGCCATGGTTTATTTGCTCATGCGGATTTCAAGGCTATTTACTGACACCAACAAATGCAAATGGTTGGAATTCTTTAGCGGGAGAGTTGACACTGTGGGTGTTTACTGATTCCTGAACCAAACACAAGCTGACAAACAGCCACTGCTGGGATGTTGAAATGGACGATAACACAGTGTATATGTTCAGGGACAACCACGTTTGTTTTTACATACAGATAGATGGGTATGCTAGCAGTCACACAGCTGCTCTGCTGCTTTTGAAAGGCAAAGCAGCAATCTGATGCTCACAAGTACTCAGAGAGCCATCCATGCCATGATCACTAACTCAGAACCCCAAGACCAATTAAAACAGGAGCCCCAGGTGCTTATTGACTGCTGAACTCCGACCCCAGACAAACCCTAACTGTGGTCTTGACCTGCTTCCCAGACATGGGAAGTGGGGGGCAAAAAAGTCAGTCTCCCAAGCAAGGACTTTAATTAAGTGTGTTCTCCAGGTACATCATTGTTTACCACAATATAATCTGAACATTAGAAGATTTTGAAAGTTTACTTCTTTGCAAACTCAAGTTTCCCCACTGGGGGGCTAACCAGGTTGCTGCTGGAGGTCTTCTATGTCATTCAGTGTTGTTACCTGCAAATGACAACAGGAGTCTTTCTTATGCTCTAGAAATGTGCTGTGAGCTAGATGGCCACTATAAGCAGCCCCTCCAGCAGGTGGAGAAATGATTCATATGTTGCTATCACGAGTAACATTCAAGATGTTGGTGACTATCAGTGAATAGAACAGGCGTATATTTAGGCATTTAAGCATGTAGGCATGGTCAAAACAACCTGCCTAAGTTTAAACTGAGAATCACAATGGGAGGAAACTTGATTTAAGTGACTTTGAACGTGGTTGTTGATCCCAGACGGACTTGTCTGGTCTTCAGTATTGCAGAAACTGCTGATCTACTGGAAACCATCAAAACCATCTCTAGGCTTAAAAGAGAATGATCCAAAAAAGCAAAAGCATCAAGGGAGCAGCAGTTCTCCAGGAGAAAATGTCTTGTTAGATAATGGCCACACTGCTATGAGCTGACAAGAAGGGAACAGTAACTCAAAGAGCCACTTGGTACAACCGAGGTATGCAGAAAACCATCTCTGATCACACAAAATGTCAAACCTTGAAGCAGATGGGCTTAGTCTAATGCCTCTTGGTTTCAGTTAGATGTTCAGATGCACTGTAAATCCTAATATAAAAGTATTTTACAGTTTTGTTCTGTTCTTCTAGAATATCATTAAATTTACATAAATAGACTGTGATTTCACATTTCAAATGTAAATTAACGTAAAATCACTGTAATGTAATAAAACATAATTTTCTTGTTTTTTAAATGTATTTGTCTGTACATATGCATATTTAGATTGTTAGAATACATTCACAAATGTATCATGATTACACAAATGTGTGTCCGTTATTTGAAAGATTGAACTGTTAAATCCAAATGTAATGCTATGGAAAAATATATAAAATGATTCTCATAAACTTTTTTTACATCAAATAATTATTACTATTATTGCTAGGGCGTTGTGTCCTTGGTCAAGACACTTCACCTATCGCCTACTGGTGATGGCCAGAGGGGCCGATGGTGCGATATGGCAGCCTCGCCTCTGTCAGTCTGTCCCGGGGCATGCAATCCATTATTATTTAAACCAACTGTTAACTGTATATTTCTGTACATTTAAGTATTATTATTCATATTGCCACATTCATTGACCTTGTTTATAGGTAATTTCATTGTTTAATCACATTAACATGTTCCTAATTTAATGTTTAAAAGCACTTGAAAAAGGCAAAATCCCATGTAAAATTAGGGCAACAAACTGTATTGTCATTACTGAAAATAAACGTATTTTTATGAGAAAGTTATTTTCTGTTATTTTATGGTATTATTTTGGTGCCCCAGCTGCCAGAATATTACTGTTTTTCTAGGATTTTTTTTTTAACAGTGTTGTAGGGTCAGAAGTTGGATTAAAAACTATGAAAACATGGATCCATCCTGCCTTGTATCAACAGTTCAGGCTGGTGTTTGTGGTGTTATGGTGGATGGGTGTTTTCTTGGCACATTTTGGGCCTTAGTACCAGTCAAGCATCATTTAAATGCCACAACCTACCTACGTATTGTCCATGACCACAGTGTTCCCATGTTCTGATGGCTACTTTCAGCAAAGCCATCAGAACACATCATGTCAAAAAGCTCAAATAATTTCAAACCGATTTCTTGAACATAGCAATGAGTTCACTGTATTCGAATAGCTTCCACATTCACCTGACCTCAATCCAACGTGGTGGAACCGTAAATTAATATAATGGAGGAGCAGCAAGTGTGTGATGCTGTCATGTCAACATGAACTAAAATCTCTGAGAAATCTTTCCAGCACCTTGCTGAATCTATGCTGCAAAGGATTAAAGCAGTTGTGAAGATGAAAGACGGTCCAACCTGGTACTAGCAAGATATACCCGATGAAGTGGACAGTGAGTTTATTTTATCACAGTCATTTAATTATTTTTAATATATCTTTGTTACTGCTAAAATAAACATGAAGTCACTTAAAGCTCATCAGCATATTTCATGCAAAGGCTTACCTTGACAGTGTGTGAGATTCATCCGTTTAAAACCTTTGGAACATTCCACCTGTCCATTCGCGATCACTGCATATGCTGTAAACAGAAACAAAAACAACAGTTCAGAGAAGCTCAGTGATGTTAAATGACGTGCTATGCTTCTTTACTACAGCGGACTGCTTTCATCAGAGAGGGAGAAGAGAAGGAGCTCAAGTTTAGGAGAATTTAAGGGAATTTAAGGTCTCAGTAATAGGAAAAACAAGGAACCCACAACTGAGCCTTGAGGGACTCCAGCAAGAGTCAAATGGGCTCCCCATCAACTACATTTATAAGGCAGCTTTGTCATCCAACAAAATGTAATAATGCTCTATGCCATTCATAATTGTGTAAATCCCTAGGCACATCATCATAAATTTGTTGACTAAGCCTTTATGACAGCCCTGACTGTTTTCATCAACCACGGTGCAAATCTAGTTAAACGAGAGACTAAAGCTTTAACTGTGCGCACAAGGAATGACGATTAATGTGCTGCTCACAGGAAAATGATTGGCCAAAATGTCTTAACGCTTGTTTTTTGCCAGAGCAGTACAAATCACATGGTATGTGTGTGTTTCAGGTGTGCGCTTGAGAGGTGCTGCAGTAAATAACACATTTGTCGGTTACTGCCCCAGTGCGGGCAAACTGTCAGTGTTAGAAGCCTGAAAACATGGTGTCATTACTCATTCGGCACCCAGTCAAGCCCCGGCACGCTCCATTAAATGTACAGGGGGTCAATGTGGCTATCATGTGGCACAGAGTAAGTCTGTTAGTGTTTAAATGTGTGTGTATCAGTATCTGTGTTTTTTAACAGAGATTAGGGGAAACTCTATGAGAGTCTTTCTTAACATAGACAGTGATTATTGGTACCAGATCTTTCCATGACTCAGATGACTCAGATTCTCTATGAATGTTGAAAAGATAATATCTAACTTCTGATTTTGAAGGAAAAAACGTGTATGTTTGGCTGTAGAGGACTGTAATGATGTGCTTGTTAGCAAGACAGAAGAGTCTTTAGCTATTATAGACTGTACAGTGCGAGACACATCAGACAGCTCAGAGAAATGATTATAACACTTTACTCCCCTGTGCTATATACACTATATGAGGTGCAATCAAAAGTTCTGTCTCTCTGCCCATAAAAAGCAAAAACTATTTAAATCTGGTCACTGTCTCATTCAAGGTCATCTCCTTGTGTACCTCTGGAGCACTTCCAGTGCTTCTAAGCCTGAAAGTGGGGCATCAGGTGAGGCATGCTCATTACTCTCTCAGACTGGTAAGGCTGAATTTCTGTAATAGCCTTAAGCATCTGAGGGAGGTGCAAGTGATCATGCACCAGCATACAGCACATTAAAAGTCAGGAGTTTTAACCATGCCAACACAACTGCCACTCAGCGCCCACACAACCCAACAGATTTGGCTAAAGACTTGCCCTCTTCAAGTCATCATCCACTGAGAGGAAAAAAAAACATTAAGGTTTTCTGCTCAAAGAAAGGAATGACAGCAATGACAATCTTTTGATTCACACTATGGGCGTAAAAAATAACATTATACCACAGCAATGCATTGCTTTGAATCTGCTGCCACAGTGACGAAGGGTCTAGAAAAGATGTGACGCATGCAAGAACGTAAAACACCACTGCTTTGCCAACAGAGGTATTTGGGAAAGGGAGAGAAGTCCGTTCGGTTCAGCCCAAGAAAACCAATGTGGTGTTGACTGAAAGAGTGCTCTAGTAAGATGTAAATGATGCCTGACAGGGTAAGAAGAACCAGAAAAGAACCATCTCCATAATCATCAGTTCTTTCTCTCTGTCCATGCCACCAGCGTTAAATACATGCTTCCGGTATTGATTCAGCTGCTCCCTTATTTACTATATAGTGCACAAGAGTCAAAATCCCAAGACAGCAATCCATCAAACCAAAACCCAGCAATCAGTCATGAGTTTGTGTCATTTTCCCAGGAGTGACTGGAATGTGTGGCACATGAAGGTTTTTTGGGAATGAAGTCCTGGAAGCTGAGTTATGTTTTGGTCCTGCTGTGACCCAGTCGACCAGGCAGGGTCGATGTACCTGAGGGTTGACAGAGCAGAAGTGGGTCAGCATGAAGCGGGCAACACGAAAAGGGGGGAACTGTGTCAAAGCAACGCCCCTGTTCCTGCCTGCCCACCTCCTCATCTTCCTCCAGACCCTCATAATCCCCCTCCGAAGTTTCTGAGTAATGAGATGTTGTGGTAGGAGCGATGGGCACGTCCTCCCGCAGTGATGAGATCAAGGAAAGTCTGGCCTGAGTGACAGCAGGGCGCACATGCCAAGGGAAGCACAGTGGGGGAGGTCCGGGAGTCTCAATAAAGCTTATTAGCAGGGAGAAGAAGACTCCCTGCAGAGATGAACAGCTTTAAGATGAATTTGAGAGAGAGGTAATATGTTGTGCTTGTGCATCTTTAAAGCCTAATTATTTGAGTAACAGTGGTGAAAAACTGAAATATTTGCACATATACAGACATGCTAACAGTAAATTTTTGTACATAGGCTCCGTTTTGGTGCCATTATGGTCTTGGGGTTTTTTCGTGTATCTGAGTTTTGGATTCCTCGATTGATGTCATTTTTATTCTAGCAATGGTGAGTTTATTATTTTAATTCTACTGCCTGTTCATGTTTATCTAGTTGTGGTGCGTCTTTGGATAACTGTTTTCATAGTGCAGGGGTGTCAAACATAAGGCCCAAGGGCTAGAATTGGCTCAGTGGATGGCTTTGAAAAATTGAGAAGGAGGGCATTTGGACTTTTAAATGTATTTTAATAAGTTCTACAGATTTTCTTGCTGATAAAGACCTCACCCATGGCTATTCATACTACACCAAAATAATTACATTAAATTAAATGTTGATTAAATAATTAAATTTCCTATTTTTTCACTACTAACTAAAGAAATTTCTGTTCTTACAATGGGACCACACCCCCAAAAAAGGACGTTTTCTGTGACTTAACAGACATTTCTGCTTTATAATTACAGAACAGTATAGTCAATGAGCTACCAGAACTTTTTTCTGTATATTTTACACATTTATTTCTTACAGATGAAGCCCAAACAGTCGTGCTGACAAATGTCTTTGATTTGCTACAGCTGAATTTTTTGAAAAAACTGAGACATGCTGTTGAAATTGTACTTATTTTTCTAATAATAAGATAATCTCAGGGATTAAATTCATGGTTAAACTCTTTTTCACTGACAGTGATGCCAAAAATTTCACTCAATTGTAAACTGAGCTGTATGTGGCCCATGATGTAAAACGAGTTCAACATCCCCGTTCTAGTGTTTTGATTTTATTTTTTAATTGACCTTTAGTTCCTTTTATTTTCCTGTCTGTGTTTCCTCTATCTCACTTTCACTCTCACACCCTTTCTTATTATGCTACTTTTAAGACTTCTATCTAGTTGGATTTCATGTTTTACTTTGAAGGGTTCTCTATCCTGTCTTGTGTGAGTTTTACTTCCTCCTTTGTGACTGACTTCACCTGTCATTGATTGTTCTCACCTGTCTGTCTGCTCCCAGCTGTGTCTCATCATGTAATCACTGCTCTGTGTATTTAGAGTCCTCCTTCCTCTATGTCTTTGTTAGATTATCTGTTATTCGCACTCATGTGCCTACCAGGTTTCCAAGTTTTTGCCTTGACTTTTTTAAAATTCCTGTTTGTTTCCTTAGATGTCAGTTTAGTTTGCTGAGTAAAGGTCAGTTTTCTCCTCTTTTGGGTTTCTAGGTTCTTCTGCCAGTTTTTGAAGTGTCATTTGTTAATCAACAAAGCTTGAGGTTCTGTACCCTGTACTTAAATCAATTCCTCACTACAAGCTAACAGGCAGATAGTGCTTAGAGTTTCCTTAAGCATATCCTGGACCTAAAAATGCTTGAACTTTAAGATAAGTTCAGTAAAAGTTTTATTGGTCCACAGGGTTGAGCTGTTTGTGGCTAGTTAAAAAAAATTGCATAAAAGCGCTCGGCCTGCCAAAGTTCACAATGACTTTCCTAATTACTGGTTGAAACTGTATCTGCGAATCAGAACCTTGTCTTCTAACCATCAACCTCAAGAAAAGATAATCAGCCCCAAAACTAAAAATGGGTGACAACTTGGCCATGTAATTTTCATTAATATCCAAAAAGCAAAGCATGATTGTGTCCTGATTTAATGGCGTGCCAGTTCCCATGCTTGTTTCTACAATCATTTGTGTAGAAAATATAGAGCTCCACAGCCAGTGGCTTGCAAGAGTGAGCTCAAGCTGCGCATCATTAGTGTCGCCCTTGGTTACAAAGACTGTAAACTCAGACTTGTCTGTATCCCCAGAGAGAACAGACAAAACCTTTCAATTGTTGTCTATCCATTTAGCCCTGTTCAACAAAAGACTTCGTCACGCCTCACTAATTTATTGTCCATCTCCATTCAGTTGTGTTGTGCATTCCACTGGAGGCTGTTCAATAATATTTGCTCAAATTCCCTGACCTGAAAGTGTAATTCAGATTCCTGTAAACTTCTTGATAGCTCGTGTTATCCTGACTTAAATCTGAATAAATCCCTTAAGTAAAATTTGTTTAGTGAAAAGCACTGCTGGGATTTCAAATGAAAGGACAGCTTATGCAAAATAAGAGAGCTGGCTAAGAAAAAAAAGAGACAGGAAGCTGAGAAGGGAGAAAGCTTAGAGTCAGATGGGTTTCTCAGCCATACAGAAATCTTTAATTGCAGATTTTTGGTGCGATCACAATGTAGACCACCCGGCCTGCAGGCAGTTCTTCTAAGACGATTGAGTGGTCTGGTCCATCAATCACAGGGCTCAGAGCCCTTCACCAGCTTCTCCAGGGACTTGCCTCAGTGTTGGGCTTCTTCTCTTAACCAACTGGAAAACCTGAGAACTTGTGGGAGACAAGAGGGAGGAGGGATGGATGCCATCCACAGGATGCAAACGGTAGACAGTCTTCCTTTCTCTTCCATCGGGGTATACTCTAAGAAAAGACCCAAGAGCAAAGCCAAGACCTCATGATCCTTTCCATAAAATTACTTTCTGACATTCCGCCACAGGACGAACTAAAAGAAGGAGCAAACGGAGCTCTTTAATCATCACAGAGTTTCAGGTCTTTTGAATCGCTACGATGGCAGAGCCATCTCTTCTTGGCCTCTGAGCCAACACTTGATTGGAGCAAACAGCTTAAAGACAAGTCATTTTCTCTCAAAACAGAATGTTTCCTTGGCAAAAGCCATACTTGCCAATCTGGCACGGACCATATCACACGGCCTGTAAATACGTCCCTGCAAGTGAAGCTAAAGCTGATCAGCAAAGATACGTGCGGTTAGCATCAGTGTCACACTGCAAATGCATAAACACAGCACCAATGTAAAAGCTGCAACATATTGCATTTGCTCAATCAACAGCAGTCTCATCTGTATAGTATTGCTTTCACACAACGATCCCATGGGACATATGATGCAATGACAAAAACAGCTTTGATGAGGAGTTTATTTCATTTTTCTGCCACATTAAATCTTTTACTGAAAACATACTTTTCATTGTCTCTATTCACGAAAGTATGCATGTCATGTCAGTGTTTGTAGTTTGACAATTTTGCTTAATGTCCTTTTCCAAGATGCTGATGGCAGTGTAACCCGCATCAAATACATTTAAAACAGAACCACATTCCTCCATAATCTCTGTGGACTATTTACCACCTGGGCTTCTTCCAAAATAAGGCATGCCACGGTACATTCCCAATAAAAAAAATATGCTTAACGTAGCTTGTATCGAATTAAGAAAAGCATCACAAATTTCAAATCCATGCGCCTCCAACTGGGATTTATTTCTCGTAGTGGTTAGGTCGGCTCAGCGCTGATTAGCTACGCTGCTGCCCAGCTAATAGATTCCATAATTTGAGTTGTTAAGGGATAACACTAAGTCAACATCAATGAATCAAATGCTGTCAAAGAGATGCGACATCTCTATCTGATCACCACGAGAAGCTGCTGTGAAGTTGTTCCAGTGCATCTGTTCTGTTGCTGCTTGTTTCTAAGGCAAAGTAATCGCATCTCTGGTTTTTGTTGGTCATTAACAAGTGTTCGTGTTTGATCAGTGCTAATAAAAAGCAAGAAGCACAGGCTTTGGCTGGTCAGTTTAAATGTCTCAGGACTAGATGGAAGATTTAGGAAGGGATGAGTTCATGTGGGAAGATCTGGAAGTTGTGGAGCTCTCCGAGTGCCCCCCGACCCCCACCGCCCCTCCTTCGCCTCATCTGACTTTGCTGATCTAAACCTCATGAAGAATAGCTTCCTCATTACAGAGAGAAAACAGAGAGGAGTGGGGAGCAAAAACAGGCAGATGACTTCCACAGACAGAGGTCGAATTGAGGGTGGGGCAAAACCGTGTGAGGGCAGTGACAACACGGTGACCTCGGTGACCCAGGAAGGTAGGGTTAGAGAGAGGAAGCCAAGGCTCCTGTGGGTGTGGTGGTTACTTAAAGTCCCTGGGGACCTCTGATCCGACTCCTTGGGAAGCCTCCCAAGGCTTCAGCCTGGCTCATGGAGAGAGTCACTGAGAGGAAAGCTGCCCATCAGTGACAGATGGGGAGACAAATGGCTTGTGAAATTCCATGAGCAGTGAAACACAGTGAGGGAAAGGCTGCCAGCTTTAGAGTGTGATGCCAACACGATAGTATAGGTCAGACTTGGGCCATAGCAATTTGCCTTCAGATAACTGGGAACCTCTGATTAATTTTCTGATTGAAATGTATCCTTAACCCAAAGATTTGCACAAACAGCCCTATCACTTGCTTTTCAAGGATAAAATTCCTCTCAGCATATAACGGATCCAGTTTCTCTTAATGGGACTCGTGTAACCAAATCACCTCCTGTCCAACTCACCTATTCTCTTTCTCACTTGACTTGACTTAAGTCACTGGTTAGTTCTCAAACTTGAGGACCTCTACATTGCAGAAAGAAATTGCAGTGATGGAATGAAATGGTTTAAAATCCAAGAAAAGCACAGGGTTTGCTTTGTTACTCCACTTCATCATCCGAACTAAAGAAATGGAGCTGACTTCAGCCTATTGTGGTCGATCTGGAACTCATTACAGGCCAGGAATCCTCAGCATGTGACTTTTAAAGGCACTAACAGCTAAGACTTCATCTCCCACTGAGATGGGACACACT
Source organism: Oreochromis aureus (assembly GCF_013358895.1). Lineage (NCBI taxonomy): Eukaryota > Metazoa > Chordata > Actinopteri > Cichliformes > Cichlidae > Oreochromis > Oreochromis aureus. Next base: position 21,243,381 of record NC_052960.1, on the reverse strand, counting down.
GGCATTTATGCCTCTGCAATATCAGACCTCCTTAATATAATGAACACACAAACACATGCACAAACAGTAAAACAAGCCCACAAAATATCCCTAAGCGATACAGTGTTCTTGGTGTATAATAATATATAATATCCAGCTGAGTAACACAACTAACTGTACATTTACGGACTTGAGACACAGCCAGACTGTAACAGTAGCAATGCATTCTGGATCTATATGACTGTATCGAGAGAGTGCGATGCAGATATACTGACAGTGATGTGGAGGCAGGCAGCAAAGACTTAGCAGTCCTGTCTGCAACAGCACCCCATTAAACTGCGGTCATTCTGGCATCCTCTACCAATATCATAAAAAATGAAGTAGCAAGCCTTGCTCTTAGTCAACAGCGTGTTTAGCAATAAACTGACCAATGGTAGTAATGCACGCCTAGAAACAAACTGGCCTTTCATGACATCATTATCACGTACTCAACAGGACACACGGGAGAGTCCTATTAAGCTACAGGACCTCTCTCCTCACTGCGAGCCGATGGCTGACTCAATCGCTATAAAATAAAGAGAGACACATCATTCTTCAGGAGCTCCACATCATTCCTGTCAAACGCATGAGAAAGCGCACACCTAGACGAGTAAGCAGGGAATGTAGCTTAGAGATAAAGCCCAAGTCTCTACCCTGAGAACAATAGCACTCTTGCAGGAATTCAAAGTATTTCTCGTATTAAAACTCACCCAAAGACTTCTGGGAGAGAGTATATGACTTCATTTTTTACTTAAGTTTTCCCTCTTTCTTTCTTTCTTTCTTTCTTTCTTTGCCATTGTGTGACCCTGGCCTACGATACGCTGCCCCCCAAAAGGAGCCACAAAAATGAGCAAATTGGGTATTCACTCTGTTTTCTCCCCCAACTTCAAAGGAGGGAGCAGGGGAAAACATCTGGGAGCCAAAAGAGATCATGCCGTGGACTTAGAAAGAATTGGAATCTGGCATGCCTGGGGAGACAGTGCGTGGGAGGGAAGAGAATAGATCGACATCTATTATCAAGGCGGGAGACAGAGAGAGAGAGATGATGTCTGCTTCTGATCAACGTCTGGTCAGATATTAAAGAGGGTACAGTCAATCTAACAGTAAAACTAGCAAATCTGCGGGGTATGACCATAATATGACTGAGACACGCGGGAAATAACTGAATCTCCCATAAGCACGGTACGCTGTGGGAGTGCCTAAACCAGTGCATGGACCACATCGTGCTCTCCAAGTAGTAAAAAGAGCTGTCAGAGCCCCCATCTATAGTGGACAGTGTCACCACCAAGCCTTCCTGCCAACATACAACCACCCTGTTGCTGTTTCACTTACCTACCGCAGCTCTGGTTGGGAACCAGTTGCTCATTTCCTCATTCATTCAAGGCCACATTGGCTTGCTTTGCCCGCAGGGTGGGTGGCACGCCTGCCAGGCTCTCATCTTCATGCTAAATGTGTTTTCATTTGCTTCCCGGTTTTGGTTTTATGGAAGTGAAAACAGCTTCATTTTAACAACTGGGAGCATGGGCGAGTCACGCAGCCGCTCTCAAAGGTTTTTAGAAATCTAACAAAGGCCGCTATGTTCTAGTCATCATCGCTCATTAGCATTGTTTAGGCCTGTAAAACATGCTCTGATAAAACTCCACCAAGCATAAACAATGCCTGCGAAGGCATTAATTTTTAGACACCTTAATATGAAGCAATCAGAGTGGGAAAACTCTACCTTTTGAGTCGATGTGTGGCACAGAGCAAGATTACCAAAGGACTAACATCAACAGCAAAACAGAATATTGCACCAACAGAATTAAACCAGATTAGTTTAATTCTAATGGAACAACGAAAAAAGTTACATAACTCTGGTGGCTTTAGTCAGAACAGCTTACCTGGTTTGGTCGGACACTTTTGGCACTTGTTTAGGCCCCAAGAGGCGCCAATACTTCCACAGCAATCATCCTGTTTGGTTAGCCCTGGAAGAGGCTTGCCGCACTACAACAAGACACATCTGTGTTAAATCTATGAAACAAGTTTGGAGAATGAGTGTTACATGTTTGGGTAGGCACGCTTGTTTGTGTGCAAGTGCGTGTGCGCGCTGGCAAGGGTGCAAATGTTTTTGTGTCAGGGTGTGCGTGTATACCTTTCTGCGAGGACAAAGCGAACCAGACACATCGGGGACTGTTTAGTTAGAGGTGGACATAAACACACCAATTCCTAAGAACAGCTATGAACCTCCTGGCGTGCTGCATTAAGGGCTCTTGGTTAAATGCTGAAGGGAGAGTCCTATCAAACTCTACTTGTCGGATTTTGTCTGATAGAAATTAAACTTAAGAGATTATATTTTTTCTTCAGATTGAATCCATTATGGTTGGATAAGATGGAAATTTGCAGGGTGAATCTGCTCTTTTGCTGAAGTTTAGTTCTTCTTTGACATAGTGACTAAGTGGTTTAATTTAAATTGCCTTACTTAACCAGAGAGGAAATAATGGAAACAGCACTTGAGCACAAACAAACTCAAGAACTAATTCTGGCAAAAACAACTCATTGTGTTGTTGCAACTGAAATACTAATAAGACCCAACAATAGCCAAGCTAACAGATGCTGTATGAGGTCTAAGATTAGCCGAGCTCACGCACTGCCACTTAAAGTCCTTTCCTTTTCCCAAGTGCTTTAGGATACATTAAAGCAAAGCACTGTAAATCTACAAAATGTGCCACAGTCTGAGCACACAGGCGATGAAAATCTCACCGTTTGGGCCACCTGGGGAGGTTTCAAGCCTCACCTTCACCTCCTCTGAATGCATCCTAACTCATAACATGATTTTGTTGAGGAAGTGGTGGAACATGAGATGGCCAGTGTGGCCAAGCCTCATAAATCCCGGACTTTACACATAAATCATTTTCACAAACTTCCTGTTTGAAGAAACAGCTAGCAGAGAAGGTTAAGGGATGTGAATATATAATGGCAGCTGTGGCTAAAACACTGTGTTCCAGTCGTTTCAACACCTAGACCACAATATTTTATGTGTATTGATATAAGTTGAGATAGCAGTGTACACGGTACCTGTCCATCGACTGTCTCCTGAAAGCATCTTCCAACATTTCCGTTCTGACGGATGTGGGTTGTGGCGTGGCCGTGGCCATTCCCGTTAGCGTGTGGGTGTCTGCTGCTGTGCTCGCTGGAGTATTCATGTCCGTTTCCAGGCTGGGAGCGCTGCTGGACAGAGTGAGCCCCCTCTGTGGTGGCTGGTCTTTGCCCAGGTTGGACTCGAGCTACTTGGTGGATCTGGACATCAGCTTCTGGAGGATGCTGAATGTGGACGTTGACCAAGGATGGGTGGAGAGACGCTGGAGAAGAAGAGATCCAAAGCTTACACAGCATAGTAGATAGTTTACAGTGTCAAAACTTGAACCGTATAAGGGGAAGCATCCTCTGCCAAGGGATAAAATCTGTATATACATACTGCAGTGCATGAGATGTCAGCTAAAGTCTTACGCAAACACTTGCTTCATCATCAAGTCACGAGATTTGGTGCATATTGGTAATTCCTGGCAGTGGAGAGGCCCTTAAGATGCTACAAAACAACAACAACACAAAGCGTTTCGGATTCTCTGGTTTAAATCAAATCGTTTTAAAGACTGAAAACAGTTTTGCTGAAGAGTTGAGAAGATGTTGCAATGTGAGGCTCTGTTGTCCTTCTGACACAGGGTAAGCATCCATCTTCAGGGAGTGCCAGGTTTTTTCCCAGAATCCCGACCCACTCTCATGAATCATAACCTCACACACAGACAGCAGAATCCAAGGAGAAAATGCAAAACTTAGTCCAGGACAAGAATGGCTCCATTTCATATATAAAGCATACAGGCAGGACAAACAATGTCTTTCCTGTAACATAATAACACACTGACTGGATATGTCATTAAACGCAGTTATTAAGTAATTAATTTCTCCATAAGAAGATGAAATGTGTCTGAGTGTAATTTAATTGAATTTAGACTGGCCTTCTGCTTCTAGTTAACTGTTCCATAAAATGAGAAACTATGAAAGGAGGACACGATCGCTTACACCAGGGGATGAGAGTGAATTTATCTCTTTTATTCAAGCACAACAATTCGTATTGTTGCCGTGCTCTGTTTCTAATATCTTCTGTCTGGTAAACGCGGCATTGTGTGAACAATAAGATGACTTGTACTGAGTCATCTATGAGCTGTTCTGCTTAAAATAGAAAGTGACCTCTGCTGTTGGCAAGGAAAGCAATAACACTACACTATAAACAATGTTAAAAATGAAGCTATGCTTTTTTCTTCCTTTTTTTTTTTATTAAGGCAACTTCTGTTGCAAAATTCAAGTCAGGTGATTATTTTATGTTGAATGAAACTGATTAATCGCAGGCATTCATGAGATCCTTTGCTTCTGGAAGAAAGGAACAGCCAGGAAACCCACAATTGTTGTTTATTAACTGTGTTTTGCTTCTTTTTTCGACACTTCTCTGTTGGAGTGTAAGCTTTACTACAAGAATGACAACCTTGCAGTTATGAGGCACGAGTACAGCCAGAGTCATGAAGAAATCAACGTGTTAGCGAACTGACAGTCGCTCTGAGGTCTCTTAAATATGCACAATATCCAAAATGAAAAGTAATGGCCAATGTAAACTGTTATCTTGCCAGTGATGAGAGTTATCAGTGTCAAGCTAAGAGCACTTGTAATCTGAAGACATGCTAATAAATTTTGAGTGAGTGGGGAGGCGTGCCGGAGCGTGATTACCTGGCTGATTGGACAGTGGGAGAGTGTACATGGAGTGGGATGGAGATTTTGGTCTCTGGTGGTTCCTGTGGCTTTGAGGGGTGGGTCGGGCAGGAGGAGGGACTGGCAGGTGACAAAACCGTCCTGTTGAGTTTGACGGACACCAGCACAGGTCCCTGCCGATGCACCGGCCTCCATTAAGACAGGGGATCTGACAGAAGACTGCAAAGATGAAGGACAAAAAATGGAGAAAAAAAGGGTTATGAATGAGAGGAATCTTTAGAAAACACAACATACCACATTTAATTGCACAGCATCATCTAACCTTACACACAAGGATCTGGTAATAAGAAACAGAAGGCGTAGTCCTAATAGGAAGGGCATGTGCTAGGGCTTCCTGTGGACAGCCTTTGTTTGCAAACGGTTAGCAACGGTCATGCTGTTCTCTGCTTTGGCACTACCAGACACCTCATTCCACATGACGTTTATAAAATCTCAACTTTGTCCTCGCGACAGAGCCATGCCCCTCACGCTGTGCCTCCTTCAATGACATGTTTTGCCTCTCATCCGTAATTACATACTCCTGTGCAGGATGATGAGTGATGATGCATGATTCATGCTGTAATAATTTGCAGAAAATAATAACAAGATACCATATGGGACACGTGTTTGGATGACAAAAGGCGAAAAAGTTCCCCTAAATATCAAATATTGTCCAAAAAATGAAAGGAGTGCAACTGGCTCAAAGCCATCCAAGTAAATCCAAGTCCAAAATGTGTTCTGTCTACAATTTGATTTATATTTTGTAATTTGCCGTGGAAAGAAAAACAGAACAGACCAGCAGTGGCCAGATGGTGTTTGACAGTAGTGCTTTAACAGCCCTTTCATTGCCTTATCTTTTGGCATAAGGGATGGGTGCCAGCCCAGCACCCTACATACCTGGGCCTGTTCCCATCTACAGTTTCGCTCTGACCTGACCTCTCCTAACTGAAAACATCAAAGACAATCAAATGAGGGGAAAAAAAATCTATCCAACTATGACGAATATAGAACTATTCTGGAGCATGAAGGATGAGAAAGTTAAGCAATGCACTTTTACAAAAACAAGAGACTGTTTTGCAAGATACAGATTCAAATGGCCTGCATGCTATGAGATTAAAGAGAATGCCAGACATGGAAACACACAGGGAACTGCATCCTCTGTGTCTCATTGAGGCTAACAGGGTGCAAACAGGGAACAGGGAGATGCTGGACGGTTCTGATGGCATGTAGGGAATGAGCACCCTGTCACATAACATTAACAAGAGTGGGACCACAGGACGAAAAGAGGGAGGAATAGAACAAGAACAGAATCGCGTATCAGATGGGACATTAAAAGGATTAGCAGGAGAATGCTAACAGAATAGATTAAAAACAGAATAAAAAGAAACAGAAATAAAACGAAGGAGAAACAATGCAGGGACAGAGACGGGCAGAAAGACTAAATATGTCCAGACACAGAGAAAGGCCTCCTGTGATTCGACATGCGGGCTAAATTATCAACTCAAGGAGGGCTATTAAAACCTCTCAGTGTTGGATGCATGTCTGCACTGGTCTGTGTCAGGCCAGTCCCACCCTGGTATGGGGCAGGAACTATTCTTAGACAACATCCTACTGTCGAATTTCCGCAGCAGGTTCCACGTCTGCCTATCTTTCTGTCCATTTAACAACCTCTAACGAGCGAGACGCACATGCGCACACACTTCTCACCCAATAAACAGACTTCTACCAATCTAATATCAGCTTTAAGTAAGTGTTGTACACAGGGTGTGCATCGAGAGGCACTGCTGCAATTACCCAGCGGTTTTTACTGCGCTGTTTTTACTGCGCTGTTTAAGCAACGTAACAACAGCATGAGATAACTGTTTGGTGTCCACTTGACATTCCTGGACGAACACGCAGACCCGAGCAATAACAGGATGCGAGTCTAAATGGAAAGCGATCTCTTTTTAACGTGCTCTTTAACGCATGCTTTTACATAACGAAGACGGGGGATTTTTGTTTTTTGTTTGAGAATAAAAGTGGGACATAAAAACTAACCACTGAGGAAAAAGTGGAAATGCCAGGAATGTAATCTCGTGAAGGGTCTCTGCCAGGATGCTGAAGTGTTTAGAATATCTACGCCGTGTTCCAAAACCCTGCTAATGTGCACATAAATCTGCAACATCGACCTGTTTATATATTCATAAGCCTGCGATGTCCTCCCTAAATAGGCTAGTGCATTTCGGGGAGGGTTGTTTGCATGTTTGTATCCCTGTTTGAGTTTATATTTATGAGAGTTGTAACTGGAGCGGATCTATATATGTATGTGTGTGGTATGCGCGCCCTTCATCTCTAATCCATAATTAGTCTGAGGTCTAAGCTGGACCATTAAACCTGATGAGAAAACTCAGAAACACGCAGGGGGTGCGACCCTCGCCTTGGCACTAGCCGCCCCCTGCTATCCCATGGACACTCCTGTGTGAATTTGGAGCAAAGCCCTCTGGATAAATGGCAGGTTTAATGTAATCCCTGTAAAACCCTGTTCATGCTGCTACTCTTTCTCTCTTTTCAGCCTCTCCCTCTCCTTTTTCATCCATTCCTGCCCTCCCAGAGAGCATGTTAAACGGTTAACGGCGAGGCCAACCGCGAGGTGTAAACCGCAAAAGGGATGGGGCTAAGTGTTGGGGAGCGTGGGACCACTAGGTCCACGTGTCTGTGTACAAGGGGAGATTAGGCCCCTTTTACAGAGCTTGCTTTTAATCTGCTCTCCCCTGTCTGTCTTTTTCTTTGACAGTGAAAGTTTTCAGCATAGCTCTCATGCTTAATCTACACCACTCTGCCTCCTGTCTAAGATTGGTATTCAGAACAGACAGCATGCCACTGGGAACCCATTTTGTCTAGCTCACCCAATAAAAAAAAGAATGAGATACCAAACACAGACTGTGTGTGAGAATCGAAAGGGAGAAAGAGAGACACTCAGGGACAACACAGAGCAGTATCACAGAGATAAGCAGGCAGACAGGCATTACTGTCAGAGGGCCGGGGTCGACACTCACAGAGTCGGAAGCCCTGGTTCTTCGGCTGCTGCTGGTGCGAGGTCTCGCTGTAGACCTCGGTCATGTCTCCCTTCTCGCAGCTATTATAGCAACGCCCTCTGGAGCACACCCTGCGGCACATCATAGGTGTGAAGACGATCTTGATGCGATCCAGGTTGGAGGTGAGGTTGGCCCCTGGAAAACACACACACACCTGGTTGAGAAGCAGCAGTAGAGACAGGCTAGAGACGAGCTGCATCCTTCCACCTTCAGCTTCACTGTGACACACTCCCCGTCTGGGCAAAAGGGAGGTTTATAAGTGCGAGGGTGTGTGCTGACGGTTGGCCAGTGGCACGCTGCAGCTGAACGTGCGATGTGCCACAGACCAGCAAAAAAAAAAAAAAAGAGGGGGGGTTGAGAAGGCTATTAGGTTTTTGGGCTAGCCTCCAAGCCCTTTATCTTTGAGAGAAGGTGTTTTGGATATGTGTATGTGTGAAGGAAACAAAGAGAGTGTAGGTGAGCACTGTGTAATGGTGGGAAGCTGTTCAACAGCCCTTGCTGCGGTACGGGGCTAAAAAACAGGAGGATGTAGAACGGCAGACAGCTGTGCACGCTGGATCAAAGAGGGGGAAAAAAACTGGTGACGTTCACATCACATTTCCAACAACAACCAGGGTCCAGTGTCTAACATGTCAGAGAAGTGTCTGAGTAAATTCCCAAAGGTTCTTAACTGCGCATTCTCGCACATGCTCAAACTGCAATAGCTTTGATACGTAACGTCTGTGCATGTGATGAAGACCACAGAGGGCGTGAGGTGTTTGGACAGAGGGAGAAAGGAAGTGCATCCTGGGACGCTGCCAATTTTTCCTTGTGGCTAATGTTGAACAATGACACCACAGGAAGTGTATGCATGTATTGTGGTCACTCTGAATTTCGTCAGGCATTCATAGCGATTGCATTTGTTTTGAGGTAGCTAGGGGCAGAGGATGTGAAATGATAACAGAGCCAAGATTTATGATATTCACAAATATTCAAGTGGAAGACATACATGTATTCAGTCTCATGGTACTTACCTGCTGGTAATAATGCATTGCTGAACTGTCCGTGCAGCTGGCTGTTGCTGGTTGGCCTGTGAGTATTGTGGGAATGTGTGTTGGTATGCCCGTTCCTGTTTCCATACCAGTTCCCGTGCTCGTTGCCGTTAGAGTAGCCATTGCCATTGGGCAGAGCGTTGGAGGTTATAGGCCCAGAGGATGATGGATAACGTTTCACAGTACGGGAGGTCCCGGTCTGCTGAGGGGAGGAGTCAGGAGGTCCCCGTCTCACTTGGGTCCTGTAAATTATCACAAGGCCATAAACACATGACCTCAGACAAAAGCTAATGTCCCACACACACATATATATGCAGTCACAAAGATACACCCATGAGCATCTTATACGTGTCACCATGAAATCCATTTAAGTGTGCTCAGTGTGTGCAACAGAAAGTAGGACTCCTAAGAGACAAACATGCCATCTAGCTCATAGATTACTTAATAATACTTAATCAATTTTATAGAATAAAACATTTAAGTTTAATGGAACTGGTAATACTGAATCATTCTTTAAGCACCACAATGCTAAAATAAAATAAAAGTGGACCTAACGCCATACTGTTATTTTGGATCTCCACTAGAACAGCTATTATTTATTTGTATGCGATCCCTCAGTTTTATCACCATCAGAAACAAGTTATTTTAGCTTCCATATCTTTCAGGCCATCCTCTCAGTAAGCAAACTTACTTCTGATTGGCTATCGGGTTCTGCAAACAGACTCATGTGCTTGTGAGCACCACATCCTCAACTTCCTGGTTTTCAGGTTCACAAAAACAAACTTTAAATCTTTTAAACAAAACTCAGTTTCTTGTTTTGTCAGCTTCTCAAATCAGTTGGACATCTATGCTCTGTAAATATTACGCTCATTACCTGCTTATTACTGGATTTAGTCTTCCAGTCAAACGCTGTATGAAAACAAAAGTCTCTACTGTCACCCACAAAAAACGTGTAGAATAATCGTATGCAGAGCTCTCGGTTTGGTCGTCTCCTGCACAAATCCAAGAGAAGAAAACAGTAACGGCAGTCTGAAGGCCGAACTTTTGGCTCACACAAGCGGACCTTCTTCTTTGAATCTTTGAACGTGGTTAAAATGACCACCCACCATTGTATCAGTGTACATATGACAGCACACTGCAGACATCTTAAAGCCATTTCACAGGAATAGATTGGCCAACAAAATATTAGGCAGCCAAAGAGAGTCTGTGTGTGGCTCGTCTTAGAAAAGCGTGTGATTAAACACATTAGATCTTTCCATCACAACTCCAAAACCTTTCCATCACACATTGTGTCTGCATGACTAGATTATGAACTCCTTGTTTTGTCTGACTGTGGCCAACCAGAGAGCAACATCCTGAGTGTTGCAGTGAATTGGAGGAAGTATTAAAACTGGGGTCGACGAACAAAGCTCGACCAGGGCTGCAAGGGCGCAAGTTTTTTCCCCAGTGAGCATTTCATTTGGGTCAATTACTGAGCCAGTGTTGCACGACCTGGAAGTTGAGCTCATGTGAGTGACCTGGGGGAGGCGCGTGCCTCTCAGACAGACAGGCAGACAAGCCTACCTGGGTATAAGATTGATTTTGGAATGCTGGGATTCAGCCCTGCAAAAAAACAAAAAAACAAACAAACAAAAAAACATCTGGATCCCACTGATCGGCCCTGACAGACAGGCAGTGAAGGACAAAGGTGAGCTATGCTGGATAGATCAAATAAACACTTGTACAAAACTGTGGGTTTTTTTCTAAACCACACATCACAAATCAGCTCTGTTAACCCCCACACACACTCACAACAATAATCAAGCAAATAAACATGTGCGCACACACACAAAAATGCATATTTGTCCACACAAAAGCAAACACAGACACACCGTGTCCCAGCTGTCCTAGATATAATACATGCCTGTGCGTGTCTCTTTATTCATAAACTACATTCCTGTTACCATGAGGAGTAGGACACCAAATGAGGAAGCCTAAAAGGTAGACAAACATGTGATAATGTTCTCTCACATCATCTTTTTAAATGACATTTAGCACCTAAAGCTGACAGGGTGGATTTGGGAGAAAGGATGTGACACAGGGAAACCAGAGGTGCTACTGCCAAGGTAATAACGATGGACAGGAGGTGGCAAAAGACCATTACGCTTCCATGCTCAAATATGATTGGGTTTTTCCATCACTAACAGTGACACCTGACCTGCAAGCATCCTGCCTCACTTCCTAGGCCTAGCCAGATGTTGCTCTGTCTACCTCTCGTATGTTCAATGGCAAAATGGTTTCCTCCCAGTGTGAGCTCACGGTTACCCTCTCTGCCTGCAGATCAGGGAGCACACGGGGCAAGCACAACCTCACTCTGACGTCAAGGCCTCTGTGGCTTAAAGCGGAATCATTCCCCTCCCTTGTTCTGGGTGACTTGAAAGCAATTTCGAAGTTTACATGGGACATGGGCTGTACAGACAGATGGAAGTAATGTTTGGGGTATCAGGCAATGGCCATACAGTTTTAATTAAATCACTTAAGTCAGCAATAACAGAGCTGCTGAGCACATGGTACAAAGTCTGAAATAAGGCAAATAAAAATGAATGGAAAAAAATAATAATAGCTGAGTAGTTCTCAGTCTTTCAGCAGCTGGTATCATCTGACACTTTTCAGTTCAACAAAGCTACTTAGCATTTATGAAATCCAAAAAGCTCTCACCAAGCACCAATCAGGACAGACAACGCTAGCATGTGATATTAGTTGGTAAAGAGGAAACACATTCACTTACCTGGTCACTTTATTAGGTACAACCTTTCAACTGTCAAGGACAATTACTAATCAGCCAATCACATGGCAATGACTCAATGCATTTAGGCAAGTAAACATAGTCAAGACGACCTGCCTTAAGTTCAAACCGAGTAAGGCAGAAAGGGGATTTATGTGGCTTTGTTACTGGTAAATGGTATAGCTGTTGGTGCCAGATAGGCTGGTCTGAGTATTTCAGAAACTACTGATCTACTGGGGGGTTTTCTACACATTCATCTCATGGGTTTGTGGTCAGAAAAAGAGAATCTTGTGAGGAGCAGTTCTCTGGTTTAAAAGGCCTTATTGATCACAGAAGTTAAAGCAGAATGGTCAGAAGGCAACAGTAACTCAAATAACAAAGCTATGCAAAAGAGCAAACTTAGTTTAAAATTCACATGGGTTCGCTAAAATTTGGCAGCAGAAAAGTGGAACAATATTGCCTGGTCAGATGAGTCTAAATTTCTACAGTACGTTTAGGATGTTACAATCAGAAATGAGTGAAAACAACATAAAATTATGGATCTATCCTGCTGTGTATCCATGAATTAGGCTGCTGGTGGTGTATTTTCTTGGCACACGTTGAGCCTCTTAGTACAAGTTGAGCATCATTTAAATGTGAGTACTGTTGCTGACCATAGCCATCCTTTTATGACTGCAGTGTACCCATCTTCTGATGGCTGAAGTTCAAATTGTCTCATACTGGTTTCTTGAACATGCCAGAAATTTGACTTCAGTGCAATCCTAGTACTGCTTCATGTTATTTAAATACTGAAAGGTTGCAGGGACATCTACTTCCCTTTCTGAATAATCAGAACCTTTTAACAAAAAACAGTAAATATGTACTGACACCAAGACTGGAAATACCATTCTCAAATCCAATGCAAGCTTTAGAAGCAGGCAGTGGGTGGGCGTATGCTAAAGCATCAATAATATGTACAAATTCCAGATATTAAATCTGACTTTCTGGTGAGATGCTTTTATAGCATGAGAAGGACCCCGCCATCTCCCTAAAGCACAATTGCAGCACTTCACATGCAGACGTGAAACTGGTAGTCATCAGATATCATTCTCCAAAATAAGCACACATAATGTAATTTATGATTTCACTAGCAAGGCCCAAAGTAGTGCAAGCTTCTGAAATCATGAAGTGAAATCAGGTTATATCCATTTTATAGTTATAGACGCTCTGTGCTTGGACACTACCATATAGTGCAAAGTTTGTCTGAGTTAAGCCCACGAAATGAAATAATTCATGTTCAGAACATGTGCTCAGTAATTATATTCACAGAGAGAGAATTAATTCTGATAAATCTTGATCCAAACACTTGATCAAAGCATCAGCTCATATCTGACAGCAAAGGAAGCCTCCAACTAAGACATGAAGTAACTGTCAGTGTCCACTATCACTCATTATCATTCATCTCACATGCATGGAAAACATTTAAAGCTAAACCTCATCACATCTGAAGAAATTACAAATCACATTCGGGGCCAAGAATCTAAGCTCTACATGAATCAACACTGCAACACTTCCAAAACACTGCAAAAAGTATTATTTGGCACTCAGCTTGCAACATACTGTATCTTTGAACTCATTTAGCATTACAATATGTGAACATTAGCTCTCACAAAGGCATGACAGCCGGCGTGAATGCCTGTTCCAGCCTCGTCAGGCTCAAATGAGTTGGAGAGGAGGCATTTTTGGAGCACAAACAGTACACAGTTAAGCACTGTGAAAACAAGCCAATATCAAGAACTGGAGGACAGTCAAAACGACTACAGATCCTCCAAATCAGTGACGCTTCCAAACAAAATAGCAGGTGTAGCATGAATTTTCATGTTAAGACTGTGATCTCTGGAAGGGCGAGGATAAATGTGGATAAAGTCAGTTATCTGGATTTGTTTAAGCACCAGAAAACTCCAACAGCAGTTGCTCGAAAAGCACCGCTTCCAACCATCCCAGTGGTGACTGTTGTTTCTGTAAGTTGCCCGGTGTCTAGCCTTTTGCTCCGACAGAAATTCAAGATTTATCTAATGATCCTGCTCACCCCGAGCACTCGCTCACACACACATGCATGCAGTGACCCAGATCTTCAAGAACTGTTTACACCTTAAACTGTCTCCGTAGCCCACACTGCATGACGACGCCGGATAAGTGTTTATGTGAAGCACAGCGCAGTAATGTATGGGCCACAGCTGATTCATTCACTAACAGTTCTGTCTCTGAGGCGCTTTCATTACCCACTGTCTCTATAAATCTCCTTGCTAAATAAAGCACACTTGTCAGTTTAACGTATTTCAGGCAGAAACACTTTTTTTCTGGCCTCAGGATGCTGAATAAGTTGGAAAGGTCAGGACTGTGTGATATTAAATGGTTTTTCACTAACTTGCTCACCACTTGAAGCTAAGCACATGTCCAACCTGGTATAGCACATTTTTCATTTTGATTTGTTTGAGAATACCAAAGTCTGTAGCCACATGTAATGGCTTGGGTTGTTGACTTCTAGTAGCTAATGCAGAAAATAGGCTGATACGAAGAGCTTGTCTGCTTGTTAGATGGAACCATTTGGCTTTGACGAGACTGTCAAAACAAGACAGCCTGACAGTAGGCAGAAGTGTCTGGCACAAGCATCCCAGTCTGGGTCACAGTGGCTCTCAGCCTTGTCACTTGGTCCAGTTTTAGTTTTCTTTCTGTGGAGTAGGACATAACCTCTGGAGCGATGAGTGGCAAACCTCTGAATCCATCAGCAGATTTAAAACCAATCAACAAGAGTCGCTCAATAGCGCTGAGGAAAATCGAGTCATTATTCTTTTTATTTAAACAAAAAGTTAAATAGCTCCATTTACCTCTTTCCAATGTGGAACATCAGCCAAAAGAACCCTTATTACATAAGAGCTGAACATAATTAGGGCAATTTGAAGCCTACTTGTTAAATGGGGAAATAAATGATGGTCATCAAAGACCAAGTGTAAATCAAAGTTTACTCACATCCATCTCATTCAGAGGAAGCGTTAAACGCTGTTGTTCGGCTCAAAAAGTTGTGTTTGGATATGCATATCATCGCTCAAACTGAAGGGGGGGGGAAAGTACAAATCTGGGAAAAAAAAATGTGCAAACAGCAGCTGAAACAATGAAAACCTTGTACTACTCAACCACTGCAAACACTGTTGTTGGCAACAAAGAAAAGCGAAGATTTATGAGTGTATTCACGACAGACGTGCACTTTCGCAGTCAAAGAGGGAGCACTGTGAACTGTACAGCGCACTTTGTGAGGGGGTACAAAAAGTTTGGGATATAACAAAGTATGCTGGCCATTTTCCAAAGCTTTCCAAAGGTTCCTACTATGTGGCAAAGTAACGGTTACGAGATCTGAACTCGGAAAGAATTAGCCACGCAACTAACAAACAGACAAAAAACCATTAAACCCAGAACATCTTTGAAACAGACAGAAATCATCCATCTTTGTGTACAATATTTTACAATTGAGAACGTCAGCAAAGACATTTTTCAGCAAAATCTCTACAGCAGATGGTGCTCCACATTACACAGAGCCTGCAGACAAAGAGGGAGAGTGCACACTGTTGAAACTAGTCCCAGGAGGTGTTATTCAAGAACATTAGCAAAGACATACACACTTGACTCTTGTTCGTGTTTTGCTATTCAAATCCCAGTAGTGTTGTGAATCTGTGTGATGGTCCAAGACTCCAACTACAATGTAGCAAGGAAAATATTCCAGATTAGCAGTAATGATACTTGAAGGATGGCTAAGAGTCTTGTTGCCAACTATGACTTGTTTGCTTCAGAATTTGATTTAGCCAAATCTGAGCTTTTTGTATCTGATATTTGATAAGAAATTAATTGCTCACTGGATATTTTGAGTCTATTTTGTTTTTAAAAAAATGATAGCCTTGTTTTGCCATATTCGATCTCCCCCGCCCCCCAGGAAAATGGGGGAGAGAAGCTTGGTTAGGAGACTTTGGTCTGACTTAACAGCCTTGGTGTATTTTAGGAGGTGAAAGAAGTCTGAAACAGAATTTATTCTTTCTTACCAACCCAGTCAACGCACCAAACCATCTGCACCACCGGTGGCCAAAACCCCACTGCGGTCACACATCTCATTCCTCAGACTTTATGGAGAACACTCTCATCCATTCATCATTCGCCACCAAGGTCCCTGTGTGTTTCTTTCAATAAAACCCTGAGGTCTGATCCTAAACATGCACCAATAAATATAATATCCAACCCCAAGGACACTTTCATTTTATTGTTGTTGTGTCCTTCCTCATAGCAACAAGGTCATGCAATGGCATAGTGGTAAAGTTTGTGCTCAGTGAAACTTCAAAAATAACTCAACACCAGCCTCTGTCACATTAAAGTCTTACCCTAAATTACAGCTTTTTGTGAATGTTTAATGTCTGGTAGTAAATGTTTTGACCTCCAGAGTCTTGGCATTTGTCGCAGCATCTTTTGCAGGATAATCATGAAGCTCGCACATGGTGATATCTGAGTCTTAGATTGAAGCAAATATCTCAACGGCTCAGAAAATATGCCTTATCTCCCCCTCGACTAAGCTTAAGTGTGCTGCACAGGCAAGAGAGTGGTAACGGTCTATTCATTTAAGTTGTGGCAAGAAAAAATAAAGAATTTTTCCAATATTTGTGACTTTTTCTCCAAAGAGTTTGCACTGTATACGAAAATGATCAAATTGTAACTGAGTGCACCTTTGAAATTCAATTTAAATATGCCAGAAGTGCCAGTGGTCCAACATGTGTCCCATAACATAAAGTACGAATAAAAGGAAAACACCTAGTAACTGGAACATGTGCATTGCTTTAACGATAAGCTCCTCTCTACTAAAACAAGTTTTTCTCGTATACGTGGCCGCATAAGGCCAAACATCAGTGAGCAATTAAGGCCCAGTCTTTCTTTGATAACATCTCTAGTCATTATGACTTGGATAATTGTGGGTCCTGGCAGAATATTCCCCCTTGTGAAAATATGGGTGTGTCTAAGGGCTTATCGCACCAGCCACGGAGGCTGGATTAAATCATGTTCTCTCTGTCTGGACGGCCTTCCAGGAATCCCACTAGTAGCAGCCAGAGCCTGGGTGAAATGAGTTACAGTGGGGCTGGATTGATTCAGAAAGCTTTTTATTCTCCCCCAGGGGAAGAGTCTTATATTAGTGCAACAACTGGGCCTAGTGCACCATGGAAAGCAGAAAAGGGTCTTGAGAAATTGACTGAGCAAAGACTGTTATTCGGATCAGCCGAAGTGCCGCGCAGACAAATGAAGAGATGAAGTTCCACTTAATTTTATAGGTATAACTTCCCCCAGCGTCTGCATGAAAATAGATTTTCTGTAAATCTGACCTCACTGAGGTTTGCCGACATTACATGATCAAAACACATGACTCCTGCCGTCTGCTCAAACGCAGCGCAGGCCAGCACCTGTGAAATAATCAGCTCCCTTTTTTTATCTCCGGGGGGTGGGAGGGGGCAGGCAGTAGCCGTGCCAATGTGCCAAGTTTTCACCTCAGCATTTAAAAAGCAGGGTTTTCAAATCCAGGAAGCAGTGAGTCTGGATGAAAGAAAATCAGTGTGGTTGCTGTGGTTCAGGGGCCAGAACCAAAATGCCTGCAGGCCTGGTGAGCTGAGAAGCCATTTAATATTCTCCCGTTTATTGTAGTTGCTCTGATCATTAACTTAGTAAAACGCCGCAAGACAGGTCAGCAGGAAGAGCCATTACCAACTGCTGACTGAGGCTATATATGCTGGTCAGAGTCATATGTCAGACTGCTTTCACGATAAGCCAAAAAGGGTTTCCATTTAGAAGAGTGATTAAGCAAATTTTTGAATTGGAATATAATGCTGGTTTGAAAAGAAATTTTACAGGGACCACAGGGCAAATGTAGACATGAACAAGTCCAGCTTTTGGAGGTCTACTTTTGTATAGTTTTAAACTTTTGGAGGTCTACTTCATCCCCCAGGGGAACCCACAGGAACCCTACATCCTGACATCTGAATGGATTAACTGGTCCCATACTGCTAATTCATGTTTTCAACACCATGCCCCATATCTGGGAGATGTGTCTGATTGATGCTATCTCCATCTGCCTCAGTGCCGGAGGTGGAGGCCGGAGAGCATTCCGGGACAGGCGTGCTTCTTTCTTTTTATAATTACTGTACAGTATTTGTCCGTCCGACAGCTGCATCTGCACAGGCCAGCTTGATGAGGTGGATTTGGCCACGAACGCAGAGCCCGCTGGCACGGCGACTCAGAGAGAGTGTTTCAGATGGGGCTTTAGGAGAGGTGGGACGGGGGAGAGAAAGACATATCTGTCCCATGCTGAGTGCTGAGTTCTCTATGGTCCTTTGTTCCCTCTGGCCTAGCAGGAAGCCAAACACTCATGGGACTAGTTTGGCTCTGTGATTGTAGGAAAAAAAAAAAAACACCAACTCTTCCTGGCCTGGCTCGGTTAGTATTGTTGTGTGTTAAAATTGCTCACATACAGCAATCTAGAATACATTTAGATGCGCATAGTAATAAGTGTAATGACAAATGGTTGATCAATCTTTACTATTTCACGGTGAGATGAATTTAACACGGCTTTTCTATCATGTGGACGGTTCACCTAAGGACAGGGTAGCCTCCATAGTTCTACTCTGGCATATTAATGTTAAAGCAAAGGGACCCCCTGCATCCTCCATTACCACATCAAGTCCTATAAAACCACAACAGTTGACCTTAAGCCATACTCCAGAAAGCCCTGGGCCATTCACAAATTTAAAAAAAGCTCACCAGGGATTGAGCTTCAGGGTACATGTCAAGTTTGCAACATCAGCACAAAATACTGTATAAACAAGCAGAAAGCTGGTGAACCTGACTCCACACAATTTCACTCCCATGCCTGGAGACAAATCAGTCCTCTAGACATGCAGTCATATGCCTGGTTTAGAAGAGAGCCCTATTCAGAGGAGAGCCGCGCACACAACCTGTGGGAATTAACTTTTACCCCTTTACTATACTTTAACCATACTTCCTGTGTAGCTCTCCTTGTTTTTGGGAGCAGCCAAAAAAAGAGGATGATTCTATACAGTTCTTCTTTGAGTAGCAAAGCAGACTGCCAGGTGATACAGTCAGAAAACTTTCCCAGGCTGAGCCTTGGATATATGTTTCAGTCATAAGAAAACACTTATCTGATCAAAGTTATAAGTTTCAAGAGCAATATGTGATGTAAAGCTAATGTGGGATTTGGGCTGCTCTTAATTTATTATCCTCTCAACTCAGTCGTAGTAACAGAGACTTGCTGAGCGAATATCCACTCCTGCCTTTCTGCGTTTAAGCTCTTTGTCTCTCTTGCGTCTGATACCTGAAATTCCTCGGCGAGCATTGTGATCATTGCTCCTAAGAAAATCGGCGATAACAGCAAAACAATAATTCAGCGCAGGTGCAGAGTACACCTAGGGGATTTTGACAGGTCCCAGCAGCGCTGGTGGTGTGGTTTGTCTGGAGTGGGAGTGAAAGCAACCAGTGATCCATGATTAACATGGAAAACTCCCACTACAACCACAGTTTCCTCTGAGAAATGGCTGTGTGGCTATGTACAAAGCCTTGAGTCAACAAGCCACATAACCGCCAGCCCTATTAGTCACCAGGAAAATGGTGGGGCCGATATAAGCAGAGAACCTGTACGTATGACCAGAACACTGGGCGTTTTTCTTTTTCTTGTAGTAATACGAGTGAATTACTTGTGAGGAAATTCAAACAAAGAACAAGTGTTGATGACACAATGATCTAACTTCGTTTCATCCAGTACTTCCAATATTAGTGGCATTTAAACCCAAAGTTATATTTCCTACCTGACTGCATTGAATCATTTTTTGTGAAAACACTGAATCTGACAATACTGAACGACTTTATGTTGTACATTTTGAGCACATCATAGTGATTATTAATCAGATTTATTGTATTATATGTTTTATACTTATTCTAACAATGATAATAAATTTGATTAAATTACTATTAGCATTGTGGCTGCAATCATTCAATATAATCAGTGTGATCACTTTGCTTTTCAGTGAAGTGTGGTGGGGCTACGCCCACATTGTCTGCCTATGAACAAGAGCTTTTAGCGTTCACTGTAACAGTCAAATTATTCCACACCCCCTTCACTAATTTGCCACACTGACACTACACCATTCAGAACTGTTTGGACAGGGACAGGTTTCATAATTTTGACTCTGTGTGCCACCACAATCTAAAATTAAAGAATAAAACTCCTGCTACGCTATGTGGAGCACCACGGTGGTTTGGTGGATTCGCACTGTTGCCTTACTGCAAAGAGGTCCTGGGTTTACCTCCAACCATTTGGGCTTTCCGTGTCGTGTTTGTAGGTTCTCTCTGACTATTCCTGCTTCCGCATGCAGTCCAGCTACATGCATTTGGTGGGGTTTGGTTAATCTAAATTGGTGTGAATGTGAGAGCGAATGGTTGTCTGTCTCTCTTTATTAGACCCATGCAGAGTGTACTCTTGCCTTATGGCTGCTGGATAGGCCCTGCAATGGATAAGTGGAAAACGATGGATGACAATCAAATATCAACTGAAGTGTTGACTTTAATTTATGGGGCTGATTTTCTTCTCACATTAAACAGTAAACTTTGGACAAATAAAACTATAAACTCCACATCAGGTCTAGAAATCTGCCTTTTTTTCAATATCAGAAGACATTATTCTCGGCCAAAAACAAATTATAGGGCCTGTTTCTGGTGGGTTTCCATCCCACAGTTCAAATATATGTGAGGTTAATTGGTTTGTACGTTTCTAAAAGGGTTCACATTGTACGATGTCACTGCACTGTGTAAAACTGAGGTTCAAGTATAATCTCAGTAAGGTACAAACCACCATGTTACAGAAGGGTTAACTAGCAGTACCATCATGGGCACCACCATGTATCACTATAGGTAGAATAATGTACTTTCTTTTGCTGAAAGTGTGTCATTTATTTGCTAGTGTGAAAGTCTTCAGACCTGAAGTCTAGTCTAAACATAACGGCTTGAATTCTATGTGGTATGAATTGCAGCTTTGTTATCTATGTAGCTGCCGACACTGGCCCCGAGTCAGATCATGTAACAGACCAGAGAGAGATGACCTTTAGAGGGGTAACCTGCATGCAGCATACATCCTGCTCTACCCAGCTCTGTTTCCTGCAGAGAACTGATGTCAGAGGACGGCAAGGCAGTGGAGATTATATGAAGGACTCATAGGTGGTGGTGGTGAATACGCCCTTTACACATGGTCACCACTGGCCCTGACCTTCATACTAGGGGCCAACTGTGATCTACAGGACCTCATGCTGACATCCCACCACAGACATTACAAGAAACACTGAACTGCATTTGTTCTACAGGTCAGAGGAGGAAGCAGTTATTGGCTTGCCAGTTACATATACGATGTGCTGAGTTTTACGTTTTATGGTTAATCCCACAAAACAGGCAGTTAGGACATTTGGGACAAAACTGAAGAGGTCGGAGGAGAGGCTTAAGACTGAAGACAGGAATACAGAAGGAGGGAGTATGACAAGGAATTGTGCTTCCCAGAATCCCACAGCAAAGGAGGCTCCTCATATGTTTTGTCCATCCCACCAAGACCTTTATTTTATGCTGCCAAGCATAAATTCATTCAGTGGGGGTATTCATGGTGCACTTTATTCTCAGCCCCCCCCACAAAAAAAGGCAGACAACCAAAGAAACAGTTTTTCTTGATGGAAGAATTTATCCCCATGGATGAGGTCATTTCTAATAAATAAGTTGAAAAGAAGTTAAAAAATATGTGATAAAAATAATTTAGATAAATTATTCATAGTCAAACCTAAATCAACATAAAGACACGTGGCCATGAATAGAAGGTGAGGGTCTTAACTGAAGAGAAGACATGTGAAAGGTTTTAAAATATTCCACATTTTTTGGCAGATTTGATTTATTCTACTTCATAAATATTCAAAGAGGAGAAGGAAATGCAGAGAGATGAGGAGAAAATTCTAAGACCTTAACTTGGCTGGTCATGAGATCGGACAGATGCTGAGCTGCCGCACAAACAGTTAAGCTCTGTTGATAAGCACGCATTTGGCATACTGTATATGATGCTGGCTACCTGGCTGCCTGTACAGATGTAAAGACATTTGGCTTATTTGGCTTAGTTAGGCTGAACATCTGAATAGGTAACTGAATAAACAATTTTTACAAAATGAGCTAATAATGAGCTTAATTTTGTTTTTCTTCTAAACAAACTTAAAGAGTTTTTTTGAGGAGAAAAAAAGCTAGATGGAAGCTTAGAAATTAACAGAATACTGTGACTTGCAACAAGAAAACATAAAATTTTGCATGAAAAAAAAAACATACTTTTGACCCATGCATGAGCTTAGGAGAAGACTGTATTAAATTGATATGGATTAACAGGGATGTGTAATAGGAATGGACTGTACACTGAACCATCCTGGAAGACACAGGGCAAGCAGTTTCAAAAACCTGGCTATCACCATCCACCAGCCACATCAACAACAAAGTGGGATACAAGAGTGCAGAAGAGTAAAAGCAAGCCGAGGTGAGAGGAGCTTTGAAAGTTGGGAAGAAGTCACTGCAGCTCTGTCAGATGAATCTGGTCCTTTTAAGAAAAAAAGGGTGATAAGTGTAAATTTTTTGGCCAGTTCTTAAAAGAAGTCTGACTGCAGAGTAGTCATACGTAGACTGTAAGATGAACTCCTGAGTCTTGCAACAATCCAGCTGCTTCACAAGGTGAGAATACCTCCAGAGTGATGTTTGACTCTTAACCTTGAGTAATATTACATTATAACATTATGATAAGGTATTTTGAATCCCAAAATAAATTATTTTGTGTTGTTTGCGCATAACAATGCTCAAGTGAAGCCTCAGTCACACCTGTCGGCGAACATCTGGAAACCTCCAGTCACTAAGGAAAAATGTGCATTCTCTGACCAGTTGCGAGTGATTGCTGGAGGTCGCTGCCAATTGCTGTAAAACCGGTACAACCCCATTCATACAGGCCTAGAGACTAATCAGTGACTCCCTGGCAACTAACCATCACTAGGGCAACGTCTGCATTACACAACTGGTTGGCAAGTGGTTGTTGTTGGTTGCTGGTAGTTGCTAGTAGTTTTCCCTGAAAACAAGTGTTGGTTGCAGCAGTAAGGCAAAACTTTTACTGTGAAGTTCTTCATTTCTACAGCTTGAAAAGTACATGCAGACAAGTCTGTGTCTTCCATGCAATCTCCTAGTGACCAGAGTAATCACAAGCGCACCTTCTTTCCAGCTAGCAACTACTCACCAACTGGGTGGGGAATGCATTTTTTTTCCCTAGACAGGAAGTTGGCAGGAGTTCACCAGCTACACTCTAGGCCTGTGTGTCTGAGGCCTAAGTAATTTCATATTTTCTTATTTATTATATAACACAATTAAAAACATAAATGGAAAACCAAAGAAAATAAATATTTTAGTCAAGTGTTGACATCCTAATTTCTTTCATGCAATGGCAATTTGAAAGATGATGTTGCAACATTCTCTATTTGGTTACTGAGTAAATAGTTAAGTAAAAACACTCTGTAACAAACTTACCAAACCACAATATGAATTTCGGTTACTCAGTGCCTAATCAAAAAAAGCCTGAGTCCAGACGCAGAAGTTTTGCTGGCCTGCCGAAAACTAAGGAAAGTATCAGATTCTCAGAGATGTTGACAAACCTCAGCCGCAGACACTACACTTTCCCTGTCTGCCGCCTCCTGACATTTGCGCACAGTTGGGCTTCAAAGCTGAGTATTGACTGGACAGTGAAAAGGCCAAGCAACGTGTCTGGACAGAAGAATTACAACAGATCCGACTACAGTATATCCTGGAACTTCATGTTACCTTGTTGACTTTTTCTCTTGTTATCATTGTTTTTGTTCTTTCCCTCCTTGTTTGACTCATTCCTTTTCTACACTATTTCTTACTCTTGGCGCCACTTGACAGGCAGGGTTAGTAACAGGGTGCTGCTGACATAACAAGCCAACCCTGCTCCAAGTAAGACATATATAGTACCTCACACCTTTTGTAGTAGAAAAATTACAGGAGACTGGCTGGATGCTGCATGCACCGGGAAGCTGCTATCTCAGTATATAAGTGAGGGCAAGGCCAGCATGATCTATCTCAGCCTGAGCATCTGTCCTCCCCACTCCAGTCTTCTTACTCTTTCATTGAGCCTTGGCACCAGTCTTTCTAGCTTACTCTCACTCTCTGTGACCTCACGTTGCTCACGCTTTCCTGGCTTTGAAAACAGTGGAACCTCAGCCTGATATATGAAACCGAGACTTGCATCCACCACTTCTCCAGAGGGAGCACTGTTCCACCCCTGAAAGATCATTCTAGGCTGACAATGCAGAAAACCTGCAACAGTTCACAAGGGCTAAGCTTTAAATGTGAATCATACAAGCACTCAAATAGCTTCCTGGAAGTGTTCAGAGTCAAGTATTCTAATAACTATTTGATTAATGTTTAAATGAAGACATTTTACAATCTTGGCCGAAGCGTTTATCCTGTTCAGAAAATGACAGAGAAATATGTTGGTCACAACAACTAATGCTTGGAAATTTGGAAACTTAATAGCACTTCTTACAAGCAGTTAGTCAGCTTCGGCAGAAACACGACAGTGAAAAAGTCATAGCTGGGGTATTCGTGATTCAGAAACACTGTCGGCTTCGAACAATGTTGAACCTGCAGCCGAGTCTCACTATTTATCCCAGATCAGTGAGTCAGGACGCAAATATGTCCTGTGAGTCAAGAACAAAGCAAACATATGCATAGCAACTGTGCAATCTTCAGAAGTCTTGTATTGATTAAAAGATTTACTATGACTTCAAGATAATTGTTTTAGGAAGGAGGATGGGAAAAAAACTCTTTTATGAACCATCTGCCAAAACATTTCGTTGAGTTTTATTGTGCTACCACAAACACGTGCATAGTTCATCCAGCATAATTCCATAATACTAGCGAAAAAGCCCAAAAAGACACAAGACGCTGGCAATTAGCAAGAGGAGCGCCATAAATGTCAGACATAATTGAGAATTTTTCAGTGGGCTGGTGGAGAGAAATTACCCAAATGACAAATTGGCCAAAAAAGGAAATGATGACCTCAGTGCCCAAACGAATTATGGCACTTAAACTGACTTTGAGCGGATTAGAAAAGCACTGGGCCCAAGTCCAAAGTAGAGCACAATTTGACAAGATAAGTTTGAAGCTGTAAGCAATAAAAATCCATCAAAATATTCCCGGAAACAATTACTCCATTTCAACATCATTGACCAAAAATATGGCTCTAGTCATGGTAAAGTGATTAATCAAACCAAAAAGCTTTTTCCAACAAGATTGGAACTAAAACAGTCAGTCATCCAAGCCAAGAAACTATTAAGCCTGTCTGATTAGCAGTCTTTGGAGAATTTGCTGAATGCACTGTGAAAGAGGCCTTCATCTGAGCAATTATTAGCTGGATACATTATAGTCGCAAAGTTATTCCAATAAATCCAAGAACACACAGAACTGGTCAAAGCTTAAAGAAAGAAAAGAATCTCCTTGTACTATTTTAAGAGCAAATAGCATGGGTTAATACTTTTGTATCATACACCACGTTAGGTTTTCCTGCCTTTTACAGATTTAACTTAATACTTTTCAAAGCAAGTCAGAAAATTTATACTTGCTTTATTTGATATTTGTTCTACTTAGTGTGTATTAAGGATTTAACATATGAACCCAGTCATCTGGCTTGATTTATAACAATGGTAAACATATCCAGCACTAAAGTTGTTGGTAATGAACTGCTGTTTGTTCATGAGCCTTTAGATAAATTCTAATAGCACAATGTGTCGATTTTCTGTAAGCCTGTCTGTATGAGAGTAATTGTAGATAGAATAAATATCTGAAAAAAAAAGCAGGTTGAAATCTTACTCTTTATTTGCTCAGATTAGTTTTTTCACATTCTCAGCTCTCTGCTCAGTTCAGCTACGGTTCCTCTGCTGTTCTGCACAGCCAGCAACCTGCCCGGTTCTCCATGTGTCCATAATCTGCTCTGTCACGTCTCAATATTCCATCTGTGTCCCGTTCAGCCTCAAATAATTATTCGTCTTTTATCTAACTACAGTCTGCTAGCTGCTACATGAATGACAACAGGTGGCTGGTAACTGCTAATAGTAACACGGCTAACGTTAACATGTTAACACTAAAGATAACGGTTTAATACTTCAGTGTTGTTGATATGGTACCTTTACTGACCTCTGAAATCCCTCGTAAAGTGTTCAGTGTTATAAACATTAACGACTTCAGCTTTTCGTGAGCAGAGGAGCTTTGTGCATGTCTGTCTGTAGCAGTGCCGTGAAGTTGTGAGTAAGGTAGAAGATGCAAAGATGGCACTGTTGGCATCAATACTGCCGCAGGAGTATCTTAATAACCGAATATCATTTGTTTTGTGGGGGGATAACCAACCTACTAGCCACTGCATCACCGTGTCCCATGAATCACTGTCCTGAAGGGAAATAAACTAAAGTGACAAAATCATTTTTTGTGCCAGGCTTGCTTTTAAATTCCCTGTAACATGAGAGTTAGTCAGAGCTCATTCACAAGTCTCCAGTGGACAGTTATGAATTCACATTTTTTGGCTTTTCTCATTTTCAGCTTTTAAAAAAAAAAAAAAACTGATATAGAACATTTTACACTTTATTGCACTTTTCAGTAAATCTAATGAATGAAATAATAAGTTATTGCTAGTTTGTTAGCTGTTAGCTTGCAAACCATGAGTAGTACCTGCTGTATGTCATAACTTTTCCAGTGTGGCAGCCCTCAGTTTCTAGCTGAGAAAAGGCTTTAGTCTTCTGAGCACTGGCAAAGCTATGGGCTATTTCTGCCTAAAATAAGAAGAGTTAGGTAATCACTTACGCAGTGTGGGCTGGCTGTCTTGTAGTCGAAGGTCGTGTGGTCTTGGCCTTTGTGGTATCAATGGCGTCTCTTTCTGAGGGCCTTTTCTGTGATTGGTCTTTCTGGAAGGGGTTGGTGCCAGGTTGAACACGCCTCAGAGCGCCTCTATCGCGGATGTACACCTGTTCTGGAGCCACCTCTTCACAGCGGGCACCCTGGAAGCCTGAGCGACACACGCAGGTATGTGGCCGGCTGCATGAGCCACGGTTTTGGCAGGGGGGCTGACAGTCAGCTGAAGAGAGACCACAGATGGAGATCAAGTTATCAGCAGGTCAAGTCAAGGCATGTACCCCCTGTGTACGAAAGGGCAGAAACAGAAAAGGCTTTGCCTGAACACAAGGGTCGACTTTAAATTGATTTAATCGAGGGGCCATTAGTTTCACTTTTTAACCAAGTTGCTTCTATTCCTTCAGCAGAGCCCCGACCTAAGAGCCTGTAGGGGCTGTCAAGCACAATTTCTCTTATGTTTTAAACTAACCTGTTTAGTCTAAATGTATATAATCACTTACATTAAATCCTTACCCAATTTCTCTCTGAGTTAAAGCCTTTAAGACAAGTTCATGGCTCTTTCCAGTGAAGCTGGTATTTCTTTAAACAGAACTTTCCTAAAAAGACCTTTTGTCTCTGATCTAGAGTCCAGTATGTGCGTTCGCTATAGCACAGCCAGTTCAAAAAGGTAATAAAAGAAAGCAGTCATAAAAAATGAGCAAATAGGAAAAACTGTACAGGAGGCCAACTGCAAATATCTGACACTTCATCAAAGAAATGTCTTGTAAAGCTGAAAAACAAACTAAATCTG
Organism: Oreochromis aureus; assembly: GCF_013358895.1. Taxonomy (NCBI): domain Eukaryota; kingdom Metazoa; phylum Chordata; class Actinopteri; order Cichliformes; family Cichlidae; genus Oreochromis; species Oreochromis aureus. The sequence goes on along the minus strand of NC_052960.1, from coordinate 21,215,886 downwards.
ATGGGGCTTACGGTACTTAAGAGATGAATGTGTGCATAATATTTATCAATAGTCTAAAAATACAAAGTACTGAGGTTATTTCATGGTCATGGAAAAATAATCTATGTCACTCTACAAGCCCACCCACATCCTCCAGACACTTCAAATACTGAAAAACACTGTGGCACGCAACTTAAAGGAATTCTGACTGATACTAATATTATACTGATATTTTGGGGTGGAACTTGAAACCAATTTTCAGCAATTAAAAATTTTTGATGCTTTAATATTTGAATGTTACAGTTTTATCAGGCAATTTTCTTGACATACATGCATACAGTACTGTGCAGGTCTCAAGCTATCCCGCTTTTCTTTATATTTTGCTACAAAAATACAAAATGGGTTCAGAGATTTTTAGAAACATGCAGACTTATAAATGGAAATACAGAGTCTGCACAATTCTAACAAGCTCAAAAGTCAATGTTTGGTATGACCACCTTAATTTTTCAACACAGCCTAAACTCTCTTATCCAAGCTTTCTTGCTAATTTTGTTTAAATAGTCTTCAGGAATAGTCCTCCAGACTTCATGAAGGACATTTAAAGGTCTCCTTTCAGTGTTGGCTGCATTTTGTTTCATTCTCTGTCATGACAATCGCACATTGCTTCAATAATGTTGAGGTTCAGGTTCTGGGAAGGCCAGTCCATGTTTTTCTATCCAGGTATACTTTTACAGCATTGGTACTGTGTTTGGGATCAGTGTCAAGCTGAAAACAGAAGCTGTTGCCCATCAGAAGCTCCACGACACAGCAGCCTCCACCATGTTTTACCAATGGCTGGAGACATTCCCTTCCTTAAGAACAGTGTTTGACAGCCACACTTCCACTGACACTATTTCTCATGAGCCTTCTTAAGGAAATGACTTTCAAATAGACTGTTCTTTTAGGCCTAATACTTCCTGTTTTGTCACTTGCCCAGTTTCCTCAGACTTTTTTAAGGGCACACTGCACACTGTGCCAAGACATGCCAGTCTTTGCTCCCATTTCTTTAGCCAAATTACCCTGAACTCTGGTCAAGACTCAGTCCTGTCTATTGCACATATGATGTATTAAACACAAACAAATCTGCAATAACTGCTTATTAGCTTTCCAGAAGTGTATTTCATGGACTCCTTAGCAACTTGCCGTAAAGATGCTACCACAATGATTTGCATACTCTGCTACATGTGCTACAGACAGCGCTCAGTGGAGGCAGCCCTGCTCAACCTTATGTGGTGATGTCAAAATTCATTTTCGAATTGCTCCACAAAGTTTTCATATTGACTGTACCGTACAATATTTATGTTGATACCAATATATCTGTGGTATACCAATATCGAGCAGCTCTAATTTACAGATAATAAGCTCTCAATCTCGGGATACGAATGTATGCAGTTGACGGCCCTCGAGGATTCATGACATTATCCTCAAACACTAAATCGAGCCACTGGTCTGTAGTGGCTAAAGCAAACAGCGGCGCTCTGTCAACATGGCTATGGAATGCTATTGACACAGATGCTGGAGTGGACACTGACAAATCACAGGCAGGAACGCAGCCACAGCTCTTGGCAGCGAGGAGCGCTGGCAGTCAGATGGACCCCACCGGGTGCGAACGGCGCCCTACCTGCTGCACACTTCCTGTTATTGCAATACTGGTATGACTTTGGACATTTTATGTTTCCTTTTAGTCTTGAGCGAAAGCACAAGAGGACCCCGAGGATGCTGTTTCTGATGACAGGAGATCAAACTGACAGGAGGAAACATGACAGCGCTGTGTCACACATTTACTTTCAAAGATAAGATATGAGTACCAAATCTGCGTTTGTAGCTCTGTATTTTGGTTTTCACATTAGAGCCCTTGAATAGTTAATTGAAAACCACTACATTATGCATCGTCAGGCTGTGGTATGATCAGAAATCCTAACAAATTGCGGCTTAAATATCAGACATTCACCGCTCTTTTCAGTTTCATGGTGGAGCACATTTTATTTAGACCACCTAATTCATTTCTTTTTAATTACTCTGAGGAAAATGTACACCCCATTTGATGAAGTGTACACATGGGAAGAAATGTGGTTGTAGATTTGTATGACTTGGTATGTGATCCGAATTTTCCATCATGGGATAAAACAGGGATTGTCTGAGCTCTACTTGGCAAGAATCAAAATACATCATCTAACTAAAGCACGGGCTGGCTGGATGCCACCGTCTTGTCCGGAGTCTGCTTAACCTCAAGTTTGTGGATGAAGCAGTGGATCAACTAGGCCACAGATTCCCGGGACATTATGCTGGAGGGACAAACTAGGTATAATCAAACTGTATTCTTCAAATAAGCTTTTAGAAACAAAATGACCAAAGTGCACGGAGAGAAAAATAACCGATTCACGGCTGGCTTACGATGAGATATGTTCAATCGCGTGACCCGTTTTCAGCTGCGAGGCGCATAATTGACACCAGACAAACAAATGCTGCCTGTGCTGACAGCAGCACAGGCAGGTCAGTGACTCTGGACCTGACATATGCCCCATACGAACCGCACATAGGCTGTGACGCCGTATCTGTGGGTATCTGTGTTGTCTCTGTGCCCTGCCTCTGGGCTGTTGAGCACATTGTCACAGTAATTGCTGCCGTCCAGATTTGTCTTGCACATCATTAAAACTAATTGCCTCGCATTCCATCCATTTCACAAATATGCGCAGCAATTATTACTTTGCGAGAGTAATAATAAAATGAGAATCCATTGGAAATAAAAGAGGAGAAATGGCAAACATTCCTGGCATTTGCCGCTTCAGCCTTAATTATGAGTGAGGCAGACGGGCCAAGTTTTTGGAGTTCGTGTCCACATCCAGTCATCTGAAAAGAGGAGGGCTGCTGGACGGGTATCGAAAGCTTTGATCGATGAGCGCAAACACGCTGATCCGCACACATGAGAAATGAACACGTGGAGGAAAAAATCTTTAGTCTTTAATGTCCAAGTGGCATCTTCAAGGAAGTGCTTGACAGCTACGGTTAAAGCAAATCTCCGTCCAAAATTCACTCATGCAGTGAAGAAACGCTTTTCTTTAAATTGCTTCATTTGGGAAAGTTCTTGTTTGCATAATAACTCCTCACCAATATAAAAGCAATGCCAGGGGTTTTACTGTTTATAGTTTCTTTATTGGGTTACAGTTACCTCATAACTTCAGGTTTGCATGTGCACGTAAGTCAGACAGATTCTTGTGCCTCTTCCTCTGGTCTCTCATTTCCAGCTCAGCGCTCGTTTCCAGCGCATTACAGTCCACCAGAGATTTGCCTTCCCTTCTCTCTGATTCAAAGTAACACAACCCATTAAATCTTTACAGTCCTTTCATTCTGCAAAGGGTGACCTGAAACCATATCTGACACAATACAAACTTGTAGAAAAATCTCCTCGCTTTTTACAGGTCAGAAGAGCAAGCAAGAGGTAACCTGACATTTCTGAAAATAATATTGGTATTGAAAGCCTAATCACAATAATCTCGGGAAGGACCCGCTACAGGCTGAGAGCATTATGCACCATTATGAGATTTAGAGGCTGAAAGCTGCTCTCTTAGTACAATATGATAAAGGCCTCGACTACAAACCCTGAATCTCAGAGGCAGGAAGTTGGAAAATAAGAATGAAAGTGGAATTTAAGCAACTTGCTGCAAGTTTGCAATCTCCGTCCACATGCATGCAATGTTAGCGAAGAGGCTCAAGATTCTGAAAGTCATTCAGAGCATCGCAGGCATGAGTAAAAATCTTGTGACTCAACATGTAGTGGGGTAAACCTCATGTGATGACAGCAGGAGGCTCTTTTTAGGAGTCACCACAGAACCTGACAGATCTCATGAAATAGGTCAAGTGTTCAGGATTGCGGGGGGCCACGGTGAAGAGACAAGCTTCAAAAAATTCCGCTCATCTGGACTTGCTGTCCACTGAAGAAGTAAGAATTGGTCTATTGAGCAGTTAATACAATTGACCTTCAATGCTAACCATTTCAAGTCAGTGTTAATCTCTCCGCAACATGTGATTTCCACATGGCTGCTGGAGCGAGTGCCATCATTTCATGCTTTCCCCGAATGCTAACTTTGCTGTCTATACCCAAACTGCTGTTACTGTAACTTTGCAAGCCTTCATTAAATGCTCATAAACAAACATCTCTATTTTTATAATCAAAACCATAGGGGGAGTGCGCCTGACGCTGTGTGACTGATCCCATATTTTCTCTTTGTGGTGAAGCTTACAAGGGTAATATTTCACTAAATTAAGGTGCTTCTGTCATAGACGTGCAGTTACAGTCACAATGTGGCTTTTTTTCTTTGCTTGTTCGTTCCAGTACAGTAGTTAAAAGCTTTTCTTTTCCTAAATCTGTGTGTGTGTGGAAGGGGGGGGGGATTTGTTAACCTACATCTGACCCATGACAATGTATACATTACTTTTAGCCATGCTGCTGTGTGCCTCTGCCACGCCCCTCAATCTCCCACATTCAGTCCCTAATGGGCCACATGCTGGGCCAGTCTGTTGAGGATATCTGGATCTGGGGGGGGGGGCATGCAACAAGTAAAGCTGACTCTGTGAGACGTGGTGCTCTCCAAAAACCCACAAACCCCATCCTCGTGAGAGATCACAATCCCAACAACTTCCATATGGTCTTTAAGCAGGAGGGTGCTGTGATATATGGTTGGCTATGGGCTGTGGCCTCAGTGAGAGTGTGTGTGTGTCGGTGTGTGACTGAAGGAGAGCGGTGCTTGCTGTTAATGTTCATCTGTAAGTGTCACTCAAGCTCAGGCTTGCTTCTTGGGGTCGCTGAACGATCTACTTCAGCAGATGGACTTCTCGCAATATGATGTCACGAATAAAGTGTGGCGTGCTAATGAAGAAGCTTTGTGTGACTAATTGCGCTCTCCCTCTCGCCTCTCTATTTAATTCTTAGCAGCTTATGAACGATGATAAACAAAAGAGGCATTTTACAAGGAGATGTTTGGGTCCAGACACTGAACAGTACATAATTTTCACCACACTTTTGTCTGTGGTAGCAATTAGAAAAACATGTGGTGTAGGAGGCCAAAACAGGGCCCAATTGCAACCTACAAAGAGAAGCACCAGCTGGACTGGAGAAAACAGCAGTCCTGGTTTGGGAAGACAAACTGAGAGCAGGCTGTCCAGTGTCTATGTTAATGATGGGGTCTGGGACAGTGGGGTGTGTATTGATTACAGGAGCTGTCTAACAGGCCATAACTCTCTACAGGACTGCCAAAGGAGTGTCATGCCCCAGAAGTGTAAACTGTGCAACCCTCACAAATCCACACATATGACACATGACGTCAACAGAAACACAAGCATCCTAAAAACCTCTTCCTGTTTTTGTAAAACAAAGAATAGAGCTATGTTGGCCAGGATCTCACTGGTATTAGGTCTGTTGTCAGTTAAAATTCACTCCTTTAGAGTATTAATGAGTCTTTTTTTATTTTATTTGAATGACTAATCAGTGGAAACACAGTGTTTCTTTAGTGTGATTTTATTCCTGTATGATATTTATATTAGTCTTTATCTTCATCATATTGGTATATTACATACAATATGATACATATTGGGAACTAAATTCTTAGTGCTCTACATTAAGGGGATCCTGGAAATCCCATAGAAGCTTCACATTTACACATTTTCCTATCATCAGTAACTCTTCCGCTGCCAATAATAAATAAAATATTCTCATTTTGCACAAAATGGACAAACTAGGTCACTTACACATTACAGGAGCTCCTCAGACATGGAAGGCCATGCCGTGAAGCTCCCAGCACACAGTTTCTGTGCTGACGTTAATGCCTGAGTAGGTTTGGAGCTGCTCATGAGTCAGCAGAGCCTCTGTGACTTTTACGCTCTGTAACTTTAGATAGTCTGCAACTTGAATTGCTGTGGTTTAGAGTTGCTGTGAATGCTTCCACTTTGCAATAACACCACTTACAATTGATTGTGGAAAATATGTAGGAGGGAATGTCATGAACTGACTTGTTGCAACGGTGGCATTTCATTACAGTACCAGGCTTGAATTCAGAGAGCTCTTTAGAACGACCCATTCTTTCACAAGCATTTGTAAAGGCAGACTGCATGGCTAGGTGCTTGATTTTATTCAGGCACCTATTCAGTGAGATTGAAAACACCTGAATTCAAAGATTGAAAGGTGTGGCCCGGTACTTTTATCCATACAGTGTGTAGGTGGCATGTGTGGACAAGGGTACAAATCACAATAACACTAATGTGCAAGTCCAGATTCTTCATTTCAGCATATGTTTCCTCAAACAGACCAAAGATTTGATTTGATATGTCTTAATATGTCTAAGTATTGGGAGTCACAGACTTTTAAAAAATAGAAAGTGATGCAACAAATGTGCTGAAGTAAAGATGGCGGACCTACATTTCGGGGAACTGTTTTGGAGGTCAGAATACACGTGTATGTACTTGTTTCTTTGCCAGCTGCTTCCCACATGTTATAACAAAGATGAGCATTAAATGCATTTCACACATAAGATCAGGTTCAAATATGAAGTGCTGTGATGAATAAATAGACAAAGAAGAAGGCATGGTCTTATGCTTTTACGGTGAATGCAATTAATGAATTAATTTATGAAGAAAAGGCTTTGTAGGAAGGGATAACCATGAAATTTTAAACAGCAGGGTCGAGCCTTTACTGTACTGTCGGTGTTCCAGACAGGAAAGTTGTAATCCCGCTCAAGCTACCCTGGGGACATGATGGAATCAGAGAAAAATGTTGCTTGCTTTATTTTTTGCTTTGAGAGGAAAGTTACCTTGTGGTGGCAAAGGTAAAAACTGAGGGAGAGCGATTTTTCTGCATGAGGAGTTACTTTAGAGCCAGGATGGTGCTCTGAAGAGCACAGCAGGCCAAAGAAAGCTGGAAGGGAATCAAAAAGAAACTCCTTTCTACCACCTTACACTCTGTCAATCAACAACAGCCTAAGAGACTGAAAACAACTTTATTCCTCCACATGAATGAAGCACCTTTCATCTGCCCTCTCTAAGAGACAACAGGTTTAAATCAGGAGCCATCTGTGGGGTCACGCTCTCACTGTTAGCCATACTTGCAGCATGTTGCCATATGTATCACGTGCTTTTGTCAAAACACTGTGATGTATAGTGTGGTGAAATTAATTCTGCCGCACAATCCAAAAGCGTATGCTTCGGGGAGCACTACGAGCTGGGGGTATAAAGAACGGTAGTTCCTGTCAGTGCTGCAGTTACCCTTTCCCCACTGTTTCCTGCCCTTAAGTATTCTATATTGTCCCATGCATTCACTCTGTGTGTGGCAAACCATGCCATTAATCTGATTAGTAAAACAGCCATCAACCTTAGAAGCCAGAACAACCCAGCACAACTTTAGTGCGCTCTTTTAAAGCGATCCTTTTCAGCACGCAGACTGAAATATTTCAACAGCAGTTGAATAAATCTCTATTTCTTTTTCTTAAATAAAGAACATCTGTCTTCTCCCGTCTTCTCTGCTGCCATAATGAGGTGTACACTGTTCAATTTTAAGTGACATAAGTATTTGATGAAATTTTATAAAGATGTTCGTGTCCTTTTCCTTGTTGAGATTTTCTTAACATTTCAGTTTGGCTTTATGAGAAAATACCTCACCTATTTGTAGAATCCTACATGTTTTATGTTTTATGTTTAGCTCTAAATGAAATGCATATAATACCTGGTGATCATCGGCATAGCCACTCAACACATGAGTTCAGATTGGGACCGTACTTTCTCATATGTAGCACACAAAAGAAGATGGCCTTCCTTAGAAGTGTTCTCTCTGCTGGAAATACTCAGTTTTGTTGAGGAACAGGATGGAGCTCAGACGGCGCACACGGGATGTAACACATATGACGACCACTCGAATTCACAGGTCAGTTCTCACATGGTCATAAACGGACATCACACTGACTGCATGATTCTGGGCTAGGAAGCAGTGAATGTCCTGTGGTAGTGAGCTGCCCATTTGCATTGTAGCAAACAAGCTCAGGGCTGCAGTCGTCATGCTAACATTATCACTCTGTGCATATTAGCAGGACTGCTTTAGGTGCAGCCCGACAGAGCTTCTGTGGCTGCTACTAAACAAACTACAGTAAACTGCTTCCATTTAAAAAAAAAACAACAAAAAAAAAACGTGTGAGCAATCCGTAGTACCCTATCCACAAAATGATTTACTGCCAGCCACATGAGCGCAAAGATATGAGTGGAAAAAAACACAGTAATGTGATTTAAATCTACATTCCGGTTACAGGGGGCTTTAAAAGTTTGGGTTCTTTTTTTCAAAATGTGTTTTAAACCAAAACTTTAAAACAGTAATTTTACGCTGGTGTACAAGACATCTAATTGAGGGTTACTGTATTTATTCTAAAACATGCCAGCAGTTCAAACTTCCCCTCTAATTCCATATCTAAGTATCTCACTGTTTTGTAAATAGTGGTTATTTAGAAGCCAGTGCAACAGATTTGTCGGTACTAAGCAAACATGCTGCTTTCTCTCATTTTTTATGGCAATTACTGTTTAGGCAGCTGCACATCATCCCCATGGTTTACTACTTATTGATGTATTTAGTGAATGCCTTGTAGAGCTGTTGGTTAAAACAACACTTTAAACTGATGGAAATTCTTATGTTTTAGTTAGAGATCTGACCATGAACTATCTGCAGTTTTCCATCTGAGCACTGCAGATAGTCACCAGGGTGTTGACAGCACCGGTAATGGAGCACACTGTCTTATAACTAAGGCAAGGCTGCTGCTTGGCTATTGGTAGTGAAGCTACAATATGGGCTCCCTATGCTCCTTTTTTCTGTGCAACTGCACTTTTGATGAACAGATGTGAATCATCACACTGAGGAACTAAGTTTTAAGTGCTGACCCAGAAACAAGATTCCCCATTTAACTCACCAGGAGCTTCGATTCTTCTTACGAGTAAACAGATGGAAATATAGCCAAGCTTGCACCTGGCCTCACTTTACCAGCCAAACGCAACACACACACACACACATCTTTGGTTCTCAGCCACCATAAATAAAATTAATATTCTTTAGGTAAAACAGTGGTAGTAAAAGCCTATAAGCTTTCATCTGTAATAAAGGCAGTTAACTTCACCAGAAGCCAAACAAGTATGACACAGCAGAGGAAATGCCATGTTCTTCTCAATGATTCAAAGCCTTACACCAGAACTCACTGGCTATTTTTGGCACATGGAATTTGCTTTAATACATAAACAAGTCTGCTAACCATCAATCCTGAACTTGAAAACAGAGATAGTCAGCACCAAACCTTCCAGGATGTGGGCAGGACCGGGGATTTAGTGAACCAGATGACGATCTCTAATCAGACGCACAACCGAGACTGAGACGTCAACCTTTTAATAAACACGGCTCTTAAACGTAAAAATAGGCGCACTCCCGGGACGACCTGTGATCCAGTTCCTGTCACATGTTTTCTCTGACCTCAACGCAACTGAACAAGGAGGTATTGTGAGGAAAGCGTGATTCTAGACACTCAATACAGCCTCAGCCGCCACTTCGTATTAGACATTACTTCAATCCCTTCAGCAAAAATTTCCTAGACACAACTCAGCCACGTTATGTTTTTACTTCTTGCTCCCGCCCGGCACGTTTGTTCCTTTTCTTTCCCCCACTGTGAAGATGTTTTCTCAGGTTGCCCTCTCCCAGTAAAGCAGGCTGGATCTCGGGCAAAGACGAAGTATAGATAGCCTGAGCTTGTTTTCCTCCACGGAGGTCTTCTACGTGGGGGCTTCCAGTCCGCGCTCCAGTCTGGGGCCTTTATGTTGGCACCTTGCCGGCTGTGGCGCTTCACTCAGCTGATGATAGCATAGCCTCCAGTCAGACCTGGGTCAGGGCCAAGCCGTAAGAGGGTCCAGATGGTCAGACAGTCCCCTGGCCTGCTCAGATCCACCGCTTTGTTTAACATAGGGGCGCTAGGCTGAACCTGTTATTTTCTGGCAGATTAAAAGTATTTACTCTTTTAATTTAGGTAACTCCAGCTCCACATTAAATGTAATTTACGCCTTGGTAAGTGTGCCTTTAACTCTGCATTGAGGGAGGGGGAAATCAAATCAAATCTTCCCAAATCAAAAACCCTGGATTAACGGAGATGTTCGCACGGCGCTAGCGGCACGGAGCACCGCTTTTGCCTCCGCGAACACATCGGACTACAAACACGCACATTACCAACTCCGGAAGACGATCAAAGCAGCCAAACGTGAGTACAGGGACAGGGTGGAGCAACAGTTTGACAACCCTCGGAGTATGTGGCAGGGACTAAACACGATCACAGACTTTAGAGGGAAAACCAGCACACCGCAGACCACGGCCTCTCTGTGTGAGGATCTAAACGTATTCTACGCTAGATTCGACACAGCGAACACCAGGAGACCGGACAGTGTGCGCACCGCGGATGACGTCAGTGCGCACACTGTGTCTGAGGAGGATGTGCGGAGGTACTTCAGGAGAGTGAACCCACGCAAAGCTACTGGTCCGGACGGGATTCCCGGCCGCGTCCTCAAGTCATGCGCGGCTCAGCTGGCTGGAGTGTTCACACATATCTTCAACCTTTCCCTCTCTCTGTCTGTAGTCCCAGCCTGCTTCAAAATGGCCACCATCGTCCCTGTACCCAAATCCTCCACCATCTCATCATTGAACGACTGGCGACCTGTAGCCCTGACCCCATCGTGAGCAAATGCTTCGAGAAGCTGGTCAGGGACTTCATCTGCTCCGCACTACCCGACTCACTGGACCCTCTACAGTTCGCATACCGCCACAACAGGTCCACTGATGATGCCATAGCCCTGACACTCCATGCTGCCCTGTCACACCTGGAGAAGAGAGACACGTATGTGAGAATGCTGTTTGTAGATTACAGCTCAGCATTCAACACCATCGTTCCTCGAAGCTGGACAGGAAACTGCAGGATCTAGGACTGAGCAGCCCTCTGCAGCTGGATCCTTAACTTCCTGTCTGACAGACGCCAAGTGGTCAGACTGGGCAGCACCACCTCATCCCCCATCACACTGAACACTGGTGCTCCACAGGGGTGTGTACTGAGCCCTCTCCTGTACTCACTCTACACCCACGACTGCACGGCCACTAACAACTCCAACATCATTGTGAAGTTTGCGGACGACACTACAGTGGTGGGTCTTATCACCAACGGTGATGAGACAGCCTACAGGGAGGAGGTCAGCGCCTGACCCACTGGTGTCAAGACAACCATCTCACCCTCAACGTCGCAAAGACAAAGGAGCTGATAGTGGACTTCCGGAGGTGCAGAGGAGTACACACCCCATCACCATCAACGGCGCCGCTGTGGAGAGAGTGAGCAGCTTCCGCTTCCTTGGTGTACATCTGGCTGAGGATCTTACGTGGTCAGTACACATAAACAAGACAGTGAAGAAGGCGCAGCAGCGCCTCTTCTTTCTCAGGAGACTGAAAAGATTTGGCATGAGAGCCCCGCATCCTCAGGACCTTCTATCGCTGTGCCATTGAGAGCATCCTCACTGGATGCATCACCACCTGGTATGGCAACACCACCGCTTACAACCGCAAAGCTCTCCAGAGAGTAGTGCGGTGTGCTGAACGGATAATTGGAGGTGAGCTTCCCTCCTCCAAGACATCTACAGGAAGCGGTGCCTGAGGAAAGCGGGAGGATCATCAAGGACTCCAGTCACCCCAGCCATAAACTCTTCAGACTACTTCCATCAGGAAGGAGGTTCTGCAGCATCCGGTCCCGTACCAGCAGACTGAGAGACAGCTTTTTCCACCAGGCCATCAGACTGCTGAACACGTCATAGACACCTCACCCTCACTACTGGAACTTCAACATTATGCACTCCATACTGTACATTAATGCCACTGTTTTGCACATACCTACCTCTGTATATTTTATATTTTATATATCTTATTTTATTGTTTACTCTATTTCATTTGTAAAACATGTATATACACACACACACACACACACACACACACACACACACGTGAAAAACATATTTAGTACACACATTCAGTAATGTATATACCTTTATATATGGTACATATATTTATTACTTTTTAGATTAACCATTTTTATATTTTGCTTGTTGCACGTTATTGTATTTTGCACAACTCTGTTGCTTGTGAAGCTTGCACACAAGAATTTCACTCGCATGTACTGTACCAGTGTACCTGCACATGTGATGTGACAATAAAGGTGATTTGATTTGATTTGATTTGAAATAAATGGAGGGAAGCTTTGTGTTGAGCACGAGGTAGGCAGATCTAATAAGAAGACTGCTGGAGCCAATCAGCTCGCTGTGTACCGGCTGAAATGTGTGTGAAACGGGCTTGCGTGTGTGAGGGGGAGATAATTAGCAGAAACAAAACAGAGAAAACAGTAAACAAGTCCAAAAAAAAAAAAAACATGGCCAGTTTTACTGCTAGATAGATGTCACTTTACAGTGTGGGTTTTACTGCGCTTGTAAAATTTAAAGATAACTTTTACTAAAAGAAAAGGTTTTCATTCCAACCTGTTATTTCTGCCTACAGCACAACATGCAAGGACCAAATGTGGAATGAGTTGCAGCAGTCTTACTTTAGGATCATCTGAAATAGCATGTCTAACAAATGGATTTTCTCCCATATATGCAAGCTAAAGAAAGAAACAGCAACACTGTTCGGGCTGAAAGGCGCTTTATCAGCCCGGGTCAGTGTTACATTTTAAAGAAGCGGCTCTGTATTCATTCACAGCCTGTGTCTTCTATTCCACTTTTAATTATCTGGCTATTCAATACTGCTGCGGTCGAATAAAAAGAAGCAGCAGTTCCACCCATAATTAAGGACTGCTGTCACAAAGACAGCCAAGTGCTAAGCGTCAGTAATTTCCAAGCGAGGGTCTTACATGAAAAGAAAAAGGCAAACACTGCATGATGAACATGACCATGGGGGCAATAACACTCAGGGAAAACTTTCATAGGGCAATTCCGCTTGACAGGATAGTCATTAGTAGCCATTTACTATGTTATTTTTCAGTCTGAGGGCCTTAGATTGTAAAGCCTCTCTGTCTGCAAAGTTTACTAGTAGAGGAAGTTCTCTTCTATATAATGCATGTCAGTGTGCTTGTGTGCCACTTCACCAATTTGTGTGTCCTCGGTTGCCAAACTGAGCAGCCAAATCAAAGGATATTCAAGCAAGGTACGTTTATTTAAAGTTTACACAGGGTACTGAGTTAACGACACTTACGTTTTATGCAGCGGTTGGTTCCTGGTGCCAAAGCCCAACCAGAGCAGCACTGCTGACCTCCACAGACATTCGGCCTGAACAAAAGATCACAAAAGACGAGAAAAACAGGGTGAAATAAAAGTTCTTTTTCTCAGGTGTTAATCCACAAGGCAATAACTGTGAGTAGGGTGAACCTCCTCGCATGACAAACTGATCTGATTGCAAAGGCTGTTAAGGGTTTCAAATCCTTCTGATGTGGCTAGGCTATTGATAGGAACAACTCGGAGATTACGCTATAATTGCATTTTATTTAATAATGGAAAAAAAAAATCAGGGCAAGTCACGAAACTTTATCTGTGTGTGGACCCACAAGTCCCTCGTGCTGTTATGCGAGAGTCCAGGGTGAAGACAAATACAGAGTTATCTGAGCCCTGGAAGGATTAAGCGAGGCACACGGGACACGAAAAAACACCCTGCATCTTCTATAAATCATAGAGCAAATGAGAGATGACAAGTTTTAAACAGCTATATCTGGATTCTTTTACTCTTTAATCCTAACTGGTAGTCCAGGCCAATTTTTGCGGCGAGATAGATGAAAAGGCACCAGACCGCAAGAGCAACTCTGGGGCAACAGTCAACACGCTGGCATGGCTCTGTGCCCCATCATCTTTTCACAAGATATTACAGTAAGTGGATGTCTGACTCATGGTGATTTGAGAAGATAACGGGGATTGACTCATTGACCTCAGTTGGATCGCGCTCAGTGGATGCTCTGAGTGTTACTGAGGCGTCACAGGGATAAAATGCATTTATTTGGACCCTCTGGCAAGCTTAGTTTTGTCATAAATCAAACACATCAGGTCAGGCTCGTGCCAAAGACATCAGTCATCACGTTCAAATTCCATCAAGGGATTTATGCATGTAATGGAGACCTTTATACAACGTAATTAGTAGCATGCCCTAGGCTAAAATATAGGTAGATAACACCTTGTTCGCACCTTGTTATATTTTTATTTAAACCTTAACATTAGGAGGCATAGTATTATTTCACCGCTGAGCTATCTGGATCAATCAACTATCTGACAGGTGCAGCGAAAACAGAAAGGGGAGTCACACTGAGTCAATCTCAATGTAAAGGAGAGCTAAGTGAGCCCAGCTCTGCCAGAGCTGCGGGGTACGGTAAATGAGCGAGTGGGAATTCCAAAGAGGAAATGTGTCATGCGAACACTTTCTCTAACAAGCAGCAGATGATTCATCTGAACTAATAAGTGTTAAAATCACCACGCAGACTACTAAAAGGTAATGTTCCCGCAGATTTACGCAACGCCCACCTTTATGTTGCTCGAAAACTCAAAGAACCCCATTCATTCAACGCTGAAATATGTGTTTTTGGCAACGTCAAGCAAGGCATTCGCCCTATCCTGCAATAAAGCATGTTGGATCTAATCCTGTACCGAGCGATTTTCTTTGCACGCTGCTTTCAGCAGACAGCACCTCGATGTCTGAGTGATGGATTGGTCCGAATGTGCTGGTTTTTTCAGGTTTAATGGTTCAGACCAAAACAACATAACACATCTGCTACGCAGAGAGAAAGGTACATGTGAGCGCTGACATCATCATATCCTGTCTGTGAAGCCTCGTGAGTTTAGTGGGGCATGCTACTTCTCAAGGTCCTGCTCACCAAAGGCATTACAGCAGAGTCAGTAGCAAGTAGGTAGCTGAGGTAGCAGGCTGTTAGACTTCTTACTTACTCAGGTAAGTGCATATCATATTTAGGCCCATCTATTTCTTCCAAACAATCCCCCATAACTCGGACATATCAATAATAGACCTGTTATGCCACACAGAAGAGATGCTTTATTTATATTTTCTGTGTCAGCAGTCCAAGATGAGCCGTTCAAATCTCCCTCTGATTATTATGTAAACATTCACCCTCCAGTGTGTATCAAGCTTTGTCCCAGTGGAACAAACAGGAGTGGATGCAGGAGGCTTCATTTAACAAAAAGAAAAGAGGTCTAATATGGAAACAGCCCGTCGTCCTGTTTAGAGTTGAACAGAGACCCAACAGGAGATTTGCAGGCTGGAGCGAGTGCCACTGGAGAAACAGGTGTTTCTGATCACCGAGCAAATTTTTTAAATGCTCACCAGCCAACGCTTTGGTGGAGCCACTACAATACATGGCCACGGGCAACAGCCTAAAACTGGAGCACTCACTGCAGCCACTCTCCTCCTGCAATTTGAATATACTGTAATGTGTAGTAATGGGAGGAAATGGTGATAATGCAATGTTAAATAGTTCAAACACAGTTCACCCATATGCATCACATTTGCTGTTCATTACTGCCCCCGCCACATCAGCCCGGTAATCAACGGTGTTTGACCTCAGCTATTATTTCATGTTCTGCCATGACCTTGATAACAAAACCCATACGTTATTATAATTCATATTTAGTTGGCTTAAAGCTGTCACCCTACTGGTTGACAAATGAATGCAGTATACAGAGTGCTTTGGGGGAATGTGCTGATTTGCCTTACAGGAAGAAAGATTACGCTAAAGGGGCCACCATCACTTTACAGTAAATCACATGGACTAATAGCTACAGCTAAATAGGTCACACGTTCCTCCTGAAGCAGCCCACTGCTCATGCAGAGTTTGATAACCCAAAGTAAAACTTTTAGACTGCTGACAGTGGGGAACTTGGCCGTCACTCTTACCCGATAAGTCGCTTAGTGCTGGCAGAGCTGTGCCTGCTGCTCTGCCTGCGGTTCACTCTGTTTCGTTGCTGCTGGCTGGCAGGGTGTCTGGCGGTGCGCCGCGCACCATCCCTCGGCGCAGAGACAAGATCTTCCCCGGAGGTGCCAGCAGCATGGACCGGTCTTTCTTTGGATATGTGCTTGCGATTCTCCTGAGATGATGTCCCCCTGGGCAGGCGGACCAGAGTCCTCGACTGACTGGTCTCAGGTGAAGAGTCACCGGATGTTCTCGAGGACGAAGCGTCCCGCGGTCCCCTCGGCGAGTGACCTCGACTGATCCCCCGGGACTGCAGCTGGTCCCAGACCGCCCGGCCTGCCCCCGCACCCTCTTTCCTCCCACCTGCCGCGTCCCTTTGACTGTCACCAACTCGCACGAGCACAACAGTCAAAAACATTAAAAGAGCAAATCCTGCACGGTCCATTTTGGGCATGCAAAGTTTTTTGAAACTACCGCGTAAAAGGGCACACGCGTTACCGTTTCTATCAAGAGCCACTAAAATAGGAGCAACTCAAAAATTAAAACGAAGAAGAAAATAAAAATAAAACGAGAAACCGTTTTACACGAGCTCAGCAAGACTGCATCCTCTCCCAACAATGAAAAATGCCCGGATACCTCTTCATAATGCCCAGGTAAGACGTAAACAGAATGTCTTCAGGTTATCAACTCTTTACTTTTCTACAGTCCGAAAACGGAGACACTATCAGCTTTTTTCTTTTCCCCGCGCTGAAAAAAGATGCTGTTTTACGCAAACATTATTCTATCTGCGTCTCTTTAGTTTATGTTGAACAAGAAAAGAGGGGCAAAGAGAGCAGCGCGCTGGCTCTGGGCTCTGAGGCTGTATTCTTACTCTAAGTGAGAGAGTTTGAATCGTGCTCGCATGAGTATCACCACCTCCTTGGATCTGAAGTCACTGGGAATTTTTGTAGGGATTGCATGCGCTTTGCGTGGAGAAACTCCCCCTTGTCGGATGTATTCTTGCTTCTACTTACAGCATCGCTCGGTCCATGTGCCCACACGCACTTTCTCTGCCAAGCTACATGTTGTTGCTCTGAATTTCTTCGAGCAGGACTGTTTTATGAATGCAGCTGCATTAATCATTACCTTCAATTTAAATTTAAGTTGACAGGGTTGAAAATATTATACAACTTCCAGATGTTTTTTTCTTCCTTTCGCAGAGCTGATTGTTTCATTATTTCAAAGTCACCGTTTTATGATTATTTTAATTAATTAGGCTTATTATTCTATTAACCCATTTCTGTGGTGGGACACACTGTGAACCATGTAAGGGCACTTTAAAGCTAATTTACAGTGGTACTGTTAAGCTTTTATAGATTGTAGGATATATGTAAAACGTGCTTCCTGATCATACACACACATTTTTATCTGGCAGTAAAAACCTCACAGTTCAGACTCCCTCAAACTGAAACCTTGGAAAACTGGTCAAGTTATGTAACATCCCATTCATCTCCTCTTTTCATCCGCTGCATCATCACTTTCCTTCTCACTGTCTGGAAATAACACATTTCTCTTCTCCCATAAGACCCTAAACTACCCAAAGAGAGCTGGCTCGCTTCTCTCATTCAGCCCACAAAGATGCACGCCTGTCTCTTTCATGAGCACTCTCCTTACTCCCTAAGCACCATTACCACTCACAGAACTGCCATCCAAAACACACAGAGTGCTGTTTTCTACCCATTCATTCTTTTTCCCAGACATGAAATATCCAAAACCCCTGAAAAGTGACGTCTGTGTTCCTCTTTTTTTGTTAGCGATCCATGCAAACTAAATCTGTGAAGGCTCGGACTGACCACTACAATTGATTACAGCTTATCTTCTAACCCATGGTAATCTAATTACAAAGGATGCCACATTTGTCTTATGCATCTAGCTTGCTGCCTGCTACTGTACCCTATTTTTGCCTGATAACAGTTAAATCAAGCATGCTTTCCTGGTGCCGATGGCAACAAAAAGATCACAGCCATCTGACCCCAGCATACATGAGGGTTACCCCTACATGGACAGACAGATCTCCTCAGTGACCTGTGCGAATGAGCAGCTGGCTGCTGCTCAAGTGTTCCTTGCTGAGTTTAAATCAATGTCTTAATCTGTTTCTGAGTCATGTTACATGCTCTTGTATCTGTGTAGGGCAGACGCTGCCAACCTTTCCTGGCAGGTGTACACCCGTGTCACACTTAAATACCTCCTTATGTTCCAGTCAGTTGATGCTTTTATTAGAAGTTTTTTAACACGATTAATTGTTCTACCACTTGGATTCTCACTTATCGACAAGCATTTTAGACAGTTACATTTAGTTTAGTTTTATTTATCAGCTACAAGAAAATATGTCAACAGGTTATCTGTCCAACACCTTTAGTTTCTTGTCAAAAATCCATAATTTATGTTCTTCTCAGCCATCTAAAGAAACTACTCCAAACTTGGCAGGTGTATTATTGGGAGACCTGATTCAGTGCATTAGTTTCACATCGCTGTGGAGGAATTGTGGCCCGCTGGTCTTTGCAGGATTTTTAAAAAAAATAAGCCACATTGGAGGAGTTTTGAGCGTGAGTGACATGTTTAAGGTTACACCAAAGCATTTCAATGAGATTTAAGTCCAGACTTTGACAAGGCCATTCCAAAAACTTTCATCTTGTTTTTAACCATTCAGACGAGGACTTGCTGTTACATTTACAGTCACTGTCCTCCTGCAGAACACAAGACTGCTTAACCTTCATGGCATGAACTGATGGGTGGACATTTACCTTCAGGATTTCCTAGTAGAGAGCTGGCTTCATCAATTACAGCAAGTCGTCCAGGTGCTAAAGCAGTAAAGCAGTCACAGACCATCACGCTACAACCACCATATTAGACTGATGGTGAGATGAACGTTAGGTAGATGTGTCTTTGTCTGCTCTTCGGCTATCAAAGGAACTCTTGATGCAAACTACTCCAAACTTGGCAGATAGATAGATAGATAGATAGAGAGAGAGAGAGAGAGAGAGAGAGAGATTCAGATTACCCTAGATACAGTCTTTAGCATACCCCTTAACTAACCCTTGTTTGGGAATCATTAAAAATTTGTGGAGCAACAATGTTATGAAAGTGGACTTTAATGTGGCCCAATTTGATAGGCTTCAATTTGCAGCATCTGGAGGAACTCTAGAATAAATACCAGGAGGATGTCTCTGGCTATGACCGACGCTTCCACACAAAGAGTCCTTTGAAAGCTCTGGCATGACAACCAAGCCACTCCTATCATCTTTCAAATGCAGAGCAGAAATATAACTGCATTACACTGCGAGGTTTCACACAAAGCGCAGGGTCAAGTCAGCAATAATATCCAAGTCCCATGACTGAACTGACGATCCGCTTATGTGTGCGTGCCTGTATTTGATACAGCAAGCCTGAAGTGGATTTGAATTGCCTCCACATTATTAAGTGCTTTTCATTGTCTCACGTTCGATGGCGTAATCTTGGACAAATGGATGGAAGCTGATTAACTGCATCGAGTTGAATCCTCGCTGTCAGCGTGAATGTCATATTTGCATCAGTTTAGTTGACGGCCTTGTCACTGCTGCACGAGTGAGGGGTCAGAGGTCAAGTGTAAGACACAAGACAGCTAAGCAGTATCATTACCAGAATGTAGGGCTCCTGTTATAACCAAGTATCAGCTGTGTATTCTTAGCCTCTCCTCCAGAATTTTAAGTGATCTATGTGAATCGGGCTCTTGTATTGACTTTCAATAGAGAGCACTAACAACAAGGAGCGCCAATCTCTTCATTAGCTACCTTTTGCTGTTTGTATCAAAGACTTCAACTCTCCTTTCTTTCTGC
Organism: Oreochromis aureus; assembly: GCF_013358895.1. Taxonomy (NCBI): domain Eukaryota; kingdom Metazoa; phylum Chordata; class Actinopteri; order Cichliformes; family Cichlidae; genus Oreochromis; species Oreochromis aureus. The sequence continues at coordinate 21,196,028 of NC_052960.1, read as the reverse complement.
CCGGGAGCTAACATAATACTGACATTGTTCAGACTGGGCAGCGGTGAGGACCTGAGGGAAAATGTGGAAAAAGGAGGGTCATTTTGGCAGAAAACCACTTTGTAAAAACTCGAATTACGTGCTTTATTGATGTGTTATTTTTCATTGACCATGGCAGCTTTTCCTTAGAAGGATCATTACAGAAGTTCTCCATCACGCTTCATAATAGATTGAGCACTGTACATAAAACAGGCATTCGCACAACTAGAGGAAACAGTTAAAGATAGAGCGGGATCAATCTAATGCACTTAGGGCTTGGGCTGCAGGGTCTTTCCCAGCTTGTGTGAACAAAGTGCTGTCAGCTGGGTAATAGAAGTAGGTCACATGGGTGTTATTTAAGACAACCACCTTCACTTTGCCTTTCGTGATATTTGTACTTTTTATGGGTGTTACAAGTGCAGCCGTGAAACAACTGAGAAATGCATGTGCGTTTGCCTCCGAGCCATACTGTACGGTGCTGGAAACAAGAGGGAAATCTTTCAGCTCCATCTACACTTTCAAATGGCGGAGCACTCCAGAAACACGCGAAAGTCAGACAGACTGTAGCGCCACTGGCAACGTTTCTGATGCATGTCATAGCACTGGCAACACGTCCACCTTGCATTGCTTCACAGCTGAGTGATCGGCTCTTTCATTTATGGGTGTGAGCTGTTAAGTTAACAAAGACCTTTAGCTGACTGGAATGATGAAAACTGTAACAAAGATTAGATTAAGTACTTCCCTTTTACAAATTATCCTTTTGCCCCCTTTCAAAAGATTGGCTTTGATACAGAAATAATTATGTATTATTATAACCCATATTGCAGCACAGTCTGTGAAACGGAGAAACTCCTAGCAGCAGAACTGTGTATAATAAACAGTATAGTAGAGAAAGACAAGACATCCATCCTCGTACCTGCTAGCAAATGAACCCCCGTGGCGCTCTTGCACTGAATAGCTCAACTTCTTGAATATGTCAGTAGACTCTGGCTTCTGAGATACAATTTTAAGAAAGAAAGACAGTGATTCAATCTAGATACTTGAAAAACTAATTTCATCTGACTGGTTTTGTCTAGACCAGGTGTGTCAAAGGTGTGTAGAGCCCACTTTAACCTTAAGTGGGCCGGACCACTGAATCTCCTTTTTCCGCCAGTTCAACTAGTTATAATACTAAGACTACAGGTATTTAACCAACGAAGACGTTTAACCTAATTGGTATGGTGTGGTATCAGCGGTCATGGGGGAGGTCTTCTTATTCACTGTTCAGTATTCGCAGAATCACCTATTTCTGGAACTTATTCATGGAAAATTCACCTATTCACAGATTTTTTGGCTTGACAAGCTATTGGCTGGTGTTTGCACAGCAGTCAATCCAGGAAAAATATGGTACATTAAGATTAAAGAGTCGGAGATAAGGAAAACCGTGGATGTTAGCTTCTGCAGTAGTGGGAAGACGGTTTCTACTGTGCGTGATAAGAGCATCGTCAGGTATATTTGGTGTTAATAACGCTTATAACTTGACGTTGACTTTTATCTGAAGGAAAAATTTTAAAACGCATGTCCTCGTTAATGTTTTTCAACGCCATCCAGTGGGCGAGATTGGAGTCTTTGCTGGGCTGATTCTGGCCCACGGGCCTCATATTTCACAACCCCAGTCTAGATACTTATTGGTGTTAATTTGCTGAATAATGCATGCTACTTGAATTTTGATCCAGAAGTCAGATAACAAATGTAAGATTTATATTTGATTACGCCAAAAATCCTACATCACAAAAAAGAAAGTAGAAGATTCCTGTGGATTCATTCAAATGTAAAATTCTAGGTTATGACATTAAAATTGCTGCCATGTATTGTTGTCTTCTTGTATGGCTTCAGTAGGCTGTGAAAATATGCTGCCTTTGTTTTGTTTTTTTTACACTTTGGTTAAGTGTCTGCTGCTCCACTTCAGCCTTAAATTCTGTTGTACAGTCCTTCTGTCTCTTGAAGTTTGATTTAAAAATGTCTCCAATGAACAATATGCAGAATGATGTCACACCGCTGCATGATAAATGCTGCTGGAGCGGATTCAAAGGGTGGATCATGCTGGCAGCCAATTAGGTCAAATAAGAACATGCAATAACTTTCCAGAAAACATACATTTTTCTAAAGATGTGGGGGCCTTCTACTCATTAGCCAGATGTAGCCTAAAAGATTCAGAAATCAGTCACAGCATAAATCAGCACTGGCAGTAATGTCTAAATAGGAGCGCGATGGAGTGCCCTTGGTGACATGCATTCTTGTAAATTCTGAGTATTCAGTTCACAAAAGAAAAAAACAGCAGAGGGAGGAGTTAATGTGTGCGATAGATCATTCTGGCGTTTCAACCGGAGCTTTCTTCCTCCTCTCTGCTTTTCTGTCTCCTCCCTTTCAATTTTCCTGGCTCCTTACCCTCGATTTAAGCGTGCATCTCGCACCACTGGCCCGAGCCCCTGGAGCTCTCTTCCTTCTGGTACCCCTGGTTGTGACCTGGCCGCAAGGCGCTCTGGACTCTGTCGCTGTTTTGTCTTGAAGGGTTTATAGATGGGCCGTGCCTCAAAGCTTCGGCCCCTATTCTCGTTGCTTTACGGCTTTACGGTGTCTCTACCAACCGACCGTGGAAAATCAAGGTCAAGCATTTTCCACATTAGCAGCTTTACCAGGAGGACAGAAATGGATATCTGCTGGATTTACCCCTCAGCCCCTCAGCCCCTTACCCACCGCAGAAAAACAAACTGCTCCACACGTGTATCTCGCAAAAATAGGAACTGATGGTTCTCTTCATCACGTTTTCATAACACACAACATTAAAAGATGCAAGGGGTGATATTAGATTAGGTATTTTTAGAAACTGGGGCAAAGGTGAGACAATCATTTCAAAGTACATGCCAACTGTGTGGCACCAACCTGGCATCTAAACTCAGTGAGTGCACTCGAGACAAAGGGACTATTTTTTCAGTGGGAAAAGTTAAAAAGCTACAAAGGAGTGATTTCTTCTTCTTTTACACTTTATTAGTGTCAGGTAGCGTCTTATAAAATAGACCGTACTTCTGAAAAACTGCCTGAAAAACGCTGTTCCCATTAGAGTCCTTTAATTGCCTCCAGAAGGTCACGATGATTTAAGTCAAGTATCAACAAACAGCCTGTAATGTTTATAATATGGAAAGTATAGGCATGTGTGGTAAATAAACTGTACATCTGCCTTTAAATCTTATCTTTATTTACAGCAGTGTCAGCTGTAACTCACTTTTTTTGTTGTTTTTTAAACCTTGTTTTGCTGCAGGGGTTTTTTAGTGCAGACGTCGACTGTGTTATTTTATTTCACCCCTAAGCCACCCATGTGTTAGTCTGACTGCACGCACCATAAAGCAGAGATTTAACAAATTGTCAGTTGTTTTGATATTAGACTGCAGGCCTGTTGAGTAATGCAGGTTAAGTTCTGTTTATCTTTACTGCTGGGAATGGATGAGACATAAACCCTATTTGGTGGCTGACTCACTGATGACACGTGCTTCCCAGCCTTCAACATGACAGCACATAAACTTGGTATGGTGCTGGAGTTTGAGGCAAACTAATTGCTAGCTGTGTTTTGAAGGAATAATCTTCTTTCCATATGCAGCACTCGTGTAATGCTCGTGTTTAAGGCCTGCTAGTCCTGGTGCACGGGCCTTATGCTTGGGTAGCTGTGAGCAGAGAATCATGTGCTCTCTTCAGCAGTTAGGAGAATGAAAAATCTTCTTCACTGCCCCCAATTAACAGTGAAGGTCGAGCGCCAGAAAGTTACGATGCGATTTAACCCCCCGCATGAGGTCAATTTGACCTGAATAGCTTCCTATTAAGCATGATAAATTTGTTATTTTTCAATCCATTAAACATTTTCCCCATAGTCCATTTAGTCAGAACAAACCGCTGGCCCACCATAGCCTAGTCTCTGCTTACCACAAGCAAACTTCAAGTAAAAAGGGGATGACACGGCGATTAGCAGAGATGACTTCAAAGTGCTCTCTGCCACAGGCTTTTGTTAATTATCAGTCGCCAGTGTTGAGTGCGTGAAGGTCAGTAGGGTAACATCAACGGCAGCATTCAACAACGGCTAAACTTTAGTCCAGTCGGTGGAACAGCTATCAATGAAACCTTGTTACGACCATGGGATCCATGGGACTGGACTGGAGGGATGCAAGGTTTAGGGAGGAAGTCTCTCTGACTACCCTGACCTGTCTGCGAGAGCCCTCCAGGCAGACAGAAACTGAGGCCTCTAACAGATGTTTGGGAAAACTGCCCCATTCATCATGGCACTTTTCAGGAATGTCTTTGAACTGTTTTTTAAATTAGTGTCACATTCATCTTTGGCAGAACCAGAGGACTAGATAGATAGATAGATAGATAGATAGATAGATAGATAGATAGATAGATACCGGTAGATAGATACCGGTAGATAGATAGACAGACAATGATCAGCATTTCTGATCATTCATTGTCATGCTGCATAATTTAACTGTTCTTGAGCTTCAGGCCATGAACTCTTGGTTGGACGTTCTCCTTCAGGATTTCCTGGTAGAGAGCACAATTCATGGCTTGATCAGTTGTCCAGGTCCTCACACAGCAAAACAGCCCCAGACAATCACACTACTACCAGAACAATTGACTGTTGCTATGATGTTCTTGATGGATGGATAGATAAAAAGAACAGGATTTTCATGTCTTTTAAGTTGGACTTCTTGGATGTTTCCCATAACTGCCCACTTTGTGAATCACACCCATGAGAGAAATCTTGGGCTGGATATGTTATTGAGCAACTCTGTCTACCATTGCCCCACATAACACTCAGCTTCAGCTACAGTTCTCATGCACACACATGCACACACACATTGGCATGGTGTAGTATGAACTCACGGCATGGCTGCAGGGTCTCAGTCAGCCCATGTGAAACAGCTTTTTTGCTCTCGCTCTCCCATGCTGCTGCAGCAGTGGGTTTTAAATCACCCAAGGCAAAGCTGACAAGATGAAAATGACAAAACGACACACAGAAACTGTCACCAAGCCAAAGCAACAGTTCTCCACATTAGCTCGCAAAATTTATTTCATCCTGAAATAAAACACGGAGGAACAAGCACAGAATTTATTCTGTCGACTGTCTTTTGTTAACATTCCAGTTCACTGTAATGTAAAAGTATTCATATGACTCTAACCCGGCCTGCCGGTACAGCTGAGTTTTATACCGAGCGCTCAGTAGGGAGCAGGAAGAGAGGCCCCGTGCGTCCAGAGCCTCGTCTCCTGAGCAGCACTAAGCACTCAGCAGGCTTCAAGGGCGAATGTTCATTAGGGAGCCAAGTTTTAATAAGCCCGCAGACAGACATGCTGCTAAACAGCCTCAAGTGCCAGAAGAGGTGAGTTTACTTATCGTGCTGATCCTCATGACTTCATGGCATCATGAGCAATGCATCTAAATATCTACAGGACCTAGCGGTCAAATACTGTACACGATTGACAGTCAAGATGGAAATAAGTAAATACGTACTTAGTGTAAGCTGATGAATTTAGACAAAAGGGTTAAGCAGTGTTTATTTTAACCTTTATTTATAAGAGGAAAATTCACTGAGTCTGTGCCATGCTTGCTTCACAGTCACACCAGCTCAAGGTCATCCAAGAGAGTTAAATCTGTTTATTTGCTTACCTCAAATTAGTCTCCAGCAGGCCGCGCAGTCTAAACCAGCAATTAGATGAAACTTTCTGCTGCCAGGCTATTGCTTCTCTTATCAGGAAGAAAAGGGTTTTGGAAGAACTTTTCAAAACTTTTTAAAGTTATCTTAAAGCACTGCTTTACAAGTCAAAGTCCTAAGGTGCTCAAAAGAAGTTGTGAGGTTGTTTTTCTTTTCTTTTTTTGGGGGGGGGGGGGGGGCTTCTTGAGTCACCAGGTTATGGTGAGGAAAAGTGGATATCGTGAAGGGTACAAAAACAGAAAAGCCATACTTATCTCATCAATGTCTGCTAAAAAAAATGAATAGATAGATACAAATCTCAAAATTCACCTGCCAACATACCTGAAGGTCTTTCATCAAGATTTAATACATTTTAATCTTTATGAAACCCAGTAAAAGTGTAAAAGCTAGCAGTTTAAGAGGTGTTGGACAGAGCCTGACTAGCTGTTTGTTTCCAGTCTTACAGTAACACTAAGCCAGATGATAAGTGCTTACCTGTTCATTTTTGCTCACCTGCAGGTTGAATAATATCAGATTGAGTTTCTGAAATAAAACTAGAACCCTTTTACTCAATAATGCTGCTGCTGATGTTACAGTAAACTGCATGGTTACTGTACACCACTGTTTCCAATGTGTTTACACGAATCTGCAGCTGTATCATGTCTATCAGCCTACTACATGTTCAGTCACAGTCTATCAAAGAATTATATCCTTAAATCCAAATTTAAAAACAGGATCTCCGCAGTGGGAGCTTTGGTTTGTTCCCTGTGACTAATCTTAAGATGCAAGAAACCAGTAATATATAGCACAATGAAACAAGATCAAGGTTGCACTTTATCACTCTGTCATTATGGAGCTCTTTGACTTTAGGATAACTAATGCAGTGTTGTTTTTGCACTCGCCCTGCAGTACCCAGGACCCCTTTCTTCACGGATTGTCTTGGCACAGTCCGGAAGAGTGTTTATCTAAGGAAGAGCTAAGTTACTAAATGAATAAAAACAGGATGACAGCTGAGTAGAAAAATACACGGTGACACGGCAATTATGGAGAGCTGTTAACAAAATGATAAAGTCATAAAACTGTCCTTCAACTGTTTCTACTTAGCTGAAGATAAGATAACCCAAGAGGAATCAATCACAGGGCTTGTATATTAAGACTTGCATGATAGATCATGATATAAGTAAATGGTGCGTGGGATGTTTAGATGCATTTCAGAGCAATTAAAAAAAAGGATTAAAATCATGCACGTTTTTTGTTTTGTACCAGATTTTTATGTTTGGAAGTCATATAAGGCTCCATAGGATTTTGGAATGGGCAAATTGGACACTGGAAAGGAAGGGGGCAGTTTTTATTTACAGACAGCTCAGTCTCTATTTGTTGTTTTATAGATCGATTGTGACCAAGTCTCCCTCATAAAATAAATAGATGGCTCTGATGGTTGAATTCACATAAGTTCTCCTACTGTTTCCCAACACCTTATTGTTTTTATGTCACCAGTTAATAGTATTGATGAGAAGTTTGGTAACTGTTGCCTGTGCTTCTAAACACCCAACCAGCTGTCCACCATTTAGCTTAAATAATGATTTCATGTTTGCACAAAGAGTCAGATCTTCTTATTAGATCACCGCGTCATCTCTTATGATGATGGATAGTGTCATGAGGGGTCACCTTTTTTTATTGCTGATCAGAGTCAGCGTGTATGTGTGTGTGTCTGAGGCCAAACCACATCTGGAGACAACCTGGGGGCTGTTAATCACAAACCTAAACAGAAAATAGCTCAATCTCCTTGTTTGAAACACCCAGAAACATCTTTGGTTGCATAACAGCCTTTTATTGTGCCATTTTCATTCTTAGGAAAAAAAATGGGACCGAAAATGGGAGGTTTTCATATTTATGCTGTAATAAATACAGAGGGTCTGTGGAGTTTGACTGAAAAGTGTTACACACACTGTATTTACTTGGAAGTTTATTTCCATGCAAAACCTCCTCGGAGAAGTCTTTGGGCAAATTCTTTGTTGAGGTAATGTTTACTTTGCCACAAAAATGTTGCTGTTGCGTTCTCTAACGACCATAACAACATCACTGATGAATTCGGTGGATGGAAAATGTCTCAACCGCATTTCATGTACAATGTTGGACATCTGAAAAGTTTTTGTATGCCCTTGTGGAGACGCTGGCCCATACTGTGAGCGATTTTGAAATGACGACGGCCGTTCGGCTGGGCGACTTTAAAAAAAATTGGGGGATTCCATCAGGTCTGTGAATTATGTGAACTAACTGGCAGAAATGTAACGTCTTAACAGCCGGTCTGACTGGTGACAGTTTAATGGCTGAAGATATAATAAATATCCAGTATTTTGTGTATTTACTGGGTTTCACAGCTTGGACAATGTCAACAGTGGGCCTTTACCCAATATATTTTTTTCCTCATTGTCCAAATACGGCAACCAAATTACAAGCATGTCAGCATCTCTCTCGTCTGTCAGTCTAGCCAGAGGAGGATTATATGCATGCACAGTACTGTGTAAAAGTCTTGAGTCACCCCTGATTTCTTTATAGTTTGCTTCCAAGGAGCCAGACTGTGTTGTTTAAGCGTTGCACATGACAGACAAGTTATGAAAAAAACAGTTTTAAATATTTTTTTTCTTTTTTACACCAGCAATCTGTCACACAAGCACATCATTTTTTTCCCATTTCTTTAACCAAATCTACAAAAAGTAGCAACAATATGAGCTTGACGGACATAAAATTATATTTTGCATCAGGAAAGAGCAAGTTGAAACCCTGACATACAGCATATCTGAATGGTTTTGGAGCGTATTCCTGAAAGTTTTTTGGGCCTGCCAGTTCTATCTGCAGCAGATGATCGCTCGATCTGAAAGTCACGTCCTAAAGAGGAAAAAATCCAGCAAAGACCTGACACAGGACCTGAGAGATGCATCTGCACCTTCAATTAATCAATCTCCTGTTCACTGAAGCCTCATCGGAAATGTTTCAGTGGAAGGGTGGCTGTAAAAAAGCCATTTTTAAGGAAGCGAAAAAGACTGAGGTATGCAAAATTACACAACAACTGGACTAAAAATCTGTGGCAAATTTGAATGTTTACTTAAGAAGTCAGGAGCGAGGTAGAACGATGAGTGTCTGCAGCCATCTGTAAAAAACAGTGGAGGCTCTGTCATGTTTTGAGGCTGTATTGCAACCAGTGTTGTTGTTGTTCTTGTCTAAACTGATGGAATGATGAACCTTGAAAAGTACGGTCAGATTTTGATAGACCATGGAATACCATCTGGGAAGTGCCTGATTGGCAACAGCTTCCTTTTTTAGCATGACAATGATCCCAATCACACTCCCAGTTCAGTCGAACCATACGTGCACAGAGAAACACACAATAATAAAAACAGTAAATATTCTTATTTTATTACCATATTTACCTCCTTTCCTCTCTTGATTTCTCATCATTGGTTCCTGAGCTTCTTTGACCGTTGAGCTCTCCTGACCCTTTAGCTTGCTCGTCTCACTCCTGCAGCTGAAATGGGTTTAAATTGTTCTTCTCAGTTAATGACTTATGGTCCAACCTTCTTTTCTCTTTAAGAGTTGAGCACTCCATTTGTGTTTTTTCTCAAGTTTAATGTAAAGTGAAATAAACCCAGATGCACTGTAAAATTATTGATGGCTGTTTCCTTTGTATTTTGGCCCAATGCCCATAGTAAAAGCAACTTTGTGTGAGCTTCCAGCCTCCTAATTTGCAGAAACATTATCAGCCATGGATTGGCCTTCCCAGATCCATGACCTGAACATTAATGATCAAGATGATCAAGATGTGCGACTATTTCAACAGAGAACAGAACATGAGGCTAGCCAACATCCAAAGAGCTTTGAATTTCCTTTAAGAAGCCTGAAGACCTATTTGTGAAGAGTATGACAAACCTAAAGAAATGACAAGAAGCTTCAGGCTATGTTAAAGAATAAACATGATCACACCAAATATTGACTTTCAAGTTCTTTAGAATTGTATGTTTGCAAATGTTCCAATAGATTGCTGCACATATTTCTCATCTTGTTAGGGAAATATAAAGAAATGTATGTTTTTCTTTTGACTATTACTGTGCAGGCATTTCACAACACTTTTACAAATTGTGTTAAACCTATGTGTATAACTTGTCTAGCTTTGTTATTATTCCCCTAAAAACGTCCAGGGGATGAGGGGAAGTAACAAAATGTGTCCGGGTCGAAAAAAGGAGACACAGGCAAAATGGTTAAATTAAAGAGTTTAATTACTGCTTCTATTAATAACTAAAAGAGTTGGACAAGCCGCTATCACCATTTAAAGAAACAAACCAAAACTCAAGCGTTGGTCAATAAACTGAAAAGTAAGTAAAAAATGGATTAGTGACCAAACACACTCCTCTCCACCGAGCAGGAGCAAACAATCAGAAAACACAGCTTACTAGCTGCAACCACCAACATGGCTCTCTGGTACCTTTCTCTGGCCTTAAATACCTTTAATTGCTGAACAGCTGTACAAAAGAAAAAGGCGGCACCTAAGGCAGGAGAGACGATAGGACACGCCCACACAGGCAACTTCAGGAGGAGGCCCTGCTAGGGCCGTAACAAGCTTACAGAGTAAAAAACAACTTAAAACATGAGAGAACGTTCAGAAAAGGAAAAACATTATTTTAACTCACACGTTTGAAAGGTATTGTTGAAAGTCCTCATTTTAACATCTCTAATGTGATTAATATAGACGTGTGGTCAGCCTTAGTGGCAATCCCTCTCTAACCTTGATAAATACACAGACAGTGTCTTGCGTAATTCATACCCAGAGCCAAACAAACACTTGATGCCATGTCTGTGGCCTCTCTGATGTCCACACTTATTTCTGGATGGCATTCTCATCATCCCATTGGGTGATGACAACCTTAACGAGGAAGCAAGCCCTGCCACGACAGACTACAGTGCTATCACAGAAAGGAGCCTGGATACATTACATCATATCCTGATAAGGCTGTCTTGCACATGAAAAGTGCCCTGCTACAGACTAGCGATCTGCCCAGGGCCTACAGCACCTCTCGCCCTGTGACAGCTGGGAGAGGCTCCAGCCCTGCTGTTACCCTGAACTGCATAAGCAGTAAAAAAAAAAAACGGATGGATGGGAAAGTGTACATTATTCAGCAAGATTACAATCATCAGACTTCTATATGTAGTACTGACAGTCAAGAAGAATCTGCTATTCATGAGAACAGCTGAAATGCAGTCACGGGGGAGAACATGAAGCCTCTTTTTCACAGGGTTTAGGAAGCAGCCTGCCATTATCTAAATGGCTGTACATGTTGGGGAAGTAGCAGCTGATAGGATGCCGTCAATCTTTCTGTCAGTCCAGGCCTCACCCTGTTCCTCTCTCTTTTCAGGGTGGTCCCAACTGTGTCGACCATCTCTTGTCGGTACGACTTGGCAGAGATCACTGCAGCAGGCAGGAACACAGTTCCCCTCAATCAGCAGTTTCCAGCAGGTGTGCTGTACCTCTCCCTTTCTTTCATCTGCAGCAGTATGTAGAGTGTAATTCAGTCCCGACCTAGGCCCTCCCAAACTGGCATCCCTAGGCTGAGCTGGATGTGTGCAAATAAAATGCTTTGGCTTGTTTTTGACATCTTGTTTTTGATGCTCCTGTCAAACTCTTTTTTTTCCTTCTGTCCTCTCAACAGTTTCAATTTCACAGCACAGAAGAGAAGGTGATATCTGGCTCCGTGCTGTAAACACACTGTGAGCTGGATGCTGCTGATATGTACACAAAAAAGATGGCACATGTGTTGGCCAGATGTGGTTACTATTGTTGTATTTGCTTTGCTGTGGTCAGTGAAATCCATTTAAAGCCTCTTTTTTTCTTACCGGAGAAAGTATGAATGTATTTATTACCCCCCTGAGTAAGAAAACCGTACCTCCGAGGATGACTAAAAGCTGTCAGAGTTCCACATTGTAGTGATTTGGCCCAAGCCGCAGACCAGCAGTGGAGTGCTTTTTACAAATAAGGAGCTCTAGGTTGTGCAGGGGAACTGTGGGTAAACCTTAAGCAGGAACTCTTTTTATTTTAATTTAATAAGGAAATAAAGCACTTGAATCTACTGTTACAGTTTATAAATCAAAACTATATTAAAGGCTCCTGTATTGTCATCTGGAAGCAAATTGCCCAATAAGCCAAGTTTGTTGTAATACACAGAGTAGAGGACAGTACAAAATATGGCGACTGTGCTGAACATACTGAGCTTCCTAGGTGAATAATTACAGTGCTTGGGATCAGCCCAGTGGCCTGGAGCACTCTCTGACTTGGAGTGGATGTGGTTGGAAAGAAGACTAATGCCAGGCTTATTATTGGTCATTTTCAACTAGACCCTAATATTTCTATTTGCATAACTGTGGGAGTCAGAATTCATGACAGCTAGTTTGATCCTGACCTTGTGGCACAAAAACCAGAGTTATGCAGCTTTTTATCACGCCGGAAGAATTTGTTGTAAACAGTCCTGTTCTTCTTCATGGTTCAGAAACTGTATGAAGCATTTTACATGCGTGCAGTAAAAGGGACAATTTGATATGGGGAACTTTATGAGGATACGGCCAGAAGTACTAAAAGAGCTGAGAGTCAGACTAGTGGCTCTGTAAAGCTGTATTGGAATTAAATATCCAACAGTGTTTACAGTATACAGTGTTGTGCAAAAGTCTTGAGCCACCCCTTATTTCTTTATATCTCACTTCCAAGGTGTCAGACTTTCTTGTGACTTTGAAAGTGCTCTTCAGCAATATTTCTCCAGGCTTTCTGGAGTCTTTTCTGCTTTTTTGTTTAGTTTGTTTAGTTTGCAGTCCAGTTTGTACCAACACTGGGCTATGAAACATTCAAGCATAAAGAAGGAACCTAACTCAAGGGATGCGTCACTGTTGTGTCTACATATAACAGACAACTTAGCAAAGAACCAATGTTAAATTGTATCTGTAGGCACTTATAAGCAGCCAATTGCAAAATCATCATTTGTCCCCATTCAAACAACAAGCTGATTCCCAAAGCCATAAAACTTGGCATAACTAAGCATGGTGTGCAGTGTGTTATTAAAGTACTCTAGGTTTTCTGAAGCATCATCAGAAATGGTCTCAGTGGAAGTTTGGCTATCAAGAAGCCATTCTTAAGGAGGGGAAATGGGGAGAAAAATTACACAAGAACTGGACTGAAAATCTGAGTAATGAATCCATAACTGAAGTTTTTGGTTCAAATGGTCACCAATAGGTCCAAGAGTTCAGGAGAGAGGAACAACAGTAAGTTTCTACAGTCATCTCTAAAACACTGTGGGGGGTTGTCATGTTTTGGGCTGCATTTTAATCGGTGGGGTTGGGGATCTTCTCCAAATTAATGGAATTATGAAAACAGAAAAGTGCAGTGAGATTTTGATCCACTGTGCAATACCATCTGGAAAGCATCTGAATGGCACCCGATTCATTTCTTTTTACATGACAATAATCCCAAACACCCAACATCATCTTGACAGACAACAGAACAAAAGGCAGCCAACATCCAAAGAAGAGCATTGAACGTCCTACAAGAAGCCTGGAGAACTATTCCTGAAGACCGCTTGACAAGAAAGCTGCCTAACAGAGTTCAGGCTCTTTGTACTATAGTAATACACTAAAAAAGATATTATCAGAATTTTTTGTTATCATAAATCCCCTAAAAATAGATTTTTGATCTAGTGATAGCATTAAATGAGCTGTAGTAGATCTGCGTCTAACTTGGGGAAACCACAAATGTCTAAATGTACAGAGTAGTGCTGAGATATTTCAGAGTTTGCTGAGGGGGATGCAGGACAAGTCTCAATTAGGAATCAGCTTCTCTGCAATAGATATCTGTCCTGCTGACAATGAGTCCAACAGACACAAAAGAAAAGCCTAGTGTTATGGGGAAAAGTTGAGGAATTTCCAGAGTCACTAGGAGACTAATTGTACAAAACTGTCAAGATGTTTCAGTCTAGATTAAAATGGTCAGGTGACAGACTCAACTAGACCGCGACCCATGCTGTTAACACGGCTAAGCTGCAATTCAGGCCTGAGAATTAACCCAAATTCACAGCCTATTCACATACGCTATAGTGACAACTGTGCTAACAATAAGGGCGGAGCAGCATGGGGTATTTCTCAGACAGTTAGACAATCAACATTAGAGTCCCTGTTATTACAAAAGAAATATAACTACTGAAATGTTTCCCAACATATCAAATACAGTACAGCTGCACATCCCAGCAGGACAGCTAACCCCATGAATCAATAGGCACATTCCAGCATCATATATAATATAGACAGCCATCAGCTGAGGGACACTTAATCTCCGCTCTTGCAGTTTTTCAAAACGCGTGCTTCTGCTTGTCTCTGACCTCAGCTGTACGCATGGACGTTTATATCACTTTCAAAACAAAGCACATGTTCCTGACAGAGGAATGTATTCAAACAAGGCCCTTTCTCCTTTGTCAGGCCGCTTTTACGTGCTGTTCCAGGTAGACTTGCAGTCATCTCAGCCTAAGTGTTGAGAGCCAGGTCTCATCACTTAAATAACAGAAGAATTGATAGGAGCAACAGAGAATCTGTGAAATATCAAGAGATCACAGGAAAAAAAAATCTCTTTAATCAGCAGTAACATCCCATCCATACATTCCTGTGCCGCACTCAGTTGCCAGACCATTGTCATCACTGTGATGTGCATTTCTTACAGCTGTTTTCTCCATAATCCTCAACAACGTCAATAGCAGAACCACACTTCTAAGATGCTGATAGGCCAACTTCGGAAGGCACAGCTGAGGCAGAATTTCCCCCAAAAAGCCAAAACAGTCAAAGTCGCGTTTGTGGTAAGCCATTGCGGATGGAGGGAGGGAGGCTCTTCTTTCATACTCTGCTTCTTCTAGAGGACCAGCATGTGTGCATATGAAGAGACCTGATGTTTGGGAGGGTTTGGACCCATTTGCATGTAACATGAAATCACTAGATTGTGTACAGTAACTGTGAACTTCCTGGAGAGAACTGAAGTCCCGGCCTGCTGCTGTCCTTCAACAACCCTGATTAAGATTGGAGTCTAAATTGGCCCAATCATCGCAGATGATAAATATCTGCAGCCAATCCAGTTGGCAGTTAATCAGCACCGTCCAATCAGGTAATGAGGACCTGCATTTTGGAATGGGAAGCAGACAACCCCCACGGCTGTTTAGCAGGGAAGAGAGTGCGCGGTCGTGTTCTAAAGATGCATAAGGCGTGCCACATTTGTGTTGTCTCCCTTGTGTGGATCCCTGTCTGCGGACAATTATCTTTGATCAGAGAAACCGACGGACATCTCCTCAGAGGCAGGGGGTGTCTGAAGTGGGAAATGAGGCACTGCATTTTCGACCAAGTAAATTCTTTGGTCGAAGAGAACCACCCATAAATTGACTCCCCCCCCCCCCCCTCCAGGAACTTGGCAAACCCTAAACCTCCAAACCAAGCTACAGTTGGGTCTGGAGTTGTTTATGGAATAGTGCATGGAAAATTTGTCTGAGAAACATATTTTTTCTAGGCAATTTTTATCATCAGATTTATATTTATTTAAAAAACACACACAAAAAACAACACTGTACTGTTGCTGAGCGATCTCCCACAGGTTCTGTAAGGAAAGAAGGCCTTTCCAGCATGGTACATTATTCTTAGTTAGATGCCAGAGGACGACTTTCTGATTTGTGGTCCCTCTTTAGCGAGCATTCCTGGGGGAAATTTGAGAGAGACCATTATGCAAATCCACAGGTGCATGCCAAGACCAAATAACTGGACTTCTGCCTCCAAGTACTTCAAGATGCCTTCTCCCGGCTCCTGATAGTGTTCAGACCACAGTACGAGGAGCCGCGCCAGGAATATGTGGGTATCGTGCTGATGGCCACAGGACCTGCGTAGCCACAGGCATTAAAGAGGTTTTCTTAGTTGAGGGCTTATCGGACATTGACTGAGAAAGCAAACAGGAGGGCAAGAGTGTATTTCTATCACATCCTGTGTTGATGAGGCTGCCTCCATATGATGGAAGCCATTTTTCCCCCCCATTTTGCTTTCTGCATTTAGGAATCATCATACAAATTTTGATTTTAGCCCTCCAAGTTAAATTAACTTTATTCTGTATGCGCGAGCATGAGGGACAGAATGAGAAATGCTTGTAAATGGAGGAACTCCCTCTGTGTTGAAGACTTAAAGTATAGAGGGTTAGCTGAAGACAGGAAAGCTCCCTCATCACTGCAGCCAACCTGTCTGTGGGGATTACAGAAGATGCAGCATGCATCTGTCACTCATGGTGAGCTCATGTCACATGTAGAGCCAGTGCCCTCTTGTGTCTAAAACATGCATTCATCTGGCCAAGATAGTCTTATTCTCAAGCACTACACCTATTCCAGCTTTCTAAATGAATGCCACTTTAGTTTACAGTGTTTTAGGGTCAGATCAAGGTCAATTTTCAAACCAGCACACGTGAGCCACCAAACCATAGACTGGGTTTTTGGGTGGAAATGAGACGTGTTATTACACACCCCTCAGATAAGATAAATACGATACACAGAGGCTGAAATAAGATGACAAGAATTTATTCCATCATTTTTATTCCCATAAACAAAGTAGCTCCATCCAGAGAATCTCAAACATTCATCAGCAGAGGCTCGCCATTAAAAAAAAACAAAACAAACAAAAACAAAACAAAGAAGTAAAAGGAAAGAATTACCCCCCCGGACCCCACCCCATCTTCAACTTCATAGGCAAATATTTCACAACATCTACATCGCTAAAAATCACACTCAGGCCATCTAATCCAAAAAGCATCTAAACATAAAACAGTAGTAAATGATCGTGAAGAGCAAAACATTAAACAACATAAAATTTACAGGACAGAACTCAGTTATACTTGTTTACAGTGATCAAGTCGTACAAGTAATGCTTACGCTAGCTTTGTGCTAGATAAATATGATGTCAGCTTTTGGTACTGGTGCTGAAGGTCAGGTCAACATTGCACAACCCAAACAAACACGAACGCCTAAACCCTCACAAACCTCTTTAACACTGTAAGATCAGCTAAAGCTCTGACATTCGATTGGCACTGAGGAGCCAATGTAAATAAATCCAACACCTACTGTCAAAATGGGATTGCTTTGCCATTTACTAAGTTCAATCTCTTGAGTCAAATGTGACTGCTTACGGGGCGAAACAAATCAAAATACTACTAAGAAGAATCATTACCTATTAACATTTTCTTTTTGCTATGAGTAAACATCACTTTTCCTAAATGCTCTACAAGCTGTCAGCAGACTTTTCCAAATTGGCCAATGACCATGTAAACTCTGCAACACAAAAGGAAGTGCTAATAAATAAGAAAAAACTTCATAAAACAAACAAACAAATAAACAAGGAAACACTTCTGTTGGCTCAGGATATCGACAAAACTAACAGCAATAAAAATAAATAGTTTTACAACAATATAACAAAGAAACAGGGTTTATTGTTCAAAGATGCTTTGCTTAGCTTACAGGATGATGGAGCATATGGCTAAAGGTTGTACAGTCAGGGCTGGAAGGAGGCAACTATGAACAAACCGTATGCACATGTTTGCCATGCATGTGCATGAAAACATACACACCTGTGTCAGAGGATGCATAGGTGGCAAAGGAGATTCTGAGGTAAACCCATGAAAGGCTGTGAATGAGTCAGTCAAAAACATTATATAACAAAATGTTTGTTATACAAGAGCTCACCCCTCCAACACCCAAACAGCTTTCACATCCACAGTAACCTCTGCATGTAATAAGAGAAAAATCATAACATGACTATTACCTACTATTGTTGAGCATGTTTCTCTCACCTACGCACCTCTCGGGATACAATCAGAGGCAAAGGGCATGAATAAGGCAGGTTTATAAAACATAAAAAACCAAAGATTAAGGGACAACAGAAACTTTACTTTCAAGACACAATAAGTTAAAATGTATATAGAAACAATATCACTTGGCTCCTTTTAAAACCCACTTCTGCTCAGACAAAAAAAAAAAAAAAAAAAACTTGTAGAAATTATATTAAATCTCAACCCATCAAACGTGCAACAGTAAAGAAAATCCCTTCTCCTTAAATATTAAATCAAAAAGTAACAAGATGAAAACATTTGTATACGCGCTAGTATGTACAAATTAAAGAGTGATATTATAATATTTACATACACACATCAGTCCCTGATCGATTAAGGCCAAAGTGCTGTAGATGCACGTGTCACCCACGTCACATGTAGGCTGCTGTTGCACTTAAGTGTTCCTCAGTTTGCAAAATGCCAAAGAAGCAGTTATACAGTTATACTCAAGGCCTTTGCTCTAGTATTATTCGTCTCTCAAGCATATAAAACTAAGCAAACTTTAGCATCAGGAAATAAAAATTGTCCAAACACCCTTTTTCAGCAGTTGGAATTTTGTCATTTTTGTCTGTTTGTTTTTCCTTTTTTCTTTATACAAAAGTGGAATATTTTATATACAGTAGCACTAGAGTTCATACGAGATTCACCACAGACTCCTGGGACTTCCTGAAACGCTCGCTCATCTTGAGAGAGGGTATTTATTAGAGGGGGTGAGAGTGCCAACAAGTCCACCTGTTAAATGTGAACAAATGCAGGAAACCAGGGCAGTGGAGCAGTGCTGGTCTCTTGTATGTGTGAAACCACAGTGCCAGTTGATGGAAGAGTCAGAGCATGCCAAAACCCTCACTGCCCTCGCTGATGGCCAGCTTCAGCATCTTGTGCAGCTCCTCGTAGGAGTCGTAGGTAGGGAGGCACAGCTGGTTAAAACTAGACAGACACAGAGAGTCAGCATGTGGTTGAACGATTTGTTGATTTGAAAAGGAGAACAGGCTGATATTACATTATTTCTTATGTATGAAGAAAAAAAATCCAATTAAAAGACCAAAAACGGAAATGATTTTAAGCATTTCCAGACATGATATAGCAAAACACACCATCACAGAGCTCTATTGTTTCCAACAACTATTAAAAACATATCAGTGAGCCATGGTGTTGCAGTGGGGGATTTTTTTTTTCACTCTCACACAGTTTATTTTGACTCAGTCCCATGTATGCCATCCTGTTGCTGCCATAAAAAACTCATTAGTATGTATAAATAAGCCACTGAAACTATTCCACAGAAATGTGCTATTTTCTCCCGTTTGAATAACATTTTTTTGTACAATTAAAACTACTGTACGTGTGATCTGGTCTTAAAGATTTATATCATCAGGGAAAAGACTGTTGGTTTTAGACATGATGCAGGATTTGTCAGGAGTCAGAAAACACAGCAGCACTGTTGAGGCATGTTTTTTCTCAGTATGTGTGCTTCTACTCACCAGGTGTGTGCAGTGGGCAAAGTGCTATGTGTGGGGGCAGCGATGATCTGGAACGAGGGGCAAAGAGTGTTGAACCCGCCGTGGGGAAGCTGAGAGGAGCCGGTGGTGAACTGCAGAAGACGTGCCAGTTCTTCCTGCGTGAAGCTAGACACCACCGCCCAGAACCACTTCATCACCTGAGGGAAGGAAAAAAGAAAAGCAAACAAGATCAGACATCTCCATCAGCTGCTAGGGAAGAAGGCAAGATGAGAAAAGCGTCCGTGACGTACCTTCTCTCGGAAGTGCCACGATCCGCCAACAATCACAGCGTGGGCCTTGAAGTCCTGTACGTTTATGTCACCAGTGCCACACATCAGCAGCTAGAAGCACAAAACCCCGTAAGTATCCGGTGTTGATTAAAATGTCAGCAGGACTTAATTACAAAACATCGCACATACCTCCAATTCGTTCTCATCAAATATGGCTAGCAGGTTTTCTGGAACCAGTTCATTCAAACCTGCAATTGATCAGGAAAAATGCACCATTTATGTGCACATTACCAGAGATCTCAAATGAGAGGAACTGGCAAGAAAAATACAAATGCAAAAATGCAGCTGTGTGCTAGCTTCATTTCCTTACCTTTGAGGAAATGTTCCACCTCATCTCTTACCTGACTGGCCAGTCTGTACTGGGCCAGCAGGTTAAGATAATGCATCTTGTTTTCATTGGTCACAGCAATTTGAGCTCCACCAGATATAAGCTCCACCACCTGGAAGAGAGGACGGAGTGAAAATGATAGAAAATGACATTTAAGGTATGTTGAAAACTGGCAAGTAACAGCAGGAACCAGAGGAAAGAATTAGTACATATAAGACCAGAAACCCTCTTGAAAATGTCACATTACTTCTCAGCTAATTTATAAATATTTGGGCAATTCATTTTAATGTTAAAGAAACAATTTGATGAAGTAACGTCGTTATTTAATTAAAAATCTGCGAGTCTGAGCTCTGTTTCATCACAGATTTACGCAGCCAGCTATTTGGGTGATATTTTACAAGTGAACAACAAAGTTTATAAAGGATGCCAAACTCTACTCGTCCATCCTTTTATATAAACTCACCACTCTTCCTCTTTTAAGAAAAATTGAGGCTCTCGCCAAACAAGCAATATGGTTTCTTTTGTTTGGTTTACTGCTTCGATCTCCTGGGATCTCCTACATGAGTACTAAAAAAAAAAAGAAAAAAGAAAGAAAGAAAATAAGGGGAGGTTCCTTTCCAAAGCGTTGCCTCACCTTCTCCAGCTGTCCCGACTTGCTATACTTCTCCTCGGCAAACACCAGGTCCATTTCACTCACGTCATTGTTTAGGATGAAGCACACTTTAGTTTTGTAGAACTCCTGGTCATCCGTCTCAAAGTACTGCATGTGGAAAATCAAACGAAAACACGGGAAAAAATTACGTTTTTAAATAAACACGGTACTTCATCTTCTAGCAGGGAACGATAAAAAGATGACTGGGTGGACTGGAGTTCTCAACTTTGAAAGCTAAGTAATTTGGATAAACAGCCAAACACATTGGGTAGTTTTCTGTTAAATAAATAATGCCAAGAAAGAAATGAGGTTTCTTGGCTTCGTCAGGAATGTTTAAGTGATGAGATAGAACAGCTGACGCTAGAGGATAAACAATAGAGACGTGACCTTCCAACTTCCGAGCAAAGTGTCTCTTTAATTGGAATGCACTGCGTTCCATACCTTGTAGTTCATTCTCAGGCCAATGATTTGGGCCAAGAAGGAACGTGTAAAGCGAGCTCGAACCAGCTGTTTGTAGGCTCCACCCAGAGCAGACTCATACAGACATTTCCCTACAACGCGACCCGCAAACTCGTACATCTTTAGGCGCAAGTGGGGTGGCCTCTCGGGATTTGGGTGTACCTGGAAAATGAAGACGAATACTCTCTCTGAGTTTCAAAACTAAGGTGTATATAGAATATACAAAGGGTTGAAAACAGTAACTCACAAGGCCCTGGTTGTTGTCACTGAAGCGGGTGAACAATTGATTCGATGTGTCAAAGAGGGTCTTGCAAATCAGTTCAAACCACTCCCTGCGCGGACCGCCCCAGTCCAGAGCTGCAGAGGAAAGATTTTAATGCACCTTAAATCCTTTTCTGATTTTAAGTGAAGCGCTTGAGGCAAAATGTCAGTACTCCATTAGGCCTCATGTTGATTGCGTGTTTACCTTCCTCGTCCTGAAACACGACCTCAAAGTTTTTACTCCAGTCAGACACTGAGAAGTTCCTTGTGGCCTTCAATGACTGAACAAAGAACAAAAATGACAAATGAAACAGTCTATATGATCATAATGGTCACGTCACTGTTATGATTACACCTGTGGTCATAAAACATAGCTTATTAAAAAAAATAAAAATAAAATCTGATCAGAGTAAATATAACATCCAAAATGTAAAGCAAAAACATTTGGAATACCGAAATCTCAGAGGACTGATGTGTGTGTGTGTGTGTGTGTGTGTGTGTGTGTGTGTGTGTGTGTGTGTGTGTGTGTGTGTGTGTGTGTGTGTGTGTGTCTAGCGCATACTCAGATGGTGAAATCATGCCTCAGTTTAACACGCGCCATTTGGTTAATGCAAAATCCTCCTGCCAAGTTCAACTCTTATACAGGAATATATCAGACATGCATACTACACACACAGAGACAAAAGGGAGCACTGTTTCACCGTGTTTGGTATTGTAGAAAAAACATTTTGGAAAAAGGTCAGAGTGACATGTGAGACGATAATTTAAAAAGGCTTTCATTGATTTTTTTTTTTTTGTTAAATCAGAAAACATTGGTAATAAATGTTTTTGGTAATAAACCTCAGATTTTAATGCTAAAAGTCATTCTGGTGCACTGTTTTGGAGAAATAATTACATACCACATGTTACACACTGGATTACACAAATTAGATCTATTCTTCTGCTTTTCCACTAGAAAGAATAACATACGCCGACTTACTGAATCCAGAATGGCGTGTCGGCTGACTTTTAGGCAGGTCTTGGTGCGAGGTCTCTTGGAATGGATGTGCCTGAGTTCACGCTGAAAGAAATTCACCTTGTCTTGGAACGTTTCAGAGCCGCCTAAAAACAACATTATTAAATTACTACTACAGTTTTCCAAAGAGACGGTATTTGCTAAGTGCAGATTGTGCAAAAGTAACTGCGTTCCACTCAAACAAACCAATATTCTTGTGCAGGAAGCGAATGAAGGTGGCAGCCATGATGTTCCTATCTTTGCAGCTTAGCTCCACAGGAGGCTGTATCCCATCATCCACTACTAGAGTTAGGTACTTGTGAACTGGGTCAGGACCATAATAGGTAAACTAAAGAAAATAATTCAATTAAACATTAATCACGTATAAAACAAAGTAATCTTAAAAAAAAAAAAAAAAAAAATACTGATTCTCCAGGATTTTCTAACATTAGTTCTGCTTACCTTTGTTCCTGGACATACTCGAAAGGTGAAAAGGCGCCATGGAATAATTTTCAGGTAGAATTCCTTCACGGATAATTGCTGTTTGAAAAAACTCAGGTTCAATGCCCTCATATTTTCATACCGACAGTTTTAAAATCTCTGAATTTAAAACAAATAAATAAATTGGAAGAGACAATAAGTATACAAGAACAACTGAAGTGTTTCAATTATTACTTCATCAGATATAATCCAGGTATTAAAGCTGTTGTGTAAATGGGTCTGTATGTGTGAATATGGGCACTGATCGAGAGGATGAGGACAATAAAGGTGATTCTGGTTCCAGTACCTAACCATTATATTGCCACCGGTCACTTACCTTTGGCGATATGTAACAGTAGACCTTTTTTGGTTTCTTGACCTTCTCAGGTTGTCCCTCCACAGGAGAGTCATGTTCATCCTCCTCTTCTCCCATGGAGGGCCTCCTCTGGGGAGCCAACAAAGAGGAGGCTGGTAACTGCCACGATGAACTGCTGTAGTTCCCACTACTGTAAAGGTATGCCTCAAAGTAGATGCTTATGCCAGGAGTGGATACATTCTTCTCCACGCAGGCCTTTTCATTCTCTGCAACGTGCAATGCAAAGAGGAGCATTAGGCTATGAAAACAGTAGCTAATACATTTCTCTTCAGCATGTACAAGCTGCTCACCACTGAGAACAATTATGTCAAATTCCCCATTGCTGAGCGGCTGATCCTTGTAGGAGATGCGAGCCCTGAAACAGCCAGTCTTCTTCAGGGTCAGTCTCAACAGAACCTGGCACTGCTGCTTGTTGACTGAAACAGATTTGCTGTAGAGGCCCTCCAGACTGTCATCATCTGCTGTGCCTAGCTGAAAGAGCAGAAAGACTAAAAATGAATCCAAGCTTAGTTCTAAAGCTAATGGTTGTGCAATTGTGCAACTTAAGAATAAAAACTAATGCTAGGTTTTATACTCGTCATCATCAAGAAAATAATCTCAGTTTAATGGGTAAAAGAAAAGGGGTTTCACTCGCTTACAGAGTGCACATGGACACTGTAGTTTGCTTCATCTGTCAGAGATGTGGAGTTATTAGTAGGGTTTCCATACTCGTCTCTGGGCTCAATTTGTAAAGTGTGCCGCTGTCCATTTGTTAGCACCAGGGTGGAGAAATGGTAGGCTATCTTGGTTTTGGATGGAACAACTGTACCTGAAGTGAAAAAGAGAACAGAAATATAGTCATCCAAAATAAAGATTTTGTTTTGACATGTAAACTGCATGAAAACATTTTACGCATCTACCTGGCTGGAATATCTTGTAATAAGGGCTATAGGCGACATTCAGTCCACCCAGCTTGACCGCAACCTCATAACGTCCAGCCTTGCGCACTGTAAAAGCCACTTTGACTACGTTCGACTCTGGTTCTTGCAGGACTTCCTGTGTGGCAGGGATGTCCAGGGCCAGTTCAATGTGGGTAATGTTGACCCTCAGCCCCACAGGCCGATGTGCTGGGAAAGGCTGACCATTCTTGTAGAACAGCTGAAAAGACGAAAATACAAATAGAAAGTGTCATTTAATACTGAATAGATTTTTATTATCATCTCTTTTTCCTTTCTCAACATTTATATTCACTGATCACAGACATTTGGAATCTAGTGTCACCTGGACTCTGAAACTCATAGTCTGTCCCACTTCCTGTGGTTCCTTCCAGTCCCATGACACTTTGCAGGAGCGTGGGTCCAGGTAGTTTCCCCGGACATAGTCGTAGATGCTACGATCACCGCGTCGCCCTGGATCCTCATTCTGTAGGAAGCTGACCACCCTTGCCGCAAGCTCACAGAGGAACTTGATGGTAAAGACAAACGCTATGATGGAAACAGTAATTCCACCTGCCACAAGAAGGAAAGAAGCACAAGAGTTGGAACTTATGTTTGCAATCAAAATGTTCTTTTGCCCTTAAAAAAACATTTCAGTATTAAAATAACTAAAGTTTAACCAACGTTTCATCACCAACTATTTAAAAAAAATAAACAAAAAAAACAAACAAAAAAAAACAGCAGCACCAACTAAAGCCAAAGTGTGAGCAGGAGTAAAAATCAGTCACATAAGTAAACACCAACCGTATCAGCCCAGCCTTTTATACTACTAGATAATGTTGTACTCACCAATCACGTAAAACATGAGGTCCCTTATCAAGAAGCACAGTGCCACACTACAGCCAAATATGAGAGCTCCCGCTGAGAAGACAGTAGCACAATGCACTATTGATTACTTCAATTGTAGAAACTGCTCACTTCCTCTTCCTTGTCTGCAGAGTCAGTGTCAATAATTGCACTTTCCTTTGTCTGAAGCACATAGTTTTCTTATTATGCAAATTCGGGTAGGTCTTCCATACCACTAAATTTATTTTTAAATCAAATGCAAAGAAAGGGTGTGACAAAAATGGCCAGCTTTGTCCTTTAGTATGAGAAACCACACCCTGTTAAACAATAGGAAAGCCAGTAAGGTAGAGACAACATTCATGTGTTTTATTTGACAGAGATTTTTCCACAGTAGGTGTAAAGAGACTGTTTTCACACCAGGGAACAGAGAAAAACAAAGAGTTGTTTTGTTGTCAAACAGATGAAGTAACACATAACTTCGCCATTAGAGAATTTGAGCTACATTCAAATGACTTATGCTTCTTTGAGTAACATTTGTGAAAACCCTTGAAAACACTTAGCAAACAGTACTTCGGTTTATATCTTGTATCTGAATGCCTGTTGATACTTTGCAGCTGGTAACGCAACCACAACTAACATTCTTTAAAGACAACAATAAAAACGTGATCAGGGTCTCACCAAATGACCACTTCTCATTCAGACGTCTCTCAGCGAGGCTGTGCACCAGCCGGATCTCGTAGTCCTGGTCACGACTCCCCCTGGAGGTCTGGAGGATCTTGATGCCTGTAGACAACTTTATGTAATCTTCGTAGTAGTAGCCCCAGGCAGCTAAAGAAAGCTGCAGCTGACTGTCAAACTGAGAGAGATCATCCAAATTCATACAACCCAAGGTCTTCAGTCTGCAGCGTAAAACAAAAAGTGAAAGTATGTCAAGCAGGAATCCTAGCATTAAGCAACCACCTTTCTTTTAGACTTCGGGACTGAAACCTAATATTAACTCAAGGTCTGTTAAACAAGAATGCAGCTCCAACCACACACAACAACCTGTCCGGCATGCTTAACAAAATCTGGTTTAAGTACAATTCAGGCCAGGAGCCTCAATCTTATCTCCTAAACGACTCCAGTATTACAAAAGTTAGATGGCATGACATGTTCCAACAAGCCTTTTCCAAATAAATAAAATAAAATGAAGGGGAAAAAATCTAATTCCTGTGGTGTACAAGAAGGAGGAAAATACTGGATGAGCCCAGGCAGACACAGCAAAAGATTATTAGAATTATAATAACTCTACTGTCCAGATTAATGGAAAATCATCTTTGGTTCACCAAGTCACAAATCAATAATAAATAAATAAATATACTGATAATTATCAGCGCACATGAATAAATATACAAACAGAAAACTTCAGAAAAAAAAAAAAAAAAAAAAATCACAGCATCACTAATTGCATTTGGCACAAATGATCCCTCATACACCTTTTTACTAGCTAGAGGCATCCTATAAAATCTTCCTGACGACATTAGCTCAAAATCAGATCAGCAACAATGGACTGGATAAATACAGTCTATTAATAAATACAAAGAAGACCTTTAATTCTCTAAAATAAATGTTCATACTGTCTCTGTATCAGCTGACACTGAGATCATGCAGCAATTATGCTTTCACAGCATGATCTTTATGGGCAAAAACAGAGATTAGTATAAAATATTATCCAAATAACTGAAATCAATTCAACTGTAAGACTGCCTTTCCTATCCTTTGTTAATGAGCATGCACGATGCTGTCCCAGTTTAATATGTACATACTGACAATAATGGTACAACTAAAACTAAAAGCAACTTTAAATCCCCACTTACACTATATTTTGGTCAAATAAATATGTAATAATTAACTTTGGCTTTTCCAGTTCTTCACTGAATCAAAAGCACAGAAAACAATGATGTGAGCAATGAAGGCTTACATAAAAGCCAACAGCAGTGCAGCTATAGAGTTGCAGCCATGACCTTCAGAAATATGACACTGTATCCCACTAAAGATGTCAGGAATCTTCCTAACAAACATGATTTTCCATGTTTCTGAAACAAAGCTGACCTTTAGAAACATAACAGTTTACTCAAAAAAGAAGCACAGCACACATGTCATTGTTTTGATAGCGCAATAACTAATACTAATCATAGCTGGTTCTGTTTGGATCAGAATAAAGCACCCAACACATATACAGAAACATCTGCATTACTGCAGGGTCTCACAAATGCAGTCTCTAAAGAATGCTTTTTACTGCAGTGACCCTCCGAAACACTGCAGCCTACACAGCTCAGTGTCAGCAGACTCAGCTAACCGTGAATGGAGAGGGTGCCCTCAAGTGGACATACATAAACCTGTAATAATCTAAATTTATGACAAGCCAAAAAGTAATTAATTACATCAAAGGGTTGCTGCTCATACCAGATTAGTAGAAATGTTCAAGTTAAGACTTTTCATTGCTTACGTATGGTAATAGTGCTCCAGGTTCTGGGAGCAAAGCCACTCCTGGAAGGCAAAGTCTCGGAGCAGCTGGATGTGAGCCTCTGCAATCTCCCTCCAGCGCTGCTGTTCCTTCACCACCTCTTCCAAACGACTAAGAACACTCAGACTCAATTCCTCGAGTGTGTGTACATCTGGATGGCACATGAACAGCATACAAAATCTCCAATACTCATACTTGCCAATAAATCCACAACAGTATAATGACCCGAAAGGTCTAGATCCTCATTAAAACCTACTATAATGAAAGCTTAAGCCTGTGCTGATTGTATGTGCATGCCACTGGAATCAATTTAATCTGAATGTTCACTGTTTAAAACAAAAGTATCACCAGAGTCAAACCTAGAGGTAATGCAATCTCTCTGAAATAAACCCATAGTAAATCCAGTTGAAAGTGATACTTTTGCCTGTGTTATTTCTACAAAAACTCAGAAAGTCTTCTCACGCATATCACTAACATCAGCTTGCTTTAAAAAAAAAAGAAAAAAGAAAAGAAAAAGTAAAGGAAATCAGCTAAATGTCTGTATTGTTTTGGTATAGCCAACGGTGATCCACTGACCTTCAAATAAGTTTCTGTATTGAGAGAGGTTATGTCCTTTGAGCCATTCCTCGATCTGACTCTCTTTTCCTTTCTTCCAGCGCACTTCCCAGAAGAAGATCCACGACAGTGAGCAGAAGAGGAAGGTCAGGAAGAAACGGCGGTCCATCAGACCATCTTTCAGCCTTCACTCAGACTTCTCCGTGCTATAACGTACAGTTGCCAAACACCACCGAGTTATTCCAATCTCCTACAACAGAAGAAAAACAAGTTTAGCCAGACGGGATTTTTAAGAAAAAGTTGCTCAAGTAAGCAGTAGATGGAAACACCGAGGAGCCCGGGGCTGTAGACTACTCTGTCAACAAAGCATGAATATTTAAATGTCCAGAATAAAACCAATCCGTGGCATTGAAATATGTATGAAACGAGGCTCTGACAAACCTCCTTTTAGTAAGGACAAACAGGGTCAAAGATATGCAAGTCAAATCCAGTGAGCGACCCACAGTGCAGCTACTGGTTATGACAGATATTGATAACCATTCTGGTCTCGCTAGCTCAGCTGTCAGCACGTTTTCACACCATCTGCTAGCTAAAGAAATAACATATTCAAACAGAAAGCTTAACTTAAAACTATTGGAAAGGTCAAAAGCCTCAGAAATTAAACAGGTTAACTACAACATCACCAATTCTCTCTGGTCTGTTGACACAGTGGGAAGGCTAACCTTAAACACTGCTACAGTAGCACTCCGACAAGACAAGACAACGCTAACAGCTAGCAGAGTTAGCCCAGAATGTTAGCGTCCTTTCAGAAATCTCGTCGCCTGCCCCAAAATGGTTATTGAGGTGCATGTCGTCACAGGTGCCTTTTGCAAAACCCCGACTACACAAAGCAAAACTCAGCAAATGCAATATTGTAATATAGCCAAACTATTATTAAACACTGCAGCTACCTTCGTCTGCGAGGCGCTAGCGTAGCCACCGGAAAATGCGCAGACGGGCGTCGATTTTTGATTACGTCAGCGCATTGCTAACACGAGGGTAGCAAGTCGTATTTGTAGCCGGTCTGAGGGTTCAGTCACTGAAATTTGAAATGGTACGTAGTTTCTCACTGTATCAGAGTAACATCACCGACTTAACAATTTTTATCGGATAAAGTTTTGTTTTTTTAACTTGAAGGTTAGAGAGTTTTGGCAGAGTTACCGTTAAGCTAACATGCTAATGCTAATGCAACGTTTCCACATCAGATCTTTAGTCGCAACGTTTTAAAGGTTAGACAGTGAACAATATTTTTAAAACGAGCGTTAACGTTTCAAAAGGTTTTGAGTCGATTTTGTCATGCTATTTAGAAACATTAGAAATTAACACGGTTGCAGTTTCTGCTGTTATGTGTTGGTTGTGATCTATTTTGGGGTTTTAACTTCATCAATGCAGGGGAAGCAGAAAACGAAGAGGTATGCAGCGATGAAAAGAATGATCAGTCTCAAGGACCAAAGAATGTGAGTTTCGGCAGTGCTTTCTGCGTCTCTGCTTTATTTAGAGCCATGTGATTCATTGCTTCACCCAATTCCCACGTAAAAAGTTGCCGTAACTCATTGTTTGTTTTGTAGAAAAGAGACAGACAGAGCCAAAGCAAAAGAGAAAAAGAAGAAAGACCCTTCGCAGCTGAAGGAGAGAGAAGTGTAAGTTCGCCACACAACACAAATACACATTGGCTCTTTAAAGAGTGGTTGATGTTCCTTAATTTGCTTTAATTTCTTTGATTTTTGTGCAGGACTAAGTACCCATCGTGCCTCTTTTTTCAATACAACACTCAGCTTGGCCCACCATACCACATTCTGGTTGACACAAATTTTATAAACTTCTCCATCAAGGCCAAACTGGACATTGTTCAGTCTATGATGGACTGCCTTTATGCCAAATGTAAGTATTAGTGCTCAGTGGGAATTTTTAACGAAAATAATAAAGTTGCTTTATGTCACTTGTTACATATCAGCATCCAATAAACACAAAGTTTATATTAATTTTTAAAATAAATTCTATCCCATCCAGGTATACCATATATTACAGACTGTGTAATGGCTGAGATTGAAAAGCTTGGAATGAAATACAGAGTCGCGCTCAGGTAAAGGCTGCTTCATGTGAATAAGCATTTCAGACTTGGATGCATTTAAAGTTATTTTTTTATTGAAACAGTCTTCACCTGGTTTGTTTTTTGTAGGATAGCAAAAGATCCAAGATTTGAGCGTCTGCCTTGCACACACAAGGGAACTTACGCTGATGACTGCTTAGTCCAACGAGTGACACAGGTAATATATGCAATTAAATCTCAGTGTTAATTTATTTTGCACCCACTGTTTGCTTGTCAGCAGGCACAACAGCTGAACAGTAAGCTAACACAATCAGGTAGCCTTAAAAATTGACCACAGAAAATAAAGGAACTACATAACCAACTCCAAAACTCTTTAGAGTGGAGTCTTTGGAGCTATTCCCTAAACAAAGGAATTAGGTAAAGAATGTAAACAAAAGGTCTGCTGCCTGCTGCAGTCTGCTGTTTACCTCAGCTGGTGTCCATGTGCATTTACTGTGGAGAATGCTATAAAATATTGTGAAAGGAATCTGATCTGAGTATGTGAGCTCACTTCTGTCTGATGACAGCGACACTGAGGTTTTAATTGCTGCTGTTTTTGCTGCTGTTACTGGCTTTAGTGAGTGAATAACTGAATAACTTTTCATAAAATGTGAGAATGTAATGAAACTGTTAAACAGAGGGAAAATTTGAATTTTGGGGACACTTGAGCCTAACAGTAGCTGGAATAATGTTAGCTTATAATCAGCTGCTGTTATAGTTTTGCCAGCTCATTGTCAGCTGTCAGGAAATGGCAATGTCAGATATCTAATCTTTATCTTTCTGATCTGCTGATAGTAAGAAACTGTGACAATATTGGGAATAAATGAGTATGATTATGCTTGATTTGATGTGGAAGAGGATGAGGTTTTATTCAATTGACAGATGTCCAGGTCGTGTTGTCTCTTTTTTTCACGTTTTCATTTCGTTGGGGAAGACGACCCCTGCTCAGATGATAAAACATAGGTATGATCCTGCATCTCTTAAGTCTGACTTTGCAGACACCGATTGCAGATTTGATGAGGCGAGTGGTTACCCTGTACCCGGGCTGAAATTAAACAGAGTACTTCCAATAGTGAGAACCCAGCTGAAGCAATTTGTGTCCTGCTGTGTGCTACATGTGAGAAAGGACACTTTCAGACAAAGTTAAAACCTGATTTTTCTCAAGATCGTCCAGGTCTCATGTGCAAAAATGACCTCAGAGCTGATTGTAGTTAGATCAGTTAATTCTGTGTTATCACTCTGAGTTCAGGTTGTGATATGTTGCAAGTATATTATATTAGTGATATGTGGTATTTAAACAATTTTTTGAATTTTCCTTTATGGATACATTGATATCGAAGCACATATATTCAGAATCTTTGTCATTATACAAAAGTAAAAGTGCAACTAAATTATATGCGCAGAAGGCAATCTTATTAAACATTTTCTGAGGTACAAAACATAAAAACTACAATTTTTGGTAAATAAACATGATAAAATATATATGTATGTGCGTGTGTCTAACGCTGGCTATGTTGTAAGGGGAGATGTAAATTATGTAAAAATATTTCTGCAGCACAAGTGTTACATCCTGGCCACTGTTGACCGAGATCTGAAGAGAAGAGTCAGGAAGATCCCTGGAGTGCCCATCATGTACATCTCAAACCACAGGTAGCAGGGTTCTGCATTTTAATTAAAATATATGTCAGCTTTGATTGTAGGTAATTAATTTTTAAGTGTTTTTGAAATATAAAATTAAAATAATGTTATTGCTAACCTTGAAATCAATTTGTTCTTATTCTAAAAAACAGGTATAACATTGAACGGATGCCTGATGACTACGGTGCTCCAAGATTTTAATGTATCTACAGCTGACCAAGAACTGTAAATAGACTGAAGTTTCCTGTTGATTATTCCTTTCATTTGTATTAAAAATATTGAGGATTGAAGCTAATTTTGTTTTCTCTGGATACTCCTGCTTTCTTGTACAGTCCAGAGACACATACATGTTAGGTTAATATAACAAACACATTAACTGGGGATTCTGGTTTGACAGTACGGGTGAGTTTGAGTGTGAATGATTGTGATGATGACCCCTGTGATAAGCTGGTGACCTGTCTGGCGTGTATCCTTCCTCTCGCCCAGTGTCAGCAGGATTGGATAAACCTTGAATGGATGGAAGTTTAATTTTGTGAGGATGGGGTGTATTTGGTCACATTTCAAACTGCAAAATAATTTAATTGAATTATTTGTTCTTGAAACATATTGTTACAATTTTTTTGATTGAATAAAGGTGTTATTGAAATATCTTCTGTCTTCCATTTTTCCATGTTAAATGTGTAAAGTGATGTTTACTCCGAGCTAATTTAACATTTAACAGTAATGTGACATTTTATAATCAAGGAGTACATTTCCTTCTTTTCTACTTGTATACTGTTAAATTGGAAAATTGAAATATAAGCTAAAGCAGACCTCAGGTTGACAGCTTACGAGGAGCACCTAAATGCATCATCGTACCCCTGCTGAGATCATCCGCTAAGTGGGGAGCATGCGCAGGAGAAGAGATTTGGGGAGTGTCTGAGCAGCTCGTTGGATGTGAATAACCGCAGACGCTGAAGCCAAGAAGAGCATCTGCATGAACAATGAACCGGCGGACTTGGACGGAAATCGTTTGGTGAAACGGACATAAAGTGGACGTGTGAGCAGCGCTGGGGAGATGGAAATGCAGGAAAGCGGCGATTTGCTGGATGTCTGTGGCGTGAATGACCTCTAACGAAACAGGGAATTAGGAATTTATACTTTGTTGTCTGCAAAGTCAATCCTCGCATCGAGTGTTAATGTTGGCTGGCCTGTGTTTGGTTGTTGATGAACATTATAACCAAGGCCAAGCATTTTATACCTTAAGTAGCCTTATTGTCTCGATTTATTTATTTCAATTTCTGGTCATTGAATGGCCTTTAGTCTACTATTGTTTATTTCAAAGTGTCGAATAGTTATTGCAGTACGATTTTAATACACGTTATTAAACCACTGCCTCATATTTACGTGCTCTGACCACAGGCGAATATTAATTATAGCAGATCAGCCTTTCTTTTATGAAATACTGATGCCATAATCCACTCGGTGTCATGAGTTGGCCATCTGTCGCGGACACCTACTTAAACCTGCAAGCAGATTAATCAAGGTGTAAGGATTTAAAGGCATCAGTCAGGACGTTTCTGTGGCAGAACTCTGCTGGGCTTCCTGGTAAAGGAGGGGATGCTCTTGGCCACAGTTGGCTCATTGGAGGAGAGAGACGAGGAGCAGGAGGATGAAGGCGACGAAGAGTTGAGGGATGGAGGGGTGCCTTTCTATGTGAACAGAAGTGGCTTCCCGGTGGATGAGGAGACTTGGGAGAGGATGTGGCGCCATGTGGCTCGAATCCATCCCAGCGGTGAAGCATTGGCGAAGGAGATAAGAGGTGCTACTGACCTGCCCAAGGTAAAGCCCAAAGGGAGGAGGAAGGAAATGCAGCTGCTCACACAGCACTGAATATATAATGCGTGTTTTGTGCAAACTTCCCAGCACAGGAAAATTCTATTTTGCTACTTTTGCCATTAGTTATACAAAACAGAAGAGCACAGAGGTCAAACAATGCTACATTCACCAGCTGCAATGAATATCGGGATTGTGTTATGGTAATGCAGATGTTTGGATGCTCTGTCCCACAGATTCCAATACCAAGTGTGCCTACATACCAGCCTACCACCACTATCCCACAGCGCCTGGAAGCCATACAGAAGTACATCAGGGAATTGCAGTATCCTTTGAGCAAGCCGGTTAGAACTAAATCAGTGATAACAGGGTGCATTTAAAATGATTTTGAGACTATATAGATTGTTTATAGATTTTACACACCGATCATAGTCAATGTGGATGTTAAAGTGCAGAATCCCACTGACCCACTGTTTTTTTCACAGTTTAAAATATGGGCCAGACAGCTGAAATATAATGTAGGCCACCATAGATGCTATATTAGGTGAAAGCTTGATTTCCAGCCAGAGAAGGATTTCATCCATTATTAACCAACAGCCTATGACTCCCACAGAGCACTTTAAGGAGCTGCCTTTTCCTTTCTCTTAAAACATTTGTCATGTTGCCTTCTCGCACTATGACCTTAACTGTGCTTTACAGGTACAATCACACAGGAACGCAGTTTTTTGAAATAAAGAAAAGCCGCCCTCTTACTGCGTAAGGAATTCTTCAGTCACAGACTTTACAGCAGCAATCACAGGATGTCTGGGATGAGGGTCTTTGATTTCTTAATATTTACCCAGTGTTGCTGAGGGTGCATGCATATGGATCTCTCTGGTTTACTCCAGGCCTTTGTGTTTAGGAGTATCTGTCAATCAGCACAGGGCTGGAATACACTTTCCCTGACCTCACTTTATTAGATTTAGTAGTGCCAATATTATTTCCCTGGCTCAATGACAGTGCTTTTGTTTTCATGAAATCAATAACAATGTGTTCCTGTAACTGGTAGTGCAGTAGGCTGCTGTCTCCTAACTCAGAATGACATTAAATGGCACTCTCGTTTTTCTTTTGTTTTGCGCAGGTTAATGGACATTGCTAAGGAGATGACGCGGGAGGCTCTGCCAATCAAATGTCTGGAGGCAGTGATCTTGGGAATGTATCTTTATGACCACAGAGGACGTGGTGCAGGTCTTAATTTATTGTTTTGTTGGCAGCACTTTACAATACAGCCTGAGACTAAGGGTGTAATTACCCTGTAATTAAATTAAATTTCAATTAATTTTATTTAAAATTACAATGTAATTATATTTCTACACAAATACTTAAGGGTAGGTACACAAGAAATAATTATACTGTATGTAAATTTAAGTACTGCATATTTCCTGGTAGTTTAGTGAAAAAAACAGTCATTTTAAAACATTAATGGATACATGAATACATATGCATAAAATTCAATGAAATTCCATTTAATTGCTATGGAATTGCAGCCTTAGTCACAGCCGTATTATAAAGTGTTACTGTTTTGTTTTCTGCTTCACTCCAGTGGAGCCTGACAGAATGGGTTGACAAATGGATTCATAAATTTGTTTTTTGGCAGACCTACCGTATGTTTTCTCATCAAATTTTGGCTTCAGATATGATCTAATATAGCGGAACAAAACAGATGGATTTTCTACATAATAAGAAGCAGCAGGCTTCACCAGATATGCCCGGTCTTAGATCAATTTGTACAGATGTTTTTTTAGACTTAGGATTTGAAGGTCAGTTGTACGTTTCCTTGACTCAGCTTGATGCAGTTACCTCACCAACAATATGCCTGCCGTGGAGCGCTTCCCCCTCAGCTTTAAATCTCAGTTCTCAGGGAACCACTTCCACCACATTGTGCTGGGAGTCCACAGCGGGGGACGCTTCGGAGCGCTGGGCATGAGCCGAAGAGAGGACCTCATGTTTAAGCCCCTGGAATTTCGAACACTACTGGACTTGGTCCAGGAGTTTGAAGGAGCATACAGGGGCTACTGGCACACCTTACGAAAAGTCAAGATTGGCCAGTACGTTTCCCACGATCCTCACAGCGTGGAGCAGATAGAGTGGAAACATTCGATACTTGATGTGGACAAGCTCACCAAGGAGGAGCTACGGAAGGAGCTGGAGAGACATACTCGAGACATGAGGCTAAAGGTAGAGTGGCGTGGCAGCTGGGACAAGTATAGAGTGCTGCATATTGGTAGCTTTGCTCTTAAATGTCTTACTTGTTGTTAATAGTTGCTTTTCTCCTGTTGGAGCTCTTAGAGGACTTAAGTCAATGATGAGAAATGTCATTTGTCATCAGCAGATGGACTGCCCTTTCTGCTTATCAAATTCCCTTTGACGTGCTCTCTCTTCATGCGTGGTGACACTGATTTGAACCGCTGTTTGAAGAGCAATCTCTCTCAAACGCCCTTCTCTCATCACCTCTCATGCTCATATAATGAAGGCAGCCTGGATGCTGAGCTCTGTGTATAATAAAACTAATGACTTGACGCTGCTCTGCAGTGCTTTACTCAAGGGTGGCTCAGTCCATCAGTAGCTGATCTTGTGCACTCAGTGCATTGCACAATCACATTAAAGACAGAGACATACTTCAGCCACTGACACTCAGAGTAATGGTGAAAGCACTGGTAGCTCACTCATGATGTTTTCAAGTGAATGAAGCTCTTATGTTCTTTTGTGGTTTTGCAGATAGGAAAGCCTGCACCTCCATCTCCCACCAAAGATAGGAGGAACAGCATGGGTTCACCCCTCAGAGGACCAGGCAGCCCCATACGGAGGATCAGCCGTGTTGAGAGGCGGTATGATTAATCACATGCTCTACATAGTTCTCAGTATTTGCGCTGGAGATGTCTTATGATCGAAGGCAAAAAGAAGGAGCTTCTAAATTAGTCACAGTTTGCTTCTTATATGAATAAACCTCGTTGTTGTTTTTAACATTTATTTTTTTATTTTTCTTGCAGCCCCTCTGGAGACAAGAAGGTTTTGGAACAAAAATCCTCCACAGATATGAACGGATACCAGATTCGAGTCTGAGGAAGATTTCTTTTTTTAGATAACTAGCAGATTTCAAAGCACCACACAGGGTGTTAGATTTTGCCATAGAATACGAGCGTAACAGAACACGTTCATTAGAAAATTATATTATTTCCACACGTGCACATATTAACTGCCACCCACTCACAAGTCCTCATGCACAAATTCAATGACCAGGATGCAGCTGCAAGCTGGACACAAAAAACACAGGGAGAGGCAAAGAATGGGACATGTGTCTGAGAGAGTTTCTGCTTGGTGCTGGAGGACACATGCGCTCTCACAGGTTAATGCTATGGCACAGCTAAAGCTGTGAAATGACATCATCTTTCAAATGTGTTTTGTTTAAAAGAAAAAGCACTAAAATGCAGCACACAAACAGTCAGTATTCAAAGGAGTTTGCAAAGAAAAAGCGTCTGGACTTCTTTAAGTTGCTTGAAGACGTTTCACCTCTCATCCGAGAAGCTTCTTCAGTTCTAAGGTCAAATGGCCGAGAGTCCCAGATTTGAACCCAGTGGGAGTATCCCCCCAAGGAGGGACAAAGGACCCCCTGGTGATCCTCTAATCACATGCGCCAAGGTGTGAAAGCGGGTGTGGGACCTAATCAGCCAGGGTTTCGGGTGAGCTCATTGTAAAACCTGGCCCCACCTTGTCATGTGAATTCCTGAGGTCAGATGGCCCAGGATGTGAGTGGGCATTAAGGCGTCTGGGGAGGGAACTCAAAACTGGATTATAGATGGCAGACAGTTGGTGTCGTAACCACCGCCTCTGTTCAAAGATGGTCGCTTACAGTGGACATAGATGGCCTCTTTCACTCCTCTTTCAAACCATCTGTCCTCTCTGTCCAATATGTGAACATTGGTATCCTCGAAAGAGTGTCCTTTATCCTTAAGATGCAGATGGACTGCTGAGTCTTGTCCTGTGGAGGTGGCTCTTCTATGTTGTGCCATGCGCTTGTGAAGTGGCTGTTTGGTCTCTCCAATGTAGAGGTCTGGGCATTCCTCGCTGCACTGTACAGCATACACCATGTTGTTTAGTCTGTGTTTTGGAGTTTTGTCTTTCGGGTGAACCAGTTTGTGTCTGAGTGTGTTGCTGGGTCTGAAGTACACTGGGATGTCGTGCTTGGAGAAAACTCTCCTGAGTTTCTCTGATACACCGGCTACATAGGGGATGACAACGTTGTTGCGTCTGTCTTTCTTATCCTCCCTCGCTGGTGTCTGATCTCCTTTTCTGTGCCTCTTTGCTGACTTTATGAATGCCCAGTTAGGATAACCACATGTTTTCAGTGCTTCCTTTACATGTGTGTGTTCCTTCTTTTTTCCCTCAGGCTTAGAGGGAACATGTTCTGCCCGGTGGTGTAGGGTCCTAATTACTCCAAGTTTGTGTTCCAGAGGGTGATGGGAGTCAAAGAGGAGGTACTGGTCCGTGTGTGTGGGCTTCTGGTAAACTTCAATGTTGAGGTTGCCATTCTCTTCAATGTGCACAGCGCAGTCCAGGAAAGGCAAACAGTTATCCTTTGTGTCTTCCCTGGTGAACTTGATGTTTTTATCCACAGCGTTAATGTGCGCAGTGAAGGATTCCACTTCTTGTGTCTTGATTTTGACCCAGGTGTCATCTACATATCTGTACCAGTGGCTGGGTACTCTCCCTTTAAAAGAGCCAAGAGCCTTCCTTTCCACTTCCTCCATGTAAAGATTGGCTACAATAGGTGACACAGGGGAGCCCATGGCACAGCCGTGTTTTTGTCTGTAGAAGCCTTCGTTGTATTTGAAGTATGTTGTGGAAGACAGGACCAACTTCACACCCGATCAGATCTGCACACTGTTAGACCTCTGCCTTACCACAACATACTTCAAATACAACGAAGGCTTCTACAGACAAAAACACGGCTGTGCCATGGGCTCCCCTGTGTCACCTATTGTAGCCAATCTTTACATGGAGGAAGTGGAAAGAAAGGCTCTTGGCTCTTTTAAAGGGAGAGTACCCAGCCACTGGTACAGATATGTAGATGACCTGGATGACTGAGAATCTTCACAGACAAACAGTCAGTATGCTGCATAATGGTACAACAACATAAAAAATGCAATATCAATTTTTTTTTTTTTTTAAAAAGTCTGATTACAGCAGTGAAATATGGATGCTCTATGGGTGCAACCACAGCTCAGTGTAAAAAGAGGAATGCCTGCTCTAATGCCTGCTCGTCTACTAAATTAGAAATTCAGTGATCCAATCAGGAACGAAGGGCAGACCGTGTGAGTTTAGCGCTTTGCTGCAAAACAGTTATACCCACTGTGTAGCCTTACCTATTCAGGCTTAAAAACAGGTAAGGAATGCTATTTATTTGGATAGGCTAAAGAAAATCTTACAAATGCACTTTTTCCCCTGCCATTTTTACAATGTTTATTTTACAATAAATATGACCTAGACTTAAGGTCAAACATTTTAGCATCTTGTTTAAGAAAAGTCTTTAATGTTACTTGACAAAAATGTTTTTACTTGAATTTGTTATGTGGACCCTTAATTTGGAGTCTCCATTAACTCCACCGCCTCTGGACTTCCTGTAACATTAACTGTCAGTCACAGTACAAGAATCTCCATGTGGGTGTGACTGTGTTTAAAGTCACCAATCACAGTAGGGCTGAGAGATTTCTAATCCTCGAATCAGGTCCTCAGAGAAGCAGAAGCAGAATTTATTCTTTTTTTAAGCAGAGTTGACTTGTGAGTGTGTAAATTTCCCTCATGCTTGGGGCTGATCTGAGCTTTGTACACACAGGTACCCTTCTATGCCTCCCTACCCTTTTGTTTTGTTGCCAATGCTGCTCATTGAATTTGTGCCCACAGATTTAGATTTAGATCATGGAAGTGGTGGTTAATGTGTTACATGTCATATGACATGAATCTGATATTTTCCAGGGGCCAGTGATTTAACCTAAGGTTTATTTTTTTGTACACACTGGCCCATTCACAGGATTCAGTGTTGAATAGATTACCAGCAACTCCTCGCAAACAAACGCCTCACTCAGCTTCCCTGTGTTGTTACAGTATTTTTCTGTAGCAGTTACTGTGCATAGAAATTGGTGCTGGCAGTGCTCCCAACATAAAACAGAGCCGGGGCACAAGTGCAGTAATATGTAAACATTTTAAATGACTGAAAAAGTTTTGTTAAAACAAAGCGATGAAGCTGAAGCTGGACAAAAAGTACCGGCTCAGCTGCTGGACATATCACAGGTCCCTGTGCTGTCTACAGAAGCTCTCGAGGCTCGTCTGCAATCTGTCTAGTTGTACTGTAAGTGTGAAAATACATGTCATGTAGTATATATCCACTTAGACTCTGCTGGGCAACGATTACTTGTGTAGTGACTAGTTTGCAAACCACTTCCCTCGTGCCTTGTGTGATAATTCAGAGAGGAGGATAAACACTTTTTTTTAAAACATCTAACCCATTTTTCTTATTGCCCGACTAAACACAAAGCAGCTCTGTTCGTCTGAATCACTATGACATAAACACACGTGTCATCAGTTATTCTAACTGCTAAATATAACATCTTTCACATGAGTTAAGGCCGATGAGTAATGCAGCTGCATTTATTGTAAAGTAACAACAAGGCGAGTTTGTGTGAACTGTACTTTTATTTGTAGCAACTTTATCAAATGTTTCACTTGCCTTAAGTGGTAACCTAAGTAACTGACTTCCATCTAAACAAAAGTGTATAGCAGTTTGTTTACAGCACTTTTACCTGCATTTTGTATTTTTTTATTGGAAATGCCGTCATTTTATACCCTCGTTGTTGGCGATCATCCGTAAATACTTATTGTTTATCACACTGTTTCGAATGTTGCTGCAGCCAACGTTTTTATCTCTACGGTAGGTGTTGTCCATTCTCATGTCTTATAACATGGTTGTTTTGTATCAAAAACTGTTGATTTGCAGAATCACAATAAAGAGTCACGTTGATTATGGCAACACATCTTTATGGGTTTTTTTTATTACCTCCTACAAGAAAGTTAAGGCAGTGGTTTAGTGCGTTTGTATATCTGTTTTTTAGTGATAACTGCAAGTTATGGACAGTTTTATGACACCAGATGTGTCTCTTGGGCCCTGTGTAAGGTCTTTGTTGAATTTGTCCAATTTTTTAAAGGAATTTTAGATGGTGCTCATCTGCTGTAGATACGGTTTTAGGCCTGACACGTCTTTGGTCTTCTACTTGTCCAGGTTCCTCAGATTTTTTAAGAACACACTGTACGCTATACTGAGATATCCCAAGTTTTTGTTGTTCTCCTTGATTTAACCGAAGAAGTGGAAACAAATTTGCTTTTGTGACAGGCTTCTAGTAACAAGGTTTCTAAATATAGAATTTAAAATTGGTTCTTTGCTCAGCTTTCTATAATGTGTAAACACAAGACAGGTTCATTGCTTGAATTACGTGCCTTTTTTATGCTTTGAATGAGTCATAGGTCAGTGTTATGTGGTTTAGGAAACAGGTCAGGTACAAGGACTGGACTGAAAATTTGTGAAAAGCAGCAAATGACCAAAGAAAAAACTTTGAATGCCTGGAGATTACTCAACACCTTGCTTAAAAAATGTTAAAAAGTCTGCTAATCCTTAACAAGATCATAAACTCTATACTTAACTAGAAAAATTTGCATTTCCTGCGAAAATGCTGTGTGGATGCCTTAACGCTGAAGCTGTCTGCTGAAAAGCTGAAAAAGCTGAAAAGTTGCAAAAAGTTCTATGGTGGTGAAAAAAAAAATGTTGCCTTGAGCAGGATTCGAACCTGGCCCTCTTAGTCTCAAGGTGGCTACTCATCTCACTAAGCCAAAGCCACTCTCAAATACTCAAACTCATTCTCACAAAGAAGAGATGGAGAGACTGACAATTTTGCTGAAATGAGCAGAAGCTGCTGAGAATTGTGCTGGTAAGAGGAGAAAAGGCTGAAAATTTTGCAGAAAAGAGGTGAATCAGCAGAATTTCTGCTGAAAAGAGGTAAAGAAGCAAAAACTTGCGCTGAAAAGAGATGAATCAGCAGAATTTCTGCTCAAAAGAGTTTAAGAAGCAGAAAGTTGCGCTGAAAAGAGATGAATCAGCAGAATTTCTGCTTAAAAGAGTTTTTCCTGAAAACAGCTGAGATTTGTGCTAATAAGAGGTGAAAAGGCTGAAAATTTTGCAGAAGAGGTGAACAAGCAGAATTTGGGCTGAAAAGAGGTGAAAATTCTGCTGAAAACAGTTCAATCAGCAGAATTTCTGCTGAAAAGTGTTCTGCAGAACTCTTTTCAGAATTCTGCTGAAAAGATGTTTTTGCTGAAAATAGCTGAAAAAGCTGGGAAACTGAAAATTTTGCTGAAAAGGGGTGAAAAAGCTGAAATTGAGTTAAAAAGTTTCTCTCGTAAAACAGGTTTCTGCTTAAAACAGCTAAAAGTTGAGATTTGTGCTGAAAACAGGTGTTCAAATCCCATGACCAGGATTTGAACCTGGCCCTTCTGGTCTCAAGGAAGCTACTCATCTCACTGAACTAAACTTGTTCCGACAAACACAAGAGATGGAGAAACTGACAATTTTGGTAAATGAGCAGAAGCTGCTGAGTTTTGTGCTGAGAAGATGTGAAAAGCTGAAAAATTTGCAGAAAAGAGGTGAATCAGCAGAATTTCTGCAGAAAAGATGGAAAGAAGAACATTGCGCTGAAAAGAGGTAAATCAGCAGAATTTCTGCTGAAAAGACGGAAAGAAGCAATCACAGTAGCTGCTCTTCTCACTGAGCCAAAGCAGTTCTTGTCCCACCAAGAGATATGATGAGAGAAAAAATATGCAGGGGGGGCCGAAGAAGCTGAATT
This sequence comes from Oreochromis aureus, assembly GCF_013358895.1. Lineage (NCBI taxonomy): Eukaryota > Metazoa > Chordata > Actinopteri > Cichliformes > Cichlidae > Oreochromis > Oreochromis aureus. The sequence continues at coordinate 21,153,708 of NC_052960.1, read as the reverse complement.
GTTGTGAAAAGAGGTGAAAAAGCTGAAATTCTTCTGAAAGAGCAGAACAGGCTGAAAATTTTCAGCTACTCATTGAGCCAAACTGGTTCTCACATAACTGAAAAAAGGTGAAAAAGCTGAAAATTCTGATAAAAACATCAGAAGTGGCTGACATTTGTGCTGATAAGAGGTGAAAACGCAAACTTTCTGCTGAAAAGAAGCAGAACAACCTGGTTCTGCTCAATTTCACCAATCAGAGGTACTGCTTCTGTCTGCTTCATCAGGCTGTGTACTTGTATGTATTTCTGCCATGCAGCGTTAACAAGAATCTGAGGTCCACATTAGAAAAGCTGCTAAAATCATAAAACTTTGCAGAATTGTAATAAATTAGCAATATAAATTACAGGTCTGTGATAGTGTATAAATTTGAAGTGAAAAAAAAAAAAATATTGACCAAGGTGGATTTGAACCCACGACCTTTGGGCTGCAGACCCGTGTCATTACCAATTGCGCCACCTGGAAAGGGGGTGGGTGCCTGAAAACCAGATTGATAACCAGTCAGAAATAGATCACGGTGAGAGGTGAAGAACGCCGTTTTTTGGAGTTACAAAACGTCGTGTAACTCAAAACAGACAGATTTCCACCCCTCAAACAAACGTATTTCATTGCTCAACGGTAAGATAATTGTAAAAACTGCTTCCACTGTGAGTGTCAGCAGTGTCTGAAGATATATTGGCACAAGCCTCATGTCCTAACTTTGCTTTGTTAAAGAGATATGACGATTTGAAAATGCTTCTCATTAGAGAGTCCCAGCGCTGATTTTGAACAGACTCTCCATTGACTTTCTATGGAGAGTTTTCAGACTTTGTGTTGCTCTGAGGCGATTTGATAAAAATCTGTAACTTCCACAACAGTGATAGTGACATTTTCTGAAAGCCAGCAAAAATACCTACGTTTTGATGTATAATTTGTGGGGGTTGAGTGGAAATTGAGCGAGTAGCAAGAAGTTGTTCAGACATGAAGAGAAAATTCAGAACAGACCTGCGCTCACTCTGAGTTAATTGCATAGCAACCATAGCAACGCATGTATTTTCTGAAAAATCACAATTTTGCAACTGAAAACTTAAAGAGAGATAAGATTAAAACGGTAGAAGATCTGAAAAAGCTGAATCAGGCAGGAATAGCCCAATAATTTGAGAACATTTTAAAGTTTGAATGGAGTTTCTAGGTGAAAGTATGAGGAAGTAGTCAAGTTTCAAAAACAAGCAAGTTTTAGCAGAATTGTGGAAGTTTTCCATTAATTTCAATGGGACAAATTAAAGGAAAAAAGTGTAATATTTTAAAAAGTATAATAGTAATAAACACCAAAAGTCATAGCAGTCATTAGCAGAAAGAGCCGAACAGTTTAGAGTTTGAACGGTGAAAATCGGCTGAAAACTGAAGCAGTAGTTAAACGGCGAAATACGGAGCAACTAGAAGAATAAAGATAAAGAATAAAGAGAAACAGGAACTCAATAGTGTGGAAGCCCTTTGAGGGCATCCACACAACAAGGAGCCACACTGTAATTTGGCGTCTTTGTGCCAGGCAGGGAATTTTTTGGTTTTCTATCTATCAGCAGTTCATAATGAGCACTGCAGATCCTTCCAGAACAAAGGCACATGATAACTAGAAAAAATTTGCATTTCCTGCGAAAATGCTGTGTGGATGCCTTAATGCTGAAGCTGTCTGCTGAAAAGCTGAAAAAAATGAAAAGTTGCAAAAAGTTGTATGGTGGTGAAAAAAAAAAATGTCTCCCTGAGCAGGATTCGAACCTGGCCCTTTTAGTCTCAAGGCAGCTACTCATCTTACTAAGCCAAAGTCACTCTCAATGAGTCAAACTCATTCTCACAAAAAAGATGGAGAGACGGACAATTCTGCTGAAATGAGCAGAAGCTGCTGAGAATTGTGCTGGTAAGAGGAGAAAAGGCTGAAAATTTTGCAGAAAAGAGGTGAATCAGCAGAATTTCTGCTGAAAAGAGGTAAAGAAGCAGAAAGTTGCGCTGAAAAGAGATGAATCAGCAGAATTTCTGCTCAAAAGAGTTTTTCCTGAAAACAGCTGAGATTTGTGCTAATAAGAGGTGAAAATTCTGCTGAAAAGAGTTCATTCAGCAGAAATTCTGCTGAAAAGAGTTTTGCAGAACTCTTTTCAGAATTCTGCTGAAAAGATGTTTTTGCTGAAAATAGCTGAAAAAGCTGGGATTTGTGCTGAAAAATGGTGAAAAAAAAATGTTGCCGTGAGAAAGGAGGGGTTTTTTTTCTGAAAACAGCAGAAAAAACTGAAAATTTTGCTGAAAGGGGGTGAAGATGCTCAAATTTGTGTTGAAAACAGTTAAAAAAAAGTGTAACTGAACTGAAAAAATTGTTGCCATAAGTGGGATTTGAACCCGGGCCTCCCAGTCTTAGAACGGCTGCTCATCTCACCGAACTAAAACACAGCTCAGCCCAGCGAGCAGAAATAAGTGACCACATTGATAATGTGTTCCAGTCATTTCAATGGGCAAAAATATTGCAAAAAATATTCAATATCTCAAAAAAGTATAGAAGTTATGAGCACCAAAAGTCATAGCAGTCGTTAGCAGAAAGAGCAGAATTTTCTAGAGTTTGAACGGAGAAAATCGGCTGAAAACTGAGGGAGTAGTTAAGTGCCAAAAAACGGAGCAACTAGAAGAATAAAGATAAAGAATAAAGAGAAACAGGAACTCAATAGTGTGGAAGCCCTTTAGGGCATCCACACAACAAGAGCACACTGAGCTCTCTAAACACTATCACTGTCAGGACTACTATACAAAGCAAACAGTTCTATACTGCGATGGCAGAGTTCAACATACTGGACTTTTAGATTTCAGAATACCTTCAAATTGGAAAAAATGCTGAAAAAGTAAGACCATGCCCAAACTGAATAATCTATTTATAGTTTTACTCCAAGTAGAAATAATAGTCATGGTGTGCTCACACAGGACAAGCAGCTAGCAGGGCAAGGGAATGTCCTAACTTAGGGAGAAACAAAGTATGTTATCTTAAAATGGCTCGTCTCAAACTGGGTTAATCGAGGGGGCTGCACTAGTATATGATGAACTGAACTTTAACTGCAATTCACACAAAGTAAACAAAATCATACCAGCAAAATATCCCATAGAACATCAGAGCCACCAGATTCCTTAGTGAGGAGGTAAGGGGTTCATGGTTTTCCTTCATCACAAACCTATATATCGAAACAGCATACTGACAGGGATGATGACACACTCTACAGCCTACATTTAACCCTTTCACACTAAGATTCATCATGCATTAACACTCAACACCACACAAATATTAATTCATGTCATCCAGACATCACCAGACAGTAAACACAGGGAGATGCACACATTTAAGGAATATATTTATTCAGCATTATTAACAATCTGAAAAAATATCCATAGTTTCAAAATTACTTTTAAAAGAAAAAACAAACAAACAAACAAAACAACATTCACCAACAGCAACATGAACAGGTCCATGTAGTTTCCACACCAGTAACAAAGCAATCAATGGCGGCATTTTTAAAAGAAACTGTTAAAGCATCATTAAAGAATTGTCACATTTCAGTATTTATCTACTGAAAAGCACAAAAAAGTAGACTGAATAATGGTGTCCATTATTTACGTTGCTATTTGGGAAAAAAAAAAAAAATTAAGGTCTATTCAGTTGCAAAACTATGCTTTTGTTGCCAGAAGTGAAGCAGAAAAAATGTATTTATAACAAAAACATGTATAAATGAACAGTTGGAAAGAAAATATGTTTCAACACTCAATCACAGTTCTCTCTGTCAAGCACTACTGAGATCCAGCTGAAATTTGGCAAGAAGACTGAGATGGTCCGAGGGGAATATGTGATTGGGAAGGCCATTCATTGACCACAAGACATCCTCAGACAGAAGAGAAAGAGACCCGATGAGTTTCAGGCCATCGTTCAGAAAGCTAGCACAAGCTAGGGAAAAGAAACAATAAACAACACAATATATTTAATGTCACAAATAATTCATTTAGAGCTTGAACATCTCAAATATTCTTTGTGTCAGACATCCTCATACCTTGTCGACCAGTAAGAACACGTTTTGGAGAATAGAAGATGTAGTCGACTGTATGTCCGACCTCCGAATGCAGGGTTGTCACTTCTGGATTTCCAGAACCTGGGAGAATGTGCTTATAAACAGACTCTAGGTTTAACCGATGGCAGACTGTGTGTCTGAACCTGCGAAACCATAGAATTAATGATTAATAGATCTTATTTATAGTTCCAGTGGACATATTTTGCTTTTAAGAAAGAAGAAAGAAAGAAAGTGTACTTTATTGATCCCCGTGGGGAAATTCCTCTCTGCATTTAACCCATTCACTCAGTGAAGCAGTGGTCAGCCTTTGGGCGCCCGGGGAGCAGTAGGGACGGTACCTTGCTCAGGGGTACCTCAGGGTAGCTGTTCAGGGGAATCGAACCCCCGACCTTCCGATCATGGGGCCACCACTCTACCTACTGAGCTATCCCTTTTACTTATCATCTTTCATGTGTCTATCCTGTTACAGTGGTGGATGCTCATTAGTTTTGGCCAAAGATGCAATTAGGTCAACATATGTACTGTTCTGTGCAAAAGTCTTGAACCACCCCCTCCTTTCTGGATATTTTGCTTCAAATGACACTTTCGTGTTTTTAAAGTGTTCTTGAGCAATAGTTCTCCAAGCTTTCTGAAGGTCTTTCAAAGTTATACTTGCACTCCCAACATGAAACCACCTGGTTAGATACCAAACAAGTACTTGGTAAAGGTATACATTTGTCAGACCTACCGCTTATCACCCAGCCTCTTAAAAAACATAAATGCTTCCAAAGTATAATAATAGCGTCAACTCTGACAGCCTGGTGGGATGCATATCATATCACACACTCTGGAGTTAGACCATCCATTCAGTCACTAATCTTCAATAACCCAGACTTTGTATTCAATTATAGCTTGTTCAATTCAACTATTTGGAAAGAAAAAAAAGAATTACTCATCTCACTCATGGCAACATCTTTGCCATTATTTAACCCAGAAGTTCAGTATCAGAAATTCACAATTTTTGGAGTACTTACAAATAAAATCAATTTTACGTTCTAAACTTAAAATGACTCCTATTAAATGTAATTGTTCGATTCCGAAAAAAACATCTCTTAAAACTCATCTCCAATATATAAAGAATCTTGAATGAAACGACAATATCACTCCCTATATTAAAATGGGAACAAGATCTCTCACTTAGTACTGATACTTGCTTCTGGATTCAAATCCGGATTCAAATCTGTAATAATATTTTCAGCATTCAGCATTAAAAAAAAATACCAATTTGAAACTTGTAGAATACAAAATTCAGCAAAAATGATATAAAATTGGATTTAGCGACACCGGTACTTGCATACAATGCTCTCAGAACACGCCGAGATGCAATCAGGCTCTGCACCTAAATGAAGCCCTTTTGGACCCAGATCACTGCACATCTGTCTTACTTGCTGGGCTGCCACATCCCACCATCTTTCACCTGATCACTGACAGATTCTGGTTAAAGACACTTCTCACATTGAGGTTCCTTGCACATTATACATTCTACACTCGCTCCTATATCCCCCGTGTTTCAATTATTGTATCATCCGTGTTTTTAAGCCATCTATGTCCTTGTCCTGGATCACTCTCTTCTAAGTTGCTGTCTCGTTTTGTTCAGAATAAAGTAATAACAAAAAACAAAAACAAAAAAGTTCTTAGTTGGATATTGGCTGCTTTTTACTCATTTTAGTCCAGTCCTTGAAACAGATCATTTTCAGAAGAATATTTTTTTGTCTTTATTAAGCCACTTCACACTGACCCATGGATCACTGAAGCATAAAAACTCAAGGGATGTTTCTTTAGGCACCTTGTTGCTTGCAGTCTGTCACAAAAAACATAATTAGGTGTATTTTCTTTAGCTGAATCTACAAAAAGTGCCAGTGATAACAAGTCTGACAGGCATAGTACTGTATTTTTGCAAAATTTCAAAAAGCTATTAGCCTAAAACTTGGCAGAGTGTGCAGTGTGTCGTTAAAAAGAAAATAGGATAACGGCACAAGTGCAGAAAAAAAGATGCAATAACAAGTCAAAAAGAAACTATCAACAGAAAATGGACAGTATCTGAAAATTATTTCGGTAAGAAATAGGAAAAAAAAAAAAATTCTAGATGGCCCTTCAGTTGATCCTTATTGCTAAAGCCTCATCAGAAACAATTAGTGGAAGGGTAGCTACCATACCAAAAGGATGCAGAATGACAAATTACACAAGAACTGGACTGAAAGTCAGTGGTAGCAAGTCTTGTGGGATGGGAATCCATCCATCCATTCTCTTCCGCTTATCTTTGTCTATCCCAGCTGTCTTAGGGTATACCCAGTGTGTCACAGGGCTAACAGATAGAGACAGACAACCATTCGCACTCACTATGGTAACTCTATAGTTAATTGCCCAATTAACCTAACCTAACTAACTACATTGTCTTTGAACTGTGGGAGGAAGCTGGAGTACACACAGAAAGACCCCGGCCTGATGGTGAAATTGAACTCAGGACCTTCTTGCTGTGAGGCAACAGTGCTAGCCACCATGCCGCTGTGGGATGAGAATCCAAATTTGAAATTTCTCATCCCAACCATTATTAATATGCATATTAATATGAGGAGGGGAGAGGTACAAACGGCCTCTAAAGCAGTCTGTAAAATACAGGAAGGCTCTGTCGTGGTATTTCAGCCAGTGGTGTTGGGGGATCTTGTCAAAACAATGGAATTATGCATGTATAAAAATACTGTGAAGTTTTCATCCACCATGCCTCACTTATCTGAAGGCAACTGATTGGCAAAAGCTAGAATTTTCTGCAAGACAGCAATGCCAAACCTAGTACCAATGGTATCTATGGTATCTAACCAGTACCAATAAGCATACCTGGATATGGAGAAAAACACTGAAGCACTGTGGGATCATCTTGACAGAGAATGAGATAAAAGGCAGCCAACATCCAAAGAAGAGCTTTCAATGTCCTTCAAAACACCTGAAGATCCATTTATAAAGACCAGTTACAATAAAGTTGCCTAATAGAGTGCTGAAGAATACCAACTATTCACTTTAAAAGCTCATTAGAATTGAACAAACCTTGTATCTTTGTATGCATTTCAATAAATCTCTGCATTTCCCAAGTTCCTGGTGAAATATAAAGAAATGTAAAGAGGCTTACACAGTACTGAATATGTGATCCGTGTGACCCAAAAGCTTAGGCTCAGTGTGGGCATCCTTAATATTGTCATACCAGGTAAACAGCAGCACCATACATCTGCTACATAATGTTTTGTTTACAAAGGGCAGCAAACAGAACAAATGGCAGCAAACAGAACAAATGGCAGCAAACAGAACAAATGGCTTAAAGGTAAGGTGGTCTTAAAGTGACAGGAGCTAAAACTACTTTTTTCAGACAGCGGATGATGCAGAGCTCTCCACTGAGGTTCACTTCAACATAAATAAGGGCTTTTTAAATCATGTAAAGCTACCATAGGAGAGTGTAAAACTAAAAACATGGAGCTAAAAATCAGCGTAAGCTTGATAATATTGTACATCACACATTAGCTCCATGTGTGATATGTAACTTTCTAAATGGTAGAAAGAATTCAGTTACAGTAACTTTAATATTATGTTGTTTATTGTCTGTTGCTTCTGTGGTAAACTGACCTTTTATCATCAAGATGATTTGCCCTTGAAGCATCTGTGCACAATAAGAAAAAAACATGAACAGAGAATCGACATATCATGTAAGGAAATCAGGAGCTTTAAATCAAAATGCGAGTGCAGTTTCTGTATTGTATTTTTGTACTACCTGGTGTGATGTCAGTCACCCCTGGAATCTCTTCCAGGCCCTGAGGACGGACACAAGCAGCTGGACAGTAGCGCAGCTGCAGCATGAAGTCGTGGCTGTACTGACATTTCCCTACGCAAGAAGAAGAAATCATCAAGCATCAATAGAAATTATGGAGAAAAGATACCACTGAAGAATGAGACATGCGCTATGGATCAATATTACTATAGTAACAGTGCACCTGACTTCACCTGACCTGATTTCTGTCTCTCAAATATCTCATTGGCAGTAGTGTACTGGCAGCTGCCAGTGATTCCCAGAGAGCTGGGCCAAAGTGGAGCCAACAGTCTGTGGCAATTGGCCTTATATGACAGATCTTCTTGACCTGATACCTGTCAGACACAGTAAATACAGAGACTCTTACTGAGGCATGAATAAATAAAAATCGAGACAGGGTGTTACTTAATTAGTTTATATTTTCTTACCATCCATGCTGGCAGGTTTTGGTAGTGGAGTTGGCTGGTAGTGATCAGCTGGTACAGAGGCATGTGTGGGACAGAGTTAAAGTCTCCACACATTATTACGTTACAGTGTTCACCTTTAGCCTTACAGGACTTGATCATGCTGTCAATTTCAGCCAGCAATATTGCTAACTGAGCCAACTTCACGTCCCCCCTCCTGGGGTTGAAAAGCAGGTGGGTGTTGGCTACACAGAGCGGCGGGCCCACCACCTTCACTTGTGAACCCCAGGTGACCAGTGGCCGAAGAAGCAAAACAATGCCCACATTGTGCCGGTCTAACAGCTCCGTCTCAGGCTTGAAGAACTCCAGGTGAGTGGCAGCCACTTGAGAGAAGCTGCTACGAAAGCAAGTAGCACATCCATCTGTCTTTGTTCCTGTACGCCTCTTGTACACACAAGTGTAGCCTGGATCAACAACATGAACAGAATATGTGTAACGTCTTTGTCAAAACATCCCCCAACATGACTCTTCCACTGTTTTGTCTCAGCTGACCTACCCATCTGAGACAGGGCAGGATGCAGCTGTTCATGGTAGTGGTTCTCCTGAACCTCTTGAAGACACAAAATCTACACACAGAGTATTAGCGGACACCTAACATTAGATATAAGGTTAAATTTCAGAAACATGAATTTGACATGACTCACATCTGGTAGCCATTGTTCTATTTCCTTTAAAAGCAGGTTACATCGGTAATGCCAATCCAGCACCTCCAGGGGGCAGTGTGTGTACAGTTGTTGGTTGGCTTCTAGTAAGTCCTGAGCAAGAATGTTGTAGGACATTACAGTGAAGTCCATAGTTGCATTTGTGAAGGGTATGAGTGCAGGCTCTGCTGAAGCAGCACTCTCATCCATCTCTACCCAGACTCTCCACATCACTGGAAGAAGGACAGATATACATGGAGCGGGTTACTGAACTGTAAATGAGTTTTTTTTAAAAAAAGTAAAAATATTAAATTAAAAACAAAATATAGCCTTCATCCTCACCTTCCAAGGGAAGTGCTGGCTCTACAGGAGGGTAATAGCTCATAGAAGGAAAAGTTATAAGTGGGCACTGCACCTCTTCTGTGAGACCAGGTCCTGCAGGGAAGTGCCAGCTGGTTTGTGCATGGTGCTGCTCGCTGAGCTTAAAGTGGGCCTGAGGATGAGAGAGAAGGGAAGGAAACACCGTCTCGGAAACACTGACTCCATCATGTGGCTCATCTGCAGCTGGGACTATGTATTCATCCCAGCACTCTTCAAAAGTAGTCTCTAACTTTTCCATGTATGGTATTTGGATTTGGTCTTCTGCTGAGCTGGTCATTTCCGGTGTGCTCTTCTTAGCTGGAGATCCAGACTCTCCAATGGCTTGTTTCTGTACTTGAGATGTAGTATCTTTTATGGTGTCCTCTGTCTGCAGACACTGTAACTGTTCCTCGAGTGCTTGGTCTGGCATCATCTCCTCTGCTGGTGAGATTCCCCCATTCTCTGCATCCATATGCAGCACCTTATGGGGGGTAATTATTTCTCCATCCTCCTGTTTTGAATCTTGAAGGTTCTCATGACTTGCTCCATGTCTCTTTCCAGTTTCTCTCTCGTTTACTTCAGATGGTACTTCTGAAGTAATGTTTGAGTTTCCGTCACTCATTGTATCTTTATCCGGGACAGCCGTCAGAGGTTCTTTGTCCATGTTGCTCCTTGTAGTTTTTTCCTCTTCCGGGCTTGGATCTTTTACCCTTTCTTTCGTTTCTCCCTTCGAACCACCGGTTGGGTGGAGCCGCTGCTCCAGCTGCTCTGTCTGCAAATCGGTGAACCTCCGGTTTTTGGCATCCCACGCAGCTTTGTCATTAACCACGGCAGGAGGGAGGCCCTTTTCTGAGGCCTCTGTAAGCCAAGAATACAGTAAGAAAGCAGGTATGCTAAAAGGTACTAAACCTTTTACTTTAACAGGTCAACGACAACCCATGAAAACACAGACGTGATTACGGAACATAAACAACACCATAAAAGTCATGTGATAGCGTCTTTGCGTCACAAGGGGGCGTCAAGACCTCAAGAACAGGTGCAAGCTAACTCATGTAGCACTTCATAAAGTTAGCTACACTGCAACAGCTAAATATGTTCTCCGTTACCGTTTTCACAAAGAGGAAACTTTTGGCAAATTGGGGACACCACAACGTGTGTCACACTGAGCTTATAACGGGAAACATTACCAAAAGCCTCGTGCCGGTGAAGCAGACAGCAAGAAAAGTGCTAACTAAACTTTAGCACTATTAGCTCCAGGCAGCGTGTCTGGGGAAATACATACGTAGTTTTTTTTTTTTCAGTCCGTATTTGCTCAGCCGACAATCATAAGTTCAGACACGTTTGCAAATCCACTTTTAGATTTACCTGAGGGTCGAACGGTGAGGTACCGTGATAAATAGTAGAGCACATAAAACATCAGACTGCCAATCATGTTGCGGTACAAAAATCAACGCATGCGCACTCCGAATTTGGTGATAGCTGTGGGAGGGTAGGGGCCTGAAGGCAAAAGTCACGTTTTTTGTGTTTTGCTTTTCCAGTGTGTTACTTTCAGTTGTTACTTTGCGATAATCTGGTATGGAAAAAAACGGGAAAATATATATGTATATTTTTAAAATGCTCCACTCATTGCAATGAGTGGGGCAAACAGACATTTTCTAAAGGCATTGATTCAAACACACACCTGACATGTCTACTTGATCTGAAACCTGCCTTTATCTCATTAAGTCTCGATATAAAGTCAAACTTGACTAATAAATGTAAACACTATTTTAATTTTAAAAGTATTTTTGCCTTCTCTGCCTGATTTCCAGTTGGCCAAGTCCTGTGTTGAAGTCCCTAAATCTGGGACATAGAAAATGAATTAATTCATTTTCTCTTTCTCTGGTGAATACTTGAGCGGGCATATTGTGAATTTTATCTTTTAATTACATTAAATTCAGAAGCTGTACATATTTTTAACCTCTTTATCCCAATTATGTAAGTCATCAATATGTTTGTTACCACAAAATCTAAATTTTATGATAAGGAAAGACCAGTGATGGGAATAACGGCATTACAAGTAACGGCGTTACTTTTTTCAGTAACGAGTAATCTAATTACTATTCTTATCGTTACAACGCCGTAACAGTTACAAGAAAATGCAGTCCGTTACTATTTTTCAACAAACAGACGGTTGAAGCTGTGTTCAGCTTACCGCATCATATATCAGTTGCACAGAAGTTGCTGATTTATCAAATAATTAACTGTTGAGTTCTAACAAAAAAAGAAAGAAAACCAAAGATACATTTTCAGAAATCTGCATGAACACCGCTCCACAGAAATACTAACAAACCTCTTCATCTTGGCTGTCTATGATTATAAGATCTCCTCCCTACAGCTGACAGAAATCTCTGGATTCCTTCCATGTTTTGAATTCATTTGATTTCAAGGGGAAGTAGTAACATACAGAGTTCATTAAAATCCATCCTGCAGGACAGTGTTTGCAGCCATCGCCTGTTTCCAAAAAATAATACCACCATTATAGAAAATTATGAAACAAATCATTGTGCTTTTACAATTTTATCATATACATAAATAATGAAACCGGTCTTACTAAACATTGATAAGCGTGTTCTCATGGTTTCAATTTCCTTTGTAACTTTTTCAATCTGACTTTTATAGTCATTGCTTCGTTTTGTCTGGTGTTCAAGCTCCCAGTTGGTTTGTGTCTGACGGCTCATCTCGCTGTCCAGCTCCTTCCTGGCATCCTTCATGGTTTCCACTGCAGTCTTGTAAGTATCCTGGAGGTCGACCAGCTCTTTGCTGATGCGTTCGGTATCATCGAGCGTGAGGTGAGAATCTGTGAGTTTGTTGTCTGCAAGTGTTGAAGACTGTTACTTTTCTTATTCTTTAGTAACACTATTATAAATCAGTTGATCTGACAACATTGTACATCATCAGTTTTATTTAGAAATGTTACTGTAAATTTCCAAGATTTGTACAAATCATTGTAGCATCAGTACAATGAATCAATAAGCAGGCTGACAGTAAATTACTCGCCTCAGTACATTTAATCATTATGTCCATGTTGTAGCACATAGAAATGTTTAGTCACAGACAGACACATTTTCCCTGTAACTGTGCCTTCGCTCTAACTTTTGTTGAAAATGTGATTTATGTAATGCTTTTGCTTAATAGTAAACAGAAATATTTGTCTTTTTCAACATCCTTAGAAATGCTGTTCAACAGCTGTCACCAAATGGAGCACTCCAAACTCTGCACTGGAAAAATATCCCTTACTTCACCTGTGATCACACACTTTGGTTTTCCAGTGCAAACGAAGCTGGCAGAGGAATGGCCAAGAAAGGAAAGACCTCACTGAGCGACAAAGATGAGGACAAAAGCTGGTGATGATTCAGTGCAGCTGGTCTCAGGGGATGAAGCAAAAGCCTGATCACCAAAAACAAGGTGAGTTTAATGTTATGATTTATTTTACTTTTTCAAGATATGTTCAAGGTATGTTACTTTAATTATATAATGCTCAAGTCATTTTCCAACTCAATTTTCTCAATATTAAACCTTGTAGCTTTATTCATTTTATTTTTGGCTTAAAAGTAAACAAGAGCTACAAAAAAACCCCTAACTTTTTAAAAATTCTTTCTGTTCCTCTTTTTTCCTCTGAACACATCCTGACCAGGCTGAATGAGACGGGGGAAGTAAACAGCGATACATTCACCCAGACTGCTGATGTTCCTGTATGAACTGAGAAACTTTGAACATCCAAGAAAAAGCTGAGGTTATTTTCTTTACAGCTCATATGGATCTTGAATGACTGAACATTCAGACTTTATTCAGGACTTTGCTACGGAGAGAGGTACCAACATGTGTGAGCACATGTGTACACACCTACACAGCATCTCACTTCATGCTTGCCCTTCCCCTAGACTCTTGTGTCACTCAGCAGTTTGTCGTATTATTGTCTTATTTGTTGAAATTTAGGGTCCATGAGCACAAGCAGGGATTTTTGCTTGATCTCATTCTCAGAGGCCTCGCTAATATTTAATGGTCGTGAAATATGTCAAACTTTTCTCCATCCCTAAAGTTAAACAGCTGAGAGCATCTTTAGCACAGCAGAGAAAAAGATGTGCACCATCAACCGGAGTTTAAGTGATCCATTTAAGTGATCCTTATGCCTTTGCTGCTGATGAAAAGTTTGCATCAGAACAAGCACTTCTAATTGTACACTGTAAAAAAATATTGTAGAATTTACGGTGAATTACTGGCAGCTGTGGTTGCCAGAATTTCACCGTGGAAAATATAGTGATAATGCAGAATACATAACGGTATACTTGTTGATAAATGTAAAATTCACAGTGAACTTTGGTTTTTGTACAATTATTACACTGAAATAAAAAACTATTATAAAGTAAACCAGTTAAAATACATTTTAATAAGCTTGTTTACCATCTCCTATTGACAAAGCACAGAAGAGCTGTATAATACAAGACATGCCTTTTTATTCAAAAGTTCATATTTACATGAAAATATTGGCAGCTGTTGCAGCCAGAATGTCGTCTAAAAAGATTAAGGTCCAACAAATGAGGTAATAAACATAATAGGGCTAATAGAAAAATTAGAATAGAATAAAATTGTTTTAAAATTTGTCATAATTTGCTAGAAACATTAATAAAAACCAGTAGAGACAATGATTAAATTAAACAGTTAATATCCATCCGCTTCCACTTATCCTTTTTCAGGGTCGCGCTGGAGCCTATCCCAGCTTTCATGGGGCGAGAGGCGGGGTACACCCTGGACAGGTCACCAGTCTGTCACAGGGCTAACACACAGGGACAGACAACCATTCGCACTCACATTTACACCTATGCAATTTGGATTAATCAATTAACCATGCAAACTCCACAAAGAAAGACCCCGGCCTGATGGTGGAATTGAACTCAGGACCTTCTTGCTGTGCAGCAACAGTGCTAACCACCGTGCCACCGTGCTGCCCTAAACAGTTAATATTTAATAATCAAATTAATGACTAAAAAGGCACTGATCTAATTATTATCAAACTTAATACAACCAACCAACAAAATTTAAAACACTTGATACTTGCAGTGGTTGGCAAAGTTTCTTTTTATCCAGATTGATAGTAGAGGGCTTTCAAAACAGTCTCTGATGGTGTCTGAGGAACTGGAACAGGTTTTGGATCCAATGTGTTTGAGCACTTGCATGTTGTTCTTCAGATGCTCGGTGTACATTAGCGTTCTTTCCTTGCAGTCTGAAAGCAAATACAAAGCACAATAAAGCAAACTGCCCATTTCAAAAGCAAATATACAATCTTACATCTAATAGAGCTGACACAATTAATCGTATAATGATTTACAATTGTGATGCATTGCAATGCGGACATAAAGCATTCTTAATCCATTCAGAAGAAACTAATCGATTATTAAATACGGTCCCGATCAAAAGTTTAAGACCACTTGAAAAATGGCAAAAATCATCTTTTGCATGGTTGGATCTTAACAAGGTTCCAACAACATGCAACAAGCAGAAATGGGAATGAGACAAAACATTTAACTTACATTTCACAAACTTAAACTGGGACAGGCTGTTTTACAGCTGATCAAATGTTTAGGACCACATGCCTTTAAAAGGCCAAATCTGTGCAAAACTGTGGATTCATTGTCATTTTCTGTCAGGTAGTCAGACTGTCAGGATGTTCTGATGGCAAAAGCAAAAAAAAATTTCCTTTTTGAACATGGTCGGCTTGTTGAACTGCATAAGTAGGGTCGCTCACAGCGCGCCATCCCTGCTGAGGTGGGATGCAGTTAAGACGGTCATTTCCTAAATAATCCTGGGGGTTATGGAACAAAAACATGAAGTGGAAGACCTAAAAAATCCTCAACCCAAATTAAGGCCATTAGTGGTGAAGAGCTTCAAAAAAAAAAATCTCTGATGAGAAAAAAATATAACCTTTTTTTTTCTCCTGTAAAAAATGCAACCTTGATGGTCCTGATGGCTTCCAACCTTACTGGCATGACAAGCAGATCCCACCTGAGATGTTTTCTACGCCCTACAGACGAGGGGGCGCCACAATGGTTGGGGAGATGCTTTTTCCTTCAGTGGAACAATGGAGCTTCAGGAGGTGCAGGAGTGTCAAAAGGCTGCTGGCTATGTCCAGATGATGCAGAGAGCATTCCTCATGACTGAGGGCCCTCATCTGTGTGGTAACGACTGGGTTTTTCAACAGGACAACGCTACAGTACACAATGCCCGTAGGACAAGGGACTTCTTCCAGGAGAATAACATCACTCTTTTGGACCATCCTGCGTCTTTCCCTGATCTAAATCCAACTGAGAATGGACAACAGTTCCAGACAGTAGACACCCTTCGTGTGGCCCTCTTCACCACTTGGAGAAATGTTCCCACTCACCTCATGGAAACGCTTGCATGAAGTGATCAACAAGAACAGCGGACCAATTAATTATTGAGTTCAAGTTTGGAACTTTCTGTTTTGGGGGTTTACCCATGTTTCTGGAGGTGTGGTCCTAAACTTTTGATCAGCTGTAAAACAGCCTGTTTCAGTTTAAGCGTTGTCTTTAATAAATTGCATGCTCAAAAAATGTTTTGCTTCACTCCTATTTCTTCTTGTTGCATGTTGAAGCTCTACTTGGAACCTTGTTAAGATCCAACCATGCAAAATATGATTTTTTGCCATTTTTCAAATGGTCTAAAACTTTTGATCAGGACTGCTGTTATTTTTAGGTTGTACAATTTGTTTTCGTCAGCCACATACATCACAGTGGACCAACATGTGCAGCCTGTGTTCAGAGAAGTTTTGAGCAATAAAAAAATGTAGCTTATATGTGACCTCCTTTATTTGTTGATGAAAAGAAAAAAAACTGAAATGAAGTTATCAAGATGCATTGGGAAAAAAATAATATTTTTTGGTGCAAAATGTCTGTAGTTTTCTAATAAAATCTCTGTTACTGAGCCTCACAGGTTCTTTTCTTCTGCGGTTCTGCATCACATGCCAGCAGTGCCTTTGCACATGCGCGATTTATTTGCAGTCTGGATGCAGTGGGGTAAAAGTCATCTGTTCCATCTTCCACTCTGTCACCAATTATGAGAGGCAACAGCTTTAAAAAGTTCCAGTTTTGTTTGTGCTGAGAATTTGTTGAGGACTGACCTCACACGGCTTTGAAGAGGTATCAGAGTCAGAGTATTTAAACTGTTTAATGCTCCAATTCAGAATGGAGTGGGCGAACCATTCTTTTTTTTCACAAAAAAATTTAAGAAACAGCGCAACATCATATGACAAAATGCCATAAAAATCTTGTGTCCGGAGGGTGTGACCGGAGGGTGTGTTCCAACTACAGGGGAATCACACTCCTCAGCCTCCCTGGGAAAGTCTATGCCAGGGTGCTGGAAAGGAGAGTTCGTCCGCTAGTCGAACCTCGGATACAGGAGGAACAATGCGGTTTTCATCCTGGTCGCGGAACACTGGACCAGCTCTTTATCCTCTCAAGGATACTTGAGGGTGCATGGGAGTTTGCCCAACCAGTCTACATGTGTTTTGTGGACTTGGAGAAGGCATTCGACCGTGTCCCTCGGGGTGTCCTGTGGGAGGTGTTGCGGGAGTATGGGGTGTCTGGCCCATTGCTACGGGCCATTCGATCCCTATACAACCGTTGCAAGAGCTTGGTTCGCATTGCCGGCAATAAGTCGGACTCGTTCCCGGTGGGTGATGGGCTCCGCCAGGGCTGCCCTTTGTCACCGGTTCTGTTCATAATTTTTATGGACAGGATTTCTAGGTGCAGCCAAGTGGCGGAGGGCTTTCGCTTTGGTGGCCTCAAAATCTCATCTCTGCTTTTTGCGGATGATGTGGTTCTGTTGGCTTCATCAGGTGAAGGCCTCCAGCTCGCACTGGAACGGTTCGCAGCCGAGTGTGAAGCAGCGGGAATGAGGATCAGCACCTCCAAATCTGAGGCCATGGTTCTCAGCCGGAAAAGGGTGGAGTGCCCACTCCGGTCGGGATGAGTTCCTGCCCCAAGTGGAGGAGTTCAAGTATCTCGGGGTCTTGTTCGCGAGTGATGGGAGAAGGGAGCCGGAGATCGACAGACGGATTGGTGCTGCGGCTGCAGTGATGCGGACGCTGCACCGGTCCGTCGTGGTGAAGAGGGAGCTGAGTGTAAAAGCGAAGCTCTCAATTTACCGGTCGATCTACGTCCCTACCCTCACCTATGGCCACGAGCTGTGGGTAGTGACCGAAAGAACGAGATCGCGGATACAAGCGGCAGAAATGAGCTTCCTCCGAAGGGTGGCTGGCCTCTCCCTTAGAGATAGGGTGAGAAGTTCGCCATCCGGGAGGGGCTCAGAGAGAGCCGCTGCTCCTCCGCATCGAAAGGAGCCAGTTGAGGTGGTTCGGGCATCTGACAAGGATGCCTCCTGGGCGCCTCCTGGGTGAGGTGTTCGGGCATGTCCCACCGGGAGGAGGCCCAGGGCAGACCCAGGACACGCTGGAGAGATTATATCTCTCGGCTGGCCTGGGAACGCCTTGGTGTTCCCCCGGATAAGCTGGAGGAGGTGGCTGGGGAGAGGGAGGTCTGGGCTTCTCTGCTTAGGCTGCTGCCCCCGCGACCCGGCCTCGGATAAAGCGGATGAAGATGGATGGATGGATCTTGTGTCCTAATCAAAATGGCAAACCTGGCTGACAGATGTGAAAAGACTTTAAACAGTTGAAAACTGACTCAAACTTTACTCCTTCTATATCTGGTGTACCTTCAGTCTTGAGGTGTTCAACAGGAGAGTTGTACATCTCTATGGTGTATTGTGCTCCACACTGATTTGGATCCCCACCCTGAAAAACAGATTGTGTCATTAAACAGTATCTACAGAAATGATGTGTACGACGAAAGCAGAAGCCACCAGTGCAATGTGAGCCCAAATTATCTACAGCATGCAAAACATGGTTCCTTTAACTACAGTTTTATATGCCCACCTCTCAATTTTAAATACACGTAGACATTGAGGGCTATCAGGAGAGGCTATGTGCTTACCTGCTGCTCTCTGGCAGGTAGCTCCACGCCCTCCTGGGTTTTAAATGCACCTTAGAACACACGTGCATCAACACTACATATGAGCGGGCGGAGGGAGGTTTGGAGTCTTCACACACCCCCGTTCTCTGCAGCCTGTTGGAGCGGGAGGGCTAGGAGGAGGAGTTGGCCGCCCGATTGGGGTCTGGAATGTGGGGCCTCCCTGCTGCTGCCGAGCCGGGGCAGTCTGCTTCTCTCCACCCCAGGGAAAAGGGTAACACTACCTGGGTCTGGGTGCAGTTTCCCCCTCCGGGGGCAAGGGTACCTAGACCTGGGGCTTAGAGTACGCTTGGGGAGTGTGACTGTGTGTACAGCGTCTCTTTATGTCTGTCTCCATGTTGGGTGAGTGTTGAGTAATTGCATATGAGAGCATGAGGGTGGGAATGGATGTTTGTATCTGTGTGTGCCTGTATGTCTGTGTCTATATGTCAGGTCGGGTATCAGATGCCACCTCTCTGGGGACATCTCAGGTCCTCCAAGGTATGGAGGCCTATCTCCCCCCACCACTTCCCCTGCCAGTGGCAGATGCCCTCAGACATTGGTGCATTGGTGGTTCTTTGTGTCCCGGGATTGGCGTCCAGGTACACACTGGCTCACTCCTTGGTGGCTGCTTGTCGGGGCCTGGAGCCTGGGGCTCGCTCGGGCCACTTCGGGGATGGGGTGCCCTCGGCCTCTCGGCCTGGGGCTCAGTCACTCTGGCACAGCTGGCTGCCGGCGGAGCTCACGGGCACGTCACTACAACCCCCCCTGGCTTCTGCTCCGCGGCTGCTGAGTGACCCCTCATCTAGGGCTCTCCTCAGCTCTTTCTGGGATAGTGGCGCCTCTGTTGGTCTTCCTTGGTCTCTTGTGTTCTGAGGGCCTCTGGATGTCTGGAGTCTTGATCTCCTCCATACCTGCTTCATGCCCTGGAGGACGGGGCTGTGGCCCCCCACACCCTCTAGCAGATCATTACATGAAGGAACCTTTTAAATACAAGTGTGCTCATAGAATAGAATAGAATGCCTTTATTGTCACTATACAGTTGTACAATGAGATACAGAGATACATGAGATACATGCTCACAGGTGTACACACGGGTGCTCACACACACAAACTACATCCTTTTTGGCTCCTACCTCAAAGCACACTGGGCACTGTCGATCTTACGTGCTGTACAATAATGTTTAATATTTAGTTTTTACTGTTACATTTAGCTAATTTCATGGATAATTTCAGTGACTGAATTATTGCCGGTCATTCGTACATTTACTTTATTATATAAAATATATAAATTAAATCTCTTTGAAACTTCTCATCTCCACCCAACGTGAGCTCAATAATGGCCACAGTGAGCGTGTGAGCAACTATTTGCCTGCGCTACTGTGCATGTATGAAGTGGACCGACTTGTGATCAGGCACACATGAGGCCGACCGGCTGAGAATACTGAAATCAAAGGAAATCAAACTCTTCTGTCTGGTGAAATGTTATACTTACCAAATCATGCTCCCTGGCCTCATATCCTATGCAGGTGGAACTGGACCCAGTTGTAAAAACCAATGATTTCCGTTTCTGATTTTGTCTGGCCAACAAAGAGTCCAGGCTGGTGATGATCAATTTAAGAACAGAAACACACACTTCTTACCAAAGAAATGAATATTATTTTACAGTGTTGCTGAATCACATGGATGAATTTAACACCTGAACACAGTTACAGCGTGATGACTGGCAGGAGGAGATCTCACCCTGTGTTTCTCTGCCTGTGGTAGAGGTGGAACCAGATCAAGTGGCGCTCATTCTTGAACAGCCCCAAGTCAGAGCTGCCTCCTCTCATCAGGTGAAACGGACTTCAGTGAGAACACCTGAGCAGCAGGAGCCCCACTTCACAGACTGCAGACTGTACCTGCGAGACACGATTTTTCAGGTCAACATCAGCTGCAGCACACTCACTGTGACGCTTACCCTTCCGCAGCTCTGATTTGGGACACGATCCCGGATTGAAGAACAGGCTGTGTGGTTTGGATGCTTCACCTCAGCACACTGAGCACAACTGGCACACACACAGGCACATGTTACACCTCAGTGCAGTCAGTCCATGTTTTTATCTAAACATCTGATTGATTATCTGAGAAAACAGTTCCCGGTGAAGTGTGTGACTTTACAAAACCGTCCCTTTCACTCACTCACAAATTCACCCCCCCTTACCCTCGTCTCCACCCAACACATCTCTGTCCTTGTCCTGCTCACTCGCTGTAGCGCGACAGCTCGAGTCGAGGGATGATGTTCACGGACTGCAGCTCCTGGTAGAGCAGCTTTCTGGCGTACGGGACACGGCGTACAGGTTCTCTGAGGGAAAAGCAGGGCTCAGGCAGTGTGTGCACATCAGGCTAACACATACACAATTATAAAATTACATACGCATATAAAAGCTATCATTTTCTGTAATAAGATAGGGGATAAATAAAGGATGGGATGATTACAACAAAAATCTGCCTTCTTTTTGGGCTGGTAGTCCACAAATCAAAATCAAGAAATATTAAAGATGAATCTGTACACATGATGTTTGCTGACAGCCGTCTGTGCCACAGTGAAACTCATGCCAAGCTAATTTAGTAACTCTCAAATATTTTGGACAATTTATATTCTTCTTTATATTTTTGTAGTAGGGAGCACTACAAAAACTATAAATAAACCAAAGATATCGGCACAGACCAAAATTACTTTGCTGATTGAGAAAATAATACATTTTGACACACTACTGTGTGGATCATCCCATTTTCTCTTTTCACACTGATTAAACCAACTTGGCACTTGTTCCATAAACACAGTGCACATCCATATGTTCACAACCTTCAGCTTTTGATCAGTTTCACTTATGGAAGAGTTTTCATTTTTTTTAAATAATAAATGCTTACAATGCTAAACAATTCTTTAAGCTCCAGATCCCAAACTAAACTTTTTTTTATCATTACAATTTTTTCATATATGTTAGCGTATTTGCGGCTTACCAGGGCTAAGCAACTTTGAACGACTTTAGAAGCTGTCTTACTTTACTGTTTGTCTTACAGGTTTAGGAGCTGTGTCTCTATTTCACTAAGGCCTACAATGCTCTAAATAAAGTACATTAATTAACTACAACTACATTTTTTTAAACCACTGAAGAATGCAGAGAACTGACTAAAGCTCAATAATATTGAGCTCTTAGTGTTTTGTCTACTCAGTTTGGTGTCTGCTTCTTTACTTGGTCCACGATTATCTCTGCACCATCTTTCTCCCGTTGTATCTCTCCTCATGCCGCACCTTGATGTGTCCTGTCCTCGGATGTATTCTTCCGGCTGCCTCCTGGTTTCCACCTCGAGTTTTATTATCCAAATTTAATGGTCTTGATGGTCACTGTAGCGGCTATATTCATTTCTTGAAAGTTCTCTCTTTCGCTTATATTTAATATAACCACACGACCTGACAAGCACCTATTTTTATGCGTTGTCAACAACGATGTAAAACCATCGCGTGTCCGCTTGTTTATTTTCCACATAAGCCTTTCAGAATAAAGCTCAAGATCCTGTTGAGACTTTTCAAAATAAACCGAATCACGTGAAAGATTATGCAGCGTGTTTAGGGATGAGAAACAAAAAAGAGCAGTCAGGTGCTAAAAAAAATAAACCTTAGACTCAAACGTTAGAACAGGCTTTCTTTGCTAATTAACAACGTCACAAAAACCTGTTTTATTGTGAATACATATGTGTGATGGCTCTTAGACATCTATATCCACTTCCAGGTTTTGGTGGTTACTTGTATTAGCGAGTGGATTATTTAGAGCAAATTTAGAGCAATATTTGTCACCGTGCTCAGTTACTCACTGAGACTATATATGGACCTCAGCAACCTCAGGTTCTATCGTTCATTCTTCCAGGTCATTTGGGATTATTTGAATTTTATTTGCTTTACACACACATCCACACACTACACACATTACAGACAAACTGATGATATTTTTGACTTTGTTTTTGAAATACAATTATTTTTCTTCAGTGAGGTGTCCATATTTTGTCTTTGCCTTTCAGCCAGGGGTGTGAAATTAATGTTGGATGATGCATGTGATGACAGTCACACATAATTAAGGGCAAACACTGAACTTGAACGCGTGAAATCATCATGAAATTTAAATTTTGTGGCAATAAAGACATTTATTATTTGTATAGTAGTTTAAAATATGAACAGCTCCCTCATTTAATGTGATTAAAGGATGAAAATAAACAATGCGCTTCTTAAGACATTTACCAGTAAAGAAAGAGAGGGATTGGTTAATTCATAAAGTTACAGATTCAGGGGCCTTCACACAGGACTTGGCCAACAATTGAATGACTCTATAAAAATATATTGAGTCTTTGGATGCGCTAGTGAAGCTCTGAGGTGTGCTGGATTTGTCAATAGAAACAAGTTATTCCAAGATATTGGAAGAATTGCTCGTTTTCTAAATTTCTTCCGGTAATTCTTCTAGTAATAGTAATAATGTTTTCCAGCCACGGTCCGTCAATCTGTCATAATATACTGTGCTCTCATTTAGGTTCAATTTGATTTTGCCCTCACCTCCCAACCAGTCATGACAGAAGACTGCTCCTCCCTGAGCCTGGTTCTGTCACAGGTTTCTTCCTGTTAAAAGGGAGTTTTTCCTGTCCACTGTTGCTCACAGGGGATCACTTGATTGTTGGGTTGGATTTTTGGATTGAATTTAATTGGCTTAAACTGAAAAACAAAAATTCAAGTGTGGGGTTGAACAGGGCTCGCAAAATCGCTAGCCCGACGTCCCGGGGCTAGCGATTTCTCCAGTTGGGCTACCAAAATCTATCTCAGCCCTGCCCGATTCGGGCTAGCGATTTTGCGAGCCCTAGGTTCTGATAGTAGAGAGCACAAAATTTGTTAGCTGGATTGTTTTTTTTATTTGTAGTTTTTTTGGTGCTCCATACTTCAAAAACTACAAATATAAACAATGTGGTTGATGGCTAATCAAAATAAAGAAAAATTATATTTAAAAAAACATCCACTACTGCTCTGTGTGTTTACTTCAATGAAGACTTGTATTTATTGTGACAGAAAAATCTAAATTGTCCAAAATATTTGAGTTTTTAAATTAGCACTGCATGAGTTTAACTGTGGCACAGACGGCTGTCAATCCTGGTGAGTGAGAGTTCAACCTCCAAACTGAACCCAGTGTGTTACTCACAGAATCACAGATTTACTCACATTTACTGATTGTTCTGTAGGGTCTTTACAATTTTCAGCCCCTTCAGGTGACTGTTGTCTTCTGACTCCATCTTTAGGGTTTAGTTAGATTAAATATTTAACCAGTTAATTTAAGAATGAAAGACACATTTATCACAAAGGGACTCTTATAATGTAGATTAAATGTGTGTTGACATAACATCTAGATGTATGATTAGAAAGAGAGAAATGTTGTAATGACATGAACAATGACATGAACAAAGTGCATAATTATGTTAACACAAATTATACATCAAAACGTAGGTATTTTTCTTGCCTTTCACAAAATGCCACCGTCATTATCGTAGGAGTTGCCGTTTTCTCGCAAATGGCCTCGAAGCAACACAAAGTCAGAAAAGTCCACATTCAAAGTCTATGGAGACTTGAGTGAAAAATGACAGCTGAAATTCTGTAATGGGAGGACTTTTCAACTCGTCATATCTCCTAGACCTATTTTTCTTTACAGACCTGAAAATCGCCTTGATTGTTTTTTTTTGTTTTTTGTTTTTTTTTATTAAAGCCTGCTGATTGTTACAGTGAAAGAATGATGTCGACAGCCCGTCTACTTTTGGAGTTACAGAACATTTTGTAACACGAAGAAACGGCAGTTTTCACCTCTCAGCCATTTAGTTGTGGTAAACTCTTGAAATATATTATAGGGCAGGCCGCGGCGTAGACAACGCGCTTTGGGAGCGGGAGACCCGGGTTGAAATCTAGCCAGTGGCTGTTCCCACAAACCCCGCTAATTCTAGAAACTTATTCATCATGAATGTAAACAAGACAGTCAGCGATCGATCGATTACTTGCGCAAGGGAGGCCTCATCTGTGTCCAGCACGAAAATGACCCCAAATCCGGCCTCCTCTCGCTGCCTTTTATTGAGAGACAGTTCACACAAAACACAGCAAAGCAACGCCCACATGGTTCTAAGGCATTTGTATGTATATGTGTGAACCTTTATATGTAAGTAGGAATGTGTGTGTGTGTGTGTGTGTGTGAGAGACCTCCTGCTGACCAAAGGGTCGTAAAAGCAGGAAGCTTACAACACAAGAAACAGATCTTTCAGATAGGATGTATCTACAATAAAACCTCCCCCAACACAGAGTGGTTAGAGGTGCTCAGGATCAAAGGAATGGCTTTGATAATACTGCTTGAACTAAGACTGTACAAATTTAAGAAACACAATGGCAACATTCAACAATTAGACCTAACAGTTAGGATCAACCTCAGGGTCAGGATGCTACATCAGTAAATGCACAATCAGTGACAGTGATATTGATGATAACAACAGCAACAATAGAAACAGTAATAAGAGACTATTATATACATATAGGGACTTTAGGTCCCTTTTCATTTAACCCTTTGGGGTGTACTGTGTCTAATTTGGCAATCCAGACTCTCTCAGCCTTTCTCCTCTGCTGAGCTGTCCATCTGGGATTTGCCTGTATCATTGTGGCCCTGACAGATTCCCAGCCATGTGATAGGAAGTGTTTCACCAGATAGGTGTGTGTGTTCTTTTTCCTTTACACATTTTACATACACATTATATCTGTGCTGGGTGAATTTGGTCAGAAGTGTGTTACTTGTCTCATGTCTAAGGAGCTTGGAAAGAAAAGCGTCTGGACTTCTTTAAGACTTCTTTAACTTAAAGAAGTCCAGACGCTTTTCTTTCCAAGCTCCTTAGACTACGATGACCTGGATAACTGAGAACCTTCACAGACTTACTTGTCTCACCAACATACTGGATACCACATTTACTGGAGGTAATCAAATAAACACAATTATTAGAGTGTAGAGTAACTTTACACTGTGAGAGGAACACACTGGCATTTGAAAAGCTGCGCAACCATTTTTGGTGCTGAAAAAAATTGCACCTGGTCTCTCAGTTCGGGCTCAGAGAGAGGTGAAACTTTCGCCTTGATGAAGAAATCCCTCAGGTTTCTGTAATAGTGTAATGGATTTTTGACACATTTTGAATGGGCCGCAGTTTCCCATTCAGCCATGAGTATGTTGGCATATGCAGGGGCAAATTTCTTTTTACAAATAAAAGGGACGGCCATGGGCAAGAAGTCCATTAATCTTCATTTAGTTTTTCCCTGGAAGTGAATTCATACTGTTAGATGTTACTGTTAGAAGTTAGATGTGGATTTATTCTACCTAGCTCTTCTTGATTCTTCATTATCACCGTGGCATTGTTGGCCTATAGAGTCTATAAGAGTTGCAGAGATTATTAAGGCACTTGGAAATGGTGGGATGGAACATTTGTCACTGAAGGGTAAAAGTTTAATATGTTACACATGTGAAACTTTTATAAGTCAACGGTGAGGTGTATTGGTAGGAAATGGTCGTTTACTAACATTGCATTCTCCTCCAGAATAAGAAATGAAAATAGTAATAAAAGGAGAATAATGTGGACTAACTCAAAGCAAATGAGTGAAAGGAGTCGAATAATATCAGCAATGAGGGCTGTGCAGCAGTGGATCCCAGAGCAAACTTCTTCAAGACCTGGAACAATGTGAGATGTGATGGCCAAATAAAACAGATTTATTAAAAAGGACCAAAAATCTAGGAGGTAATGTATGGTAATGAGGCATTCTTAAACAGATAGTAGTATTTACAACAGTAAAGTGAAAGCAAATGAGTGATAGATAGTAGTATTTACAGTAAACAGTAAATACTACTATCACAGAAATCTCTTTAAGCATTTAAAGTATTAACACTTTCAATAATATAACTGTTTTCTGAATTGGCAGTATATATTTTGAATTATATACATACAAAAGAAACTTGAATGTAACTCCTTGTCAAACCTAAAGTCATTTCTCTTAATTTGCACAATCAGAACAACAAAACATAACAAAATCAACCAGAAGCTCAAGTGGCTGTTTAGAAGGATCAGCTTCTTCCTGAGGTCCTCCTCACCTCCAAAAAACCCACCAGAGGAGCCTCTGCTTCACAACCAGCAGCTGTTATTTTTCATTTTCAATGTAATCATTTTATCCTGTTTAAAATTACACATTTTTAAAGAAGATCAGTGTTTCACTGTATGGTTGATTCTTTATTCATGTAAGTCCTTAAATGCATTCATGTATATGAATATGTCTAGTAGGCATATTGGCTTACTGACAGCCTCATATGGAGTTATTACACTGACTTCTCTTCATCCTATACTTTATTCTGCTCAATACAATGTTAATATTGTTTTAAACAGTGATAATTTTATTGTTTTATACTGTAAAATAAAGCTATTGTCACTATATGAATATATATTAGCATCATGAAGTCAGCTGTGCTTTGCAACCAGATGTAAGCTGAAAATGTAATGCTAGGTTATTGTCAGAGTGCCCTCACTCCATGATCTTGTTCCCTATTTAATGGTGCAAAATAGTCAGAGTTTATGTGCCTCTTTCCTCTGTTCCCTTGACTATGATGCTTTAATGTATTTCTACATTAATCTACAGAAACATTTATCAGTGCAAAACTGTTTGGAAGCTACTTACAATAAGCTGTCTGTTCCAAAGAGCTTGGAAAGAAAGCGAGTGGCCTTTTTTCATGAGAACATTTCACCTCTCATCCGAGAAACTTCTTCAGTTCTAAAACGAGCTGAATAAGATTAAATTTTGAGGATGAACTGTCCTCCTGAGGTCTCGACATTCTCTCTGCCAGTCAGATGACTTGTTTCTATTGACAAATCCAGCACACCTCAGAGCTTCACTAGCGCATCCAAAGACTCAATATATTTTATAGAGTCATTCAATTGTTGGCCAAGTCCTGTGTGAAGGCCCCTGAATCTGTAACTTTATGAATTAACCAATCCCTCTCTTTCTTTACTGGTAAATGTCTTAAGAAGCGCATTGTTTATTTTCATCCTTTAATCACATTAAATGAGGGAGCTGTTCATATTTTAAACTACTATACAAATAATAAATGTCTTTATTGCCACAAAATTTAAATTTCATGATGATTTCACGCGTTCAAGTTCAGTGTTTGCCCTTAATTATGTGTGACTGTCATTACATGCATCATCCAACATTAATTTCACACCCCTGGCTGAAAGGCAAAGACAAAATATGGACACCTCACTGAAGAAAATAATTGTATTTCAAAAACAAAGTCAAAAATATCATCAGTTTGTCTGTATTGTGTGTAGTGTGTGGATGTGTGTGTAAAGCAAATAAAATTCAAATAATCCCAAATGACCTGGAAGAATGAACGATAGAACCTGAGGTTGCTGAGGTCCATATATAGTCTCAGTGAGTAACTGAGCACGGTGACAAATATTGCTCTAAATTTGCTCTAAATAATCCACTCGCTAATACAAGTAACCACCAAAACCTGGAAGTGGATATAGATGTCTAAGAGCCATCGCACATATGTATTCACAATAAAACAGGTTTTTGTGACGTTGTTAATTAGCAAAGAAAGCCTGTTCTAACGTTTGAGTCTAAGGTTTATTTTTTTTAGCACCTGACTGCTCTTTTTTGTTTCTCATCCCTAAACACGCTGCATAATCTTTCACGTGATTCGGTTTATTTTTGAAAAGTCTCAACAGGATCTTGAGCTTATTCTGAAAGGCTTATGTGGAAAATAAACAAGCGGACACGCGATGGTTTTACATCGTTGTTGACAACGCATAAAAATAGGCGCTTGTCAGGTCGTGTGGTTATATTAAATATAAGCGAAAGAGAGAACTTTCAAGAAATGAATATAGCCACTACAGTGACCATCAAGACCATTAAATTTGGATAATAAAACTCGAGGTGGAAACCAGGAGGCAGCCGGAAGAATACATCCGAGGACAGGACACATCAAGGTGCGGCATGAGGAGAGATACAACGGGAGAAAGATGGTGCAGAGATAATCGTGGACCAAGTAAAGAAGCAGACACCAAACTGAGTAGACAAAACACACTAAGAGCTCAATATTATTGAGCTTTAGTCAGTTCTCTGCATTCTTCAGTGGTTTAAAAAATGTAGTTGTAGTTAATTAATGTACTTTATTTGAAGCATTGCAGGCCTTAGTGAAATAGAGACACAGCTCCTAAACCTTTAAGACAAACAGTAAAGTAAGACAGCTTCTAAAGTCGTTCAAAGTTGCTTAGCCCCTTGTGTATGTGTTAGCCTGATGTGCACACACTGCCTGAGCCCTGCTTTTCCCTCAGAGAACCTGTACGCCGTGTCCCGTACGCCAGAAAGCTGCTCTACCAGGAGCTGCAGTCCGTGAACATCATCCCTCGACTCGAGCTGTCGCGCTACAGCGAGTGAGCAGGACAAGGACAGAGATGTGTTGGGTGGAGACGAGGGTAAGGGGGGGTGAATTTGTGAGTGAGTGAAAGGGACGGTTTTGTAAAGTCACACACTTCACCGGGAACTGTTTTCTCAGATAATCAATCAGATGTTTAGATAAAAACATGGACTGACTGCACTGAGGTGTAACATGTGCCTGTGTGTGTGCCAGTTGTGCTCAGTGTGCTGAGGTGAAGCATCCAAACCACACAGCCTGTTCTTCAATCCGGGATCGTGTCCCAAATCAGAGCTGCGGAAGGGTAAGCGTCACAGTGAGTGTGCTGCAGCTGATGTTGACCTGAAAAATCGTGTCTCGCAGGTACAGTCTGCAGTCTGTGAAGTGGGGCTCCTGCTGCTCAGGTGTTCTCACTGAAGTCCGTTTCACCTGATGAGAGGAGGCAGCTCTGACTTGAGGCTGTTCAAGAATGAGCGCCACTTGATCTGGTTCCACCTGTACCACAGGCAGAGAAACACAGGGTGAGATCTCCTCCTGCCAGTCATCACGCTGTAACTGTGTTCAGGTGTTAAATTCATCCATGTGATTCAGCAACACTGTAAAATAATATTCATTTCTTTGGTAAGAAGTGTGTGTTTCTGTTCTTAAATTGATCATCACCAGCCTGGACTCTTTGTTGGCCAGACAAAATCAGAAACGGAAATCATTGGTTTTTACAACTGGGTCCAGTTCCACCTGCAAAGGATATGAGGCCAGGGAGCATGATTTGGTAAGTATAACATTTCACCAGACAGAAGAGTTTGATTTCCTTTGATTTCAGTATTCTCAGCCGGTCGGCCTCATGTGTGCCTGATCACAAGTCGGTCCACTTCATACATGCACAGTAGCGCAGGCAAATAGTTGCTCACACGCTCACTGTGGCCATTATTGAGCTCACGTTGGGTGGAGATGAGAAGTTTCAAAGAGATTTAATTTATATATTTTATATAATAAAGTAAATGTACGAATGACCGGCAATAATTCAGTCACTGAAATTATCCATGAAATTAGCTAAGTAATTCCTAAAAGTCTGTAGATTGACTTTTACAACAAGGAAGCAGGTTTTCTCATTAGCAGAAATGCTCAATAGACAGAAAAACAGAAACCCTAAAAGAAAGTTACCGCGAGATTAAGAGAAACGGCCTTGTTTTACGGACACCACGGGTCAAGAAGGAGTCAGAATAATTTGTGTGTATTTATCCCACTTTTCGAGTTTCATCGCTAAATTGGTGTAGTTAGGTGCACAAGATTGAAAACAATTTGTTCTGAAAAAATGCAGATGAAGAGTTGTTTGTTGACAGTATAGATGGTTTGTTTTTAAACCTCTTACCACTCACAGAGTCCCCGGTGACGGTCTAGCTATGTCAGATGCCAGTCATTTAGGAGACTAATACTTTTTTGGGATTTAAATTGTGCTAACTCACTTTGTTCAACACAGCCCAGAGTAACATTAAAAATAAAACATATTAGAACTAATTTTGTTGGACACAAGAAAAACTGAAGCATCTTTGTAGGGAGCCGAACTAGGGCTTACAAGTTTTGCAGTGCCTTTGCAGGGACTTTGCTATCTGCACAGAGCGTTTCTGGTGTGGCTTATGCAAAAGAGAATTGCAACAATACAGCGTGTTTCTCTGCTCCCTTTCACACAGTAAGTATGTCTGTTGTAGACTGTAGTAGTAATATAGCATCCACCATCTCCTGCTTGCATATTTCTGAAAACATCTTATTGGTGTGGCAGCCATGGGTTGAGCCAGCCCTGCAAACCCTGTTGATGGACGATGCAGTGGACAGTGGGAGGAAGCATCCTAAAGCTCTCTTTGCAGACCAGCCTGTGTGATTCTCCACTCGCCGACCAGAAAAGACAAACGGCATGTCTCAGTTGCAGCACCTCATCCATCCATGTCTGATCTTGCATCGGCAGATTCAGCAACACAGCCAGAGACTTCCTGTAATCTATTACAGTTGTTAAAAAAAATGGTACAGGAACAGGTCGCTCAGGTTAATCCTGTATAAACAACTGTAAATATTGTTTTTCCTTCTTTAAATATTGTTGGCTTATTAGAAATATTCTTGTTTAATTGTTGTTCTCCAAAAAGTGGAGAAACATCACTGATGATGTTCATGAATCCCCAGCTGACTCTGGTAATCATTTTATGTTGTGATTATTATGATAATAACAGAAACAGATGCATCTATGTCATGCAGTACTAATTTAAAAACTCAAATATTTTGGACAATTTATATTTTTCTATCACAATAAATACAAGTCTTCAAGTAAACACACAGAGCAGTAGTGGATGTTTTTTTTAAAATATTATTTTTCTTTATTTTGATTAACCACCAACCACATTGTTTATATTTGTAGTTTTTGAAGTATGGAGCACCACAAAAACTACAAATAAAAAAAAACAAACAATCCAGCTAACCAATTTTGTGCTCTCTACTACCAGAACCCACCAAATTGTATCTCAGCCCAGCCCGACGGGCCGATGGGCTGGGCTGAGATGGATTTTGGTAGCCCGACTGGAGAAATCGCTAGCCCCGGGACGTCGGGCTAGCGATTTTGCGAGCCCTCACTTGAATTTTTGAATTTCAGTTTAAGGCAATTAAATTCAATCCAAAAATTCAATCCCAACAATCAAGTGATCCCCTGTGAGCAACAGTGGACAGGAAAAACTCCCTTTTAACAGGAAGAAACCTGTGACAGAACCAGGCTCAGGGAGGGGCAGTCTTCTGCCATGACTGGTTGGGAGGTGAGGGCAAAATAAAACTGAACATAAAGGAGAGCACAGTATAGTTATGAGAGATTGTGGACCGTGGCTGGAAAACATTACTGTTTTCAAAAGGCACCCGGTCCACAACCACAACTACAGTAGAGCTGGAATGGATAATAAGGATACTCCCACAGAGGACGGACATTCACTTCAAAATATTTGCAACGGCCCAGCAAGCTACGGGAACAACAACGGCTGCTGTGACAAGACCTAGACCTACTTTAAGTGCGAGTTTGGCACCAGCACACCACCAACCACTAGTCTGAGACTCGTCAGTAGGTGGTTCTGTGACACGAGTCTTTCGTTCATTCAACTCCCTTTCAAGGTTGGCCATCCTAGTATTATTCATTCTATTTTGCTGCCGGAGAAATGCTACACGCTGAACTAATCTCTCATTCTCTCTTTGCAACTGCTGCTGAGACTCCAAGCCACTAGTCTCAAGATCATGTATAGTTTCCCTGAGAGTCCTTTGCTCTTTCTGTAATTCACGCGACTTACTTGTAGCCTTGGCCAGCTCCTCAGTGAGAAACGCTATCTGTCGCGTAAAATGTAATTCCTCTGTATTATCTCTGTCCTTAGGTGAATTATTTAATGTTTCCTCCGACATTTCTTTAATAGTATAAAAGCACAGTGTCAAAAGAAAAAAACTTTGTATGAATTGTATGAAAGTATTATCTTTGTCAAAGACAACTCGCTGTTTCTGAAGACGCACCAAACTGTGTTATAGCACCTCTATTTATGGACTCGTGTGGCAGAGATGGTGACGTCACTGCCACGTCGAAACTGTGACGGTGCCTTCTTTGATCTTCTCCTTTGAGAAGATCGAAGAAGCGCTCCGTATCATTCGCGCATGCTCAGATCATGCGTATTGAAATGAACGGGATATTTATTTATTCATTTTATTTTTATTCATTCATATTACGGCAAAATTTTTTCATGGTTTTTATGGTCACTGTAGTATTAATTTCTTAAAGTTCTCTCTTTCGCTTATATTTAATATAACCACACTACGGATGGACAAGCGACTGCTTTTATGCGTTGTCGTTAGCAACAGCGACGGTAAAACCATACGCTGGGGCAAGAGGGGGAGATTACCCACAAACTGAACAGGACAAGATTTACTACAGTAGCTGAAGAATCCGCTGGAAAAGGCACAAGATAAATGACAGGTTTCACGTCTCACCCCCTCTTTGCCTCCGTGTATGGGCTCAAAACGTCCTGTGCAGAGCTGAATATTAAACATATGCAAACAACAGCATGCTTTCAGTCTCTTGCCACATCTGTAAAGACAGTAACATTTTTTTAAAAGCTTGTACTTCAGTAACTCCTCATTAATCAGGAACTATGGATTAAAGTACTGTAGTGTACTGTAATACTGAAAAAATGTAAGAGAAGAACTTCAGATCCTGAGTGTGTGAGGACAGAAGAATCAGCTTTATTTCAATTTTGAGGGATAAAATTTATATTTGAGTTTGATGGTTCTGTTCTCTTTGTGATTACAGGAGCTGCCCTCAGATTCAGACCTCAGCACCACCCAGTGACAGCAGACAGATCATCCAACATGTTCACATGTTAACTGCAAAATGAACTGATGAAAACAGTACAAAGGTTAAAGTACCACATGTGCTGTAGTGAAAGCTGCAGCTTTATTGATAAAGTTAAAGACAAAAAAACAAAAGGATTAATCACTCATGTAACTGTGTCACTATATATCAGCATTAACAGGACCTCAGTTTGGTGTTTCACAAAGCTGCTGATCTCAGACCTGCACAGCTTCCGATTTAAACACTTGATGTACTCAGCTGCATGAAGAGCATATGAGATTTTCTCTAACACAATTAAATAAAACCTGATGAAGGTCAAAGGTCGTCACTTGTATGTTTAACTACAAACTTGTGATCTGGAGTTCTTTCACAGTTTTTTGCAGATAGTGTGTTATTTACCATAAAGTGATTAAGAGTTATTCATACCAGAGTAAACAGAGAGGATCATATATTTTTAAATATATAACTTTCTACAGGACTGAATATAATATCTTTATGTAAAAGCCTGGATCCTCTGGGGGGTATCTGAGTATTTATAACCGGAAGATGGCGGACTGAGCAGTCGCATCCGTCTGAACTCCTCACTAAAGTCCCGATGTTTTCATCTTGAAGTTATTTAATCCACTCCTTTGAGTTATATTGACGACGTTTCAGCCCGAACATGAAGAAAAGCAACAACACTAAACCTCCGGCAGTGAAAAACCTCCCTTTCACAACTCAGAGAAACAGCGAGCATGACTACTCAGCCCGGATGGAAACGGCTAATTCCAGCAGCAACAAGAGGGACAGACTGTTAACAACCCCTGATAATACTCCCGAGAAACCACATATGGAGAAAAAAGCAAAAGGTACGGCTAATGATAACGACTCCAACACATCCACTGACACTATACTGAAAGCTATTGAAAGTCTTGGAAAACGTGTTGATGACCGCATGGATGAAGTTAGCAAACAAATTCAACAACATAGCGCCATGCTGGCTTCCATTGCTAAATCGGTGCAGTTTAATTCAGAGGAGCTGCAAGAATGCAAAAGAAAATAAAACACCTGGAAAAGAGATTGAATCACTCAAAAAGATAATGACGACACTAAAGAGCGCGTATTGAGCCAGGAAAGATACAAAAGAAGATGGTGTCTCCGTATCAAAGGGAAAAAGGAGAAAATAAATGAAAATATCAGAGGAAATAAATGAAAATATCAGAGGAGAAGTGGTGGAACTTCTAGGAAGGATTGCTCCGGACCTACAGATGAAGATGGAAGAAGCGGTTGATGTTGTCCACAGAGTGGGAAGAGCGGCGGAGAATAAGCATCGACAAATCATTATTCTGTTGGTGAGACGTGCCGTGAGAGATGACATCTGGAGGCGAACAAAGGCTTCTCCCGTGTGCAAAGAAGAAGGCATCCGCTTTGCTGAAGACCTGACCCCGGAGGACTGGAGATCCAGACAGGCATTGTGGCCAAAAATCGACCAGGCTCGGAAGGAAGGCAAGGCTGCGGGCTTCAGAGGCCCTTTTGGTTTCATAGAAGGCAAACGCATCAGGGAAGAGACTCCAGGTATGGGCTGACATCTGACTGCAAAAGGAATATACAGTGGAACATTTCAGATGATGGGACTTTTACCTCAAGACTTTCCTACTCCACCTCCTAAACTTCCTCTTTAAAGCTGTTCATGTGTTCCATGTTCCAAGTGAAAACTAACATTTCTTTTTTTTCCTTTAACACAAGGGGACTTAAAGACTCAATTAAGCGCAAAGCTGTTTTTCTGTTCTGCAAGGGGCAACAGGCAAATTGTATTTTTCTCCAGGAAACTCATTCTGAGGAATCTGATGTGAAATTTTGGTCACAACAAAAGGTATTATAAAGGTATTATAAAGGAACTTAATATAAAGGAACTTAATACCAAATTCCCCACTGATTATATAATTGTTGGA
Source organism: Oreochromis aureus (assembly GCF_013358895.1). Classification (NCBI taxonomy): domain Eukaryota; kingdom Metazoa; phylum Chordata; class Actinopteri; order Cichliformes; family Cichlidae; genus Oreochromis; species Oreochromis aureus. The sequence goes on along the minus strand of NC_052960.1, from coordinate 21,118,456 downwards.
GGTGATTTCAATGTGACTCCCGATGAATGGTTGGATAGATGGCCTTCAAAATTTTCAAGTGAACATAGAAACCCAATATTTGAAAATTTTGCTAATGATACTAAATTAATAGATGTATGGAGATTGTTAAACAAAGATGTAAAACAATTCACCTGGCACAAACCCAATGGTCAAAGCAGGTCACGTATTGATTATTGGTTGGTATCCAACTCAATTTTACAATATGTTAAGGAAACGGTCATCTCTAATGGTCCCTTAAGTGACCATTGCGCCATTATTCTAAGACTACAAAGCAAAGACCAAAACAACACATTTAAGGATTATTGGAAATTTAACTCTCAGATGCTGAGAAATGAGGAGTATTGTAATTCTATTAAAAAATTAATCTTAGATATCCAGAATGATGAAGCCATCAATACACCGATACTCAAATGGGAATATCTTAAATTTAGAATCAGAAAAACCTCAATCGCATTCGGTAGAACGTTAAACAGACAAAGGAAAGAAGAGGAATCAAATGTGGTTAAAGAACTTATGAATCTTTATGGCAAATTGAATTGGACTGAGGAAGAAAAAGGAAAAATTAACAGCTTACAATCTAAATTGGATGAAATGTACCTTTATAGAGCCAAGGGCGCTTATTTGCGATCCAAAGCCAAGTGGATAGAAGAGGGTGAAAAGAACACTGCCTATTTTTGCAATCTAGAAAAACGTAGACAAGAATATAATTCAATATGTAACCTAATAATCAACGGAGAGGAATGTACAGACCCTAAACGCATTTCAAGTGAAGTATTTACTTTTTACAGTAACCTTTATAAGTCTTCATACTCAGAACAAAACGTCACCTCCTTCTTTGACAAAATCAGTAATTGGATTCCAGTAATTGATGATAATTTTAGAGAAATTTGTGATGAAGACCTAACAATAGAAGAATTTGATTTTGCTATTAACAGCATGGCATCTGATCGCTCACGGGACCAGATGGAATAACGACTAATTTCTATAAACACTTTTGGGAAGATCTAAAATTACTATTATTCAGTGCGTTAAATGAATGTATAAATCAAAAGGAGCTTATGGCAACAATGAAATAAGGAGTTATAAAATTAATTCCAAAACCGGGGAAGGATAAGAAAAAACTAAGTAATCTAAGACCTATAACACTCTTAAATACAGACTACAAAATTTTTACAAAAGTTTTAGCAACAAGACTAAAAATAGGCATTTCTGAAATAATTAGCCCAACACAATCAGGATTTCTCAAAGGACGGTTGATCCAAAATAATATCCGCTTGGTTTTGGACCTTATCGATTACAATTACCTAATTAAGGATGATGGTTTTATGTTGTTCTTGGACTTCCATAAAGCATTTGATTCTATCGAACACACTTTTATTATTAAGACATTTAAACATTTTGGGTTTGGAGATGCATTTCTGGATATGATCACTATGTTATACACTGATATTAATAGTTGTGTTTCTCTTTCAGAAGGCACCTGTCCCAGGTTCAGGGTGGAGAGAGGTATCAGGCAGGGCTGTAGCATCTCACCTCTTTTATTCATTGTAGCCACTGAACTACTTGCTATTATTGTCATAAATTCAAACATCAAAGGATTAGACATAAATAACCACAAATTAATAATAAGTCAACTTGCCGATGATGCAACAATCTTTCTAAAAAATAAAGAACAAATTCCATTGGCCTTAGATACAATAAAGATCTTTTCTGATGCTTCTGGACTACGCCTGAACCTGGACAAATGTGAACTCATGAGTATCCACAATTGTTCTCACTCTGCTTTGTACAATATACCTGTCAAAAATGAAGTCAAATATCTTGGAATTTGGCTAACTAAATGCATGGCTGATAGCGAAGAAAAGAATATTCAGAATACAATTGACAAATGCAAAAAAACTCTAAACCATTGGCTACAGAGAGACTTAACTTTGTTCGGCAGGATAATGTTGACCAAGGTTGAATCTTTGTCCAGATTAATCTATCCAGCTTATTCCCTAGCCATCCCACCAAGAATTATAAAAGACATCAATAAGCTGAATTTTAATTTCATATGGAAAAATAAACATCATTATATCAGTAACAGGGACTTGATAAAAGACTATGAAGAGGGGGGTTTGAAAGCAATCGATTTTGAAATAATGAATGGCATCTTAAAGATTAATTGGCTCCGATCCTTCTTAAAAAATGATAATGACATCTGGTTCTTGATACCATCTCTTATTTTCAACAAAGTTGGGGGGATCCAATTCCTTTTAGTATGTGATTTTGAAATTTCTAAACTGCCCATAAAACTCTCCAAATTTCATCAACAAGTTTTGTTAAATTGGAAATTAATGTTTAAACATAACTTTAGTCCCCACAACGTTCCATTGTGGAATAATAGGGTGATATTGAATCGGGGGAAATCTATGTTTGTGGAAGAATGGATGACAAAACAAATTTGGTCTGTGACACATATAATGGATGAAAATGGAGATATACTTGAATTAAACAGGTTTAATGAGAAATATGACACGAGTTGCTCGTTCGAGCTCTACAAAAAGGTTTCACAGAATATCCCAATAGTCCTTGTCAATACGATAAAGAATAATTTTTCAAATATACCGACTCCAAATTTACATAAAATTAAATTAGATGGTCTTGACTTGGTTAATGAAAAATGCAATAATCAGTTTTTGAGGAGGTATTTGGTTAACATCTTATATCCAGGTAGGACAAAACATTCACTCATCTTTAAAGATTATAACAAATCTGAGATCTCGTTGATCAGAACCAAATATTTAAAATTTCCAATTCCCCCCAAATTTAAAGAAGTCCATTTTAGAACTACAAAAAATATTTACCCCTCCAATGAATTTATGAGAGACAGATTTAAATTTGTGTTAGACAACTGTTATATTTGTAAAACAACTTCGGAAACAACAGAGCACATGTTTTATGGGTGTGTGACAATCCAGAACTTATGGAAATCCCTCCATGTCCTAATATTGTCCCAGTATGGAAATATTGATTTTTGGTCTTTTCAAAATATTCAAATTGGAGTAATCCTTAAGGACAAAAATAGTGAGTTTTTAGTTAACAATCTCATTATTATAACAAAGTATTACACTCATAAATGCCGATATGCTAAATCCCCCCCTTCATGGTCTGCTCTTAAAAACGAACTCTCCCTGTTCCGTAAATCTCTTAAGCCAATAAATAAGCCCCAAGCAATCAAATTGCATAGATTTTTAGAAGAGTTTGATTTTTCTTAGCCCCTTATTTAAGTTTTGTGTCTTGTTTATGGAACCTCACTTTTAGAGATTTTATGATCCCCCTTGTCTCCTTTATTTTTGTTCCTTGTTTTTCTTTTTTTTCCTTTTTTTATTGTTATTTATTTAATTTTTGTATTGGTTATTAATTTTTTTTAAATATTATTATTATGTAGACGTGTGTGTATAATTGTGTGTTTGCATATGTATATATGTATGTATGTTTACTTTCAGTCATTGTCGATTTCATTGTGGTGTACCAACTGCACGGTGGCAATGTGTATTCCTCTGATTGGGAGAAAAGCAAAAGGAGGTGCGATTCTGTTCTGGGTGATTCAATATGTCACCTGTCTCTTTGAGATTGCCATTGTTATTGTTCTAAATAAAGTTCATTTGAAAAAAACAAACAAAAATAAAACTGGCTCCAAATTGTCGCTACCCAATCCGTACCGCGCATGTGCAGGAGTTTTCTTCTTCTTCTCTTCGTTTAATGGCAGTTTACTCCCCAGTGTACGAGGATACTGCCACCTGCTGACCGAGCGAATGAACCCTGTTGTAAATGAATTAGCGTCATTACAAACGTGTGTTAAATTTGATTTAGTGATAGTCGAGTGTGTTTATGCTTGTCTGTGTGGAGAGGATTGATTGGAATAGTGATGATGATGTCCGCTATCACTGCAAATTGTCAGTAAACACTTCATCTGTCTGATGAATCTTCACGTGACATGATACAAAAGCTGTGTCCCAAAACGTCGGCTGCATCCTCCGGAGGCCGCATTTGAAGGCCGATTACGTCACAGCCCGGCGACGAAGGCTGTCCCAATTCATCGGGCGTTTATCAATATGCGTACTTGTGCGTACTTGCGTTCTCGTGTACTCGTGATACGTCATCAGTCGGAGACCAAGTACTGTTCCAATTCGAAGTACGCATCACGCCGAGAACGCGAAAAAGTCCCGGATGTGTTCTCGATCCGCCCATTTTATCGAGCATGCATCGGTGTAGACTTGGGACAGCTATATATCCCAGAATGCATTTCGTCCAAAACTCAACAGCGGACTCCCGGCACATCGCCCCCCCCCCGCTCGCGGTCTTCTCACTACTGAGGTTAAAGAAACCCCAGCAGCTGTCTATAGTATTGAGTGTCCACTAGAATAGAAATAAAAGCGTTCTAACATCTCACCTGCTTGTTTTTATTAAGGTATGTACACGTATGTACATGTACACTATTTTTATTAATAGAGGTTTCACTACTGAGGTTAAAAATGATATATAAGTCACGTAGATCACTTCTAAATGTTAATGTTTGGTTTATTTCAGTGTGTTATTTGTTCCTGAGTAAACCGGTTTGGCTGTGATTAAAGGTAAGCTTCATAACATGTTACTTACAGTTACATTAAGAGGGGACGGCAGTAAAAACTCCGGACCTGTGACATCATCACGCACGCTGGTGTTCGACTGTACAAATCACGAGTCCGTGTTTCGCGTGCCGAGAATTGAGAAACGGCCAGCGAGTCCGTGCTCGCGTTCTCGGCGCGGTGCGTACTCCCGTGCGTTCTCGGCGGTACGTACTCACCGAAGCACGCGAGTACGCATCGCATTTGGGCATTGATAAGCGGCCATCGACTCCTTCAAATGCAGCCGACAAATCGTCCTTCATTTCCCGAATTTGAAGGATGGGTTGAGTGTGTCCTTCGTGGCCCACCATATCCCAGAATTCATAGCTTGCCCAGCCAAATTTCAGCTGCCAACAATGGCGGCCGCTACTAAGTTTTAAAATTAGTCTTATTAATCTTTCTGGGTCACAAAATAAACTTTTAACATATTTTCAGGCGAGAAAGTAGCTGTGTAAATTTCAAATATCTGCTTGGTTTATCAAAACATCGCATATTTGCAAAAGTGCGCCGACGTTTTCGGAGACGTGTTACCCACCCGCTCGATAGCAAACCGGGGGATTCAATGGTCGCTCGTGCCGGCGAGAGCAGCGGACTCCCGGCTTCATCATTTTCAGACCCCCGCTCTTTCGCTACTCAGGTTAAACATGATATATAAGTCACTTGGATAACTTAAAAATGTAATTGTTTGCCTTATTTCGGCGTTTTATTTGTTCGTGAGTAAATCGGGTTGGCTGAGATCAAAGTTATTAGATTATTAGATTAAATAAAACTTTATTAATCCATCGGGTGGGTTCCTCCGGGATTTTCACACAGCTGAATAAACTCAAAAAGAAAACTGATTACACAAAAGTGTGAGACGGTCGAGAATTTACGCCAGTGCCCTGTTATATTTTAGATAGCAAGGAGCAGACGGCCAAGTTTATTAAACTCCACCGACACAGCGGTGACGCAAATCTGAAGGCTAGACTGTCCCATTTCACAGCCTCGCACTTCCGGCCTTCTCGGTCTTCGAAGGACCCGGCCCACGCAGACCGCGAAGGCCGGGTCCTCCGAAGGATGCAGCCGACGTTTTGGGACACAGCTATATTGAATGTCGCAATGTTGGTAAAGAGAGGAAGTGACGTAAGATTTGCGCATGCGGGGTACCGATCGGGTTTTTGCTAGGAGGCGGTGTCGCGTCGTCCATTTTTTTTTTTTTTTTTTTTTAAATTTAATAAACTTTATTTATCACATTTTACACATACAGTCAAGTAAAACAGGAATTACATAAAGTATAACAATGTGGTATTATAATGAGGAACAAAGAGAGTGACAGGAACAGTGAAATAAAAGTGAGTACAAAAAATAAAATAAAGGGGAACACAAAAGTTTGCAAGAGCCAAAATCAAGTTAGCAGTTTCAAACGGTTACAGATGTTAACAGTCTTGAGAGCCTTAGTGTTTTTTGATGAGGAGATTGTCCTTATATATTGTGCAAGCTCCATTTTTAATACAAGTTCAGGCTTTCTGCCGAGGACTTTGCTTTTGTCTATGTGAAATTTTGCCAAAAATAAAACCAAATTTATAAAGAAGAAAGCATCATTGTCCTTGTCTTTAAAATTATAATAGCCAAAGATAACATCCTTATAGTATAGTTGAAAATTAGGGAGAACAGAGTCAGTAATAAACTTGTGGAAGTCCTTCCAGAATTTACATGTAAATTTACATGACCAAAACAAATGAGAAACTGTTTCAGGTTGCTCTTGACAGAAGGTACAATTTACATTTATTTCAGCCACAAATTTGGACAAATATTGTTTGGTGGGGTAAAACTTATGAATCAACTTAAAGGAAATCTCTTTAATTTTGTTCGTTAAGAAAAACCTTTGTGGTAACGTCCAAACTTTTTTCCATTCAATATCTGTTACAAAATTGGCCCAATAAAATATGGCTGATGGAACAGAGACCATTGCATCCTGAAAGAGAGATCTTATTCTGGTATTTATAGACTTATGAGAGGAAAAGCAAACATTGCCAAGACAGGAATGTAGTACATCCGGGGGAGTGACCTGTAGTGGAGGACTGAGGGAGCATCTGAGTAACATGGACAGACCAGATGGGATGGCATCGAACACTATTGAGAATTCTTTAGGTGTTATCGGTACATTGTATCTCCTGAGGAATTCAGAGTAATTATATAGGAGTCCATCTTCTCTATATAACTGACTAACCAAGATTATTCCATTATTAAACCAGTTATTTAAAAAAGCATTTTATTTTTATAAATAATATTGCAGTTATTCCAAATAAAACAGTTTTGTGGAGAGAAATTGTGTTTGTAAATCAGTGCCCATGCCAAAAGAATTTGTTGATGAAAGTGAGAAAGTTTCAGTGGTATTTTTGGAATACTATAATTGCAGAGCAGTAGGAAGTTAAGGCCGCCTAAATTAGAGAAGACATGATGTGAGATAAAGTTCCAGATAGAGGTGGGATTTTTTAAATACTTTTTAATCCAGTTTATTTTAAAGGTGTTGTTAAGAGCACGAAATCAATAAAATTTATACCTCCTTTATCATATGAATTTAAAGCTACTGATTTACACGCAAGTAGTGAGTTTTATTTTTCCATAAAAATTGTATAATAATTTGTTAATTGACTTACAGGTTGTATTATCAACATGTAGTGACTGGGCAGCATAGGTTAGACGGGAGATACCTTCAGCCTTCGATAGCAGAACTCTACCCTTCAACGACAGGTCTCGCTGTAGCCAATGATTAAAGATTTTTTGGGATTTATCTATAATAGGAGCGAAGTTTGTGGAACATCTGGATTGCTCATTTTTATAATTTGAATTCCAAGGTATCTTACAGAGTTTCTTACAGGTATTCCATGAATTGAAGTTGCTAAACAACTTTTAACTGGTAGAGAAGTTCACATTTATGCAGGTTGAGTGAAAGTCCGGAGGCTTTAGAGAATGGCTGTATATTGTTAATGGCCACTGACACTTGCGAGGCATCTCTGAGGAAGAGAGCTGTATCATCTGCCAGCTGACTTATGAGTATTTCTCTGTCAGCAATGACCAGCCTTTTAAAGAACTGAGTTTAATGTGTGAATTAAGAAGTTGCACAGAAAGAAGGAATAAATATACGGATAGGGGGCAACCCTGCCTCACTCCACGCTTTAGAGAGAATCTTGGGAAGTACCAGTGGCAAGCTTTATGGAGCTGTTACTATTGGAATACAGTGTCCGAACGGCATTACAGAAGGACTGACCAAACCCAAATTTATTTAAAGCAGTAAAAATAAACTCATGCTCTAAGGAGTCAAACGCCTTATAAAAGTCTAAAAAAAGAATAAGACTATCATCCTGTACAAGTTCTGGGTAATCTATTATATCTAAAATTAATCTTATGTTGTTTGAGATATGACGATTCTGCATGAAACCAGACTGACTCTCATCAATAACTTTATCTAATACAGGTTTCATTCTATTAGCCAGAATTTGTGCCAATATCTTATAATCATTATTCAGTAAAGAGATTGGTCGCCAGTTGTCTAAGAGCAAAGGATCCTTTCCTGGTTTTGGAATGAGGGTGATCAAACCTTGACATAAAGTGGGAGGGAGTGCACCTCTATCCATACTTTCCTTAAAAACTTCTAAAAGAAATGGGGCTAAACTGTCAGCGAACTGTTTGTAAAACTCGGCAGGAAGGCCGTCAGTTCCAGGTGATTTGTTAATCTTTAGATGTTTTATAGCATCTGCAACCTCGATCAAAGAAATTGATCTGTCGCAGAGCTGACTATCCTCCTCATTCAGCTGAGTAATTTTGTCTAAAGAATTAAAAAAAGTTAGACAAGCTTGTTGCTACAAAATGTATTATCTGTGAGAGCTTTATTCCAATAAAGTTTAATGAATCTCTGAACTTCACAAATCACTTCTTTATGCTCAAGAATGGTACTATTTAGCTTCCAGTAAGAGGTTTTAGTGATTAGGGAGGATGACAACAGGATTGATAAACTAACCATTTTGTGGTCTGAGAGTGGTGTAGGATAAATATCTGTTTTAACTTTTTCTAAATCTTTTGAGATAAGCCAAAACTCGATACGTGAGTGTCTGGTTTGAGTCTTATTACACCATGTATAAGCTATCTGAGATGAATGAGAATCCCTCCAAGAATCGATTAAGTTGAATCTTTGTGCAAAGAGTCTTATGAATGAGTTAGAGTCTGAACTTCTAGAAGACAATCTGTCCAAATAGCTGTTAAACACTGTATTAAAGTCTCCACCAAAATAATGAAAGAATTGGGATATTTAGATAACCAGCGCAGTAGGCGCTCCTCCAACCTATCAAAATATAGTTTATTCTCCCTCTGACAGTTAAAACCATACACATTGACTAAAATATAGATAGACTGAGCAGCCTCAACTATTAGAAAAATGTAATGACCATCTTTATCTATGTCAGAATTCAAGATTTTACCATTAAATCTTCCTTTAAGTATGCAAACACCAGCAGCACGCTCTGTACCATGGGACATCCACAGATCATCTCCCCATTGCGATCTCCAAAATGTTTTTTCTTGTTCTGTTGAATGAGACTCTTGTATAAAACAGAAATCTGAGTTGAACTGCTTGCAAAACAAAAAAATAGCCTTGCGTTTAACATTGTTTCTTAAACCTCTTGCATTTAAAGAAATAACAGACAGAGACATAAGGATAGTAACAAAAATTAAAAGTGACAAATAAGAAAAAGCTTAGACCAAGTAAATGAAGAACAGTTGAATTGGGAACCTGGTCACTTAAGAGAGTCCTATATAAGATGAGAACTGCAACCCCTGAGTAAGGAAATTGTGAACTTGAATAATAAGAAGAATACAATAGTCTAAAACAATAAAACCAATGTGGTAAAAAAAAAAAAAAAAGATAAAAAAAATAAACGCTTCACATATGAGCATTGAAAGGGAGCTTATTAGAAATTTACTTGCTCCATTTAAATAACTAATTATTCAAAAAAGAATAAACTAAAAAGAAGCTTATTCAGCTTGCTCATAATATTTTCAACAAAAATATTGCAGCCAAACTCAAGACCAATAAACTTATAACAAATAAACTGCATCAATTTAACTCTGATCATTTTATGAGTCCAACAACAAAAACAAAAGAAAGAAAAAAGAACGGCAGTGAAACCAAGTTAATCTTAAGATACTTCAGTTTTCACCTCAAAATACCTTGGATCAAATTATAGGGGTGGAAAAATCTCTTTTCCCTCCACTAATGCACGACCTCCTACGAAGAACGCCAGCTTGTTTTCTTTGCGGGCCAGAGTCTGTTTCTTCGGGCGCGGTCGTCAGGGGACAGATCCTCAGCCAGCTTTAAGTTGTTACCTTTCAGGTAGGTGGACTTCTTAGCAGCGCGCCAGACAGCATCGCGGTGGATCCTGGATGTAAACTGAATGATGATTCCCCCGGGTTGGTTGTTGTTGGATTTCTTGGGACCGATGCGGTGGACGGTGTCAACGACGTCGGGGAATTTATCTTGCATCTCCGGTAGGACCGATCTACAGACTTTGATCATCTCCTGCCGCACGTCCTGCTTGTCCCTCTCGGTCAGACCGTAGAGCTTCAGATTCCAACGGCGTGAATAGCTCTCCAGGTGAGAGATGCGCTTTTCCTGTGCTTCAGCTATTGCTTTATATTTTTCGAGCTGTGCTTCAACGCTGACAACTCTGCTCTTCATATCATTTAACTCGACACAGACAACATCAAATGACTCCTTAACAGCTGTGATGTGTTCAGTGTTCTCTTGGACAGCTTTTTTCATCTCGGAGATGACTATGGAGTTGTCACTCACCATTTTTTCAAGAGTGTCCGACCTCGAGTTAATCAACATGGTAAGTGATGAGAGCTGGGAGAGAACCGTAGATGTCTCCGTATCCGCGACTTTTCTTAGTTTACCAGCGGGAGAGGCACATGGAGTGATAGGGAGAGGGGGAAACTCTTCTTCCATCCGTGAATACTGAAGCGGTTCGGAAACTGCCTCCAAATAGTCGTGCATGGAGTCGATGAGAGTATTTTTAGTGTCGGCGGGCTTCTCAGTAGCGAGAGAAGACTGAGCAGCTTGGCTAACATTAGCAAGTTTGCTAACGGAGCCGCTGTTAGCTTGGAACTTCTTAGATTCGGTCTTTCTCTTCTCGGGTTTGCTCATTTTGGTTCACAAATAGATACCAAAACTAGAAGTAAAGGATGACTATTGTGTAGGCGTAAATAAAGTCTCTGTTCACTGTGTGTAATATATATTTAAAAAAAGGCCAGGTTCGCAGAGCTCAACAATACGTGACTGTTCAGTGCGCCATCTTGGGAGCCCCTCGACTATCACTGGTCGTCCATCTTTTATACAGTCATTGGTGAGACGTGAAACAATATAAACAATATAAATATCACGTTCGTACAATATAAATATATTGTACGAACGTGATAATTATGCATATTGTAATAACGTGATATTATATTGTTCAAACGTGAAAAGTATATTGTACAAACATGATAGTATATTGTACAAACATGAAAAGTATCTTGTTAGAACAATAAACTTTTCACGTTATAACGTGATATACTTCTATTTTTCTTTTGCCTGGGTGGCAGCTCTACGCTTCCGTATGAAACCTATCATTTATCTTGTGCCTTTTCCAGCGGATTCTTCAGCTACTGTAGTAAATCTTGTCCTGTTCAGTTTGTGGGTAATCTCCCCCTCTTGCCCCAGCGTATGGTTTTACCGTCGCTGTTGCTAACGACAACGCATAAAAGCAGTCGCTTGTCCATCCGTAGTGTGGTTATATTAAATATAAGCGAAAGAGAGAACTTTAAGAAATTAATACTACAGTGACCATAAAAACCATGAAAAAAATTTTGCCGTAATATGAATGAATAAAAATAAAAATGAATAAATAAATATCCCGTTCATTTCAATACGCATGATCTGAGCATGCGCGGAATGATACGGAGCGCTTCTTTGATCTTCTCAAAGGAGAAGATCAAAGAAGGCACCGTCACAGTTTCGACGTGGCAGTGACGTCACCATCTCTGCCACACGAGTCCATAAATAGAGGTGCTATAACACAGTTTGGTGCGTCTTCAGAAACAGCGAGTTGTCTTTGACAAAGATAATACTTTCATACAATTCATACAAAGTTTTTTTCTTTTGACACTGTGCTTTTATACTATTAAAGAAATGTCGGAGGAAACATTAAATAATTCACCTAAGGACAGAGATAATACAGAGGAATTACATTTTACGCGACAGATAGCGTTTCTCACTGAGGAGCTGGCCAAGGTTAAAGGTCAGTTGCGTCTATTACAGAAAGAGAACAGGATTCTCAGGGAAACCATACATTATATTGAGACTAGTGGCCTTGAGCCTCAGCAGCAGTTGCAAAGAGAGTATGAGAGATTAGTTCAGCGTGCAGAGCTTCTCCAGGAGCAAAATAGAATGATTAGTACTAGGATGGCCAACCTTGAAAGGGAGTTGAATGAACTAAATACTCCTGTCACAGAACCACTCACTGACGAGTCTCAGACTAGTGGTTGGTGGGGTGCTGGCGCCAAACTCGCACTTAAAGTAGGTCTAGGTCTTGTCACAGCAGCCATTGTTGTTGATGTAGCTTGCTGGGCCGTCGCAAATATTTTCTGCTGAAGTGAATGGCCGTCCTCTGTGGGATTATCCCTATTATCCATTCCAGCCCTACTGTAGTTGTGGATGTGGACCGGGTGCCTCTTGAAAACAGTAATAATGTTTTCCAGCCACGGTCCACAATCTGTGCTCTCCTTTATGTTCAATTTTATTTTGCCCTCATCTCCCAACCAGCCATGACAGAAGACTGCCCCTCCCTGAGCCTGGCTCTGTCACAGGTTTCTTCCTGTTAAAAGGGAGTTTTTCCTGTCCACTGTTGCTCACAGGGGATCACTTGATTGTTGGGATTGAGTTTTTGGATTGAATTTAATTGCCTTAAATTGAAATTCAAAAATTCAAGTGAGGGGTTGACCAGGGCTCGCAAAATCGCTAGCCCGACGTCCCGGGGCTAGCGATTTCTCCAGTCGGGCTACCAAAATCCATCTCAGCCCAGCCCATCGGCCCGTCGGGCTGGGCTGAGATACAATTTGGTGGGTTCTGATAGTAGAGAGCACAAAATTGGTTAGCTGGATTGTTTTTTTTTTTTTTATTTGTAGTTTTTGTGGTGCTCCATACTTCAAAAACTACAAATATAAACAATATGGTTGGTGGCTAATCAAAATAAAGAAAAATAATATTTTAAAAAAAGATCCACTACTGCTCTGTGTGTTTACTTGAAGACTTGTATTTATTGTGATAGAAAAATATAAATTGTCCAAAATATTTGTGAGTTTTTAAATTAGCACTGCATGAGTTTAACTGTGGCACAGACGGCTGTCGGCCTGGTGAGTGAGAGTTCAACCTCCAAACTGAACCCAGTGTGTTACTCGCAGAATCACAGATTTACTCACATTTACTGATTGTTCTGTAGGGTCTTTACAATTTTCAGCCCCTTCAGGTGACTGTTGTCTTCTGACTCCATCTTTAGGGTTTAGTTAGATTAAATATTTAACCAGTTAATTTAAGAATGAAAGACACATTTATCACAAAGGCACTCTTATAATGTAGATTAAATGTGTGTTGACATAACATCTAGATGTATGATTAGAAAGAGAGAAATGTTGTAATGACATGAACAAAGTGCAGTAATCCAAGATGGCATCAGAGTTTTAACACCTTTGATACTCATGTTTTTATAATTATGTGAGTGTAAAAGCTCAAAGATAATGACATAGATGCATCTGTTTCTGTTATGATCACAATAATCACAACATAAAATGATTATTGTGACATTTTTTCTGTGCTGTATTAAGGTTACCAGAGTCAGCTGGGGATTCATGAACATCATCAGTGATGTTTCTCCACAGCGGGCTCATCAGTACCTGGTGACAGAAGGTCAATCCAGCTCTGACTTGAGGCTGTTCAAGAATCAGCTCCACTTGATCTGGTTCCACCTCTACCACAGGCAGAGAAACACAGGGTGAGATCTTCTCCTGCCAGTCATCACGCTATAACTGTTTCTAGAATCGATTCAATTCAGATTCACGAGGTCCCGAATCGATCGATTTGATCAGGGAGAGGATGGACAGACTGATTTCACTTCTTGAAAGATCAGTTCCAAAATCAGTTATGCATTAAGAAATGTATTTATTTGAATATTTTGTGACATTGTTATATGTGTTGCATTAGTTTAAAAGTGTTTTGTTATTAATAAATTGATTACAACAAACACTAACTGTCACTGAACTCATCTTATTTTCAGGTATTTTTAACATCTATGAACATAATGGTCACTTTGAACAATTCTACATGGATATTTATTTGATGGTAAATGGCCTGTATTTGTATAGCGCTTTACACATCCAGTCATCCAACCATTCACACACACTCACACACTGGTGATGGTAAGCTACATTGTAGTCACAGCTGCCCTGGGGCGCACTGACAGAGGTGAGGCTACCAGACACTGGCGCTACCGGGCCCTCTGACCACCACCAGGTAACGGGTGAAGTATCTTGCCCAAGGACACAACGACCGAGACTGTCAGAGCCGGGGTTCAAACCGGCAACCTTCCGATAACAAGACAAACCTCCAACTCTTGAGCCACGATCGCCCCATTTAAAATAAAATCAAATTGCCAGATATTTGAGCACATGGTAATAAAACTTCATATTTCGAAAGACAATTGGTGATGCAAAATGCAAAATAAAACACGTAGAATATTTTTCAAAAATATGGTAAATATTAATATTATTCATTTTACTTCTTAGATTAAGCAAATATTACAAGTTGTATAATAAAAACAAAACATCTGTAGGTAGTGTAATCTGAGTTTCCAGATTGCACTCTAATTATAAACAGGAACATAATATGTGTACATTTTTTTGTTTTCAACACTATTCTACCTATTTTGAGATTTACTGCCTTTTAGGAGTCTGATAACTCAGGTAAAAAAGATATTGAGAGGCACTGAAAACTCAGCAATTACTGACATAAAATTTTTGTTAAGAGTAATCAAAATGTGATCATTTCACAGTAGTCTGATACAGATGCTGACCTTAAACCCATAATCCTAACACCTAGACCAACCTTAACCCCAGTGCCAAAAGCACTGGAGGCTGCAGTGATCATGCACTCACTATGCTGACTGTGTGAATGAATCTTGCAAGAATTGTAATATTCCATCATTGATGGTCTTCAGCTGCTCAGTGCCCGCCTTTCATTGTTCATGGTTTTTGTTCACATGCTCACCTTCTTGGCCTCCTCTTCAGTTTCAATCACATCACATCTGTGTGTTTACAATGTTAAATATTTAATACCAAACTAAACTAATCAAAAATCACCACATTACCATGTTTCCATGACTAGGATCAAACCAAAATTATAGAGTATTTTCAAACCTGTAAAATGTTGTTGCTCAGTGTTCATTTTCTTGGTGATCACACATTGTGAAATTCTACAGAAAAGGGAAACTGAACTTGTTTTTTGTCACATGGACTGTCATAGACGGAGTTAATCCCAAGAACTCCAATGGCTACCATCAGAATAGCAGTCAGCAAATAAATGAAAAGTGTTGAGGCACACTTTTTAAACAAAAAA
Organism: Oreochromis aureus; assembly: GCF_013358895.1. Taxonomy (NCBI): domain Eukaryota; kingdom Metazoa; phylum Chordata; class Actinopteri; order Cichliformes; family Cichlidae; genus Oreochromis; species Oreochromis aureus. The sequence continues at coordinate 21,103,105 of NC_052960.1, read as the reverse complement.
CACTGTAATATTTCATCACAAGTAACACAATGGTTTATAAAACACGATTTTATAACCTTGAAATATATTACAGTTGTTTGATAAGGCTGGAACTGATTCTTATTGTCAATGGAAAATTGTACTTAGTAGTCAGTATAAGCTTTTAATGATATAAGTTTGCATATGATAGAATACTGTATGTTGACCTTTTGATGACTTAGACTGTTGTCCACTACAAGACTGTTTTATAAATTCTTTCTCACAGCGATAATAGCTGAACAAGCAGGAAGAGGAGAGCTGGACACTTTTATCTGCGCTCTCTAACAAGAAGAGGGGCCGCGTCCTTCTGAATCTCACAACACACACGCATACATCTGAACCACTCTTATCTTCACTCCCTACGCACTAACATTCCTCTGCCTATGAATAGACGTATTCACTGTTGTATTACTTTTGTATATAAATAAAGACAAGTGCAAGAACAGAGCGCGCATCACAGGGCCCCCACTCTGGTGTGAGCGTTCTGTAACTGCCCTTGTATACAAGTGAAAAACACAGCGTCTGTGTGTGTTTCTACCCTTACACTCTTAGCTGAAGAAGTGTCTTTAGAATAAATCTCTTGACATTTATTTTGGTCCTTCGAGCCGGATCAGAAATATCAGAACTGTTATCTGTGACTCTGTTCCAGGATCTGGCATACTGTTTCCTGACGCCGTGGAGCCAGCACCGAAGTCTGTGCACAGCCCTCTTAGACGAGGAGGACCCGGGACGTTCGAGTCCGGGCCGGTCTGGTCCACGGCGGTGGGATTCAGTCTGACGATCTGAACCACCAGTGAGACGTCTGAGGGTGAGAAACACTATTTTGATATATAAAACGGCCGCAAAGGTTTAAAGAAACGTGATAAATTAGGTTTAAGTTCGCCAAAAAGAACTAAGTTTAGACTGGTTTTAGAGGTAGCCATTAAGTACTTCGTCATAAATTAGGTTTAAGTTCGCCAAAAGGAACTGTGTTTAGACCGGTTTTAGAGGTAACCGTCAAATACTTCAGTAACAAATTAGCGCAAAAATGTCTGTCTGTGTGTGTGTGTGTGTAGAAGTAAGTTGATTTTACAGCACAATACGCTGCTGAACTACTTCTATTTTATTTGTTTTCTTTGCTTGAGGCTCAAGTACTGGTGACAAAAGAGAACGGTTGAGTTTCGTCTCGTAAAACTGATACCGCTTCATTTTTTAGAAGTGAAGTAGAAGGCCGTATCAGTAAACCACTCTGGAGTCAAGCGTGCCAGTGTGACGCCCAGCAAAATCTTTGGAAATGGGTAATAAATAAGCAAAATTAACACGTGACTGTAAGATGTTTAGAAAAACAACAAACCGGAGCAGGAATAATCCAAAAAGAGAGGAGAGGAATGCATAGGGGAAGAGCAAGAGGTAGAGACAGACCTAGATACACACCAAACAGTAATTATAGCACTACATGCTGGAAGTGTGGAAAAAAGGGACATTTTGCACGTGACTGTAAGACACAGAGAACGCCCACACAGAATGATTAGCTGCAACCACTGTGGCTGTCAGACAGATGAAAGAGAGAGACAGAAAAAACAAAATAAAATGAACAAAAGGCTAAATTGAATTAGAACTTAACTGTAATGTATTCAAAATGATAATAGCAAGGATAGCAACCTGTAAACTGGTATTAACAATAGAATGAAAGAAAATACATAACTCACACAAACACATATTAAATGAAATAGAGAGATGCATAAGGTATATTAAGGTTGTGTCATTGTTCAGCCAAGGAAAGTGTGTGAAAAGGAAAATGTCTCCAGCTTGGGAAGGGGTGAAACTGCAGATCACCCCCATCCCTCCTCGATGCATGCAAAATAAAATATAAATAAAATATTGTAATATACTATTGCTGTTATATAAAAAGATAATAACATTAATAATAACATAATATTAATATGAAGAGGCACCTCAGTCAGCTATGATGTGAGATGGATAATTGTTAAAAGTAATCTGCATCAAGCTTAAGGTTTGCTCAAATTCAGTATAATGACATATGAGATGAAGAAAATAAAGAAAATATCTAAACTAATCAGGTGCATAGAGACACTTGACCTGCTTGAAAACCTGTCATCCTAGATGAGACATTGTTGAGATATAGAGCACACCTATACTAACAACTAACAAGCTAAACCCTGTATACAACAGCTAAAGCTACACAATTGAGAAGCTGAATTAAATATGTGGTCACTGCTAAGCTGATGAGCAGGTTACACATTTTTTAGAGCAGGAGCTGCATAAGAACACATCAGAGGGAGGGAAACAGCTATTAAAGCTCAAACATGAAGCTGTCTGTGGGCTCAGTTTTTTTCCCTCACGCTTCTGATTTGTTTTTGGCAGCAGCCTTTTTGCATCCTGACTCGTGTGTAAAGCGTTCAAGCCATCAGTAACTTGTTTTTGTTTTGTTTTGTTTTTTGTTTTGTTGGTTTGAAAAATGAATAAAACATAGTGGCACATAATGATTAGGCATATGATTTACTAATGCAGATGTAATAACTTTATTCTAAAATTCAAGGAGAACAAACAAGAACAACATCTTCAGTTATGTCTTGTTGTTGTTCTCTGTGCAGTGTGCTGAGTTTTGTTTTTTGTTTCTTTTGTTTTTTGAAATGTTGCTTGAGTGATGAGTACTGTAACTTCTGTTCAGAGCCAGCTGAGAGCTGGGTTGTCTGTTTTGTTTTGAAATTTAATTTTTGTTTTGAAAAAAAAAGGGGGGGAGGTTTTGTGTTTCTCAGCAAAGAACAACTACAATTTCATTTTCTGTTTTTGAGAAAGGAGAATTTAAAATAATAGTAATAATAATAATGATAATAAAACAAAGAGTGATGTTTTGTTTAAGTGGTGAAGACAGCTAATACTGCAAAATACCATTTAGTGCATGATCTGCGAGCAATAAATGAAATCATCTTATTTATCTTTAAATAAACTCCAATTATGGAGACCTGAAGTCACATGCTTAGGGCACACCCTCTCAGGTGAAGGCAGAAAGCTACTAAACAAAGAAAAGAAGCTATACAAAATGCGCCACAGCCACAAACTAAGCATTCATATTCTTTCTAACTCTTAGTGAGCCTGAGTTATGACCTTGGCTCCCTGTTTTTCTGCTTCCACCAAAGGTGGGGGTGACGCTCCCGTGGCATGTGCTCTGTTCTTTTTACTATCACAAAGAAAAAAAAAGAGAGAGGCCCCTACTCTCTGAATACAATATTCTTTTCATAACTCGGCAGTATGAAATGTCATGAAACAGTGTAACTCACTCACAATAAATCAGCAGTATAGGATAATACAAACCTATCTAATAAATCTAATGATTTTCACATTCTTTTAACTCAGAAGTATGATGAGGCCTACAGCAGTATCATGATTCACTCATTTTGATTATAGGTATAATGTAATATATAACAGCATAATAATCTCACAACTGCTTCAAGCACATTTGCCTTTCTTAACACACGCGAGAGAAAGGCAACTGTTGAGAAAATGCTCTTTTGGGTGAAACAGTCCCAGAGGCCTTGCATGCAAGCTACTAACACACATACATGCAATGAAGAGCAGCTTACACTACAGCACACACTATACATGCGCCTATATCTCTCATTAGTGTTAAAACAGGGAAAACTTAATAGTTTTGTTATCAAATGCTGAAGTTTATCCACTACTAACAAATAAACTCTCTGGGTTGCAGGACAACAACTTCAAAAAGAACGAGACTGGTATGACCAACCAGTGATGAAACAACAAATTTAGTGGTTAAGAGTCAAATTGTGAGATGTTTTCTGCTGATTGAATCATACAAGTGATTACTGAAGGAAGGAAAATTCCTTTTTTGTGCTTTTAAACGTGATCTTACAATTTTAATATCTACCTGTGTTGTCCTGTCAACTTGGTGGGTTATGAGTTAATTATATTGTGAGAAAAACAAAAAAAGGGGAGAGAAGGCTGACACAGGGCCTGGCCCGGTGTTTCTCCCCTCTCTGAATAACACAGCCAACACAACATCATTTTCCTGTTCGTCTGTTTTTGTTTTGTTTTTGTTTTTTCTCTTTATGTTTAATTACAGGCTGCTTTGCCGGTCCTGAAAGCCGAGGCTGACCTGGACTCCTGCTCTCCCCTCTACCATCTCTGACCCTGACCCTGACCAAATACTGCAGCAGCTGGACCCATAACAACAATCTAAAAATGTCAACAGTGCTACAGGAAAGCGATCTCATGCAGCAGCAGAGACGGAGAGCGTTAAATCCAAGGCCCGTTTCACTACACGGGGGAGATTTCCAGACAGCTTCAGCTGACAGAGCTGTGACGAGACGCCCATTAAGCCCGGATGAAAAGTAAGGCCGAGCAAAAGAATGCGGATCTTGATAACTCTGCATTAACACTGTGCAGGACAGTGACGGACCAACATGGATGATCGGGCAGCAGAAGAAAGGGCGTGCCAGAGACAGGAGGAGCAACTGAGGTCAAAAGGCACCTCAGAATGGACAAAACACAGAAGAAGATGCAGGTTTCACCTGCGGTGAGCATGGACACTGGAGAAAGGACTGCCCCAATTGGGGCCAGGACCAGGACAGACTGAACTTTGAGCAGCAGCAGCAATGGTCGCAACCGGACTGAAAAGGAGGAGGGCAGGACCCCAGGGCACGCTTCAGGCCGTGGTTTACCCAAAACACCAGAACAGGAAAGTGATAAACACGCAAACATACACAAACATACACATCTACACACACTGACTCAGAATGAAGAGAAACACACACCTGAACAGACGTGCACTTGTTGATTGAGTGAGAAATGACACACACACACATCAGACAATGTACACTCATCAAACATGACTGATGCCCTGAACGCCTTGAGACAGATCCAGCAGGCCCAAAATCAGGACTATGTAAGTAATACACGTGACTGGTTTTCTTGGCTTTACACTGGCTCCTGGCTACAGCTGCTAAAAAGACTACTACTGCCTTTTCACTGTGCAATACGTTTTGTTAAAAACCAACGGTGCAATAGACTTCAATACTTGAAATACTTGAAATACTTGCAATTCCTTTGTATTCTTATTCTTATTTATTCTATTTATCCCTTTTTGTATTTTTACTTTTATTTTGTGTCTTTGTAACATGTATACTGCCATGTCTGAAACTCATGATTAACCGCATAATTGTTTCCACTGTTGCTGCATACATAGCCGTGACAAATGATGATGATGATGATGACCCCGACCTGTTGGAGCATGAAGACTTTGTGTGATTAATGATGGTGTGATAGAAACTGTACAACAAGATGTTACATACTGATATCTCACTTGAAAGTTATACTGACAACAGGAGGGAATGTCAATGGAAAATTGTACTTAGTAGTCAGTATAAGCTTTTAATGATATAAGTTTGCATATGATAGAATACTGTATGTTGACCTTTTGATGACTTAGACTGTTGTCCACTACAAGACTGTTTTATAAATTCTTTCTCACAGCGATAATAGCTGAACAAGCAGGAAGAGGAGAGCTGGACACTTTTATCTGTGCTCTCTAACAAGAAGAGGGGCCGCGTCCTTCTGAATCTCACAACACACACGCATACATCTGAACCACTCTTATCTTCACTCCCTACGCACTAACATTCCTCTGCCTATGAATAGACGTATTCACTGTTGTATTACTTTTGTATATAAATAAAGACAAGTGCAAGAACAGAGCGCGCATCACAGGGCCCCCACTCTGGTGTGAGCGTTCTGTGACCGCCCTTGTATACAAGTGAAAAACACAGCGTCTGTGTGTGTTTCTACCCTTAGACTCTTAGCTGAAGAAGTGTCTTTAGAATAAATCTCTTGACACTTATATAGCACATTTCTACTCATGCGCAGCACTCAAAGTGCTTTATATACACGCCGCATTCACACAGGTACTTTCTTCTATGTTTTAAGTGCTTTCTATCACAAACATTCAAACTCCAGTTGATGCATCGCAGAGCAATTTGGGGTTAGTATGTTGCCCAAGGATATTTGGCATGCAGACTGGGGCAGTTAGGGATCAAACCACCAACCTTCTGATCAATAGATGACTTGCAGTACCTCCAGAGCTACAGCCAGTCAGCAGACTTGATTGCGTGGGTTGTGCCCAATGAAAACACCTGATTTGTCAATGCCAAACAACATATTCTGCTATTGACCCTTGCTTTAAGCTTTTGGTACCCCATGTGCTGACAATCAGATGCTTGATTGGTGCCTGATTAGAAGTACCTCTTAGCATAGACCCTACTACAGCAGTCAGTCGGTAACTTCTCCTAGTATTGCCGGCCTGACTGATCTGGATGGGACCTGTGACTTATGGCAATTTTAGGTTGGTGTCCCACAAAACCAAGTTGTAGTGTTATTTGATGTGACCCCTGTACCATCTCCAAATTAAACGCCGAGTTCCCTATAACAAGGCACGTGACAGACAGCTCGTGAAGTTTCTGTCCACATATTATTTTTTTTCACAGCCTAACAAACGTTAACATTAATCCTCTATCCTGTGACCCATTTTTCAGCCGTCACCATATTCATGCTTTTTTTTTTTTATCTTAACAAAGGCGACATCATAAATGCCACAAAAGTGCACCTCAAAGTCCAAAGAGCAGAATTTCACAATGTTTTGTGCACATTATTTGATTAAAAATCCAAATTGGTGCTTGTGGGTGTGTTCTAGTCAATATCACCATTCATTTACAATTTAACGTCTCGTGATGTCTTGTGCTGAACTGGCCATGGACCTACCTAGAGATGGAAAGCTTAGCTTCTTAACTACAAGAATATTCAAATGAGCGACTACTGGTGCTGAAAATTTGGCAAAAAGCATCCGTGTGATGAGAGTTAATGACTGAAATGGAGACTTCATTCAAGGAAATGAAGAAGTTTAAATAAAGATTAGTTTGAACTTTCAAAGATTCACATATATTTTAGTGACGAGAGCATTTCATACATTAGTTCATGCTTTCAAAATATTTTCTACAGTAAAAATACTGATTGAAGTATAATCAGTGACTTTGCATCTGTATTTACCATCTTTTCCTTTGCACACAGGCTGCTAACAGAAACATGATATTAAAGCTGTAGATTTAATTGTTACCAGCTATAAGTGTTTATTAACATGTTCATCATATAACATTGTGTTAATAATGTAAAACACTGTAAGTCTGTGTATAATATAAATGAACATTTTACTGTAGCATTGCTGTAGATAAATACAGCGTACTCACAAGGAAAAAACAGCGGTTTACTTTCTAGAAATGTGTTGGATAATCCTTTTTCATCTTAGCTGTAAGATTTGCTACTTTGCTAAAAAGTTTATTAAATGCTTACAGAGATTTGTGTGATAGCAACATGTGCTTATGTAGGATTGTGATGCATTATTTCATTCATTTTAGCTCAGTGATTTTGGTGCTTTTTCACAAATCCATTTTATTTTGGTCTCACATGGAAGATCGTTCCAGCTCTAGTAGAAGTTTGCTTTGGGATACAACGCTGCACAGTCCTCATTGTTTTCATCATTTGGCTCTCCATCGTTCCAGTACCTGAAGCAAATGACAAGTTACACTGCATTTCTTTTCACACAGTCATTATTGTCATTATTCACCTTTTATCTTATTCATGTAATTTATCCTTCAGGAGTAACTGTTAAGTGACCATTTTCTACAAACACAACTGCTGATTTACACACGTTTCACAGTGTGCATTCGTTTAATCAGGATTCCTGCTGACATTTTTTGTTATTTATGTTTTAAATAACATGGTTCTCTTAAAATAAATTGTGTTAACTTAACAGAACTTTTGTACAGTGCTTTGTGGCTTTTATGTCTTTGAAAAGAATTATATATGTTTGTATGTATGCATTTACATTACACACTACACTAAATATTGTTATTTAGTGTAGTGTTCAAAGTATCGCAGTGTTCAAAGAGAGAGAAGAAGTTTTTGTATGTCTGTATGTCGAGTATAGACTAAGTGTGGGATTAAAAAAACATGAAAACATAAAAAAAGCTTAAAATGCAAATGTTTATGTATCAATCCAATGTATTCTATCTAACCCATAGGTGTCAAACTCTGGCCCGCGGGCCAAATTTGGCCCGCAGCCTAATTACATTTGGCCCGCGAAGCCATACCAAATTACTATTAGAGCTGGCCTACTGGTATTATACAGCTAATATATATATTGTTTAGTATTAAGCTTTGCTTGTTCCATATTCAGTTTTTCAGCAAAATGTGTTTGAGTCCATAAGAAAAGATTCATTCTTATATCTGGAGGAATAAATATATTTCAATAAATATTAACGTTAGCCCGCGACTTTGTTCCAGTTTTGAATTTTGGCCCACTGTGTATTTGAGTTTGACACCCCTGATCTAACCAATTCAGGGTTAGAGGATTAGAGCCTATCTCAGCCACCGTAGAGGTTACACCCTGTTAGCTGTACTAATTGTTGTTTTGCTTTGTGCATTGCATATTGCATTACATTTGTATGTGTATATAGAGATGTGTATGTGTATGTATGCATGTATGTGCATGTATGTGTATGCTGTACATATAAATGATACTGAGTTGATAATTCAATGAGCACAAGCAGGGGTTTTTGCTTGACCTCATTCTCAGAGGCCTCGCTAATATTTAATGGTCGTGAAATATGTCAAACTTTTCTCCATCCCTAAAGTTAAACAGCTGAGAGCATCTTTAGCACAGCAGAGAAAAAGATGTGCACCATCAACCGGAGTTTAAGTGATCCATTTAAGTGATCCTTATGCCTTTGCTGCTGATGAAAAGTTTTCATCACAACAAGCACTTCTAATTGTACACTGTAAAAAAAATATTGTAGAATTTACGGTAAATTACTGGCAGCTGTGGTTGCCAGAATTTCACCATGAAAAATAAATTGTAAATGTAGAACACAAAACGGTATCCTATTTTAGTAACCTTAAATTTCACAGTAAATAATAATAATTTTTTTACAGTAAATGACTGAATTTAAACATAAATTCATGTGAAAACAACAGACATTCCGTTAACCTGATTACAGTCTTACTTTGTTAAATATAGTTAAACTGTATAAAATAATACGGTATCATACCTAAAAAGTTGAATATTACGGTAAAATACTGGCAGCTGTGGTTGCCAGAATTTCACCGTGGAAAATATAGTGATAATGCAGAATACATAACGGTATACTTGTTGATAAATGTAAAATTCACAGTGAACTTTGGTTTTTGTACAATTATTACATTGAAATAAAAAACTATTATAAAGTAAACCAGTTAAAATACATTTTAATAAGCTTGTTTCCCGTCTCCTATTGACAAAGCACAGAAGAGCTGTATAATACAAGACATGCCTTTTTATTCAAAAGTTCATATTTACATGAAAATATTGGCAGCTGTTGCAGCCAGAATGTCGTCTAAAAAGATTAAGGTCCAACAAATGAGGTAATAAACATAATAGGGCTAATAGAAAAATTAGAATAGAATAAAATTGTTTTAAAATTTGTCATAATTTGCTAGAAACATTAATAAAAACCAGTAGAGACAATGATTAAATTAAACAGTTAATATCCATCCGCTTCCACTTATCCTTTTTCAGGGTCGCGCTGGAGCCTATCCCAGCTTTCATAGGGCGAGAGGCGGGGTACACCCTGGACAGGTCACCAGTCTGTCACAGGGCTAACACACAGGGACAGACAACCATTCGCACTCACATTTACACCTATGCAATTTGGATTAATCAATTAACCATGCAAACTCCACAAAGAAAGACCCCGGCCTGATGGTGGAATTGAACTCAGGACCTTCTTGCTGTGCAGCAACAGTGCTAACCACCGTGCCACCGTGCTGCCCTAAACAGTTAATATTTAATAATCAAATTAATGACTAAAAAGGCACTGATCTAATTAATATCAAACTTAAACAAATAAGTACATAATAAACATTCAAACAAAATTTAAAACACTTGATACTTGCAGTGGTTGGCAAAGATTCTTTTTATCCAGATTGATAGTAGAGGGCTTTCAAAACAGTCTCTGATGGTGTCTGAGGAACTGGAACAGGTTTTGGATCCAATGTGCTGGAGCACTTGCATGTTGTTCTTCAGATGCTCGGTGTACATTAGCGTTCTTTCCTTGCAGTCTGAAAGCAAATACAAAGCACAATAAAGCAAACTGCCCATTTCAAAAGCAAATATACAATCTTACATCTAATAGAGCTGACACAATTAATCGTGTAATGATTTACAATTGTGATGCATTGCAATGCGGACATAAAGCATTCTTAATCCATTCAGAAGAAACTAATCGATTATTAAATACGGTCCCGATCAAAAGTTTAAGACCACTTGAAAAATGGCAAAAAATCATCTTTTGCATGGTTGGATCTTAACAAGGTTCCAACAACATGCAACAAGCAGAAATGGGAATGAGACAAAACATTTAACTTACATTTCACAAACTTAAACTGGGACAGGCTGTTTTACAGCTGATCAAATGTTTAGGACCACATGCCTTTAAAAGGCCAAATCTGTGCAAAACTGTGGATTCATTGTCATTTTCTGTCAGGTAGTCAGACTGTCAGGATGTTCTGATGGCAAAAGCAAAAAAAAAAAAATTTCCTTTTTGAACATGGTCGGCTTGTTGAACTGCATAAGTAGGGTCGCTCACAGCGCGCCATCCCTGCTGAGGTGGGATGCAGTTAAGACGGTCATTTCCTAAATAATCCTGGGGGTTATGGAACAAAAACGTGAAGTGGAAGACCTAAAAAATCCTCAACCCAAATTAAGGCCATTAGTGGTGAAGAGCTTAAAAAAAAATTCTCTGATGAGAAAAAAATATAACCTTTTTTTTTTCTCCTGTAAAAAAATGCAACCTTGATGGTCCTGATGGCTTCCAACCTTACTGGCATGACAAGCAGATCCCACCTGAGATGTTTTCTACGCCCTACAGACGAGGGGGCGCCACAATGGTTGGGGAGATGCTTTTTCCTTCAGTGGAACAATGGAGCTTCAGGAGGTGCAGGAGTGTCAAAAGGCTGCTGGCTATGTCCAGATGATGCAGAGAGCATTCCTCATGACTGAGGGCCCTCATCTGTGTGGTAACGACTGGGTTTTTCAACAGGACAACGCTACAGTACACAATGCCCGTAGGACAAAGGACTTCTTCCAGGAGAATAACATCACTCTTTTGGACCATCCTGCGTCTTTCCCTGATCTAAATCCAACTGAGAATGGACAACAGTTCCAGACAGTAGACACCCTTCGTGTGGCCATCTTCACCACTTGGAGAAATGTTCCCACTCACCTCATGGAAACGCTTGCATGAAGTGATCAACAAGAACAGCGGACCAATTAATTATTGAGTTCAAGTTTGGAACTTTCTGTTTTGGGGGTTTACCCATGTTTCTGGAGGTGTGGTCCTAAACTTTTGATCAGCTGTAAAACAGCCTGTTTCAGTTTAAGCATTGTCTTTAATAAATTGCATGCTCAAAAAATGTTTTGCTTCACTCCTATTTCTTCTTGTTGCATGTTGAAGCTCTACTTGGAACCTTGTTAAGATCCAACCACACTCTTAGAAAGGATGTGTTAAAAAATGACACAAAAAATGTGTTGTTACACTATTAACACATTTTGTGTGAATTTTAACATAACATGTGTAAGAAAATGTGTAAACATTGAAAAAATGTGTAAAAAGCTTAACACACTTGATGTGTTGCACAGTTTAACACATTTTGTGTGTTATTTTCAGAATCTAACAACAGGACCTAAAATTAGCAGCGCTGTAATTTGATGCTAGCCCTGTGTTTAGTGAAATAAATTGTAGATGAACAATGTATTATAAGTATATTAACTGAGTAAATAAAATGTTTACTTATTGTTTGTTTTCCATAATCCTTTTCTTATTACTTTCAACAAATAAAACATTTTATAATGTAATGTGGACCAAGGTGTGTATGGTGTACTAAAATTCTGAAAGAGGATTAATTTTTTATTTCTCAGTGTGTATGGCATACCAATTAATGGCCATGGCTATACTACACTGTAAAATGTAATATTGTGTTTAATTAAAAATATTAAATAGGCTGAACTCAATTATTATCAATTTGTTATTAGAACTCAATTTAAATAAGTTACCAGTACTTTTTTGCAAAAAAACGCTGATAAACTCCATTTATTTAAGTTGTCTTAAGTTAGAAAAACTAAGTAAGCTGGAAGTTTTGCTTCTCAGTGCGGAAGGATGAAAGATGTGTTTTGAAAATGCCACGTGACTACCGTCCTCCTCCCTCGCAGATCAGTCTGCATGTTCACGGTGCATTTTTTATGGAATATGTTGAGCAAACCTGGAGAAGCATCAGCTCAAGATATTATTGTTGTCATTGCTGTGGATCTTTACCTGATACACTGACTTGGTGAGTAAATGTTTACTCTTATTCAAACTGATTTTGTGGCTTCTCTTAGTTTAGCACCAGGTTTAAAATCTTGCTAGCTAGTTAGTGTTAGCCTAGCGTTGCTGCTGCGCTGGGCTCATGTTACTTAAAAATTAACACCACAGCCTTAAAAACCTTACATAAAGCTATGTGGTGAAATTCTCTGTTGATTGTTTGAAATAAATAAGTGAGATAAGAGGCCAGACAGAATTCTTCGGGAGGTGCAGCCGTTAGGGGTGGGGTAGGTGTGGGATGTGGGGGGTGGATAACAGAGCTCTCCGAAAACGTGGAAGCACTTTTGCAAATATGTGATATTTTGATAAATTAAGTAGATATTTGAGCATTACACAGCTACATTGTCGCCTGAAAATATCTTAAAAGGTTATTTTGTGACCCAGAAAGGGTAGTCTGGGGAAAAGGAGGATCGCATTTGTCGGCCACGGTTGTCGGAGCCTGTGCGTACTTGTAAGCGCTGCAATGGCGGAGGAGCACTGCTGAAAAACTTATTACTTTTTCTGGGTCACAAAATAAACTTTTAAGATATTTTCAGGCGAGAATGTAGCTGTGTAAATTTCAAATATCTGTTCGATTTATCAAGACATCACATATTTGCAAAAATGCTCCGACGTTTTCGTAGATGTCTATTTTTTTTTCATGCTTTGTGGCAGCTTTAGAACATCTGTGGCATCTATTAATGTCAAATCTAGCCTTTATTTAACAACATAAGCAAACTCTATGTTACAATGATTGCACAGCCGTTAAGGATCAAATCAGTTTCTGAAAAATGTTCTGTTTTTTCTCCCTCTGCTGGCTTCTTACTGTCTTTGAGGCTCGGGACCAGCACTCCTGTTGTTGGACAGAAAGACATCAGTAAGTATTTTGGTTTTCCAATATATTAGCAACTGTCGGTGACATTTATATTAATCAGGCTGAACTATAATCATACTTTAGATCAGCCTGTTTTACTTATTGTTTTATTTGTGCTTTGGTTTGGGGAAGTTGTTTCTTTACTGATCTTTTCCTGTCTTCTGTTATTAGACTTGAGATATGACTGCACTGTGCTGTTGCTGGTGACCACAGTTAATTCTACAAGACATGCTGTGTAAGTAAACAAACAACAACAGTTTGGTCTGCATTTCTTGAAAGATCACATCCCCCAAACTTAGTTTAGAGGGTCTACACTGTATATAGTGTAGTCTGCAAGTTTTCTAACAGCAAAATCTGTTTTGTGCCCAAAATCATTTTGCACATCATTAGAATGAAAGTTATTGACCATGTTTGCATAGCCTTTTTAAAATGATGCTTTCATGACATTATTGTGTGTTGGGTGGTGGTCAGGGCTATGCAGACTGACAATTTGGGACATTGAATGTCACCTCTCCGGTGGGGAGGGAGCCTGAGATCGTCTAAATTGGAGTCTGTTCTATACCGAATGCAGAAAAAAATGTTTTAAGAAAGCAATTAAGTTCATGCTCCAAAAAATATGATTGTTTGCTTGCAGGACAACAGGAGAGATGAGTCCTCCGTCACAGATGGTGTGGTCAGTGAAGATTGTCGCCTGCAGGTTCAAGCTCATTGCATCTTCAACCCACATCCACTGCCACTGTACTTAAGGGAAGTTAAAGACTTTCTTCTGCACCTACATTTGGATCACCTCGATCCATGACAGTCATTCAGGCAGTAATGCCTGGACTGGAAACAAGCATCCTTAAAATAATACAACATTCCAGCTCATGTGTTGGAATGAAAAACAAATGTGTTGTTTAAATCAGAGACTGCACTTGTGACAGAACAATAAATATTTTATTTTGATTATATAAGTAAGTACAAAACAAACTGTGGTAGACCTAAACTTATTTTCAGAATAATTACATCTGAGACTTTGTTTCATTGTAAGATTAAAACAGTGATGGCAATATAATTGTTTGTTGTTCAGCAGAACAGTGTCCAGTATGTTGGCTGTTGTACTTTGTTGTGTTTGAAAATAAAAGTTGGGCTGATTTTTAACATCATTACAAAAAGTGTTGTTAATTATTTTTAATCACATTCAGGTTACACAAATTGTTTTTTCATTTAGTTAAACTTGAAATGTTTGTCAGTAGGTAAACAAATAGTATTGTACAGTCAGAAATATCAAGTTATTCTTAATACTGCATACTTGCAATGTATAAGTTGTCCTAACAGTAAGCTTTACTTAGTTTTTTTGAGGCAACGAGTTTCCATAATTTTTTTGAGTTCTGGGAACTAACAAGGCTGTACAGTGTACTCAAAATGAGTAAGTTGCCCTAACTTGGTCATCTTACGTAAACTTGATCCAATTTTTTTTTTTGAGTTCTGGGAACAAATGAGCTTGTACAGAGTACTCAAAGTAAATAAGTTGTCCTAACTTAGTCATTTTTAGCTAAGCTATACTCAATTTTTTTGAGGCAACGAGTTTCCATAATTTTTTTGAGTTCTGGGAACTAATTAGATTTTACAGTGTATAAGCATAAGTATCCACACAGAACAGGCTTAATTTTGACCTTAACATGTGAACGAGGGCAATACAATTGAAGCAAAAGTAGAAAATGAAATGAGTAAGAACACACATGCTGGAAATTGAAACAAATTCTGCCCAGCAACATGACATACCAGCGGTGGGAAGGGGGCGCTATCTTTTCGCGCCACTGAGACAAAGGAGACAAAGATGGAGGTTACTTCGCCTATTATGTTGTCAGACCTTACAGTAAGTATAATTTAACAGTTTATCTTAATGTACTGAAAATATGTCGGGTTTCTGGAAGAATGTGAAACTTTGAATTTATATAAAATATAGGAGTTATGTAGGAGTTTTGAGTTTAAGTTAATTACTGCTTAACTATACCTAGCTAACCTTAATGTAACAGTCTTGCTAACATATCCTACTCTTAATTTTAGTATTAGTTCTTGGCTTTTGTGCCATACTTCATTAGAGTTAATGTGTTTTGGTAGTATTTTTATGTATTACTTTATTCATGTATTTATCTATTTACTTTATTTATGTATTAGAGTATTCAGAAATTGCCCTTAGAACCAGTGTTGTAGTTGAGCTAGCGGCTCCGACAGGCATTTTGGTGTCTATGAGCAACGCCAGAGTCAGCGCCTAACCGTAGCAGTGTTGTGTAAAATGACAATATTGTTGTTAGCTCTGAATATAGCAAATGTAGTTATCACCGAGACCATTCGTTTACTAGCACAGAATAGGAATAAAGACTGAGTAACTTTAACATGATATACCTCCTATTGACAGAGATAATTATTTTTAAGCAGTTAAAGCAGTTTTTGCATCTAGTATGATTAACTAAAGTATGTGCGCATTCGTTTTAAGGGTTATTGCTGGAAACATGCTCTGATATAGTTTCTTTTTATGCAGAACTTCTGAGGAAGTAATAGTCAGTGTTAAAAAAAACAACAACAGCAACTTGACCATGCAAATTATCTTACTTATTCAGCCATTCGTTTCTTTTTTTCAGCACGCATATGACAACTTAGAATCTGTCAAAGTCCTTGTAACCACTTTTATAGATGAGAAGTAAATTTTTGTAAGTAAATTTATCATTTTAATAATGTAAATTCCACTACATACTGTAAATTGCACTTGTTCCCACTTACTGTGTATCTTTTAACCTTTATCTCATTATTTATTAGAGCTTTTTTTTCTCAGTTAAAATTGCTCAGCTGTTACCCATATACCTGTGTCCTTTCTTCCTCAGGAGCATTATTATGATCCAGTCTCCCATTGTGGATTCCTAAACTGCGCAACCTTAGACGGAATCTCGACCAGGGGCAGAGACGTTATAAGTAGCGAAAAGTGACAGATGACTGTGGTGAAGACAAGAAGCTCAGGCAAGAGGATGGGAATACCAGCAGCACAGATGAGTGGGTCACCCTGATCAAAAGATTGCGGCCCTCAGCTGAGAACCTTCCACCTATCATGTCAGGCATGGAGGAAACATAAACCAGTCGCAGAGCCTGGATTAGCAAGGACTCCCCCACTGCCGCTGAAATATTCAGAGAGTACCCACGGTTTTTGGACATGCCAAGTCTGGTAAGTTGCTTGGTTTCCTGGTAATTGTTTATGTACTCCTTCTTCACTCAGTTGTGTTTTGCATACAAAGTATGTAACAGGAGTGGATACATTTGGAGCTATGTTTATGAGCTCCTAGTGAATATTTTGAAAGTTTTATAATTTCAGAGTTGGATCATTATTCACTGGGCTTTTATTACAATGAGCATCACTTTTCACATGATCCAAAATCTTACTCGTACCACCAAATGACTATAATAGTCGGGACATCAAATGACAATGTAGAAGTACTGCTCATGGAAGTGAAAAACCTACAAAAAAATCACCTAAATCTGTATGAAACTCTGCTTTCAGCAGCACTATTTTCAGCACAAAAAGCTCTACAGGACAAACCGCAGACAGACAAAATAAGAAATTGGCTGCTAGAACATCAGCTAAAAAGTCCTAATTTTTTTCTAAGGGTCTGATGGGACCCAAATCATAGCTAAAATTAAGGAATAATGGACTTGTATTCAAATACCACTCCAAGTAAATTGTTATGTTTCAATGTGTAGGTAAGCTTGATGTGGAAGTGGGTAACAGAAATGTGATACTGTAAAGTTTGATTTTAGCCATACAGCTACCAAATGGGCAGAATGTACTTTTGATTTCATGTATTTAATGCTTTATTTTCAACTTAAACACTGTTTTTTCTCTCCATAAGGTGGACTTGGAGTTTGGCAAGCTTACAGGAGGAAAGACGGATCTCTTTTTACGAAAATGGGAAGCCAGTATCATTCCGAAGCTCAAATCAGTAGCTGCCCTGGAAACAAGAACCCCCCCTCGCGCGCATGTTAACACACCTGCTCCCAGCAGTTGGTGCCAGTCGTTGCAGCTTTAAATCAGCTATAACGCACTTGGTTGATTTTGCACTGGTATGTATTCAGTAAAGTTCACATGGTATTCACCTGAGGAAGGCATTTGTCTACACCTCACTGAATACTTCTCTAAAAATCTATCTTTATCTTCCCCATCTCCAAGCCTGGAACAAGTATTACATCGTTTTGCAGTGATCCTGAAGCATCATCCACAACACACCAACCCCAGCTGATATGCATCGGTGATCTAAAGAGTGCAACCAGGGAGTACATCATTGTTGCTAAGAATGACAGAGTAACCATTTCTCTGAATGAAGCCCAGACGTGTGTTGTGGATAAGCTTTTCAAACTGTACTGGGTATGTAACTTGTCCTATCCAGCACCGCTTGTCTTCACCTTCTTTGAGTTTGTCTATGACCTGCCGCTGTCCACCCAAAGGAAAACCAAAGTACTGGAGCTGATTGCACATATTAAAGCATGCAAGTAAAATGTTCATCTGTCCAAAATGTAGAGAGTCTCTGTTCACAAAGGTGAGAAACCTCATTTGGCATCTTTGTCAAATACACTGCTTATCGGGACTCTGACCATTTTTATGCCTATGCAGTGGAAAGGTCAGACAATATGAACTGATTGGCTGAAATTTTTGATTTTCTGCCTTTATATATAGTGACAAGCTTTGATGCTAATAAGCTGTATTTAAACCCAAGGTACATAATTGTATAACCTGGATGCTATATTCGCCAAAATGTATGTTTTTCTGCTTGCATGCAACCTCACATTTGTTGAATGTTGACAATTTGTTGAAGATGACAATTGTTACCTTTAAAAGAATTTAATTCATGTATTGTCTGGACATGATTATATCAGAACGTGTGTGTGTGTATATGATATTTTGCCCTTTTTTCAATTTTTTTGACATTTTAATGATCTAGAGAGATAGAAAATTAGTCAGATATGAATTTTGTTTGATTTTGTCAAGTAAAAATTGTGATATAGCTTTGGCTAAAATTGAATTTAAAACATTTTAATTGAAAAGATTCTGACAGCTGTTGTTTATTCAGTTTGTAATGATTTATAATATGCTAAATAAAAAAATGGAATTCAATAAATGTATAATATATACCCATCTTTTTTCTCCTTTTTTTCAAAAATTGAAATGTACACATTTTAACACATCTTTGTGTCAAAATAACACATCCTTGTGTTTACGTTTTTTAACACAGAAGATGTGTTAAAGGAGCAGACACATTAATTGTGTTAAAACTGACACATCATGTGTTGTCCCTGAGCTGATGCAGCACATGTGTTAAAATTTAACACATCATGTGTCAATTTTAACACATCCCTTCTAAGAGTGCATGCAAAATATGATTTTTTGCCATTTTTCAAATGGTCTAAAACTTTTGATCAGGACTGCTGTTATTTTTAGGTTCTACAATTTGTTTTCGTCAGCCACATACATCACAGTGGACCAACATGTGCAGCCTGTGTTCAGACAAGTTTTGAGCAATAAAAAAAGTAGCTTATATGTGACCTCCTTTATTTGTTGATGCAAAGAAAAAAACTGAAATGAAGTTATCAAGATGCATTGGGAAAAAAAAAATTTCTTCGGTGCAAAATGTCTGTAGTTTTCTAATAAAATCTCTGTTACTGAGCCTCACAGGTCCTTTTCTTCTGCGGTTGTGCATCACATGCCAGCAGTGCCTTCGCACATGCGCGATTTATTTGCAGTCTGGATGCAGTGGGGTAAAAGTCATCTGTTCCATCTTCCACTCTGTCACCAATTATGAGAGGCAACAGCTTTAAAAAGTTCCAGTTTTGTTTGTGCTGAGAATTTGTTGAGGACTGACCTCACACGGCTTTGAAGAGGTACCAGAGTCAGAGTATTTAAACTGTTTAATGCTCCGATTCAGAATGGAGTAGGCGAACCATTCTTTTTTTTTCACAAAAAAATTTAAGAAACAGTGCAACATCATATGACAAAATGCCATAAAAATCTTGTGTCCTAATCAAACTGGCAAACCTGGCTGACAGATGTGAAAAGATTTTAAACAGTTGAAAACTGACTCAAACTTTACTCCTTCTATATCTGGTGTACCTTCAGTCTTGAGGTGTTGAACAGGAGAGTTGTACATCTCTATGGTGTATTCTGCTCCACACTGATTTGGATCACCACCTTGAAAAACAGATTGCATCATTAAGCGATATCTACAGAAATGATGTGTACGACTAAAGCAGAAGCCACCAGTGCAATGTGAGCCCAAATTATCTACAGCATGCAAAACATGGTTCCTTTAACTACAGTTTTATCTATTTATTTCCATAACCTAAAGGATTAACAACTTTAAAGGCATCTTGGTATAGCAGTAGTTTGAAACATAATGGATTTTGGTTAAAAAAAAAAAAAGGACTACTTTTGAATATCTTACCATCACTAATGTCACACAGTACATCTGATGAAGACTCAGCTGATTGCTCACCTGTTACACATATGTGGATCCCTTGACCGCCTCACAAAGCTTGGAAATACCCTCATCAGATAATGTTGTTTCAGTTTTACGACGTGTAGTGAACTTATTCGGAGTATATGACTGACCCAACTCATATATTTTTCTTAATTTCCTCATCGATCTTTTATTCTAATAAACCCAAATTACGGGAACACCTTTAGATCTGTTCAGTTTTATTTATTTTATTTTTATTTATTTATTTTTTATTTTAATTTTATTTTCATTTAGCACCGCTTAGCTGTCAAAAACTCATCTCTATTGCTTCAAATTGCAAGGTAGAGGTCCTACAGTGTTAATCTAGGATAAATGTAGTCTCGGCTTCATTGATGACATAAATGCCATTTGGTATTTGGCCATAACTGACTATGTACATCATTCGACAGACAAGAATTTAAACCACAACTTATCACTTTGGCTGATGCAAATAACCATGAGGCAGTGATTCTAGCTTAAATGTATTCTGGATATTGTTAAATATTGTTAAATTTTTTGTTAATGTTTGCCAGGTATCCTGTTTAAAGACAACACTTTGAAGTCACTTCCATGTCTTTACATGAGGACAAACTCATTTCAAGGAAAATAAAAAAGCTCAAATTATAAAGATTGTAAATTATTTTGTTCATCGATTTGCTGTTTAGTCATTTTATGAGGAGATGGATGCTGACATATTTTAGTACAGTTTTTGAATTGATGAGAATTAAAGGAAAAGAATAAAAACCAATTTTGTTTTGTACTAAAAAAACAGAAGGTGTTCCTGGCAGAAAATTATCAGGACTTTTTTCAGTTTTTCTAAAGAGCTTTATTTTTTTTACAGTTTAGAGTTTTTTTGTTTGTTTGCTTGTTTTTGTTTTTGGACTATTGGCAAAGTTTGATAACCATTTGCAAAAAAGAAATGATTTAATAATGAAAACATTTCTGTGCACTCCTGTAACTCATAATGACTTACAGTGGATCCCCAGGCCAATACTCAGTATCAGAAGAACAGCAGCAAGAAGCGCCAGGCACACTGCAGCCAGTCTGTGGCGTCTCCCAGGACTCATAGTGAACATGGACACTAAACAGGCAGAAAATGATCAATTTTCAACTTAAAGGCAGGTAACACACATATAACTTGGTTGAAGCTTTAAAAGAATAAAATGCAATCATTTTAGGACTTAATATTACTGTTTACTAGCAGTTTATTTAACATCTGCTCTGTACTCTTTATTTATGATTAGAAAAATCCTGTTAGAGCATGTAAACCTTACACGTAGTTGTCTCAGATCATCATGTCCTGTCATTATATCTTAACTCTGTAAAACCTACTTCAATCAAAAGAATCAGAAACCTGACTATGGGAGTGCAATGAATAAAAATTTGAATTATTATACCTTGTACCCTGTTAGACTGATGGTAAGGAGGATACTCTTCCTCATGCAAATCGTCTTCATAGACAAGTGTCTGAAAACCACCATTTGTCTCCTCCATTCTCACTGTTCAGTCTAAATCAGTCATATGTCAGTGCATTTAAGCAACAATCTGTCACAGATCATGACGCCTACTGCTGAGGTCATCAACAATCAGTTCCAGTGAAATCTGCTGTCTGTAAAAACAAAGAGGGAAGTCCATCCATCCATCTATTTTCTTCTGCTTATCAGGGGCCGGGTCACAGGGGCAGCAGCCCATGCAGAGAAGCCCAGACCTCCCTCTCCCCGGCCACCTCCTCCAGCTTGTCCGGGGGAACACCAAGGTGTTCCCAGGCCAGCCGAGAGATATAATCTCTCCAGCGTGTCCTGGGTCTGCCCCGGGGCCTCTTCCCGGTGGGACATGCCCGGAAAATCTCACCCAGGAGGCATCCTTGTCAGATGCCCGAACCACCTCAACTGGCTCCTTTCGATGTGGAGGAGCAGTGGCTCTACTCTGAGCCCCTCCCGAAAGGCTGAACTATTCTCACCCTAAAGAGCTGATCCAGTGTTCCACGACCAGGAAGAAAACTGCATTGTTCCTCCTGCATCCGAGGTTCAACTAACGGATAGACTCTCCTCTCCAGCACCCTGGCATAGACTTTCCCTTCACTACTAATTGAATGACTCTATAAAATATCTACATATATATATCTATAAAAGAGTCTTTGGATGCACTAGTGAAGCTCTGAGGTGTGCTGGATTTGTCAATAGAAACAAGTCATCTGACTGGCAGAGAGAATGTCGAGACCTCAGGAGGACAGTTCATCCTCAAAATTTAATCTTATTCAGTTCGTTTTAGAACTAAAAAAGCTTCTCGGATGAGAGGTGAAATGTCTTCATGAAAAAAGTCCACGCGCTTTCTTTCCAAGCTCTTTGGAACAGACAGCTTATTGTAAGTATCTTCTAAACAGCTTTGCACTGATAAATGTTTCTGTAGATTAATGTAGAAATACATTAAAGCATCATAGTCAAGAGAACAGAGGAAAGCACTGCCCTCTGCTGGGAGCAAGTGAAAACACTTTTACTGACGGTTGGATCAACATCCTGAGTTTGGTGCCAAACGCATCATTAAATAGGGAACAAGATCATTGAGCGAGGGCACACTGACAACAACAACCTAGCATTATATTTTCAGCTTACAATCGGTTGCACAGCACAGCTGTCTTCATGATGCTAATCTGTATTCATATAGAGATAATAGCTTTATTTTATAGTATAAAAAATCAAATTATCACTGTTTAAGACAATATTAACATTTTATTGAGCAGAATAAAGTATAGGGTGAAGAGAAGTCAGTGTAATAACTCCATATGAGGCTCTCAGTAAGCTAAAATGCCTAGTAGACATATTCATATACATGAATGCATTTAAGGGCACGAATAAAGAATCAACCATACAGTGAAACAGTGATCCACTTTTAAAATGTTTAATTTGAAACAGGACAGAACGATTATATTAAAAATTAAAAATAACAGCTGCTGTTGTGAAGCAGAGGCTCCTCTGGTGGGCTTTGGAGGTGACGAGGACATTCGACTTGTTCCTGACCAGGAGTGGGCATTCCACCCTTTTCCTGCTGAGGACCACTCTGGGTTACACCTCAGACCATCAAATATATGAATGTTATTAGATGGATTTTAATTGTGTTCTTATGTAACTGCCATAAATTTTCAACAATGGCTTTAAAAAGAGTTAAGGAGGATGGCACACACATCTTCTTGATAAAAGAGTGAATCAAATCCACCATTAAAATTACAACCAGTAGTTGATATCAGTCACATGCAAATCTGGCAAGACGCTTTGCTGTGTCAACACAACTCACTGCTGATTCATTCTTAATCACTGAATTCCAGTTCAAACTTTTATCAGTGACAAAAGTGAATCGAAAATAAAAGTAACGTAATCTCTGGTGTAACCTTTAATTTGATGATACACAAGATCGTAATATGCTGACTTTCTATAAGAAATCAAGGAATGTGCCCAAGTCTAGTCAATTCTATAGTGATCAATAATCAGTCATTTAAAATAATTATCATACATGATTAGATGTAAAGGCTATTTGTGTGCCTTGAAACTTCTTTGTGCACTTGTCATTCTGTCATGGCCGTGTGGCCCAGTTTTGACAAAAACAAGTAAAGTAAGCACAGCATAGGCTATTTTCATGGTGCAACAATCCTTCTTCTGTGCTGTATAATTATAATAAAATACAATGATTACAGATGGTCCACTTTGGGTACAGCACAGTGCAGCGGTCCCTGTTCTGCAGGTCTAAACACATGTTTGTTGGGATTTGGTGATTCTAAATTCGCTGCAGGTGTGAATATAAGTGTGAAGGATGGTTTCCCTCTTTATGTTAGTTATGGACTGGAAATCTGTAAAGAGTGTACATTTTTTTATTAATAGTCTGTCCTTTTTTTGTCTTTGCCATGACTTCAGAGTAACTGGAGAAGTTTCTTAGCAAAATCAAATTCACTTCCAGGGAGCAGATCTAGAGAAATGTTCTCAGGGTGGCATGAGGGTGGCAAAGAAATCAAATGGGGTGGCAAAATCAAAGCCTTTTTCCCCAAACACATATGCATGTTTTTCATATAAATATCGTCTGTAACTTCATTATTTTCTGTAGCCCACATAATTAAACACTTCAGTGACATAAAACAATGTGAATTTTGATTTCATGTACTGTATAGCCTGCATAATATATAAATATGTAGCCCAATAAGTATACAATCCAGAAAGCTACACAACATGGGACGGTTCATTTACAAACACAGGTCTAACTTAAGTTTCACTGTTTTTTGTTAGAAAAAAAATCAAATTCTTCATATGTTGAGTAAATTATTTTTATAACTTGAAATGCAAATATAAATTGTACATTTTGAAAACTTATGCACACATTTTGTAAACATACAACTATTTATCTAAAAATGCTGCCAATAGACCTGGTGTCCTTTTATTTTATACAACCATTTAAAAATATTATTATAACTAAAATGAGAGAACAAACAAATGATGTGTGCCAGTAAAAAACTGTTTTTCCACCACATGACAGAGGAGAACACCACAGGGATAAACCTGCAGGCCTGACAGCAGGAGATGTATCACTCTGCTGGTTTTCTACTTGCTGAGAGTGTTTACATTGCAATGTGCTTTTGTGACATTCATTAGTGCCCTCGCTGACACACAAAACAAAACAATGACTACACAACAGACTAACTACACACTCCACACTAAATGTCACAAATCTCCCACATCTAAAAACTCACTCACTCTCACTCGCTCGCTCTTTCTCGCTGCCGTTACCGTCATTCCCAAAACTTTACCCTCTTCCTAAACATCCAAATCTCACTTTTCACTTTCTCGCTTTTTTTTTCTTTACTGTTTTCGCGCTGTCCTTAGAAAACGTTTAAAAACCAACAACAACAACAACAAAACCTGACGACAGTATTTAGAAAAAAGCATAGCTTATATATATATATTTTTTAATCATAACTCTGGATTTACTGACCTGTAGTTAAAATTTAAAAACCGGTGTATACTTTGAAGTCTGGACTTTCAACACAGGCTGAAAGACTCAGCGTGGCTGCAGCTTGTTGCTATGTCAGCTTAAACCAGTCATGTGATTTGGAGGTGCAGCGTTTGGACCCCAGAGGGTTATTAACACTCACCTTCATTTCATTTCCAGAGTGAAACAACCAACCACCTGTGTGAAATCTGAGATTCCCATGTGTTTTGTTTGTTTGTTTTTTGCTTGTTTTTGCAGATTGCTTCCAGATTTCTGGAATTTTAATTGTTTAGCTGATATATCTGATTACTGTTGCAAAAATAGCGCATGTGCTGATGTTTTATTCTATTGTGTCTGTAATACTAGAATCACCATTGGCTGATTTTAATCCCATTAAACTTCCTTTTAATTCATGACAGGAATCTAATAAACACTAGAGGAAACAAAATATCAGCATAAACAGTTCCATCAATAGTCGATACAAATCACTGTCTTTGCTTTAAAAACTTTATTTAGGGATTATTTAATCCCTGCTCAATTTGTAAGTTTGCTCACAGAGAGAATATCAGACCAATAAATAACCGTACTTGGTGGAGAAACCCTTGTTGGCAGGTACAGGGGTAAGAGTTGCTTGTAGTTGGCACCATGTTTGCACACATCTCAGGAGGGACTTTGGCCCACTCATCTTTACAGAAATTCTAAATCCTTCACCTTTATTGGCTGCTGCTTGGCAACTCAATGCTTCAGCTCCCTCTATGGATTTTCTATAAGACTGAAGTTTACAGACCAGCTAAGCCACTCCATGACCCTAATGTGCTTCTTCTTTAGCTGCTCTTTTGCCGCCTTGATGGTATGTCTTGGGTCACTGTGTTGCTAGAAGATGACGACGACCCATCTTCAGTGTTCAGGTTTATGGGAAGCAGGTTCTTGTCCAAGCATGGCCACGTTCTTTGGACTCTCAGTGTGGTGAAGACATCCTGTACCTTTAGCAGGAAAACAGCCCCAAAGTATAATGTTTACACTCCATGCTTGACTGTGGGGAATATGGTGGAGGCTTTAGGTCATACTCAGCATTTCTCTTCCCCCAAACACAGCAGTTTAAGTTGATGCCAAAGAGCTTGATTTTGGTTTCATCTTCCAACAGCACTTTCTCCCAATACTCTTCTGAATCATTTTAATGTTCACTGGAAACTTAAGACAGGCTTGTAACTTCTTGAGTAGGGGGACCTTGCAAGAACTACAAGATTTCAATCCATTACGGCGTAGTGTGTTACCGATGTTGTTTTTGTTGACTCTGGTCCCTACTGCCTTCAGATCATTAACAAGCTCCTCCATGTAGGTTGGGACTGATCTAAAACCACTCTCATGATCATCCTCACATCATGAGGCAAGATCTTTCATGGAGCTCCAGACCGAGGGTGATTGATGGTCTTTTTATTTTTATTCTGAACAATCGCACCGGCAGTTGTCACTTCCTTCCACCAAGCTTCCTGCTGATGGTCTTGTAGCTCATTTCAGCCTTAAGCAGGTTGACAATCTTGTCCTTGACATCCTTTGACAGCCTTTTTTTGGTCTTGCCCATTGTGATAGAAATCCATTTGGTTGACATTTGTGCTTTATATACATAAGTTGAGATCAGAAGTCTCGACAATTGATTTTCACTGAAGTCACACTGGGTTAAATAGTCACACTTGGGTCTAAGGGGAATTTAGTACTTATTATTTGTTGTAGAAGCTCCAAACACAATTTCATTGTTCTTGACAATGACAATAAATACTTGAATTGAATTGAATTGAATATAATCTGTGTGCCACAAGAGCAGGCAGCCAATCTCTGGGAGGCAAAATTCTGTTTAGGTTGTAGGGGATCAAATACTTTCTCCACTCAACGACATGCAAATCCGTTCATAACTGTTATGCAATATGTTTTTTCTGGATTTTTGATCAATTTTCTGTCTCTCTCCATTAAAAAAAAATTACCATAATAATTAGAGACTGATTTGTTTCTTTGTAAGTGGGCAAACTCACCAATTCAGCAGAGGCTCTAATAATCTAATTATTTCCCCACTGTATATCTGTAAAGCTCAGCTGGCTTGTGGACTTTTGACCAGACAGTTGTAACAGGAACAATTAATTGCAACTGAGCTTTAGGGAGGACTCTACCAGTCCTCAGGATTCTCCTCAGGCTACTCTTTTAAACAATGCAGACACTCAAAAAGCTATAAAGCCTCACTTGCCAACCTTTTTGTCATTCTCTGAGGTGGGACTCAGGATAGTGAGCTCAGGTCGGCTGGGTTTGGGTTTGGGAGATTCACAGGAATTGAGGTCAGCCTGATCAAACATTTCCACAGGCTGGTTGAAACTCTTGCTGTTTAAACATCATCTATTTTGCACATTGGTTTAAACAAAGTGTCTGTCACATTCTCTGCAGCGAGGTCAGAGAGAATGTGCCTCATACTGTACCGAGGTTCACGTCAGGTAACATCTTGTCCAGGAACTGAGACTCCATGCTATGAGGAGACAGGAACTCGGCCAGTAGCTGGCTGTTGCTCAGCTCTGGGTGCTGCAGGAGTTTCTGCAAATTTAACAGATCATGAAAACACACATTTGTTCTGTAGCTGAAAATCAATCACAGGACTGCAGATTTATTGTGTATGATCAAATGTATGCAGATGCAAGTGCTTTACTCGTTTTTAGAACAAAGCAGACTGTGGATTTTCAAGGGCTTTATGTGGGTTTTTCTGCTTATAAAGCCTCCCAACCAAGTTTGGATTAGTGCTTACTACTTTCCACAGAACATTGCAACTTTTTAAATTAATTCCCAAGCTTTCAAAGCAGCCTCTTGGTGTGGCTTGAAAAAACTTGCAGACTTATTTCAAGGTAAGTAATCCATCACAGTGAAAACTTTTACTGCTTTTTGTGTTGTCTTTTGTGATTCTGTACTGATGGTCCTCCAGGTGGGGACCATTTAAAAATCTTTCCTTGCCGTTCCATCCTCTCCAGGACTTTTGTCATTTTTCTCTATAAATGTTCAACAGTTAAGACTCAAATTTTATTCCTTGAAGTGTTTAAGGACCTTGGCAGCAACTGCAGAGACTGAATTGTGTTTTATTCAGTTTTTTCCTCTGTGTATTGAAAAGCTGCTCTTAGAATCACCAAATGAAGCAAAGATAAAGATATTTTTCTCTCTTTACAAGAAGTGACTCAACCACTGACTAAGACTGATTAAGACGACTTTAAATGTTTTTTTTCTGAAACCTAATTTGAAGTATTCTTGATGAACGCATACGCACAGAAAACTACACCCAAAAACTTTTCAACAACGTGTGTGTGCGTACGTATTTCAAGCTAATTTGTTGGTAACCTTCTCACCAACCGCCTCCACTCAAAGTCATTTTCGTAAGACTACTTGTCTTAGAGTTTTTTATTATTTAGTTATTTGAAGAAGTTTTCACAGTACAAACCATGATTCAGCAACTTTTAGAATCACCTCTAGCAGCAATAAGTTGAAGTAAACATTTTCTGTATTTTTTTATTTATTTATTTGAGGTTCATTTTAAAATTACACTTGATGCCCCCAGGTTCTATTCATCAATTGTACTATAATATATTTACTCCAAACATCTTATATTAGGAGCATATTGTTTTAATTAATACTAGAAAGTCATCAGGTTCCAATATATATTTTGCAGAAAATGCATAAACTAAATGCACAGTGCTAAATGTCAGGTTTTGCTATTAAAACTAACAATAGGATGCACATTTTTGTATATTATGTTTATGATTATTAGGGTTGGGTACATGTAGACATAAATATATACATACACTACAATCATCATAGTATGATTATATAAAGAAATTATATAGCAAAATGTTAAAAGTGTAGCTACACAGTAATTACATAAAGCATGATACTTTTAAAAGTGATTATTGTAGCTGATCAAAACCTGTTATATTGCCTAGGTACAGTATATATTACACCTATCTAAATGCTACCTCATTAAAAAAGCATTCGCATTTCAACATCAGAGATGGTCACACTTGCATGATCCTTTAATCAAGTGCATTTGATTGGACTGCTATTAACATCATCATTTCTATGGAAGCGGTAAGGCTGCACTCAGTGTTTCACAGCACTTCATGGAGTCCTTTGAAAACTTTCTTTTTCACATGACTGAGTATCCTGCCTAGTGCAATTCAGAAGAAAAGGCCAAGAGAAGCTCAGATATCTAACTGAAGATATTCCTGAAATTCCTCCCTCTTCGATGTCAGAAATTCGTAATTCTTGGGACCAATTATTCTCTTTGAGGGCAGCTGCGATCTGGAAATGAGCCTGCAGGTGGTGTAAGATTTCACAAAGACGAGTGTTAAAAATATGTATCTCTCTTTAACTGGAACATAACAGCCGTGCAGTTTCCAAGTCCCCAAATAATGCAACAGGGCCATTAAATGTTCTTTGCTTCTAAAATATAAGTTTACTTGGAAGTAATAATCTGGGATTCTTCTGTGGAGTCGACGATGTCATTTTCATGGGAAAATTCCTTCCTGATGGCCTTGAATGAAAAACAGAGCAGTGCACAGGTGCTCTAAATTAGCATTATGAAGAAAACCTACCATGAAACTCGGTGAGCTTTGACTCGAGGACATAGAACTCCAGATATGTCCTGTACACAGACCAGTGCTCAGTCTCATGTCCGACTGCAGAGAGTAAAACAACAAGGTTTAATTAATGACCCCAAACCAAAACAGCTAGTCACACTAGTTACTGGTTACCTAATAGTATTACAGATTATTTACAAGTATGTTTTAATGAGATATGTTGGTTGAGATTGTGTGCTTTTATGGGGGTTTCTGATAAGAAAATTATCCTTAGATCCTTTTTTCAATCAGAGTTCAATTCTATTAAAAGACACGGATGACTCTAAAAACGTCCCAGCTGAAATGGTGAGTGACTTCACTCAGATGACACTAAGTGACACTGAAGGAAAAGGTCCGCACAGCCTCACCTGCCTTCCGGTCATTGCGCTCTACATCAATACAAAACACTGGAATGCGCTCCCTCTTTTACGTCGTCATCGAGAAATCAATGTACGGGATTGTGATGTTCCAGGCTGAGAGGTTTCGCGGGGTGCTCGGGGTGGAGGCCGCCTCCATAGGGGGGTCATCTTCCAGCACCATCATGGCTTCCTCCACCTTGAATAGAAGGAAGTGAGAATGGTTGAGGTCAAGGCTTTGCGGAGTACACAATAGATGAACAACACGACCACTTTTATGCTGCAAAACACACAAAGGTAGAGGCCTGACTTTAATTTCTTGGACTTCTTTTGTTCTTTGTGTATGGGTTCTTTTTACCTTAATCATATAATCTAATAATAATATAATCCTATCAAAATTACTATTAAATTGAACAGCAAATGTGAAGATCAGGGACAACTAAACAAAAAAAAGGTGACTGAGACCTGACCACAAGTAAGGGAAGTGTAACGTATACACAGGATATCCCCTTACAATAAATGCCGAACAAGGAATTAACAGAGTAAAGACAGTAAAGTGCTGTAACAGACTGTGTTTGAAGTCACAGCAATATAAATTTACAAAAGGATTTTCATTCATCTGACACTTTAAAAAAAAATTTCTTTCATTTAAGGTGGATATTTAGTCATTTTCGCAGGTCGTCTTTGTGGTTTCACAGGGAAACTCTTGCTCCTTAAAATCAACACTATCTACTGTAAAACAGGCAAATTCATGGACTCCACCTCAGAAAACGCCAGAACCCAAACGTTGGATTTAAATATTGGAAAAATAGACACATTTTATTATGCCTGAAGAAATCGGCAAAAACAAGCTTTGTCAAACTCGGCAGAGTCGGCAAATTGCACTGAAAACCTTGAAGATTTGCCCATAAGGTAGAATTAATAGACTATGTGGCTTTGTTTTCGTTACTCACCAACGCCACCATGATCTTTGATCTTACTGCCGATGCGGCTAATCCCAAAGGACTCGCCCCTCTTAGACATACTCCTGCAGTTCAAACAAGGAGGCTATTAAACAAGGAGCAAAGGAGGAGATGCGCTTGGCTTCAGCAAAGCGCATGCAGCTTCAGAGAGGTGACAGAGCAGGGACTATAGGGAAGAAGAAGCAGCTTACTGCAGGGGTGTCCAAACTTTTTTCGCTGAGGGCCACATACATAAAAATATAGGAGGGGCTGGGCCACTTACTAGAAATTAGGTATATAACCTTAACTTTACTGTATTAAAAATCACTTAAAAGTGGTCAAATGTGTTATATTGTTGAATATAATTAAAGACAAAACTGCCTTCATCACAGCTTTCCATAAATGGATCTTTATTGATTTATTCAGAAAAAGCTTTGGTAGCTCATTCTCAGACCAGCAGCCTCAGATTTCTTCTTAGACAGAAGATTTACAGCACAGAGAAAAAACAACAAAGGGGAAAATGGGACGGGTACATTTCAAGTTTGTTATTTACGTTATTAGGCTTAGCAAAACATCTATTAACGTTCGTTTGAAACGATTATCAACATTAACAGACTGAACTGGACTTAATAACAGGAGTCCATATAATTTTAGTGAATTATTCTGGTGAGTATCAGCTGCGCTGGGTATGTAAATCGGGCCATCCAGCCGCGGTGCTGATCGTACGCCACTCGTGCCAAAAATCCGGACAAATGTCACTTGATCAAGGAGCAGATCTGCATCAGAGGAGATCAGCTGACTTTGCGTGTGCGTGTGCTGTGCACAGCGGTGTGTACTCTGTGTGTTAACAAGAAAAACGCATATAAGAAAGTGGTGCGCAAAAGCAGGGTAGTGACAGAATTGATGCGCATTATTGATATTTGAAGCATGTGTACCTGCATATTAACACACGGGTGTGGAATATATTTTTTACTCACCTAAAGCGCTCGTGCTCTCATCCACTCCCCGCAAAGAAATTAGCAGCTGTGCGGTGTCTGTGGCATCGGTGCTCGGATCGCATGCGATGGAGTAAAAATCAAAAGCACAGCTTTATCAGACAGTTGCAGTTTAATGTTGGCTGACGAGTCTTCAGTGCGTGGCACAACTGGATTTCTGGACATGCTGACGTTGTTGAAGTCCTGCACTTTTTTCGGGCACATTATTTCGGTGACTTTAACGAGGCCGTGTTTTATGAGGTCTCCATCTGAAAAAGGCTTGCCATGTCCTGCGATGAGTTAGGCGACCTCATAGCTCCTATTGGAGCCTTTTCCTGGACAATTTGAGCACGAAAAAAATACTGTTGCTGACCCCGCAGGATAGCTACCCTTTGCTTTAATTTCTGCTCTCGCTCAGCACCAGTGTAGGATGCATAACTGCCACAGTTTCAGTGCAGATCAAACAGACACACTTCCCCTTGAATTCTTTGAAGAAATATTCACTCTCCCACCGT
Organism: Oreochromis aureus; assembly: GCF_013358895.1. Taxonomy (NCBI): domain Eukaryota; kingdom Metazoa; phylum Chordata; class Actinopteri; order Cichliformes; family Cichlidae; genus Oreochromis; species Oreochromis aureus. Next base: position 21,070,858 of record NC_052960.1, on the reverse strand, counting down.
GTCTGAAATTTTCTGCACTCACTTTCGACCACTCGCTTCTTTGGTTCTGCCATGTTTGGTAACTTGGGGTAAATTTCTTCTGTGATTGTCCTTTTTGGTGGAGCAACTGCCTTGATCATCAGCAGCTCCCCCTGGTGTTAAAACTAAGAAGTGCAATACACTCAAGCAAAAGTTGTCATGATTTTATGTAAACATTTTGCCATTTGTAAACTATAAATGACATGGATTCTACATTGTAACGGATGTGATGTTCTATAAAGTGGTTTTAATAAAAAAATACATAGAAATCCACTTAAATCTCCTTTCTTCTCCGTTCTGATGCTCCATTTGAACTTAAGCAGGTTGCCGTATAAATGTCTAAATGTACTGAGTTTGTGTCATGTGATTAGATATTCCTGTTAACAAGCAATTAACAAGCAATTCAAGAACAGCAAGACCTTCTCTTTCGCTTTATGAACTTCCTAAAGCAAGAAGGCGCTGTCCATGTCCTCCAATTCTGCCTCGCAGTTGGCAAGTATTCAATTTTTTTCTCTAAATTGTTAGTAGTTGTTAATAGTTGTTGTTACCTTAATTACTCAGTTCTGTCAGTCAACAGCTTTTCATCACCCCATCTGAAATTATCAGGAAAAATTACCACTCATGGGTGGCAGAGTTAACCTATCACTGTGACGTATTGATGTCTGACTCTCTGAACTTCTCAGAGGAGTTCAACGACAGGATTCTGTGCCCTGAGCTGTTGGATTCAGAGAAGATGATGCTCCATAAGGAAGTGAAGAAGATCTCCGAGACCTATTGCTTGGACGAGAGTGTTGACAAAATCCGCTTTGACCCCTTTATAGTGGAAGAAATACGCAACAGTATGTGACAGGAGTCATTATTGAAGTTAAAGTGTCTTAAACATCCTAGGTCTGCCTTAATGAGTATGCATGCTGTGTAGTATGCTAACTCGCGTGTGTGTTTTTGTTGAACGTCCTAGTTGCTGAGGGTCCTTATGCGGAGGTGGTGAAACTGCAGACCATGAGGTGCTTGTTTGAAGCCTACGAGCACGTCCTCTCTCTTCTGGAGAATGTTTTCACCCCCATGTTCTGCCACAGCGATGAGGTTAGCGCCCACACCTCAATAGAAACCACTAAGCCTATTGTCACCCAGCTTGATTTCCAGATTTAAGCATTTTCCTGTCTAAATTATGGGTCTTTAAGTTGAGACTGAATGATCATTCCTTAAATTTAGTATTTGTATTGTCTCAGATATACCAAAACTATATCTGTAAAATGCTTAAACACAAACTCAACTGGAATTTTTTGACTCAGACCCATTTTTCCATCCCCCAGCTACCAACCGCTATCAGCCCTGTCATCAATATCAGACGCGCAACCGGCCAATGAGCCGGCGCTGGCATTATGCCAAACTGCCAAGCTGAATTTCACCCCTCAGAAGCAATTTCATTGAATTCAGCTGGGTGGACCAGAGCTCAGCCATTGTTCAGAGCAGGCCATAGCCCTGTGTGAATAGTGTCTGGATAACAATGTGAGGTTATTTTCTACTTAGTTGCCACCCCTGTTCTTGCTCCCAAATAAACTGGGCATCAGTGGTTATTATTGTTTAGACATTAAGAGGTCAATAGATATGGGATGTTCCTTGAGTTTAGCTTGCATACTGTACCAGATTTTCCACATGTGTTGTTTGATTGCCGTGACCTCCTTTTTTCCACAGTACTTTCGGCAGCTTCTCAGAGGCGCCGAGTCCCTGCCAGAAATTCCAAAATGAGCAGGTAGGTTTCACTTTGTTATGTTTGTGTGTAACAGCATAAAAGTTTAGCATAATGATGCACAGGTGGACTTTCAGAAAATATAGAAACAGAAAACAGCGCAAACACAAATTCACTGTTAACTAAGATTTTAGACACACAGTAAATTTCTGTGTTTTCTTCCACGTCCAGTTTTCCTGGTTTCCCTATTAAACGTACATAAATCCCTGTTTCCCCACAGCACTCTGCAGTGCGATGACAGGATATGCTATGAGCCAGCTGCGTCACACATAAACATAACTGTAACTAAGCTGTAAAGAAGCAACCCATTTTCTTGTAATGCAAGTTATATTAGACCACTGCAGTATAGCTGTAACAGAACTGAAGCCATGGATCGACTGTTGTGTTTTCTATCGCGGGCTGTGGTGTGTACGTGGCCACGGGGCCCTGCCACTAACTCCTTGTGCATATTGTTCCAGAAATAGCGTCAGTTTGGATGACATTCGGTGAGTACAGGTCGTCAGTGTGCTGATCAGAACAGTGGCTGGCTGAGTAGTTCTGCACGCAAGATTCCAAAAGACACTTCATACTTAAGATTAAAGATGTGCTGCCTTTTTTTTTTAACAGAATCACTGTGCCCTGCCTGGGCCCGAGCCGTCAAGGAGGGCTTCAGTTTCATAAGCACTAGCTGATACTACGATAATGATATATAATCTTTTAGCACTCATCTCATTTCACTAAATACATGTTTTATTTGGTGAGTGTGCTGTAGCTGCAAAAAGAGAGAACACTGAGTAAACTGACCTTTATGAGCTAATCATAGCATGTGTCACCAGTAAGCCTATAAGCAGATAAAGCTAATAAAAGCATTATATCCAAAATGAGAGAATTAAAATGAAGGAAAACTCATTTTCTGTTTCATTTCCGACACCTGAAAGCAAACTTGTTATAAAGGCAGTTTCCAAAGCAGCATAAATTACGCTACTCAAAATGATAGATGGGATAGCATATAATTGCTTTCGCAGCCCACAATCACATGTGACCAGTTTCGAGGCTAACCTCCCTCCATACCTGCGATTAAGAAACCTTCTCCACCTCTGCCCGTTTGTCTGCCCATTACGCCCATCTGTGTATTTCCACCATCGTGCCTGCGTCTGTGACCGTATGTCCACTCTGATTCTGTGACCACCATACTGCCTGCCCTGGTATGATCCACGATCCGCTCCCTCCTCTTGCCCGTGGGGATGTGACCCTGTTCTGCTTATAGCTCCTGGGACTGGAGCCCCGAGTCCCCGTCCTCACTGTTCACCGCCTCTGGCAGCTCTTCACCTGCATCTTCTAACTCCCTCCATGCCCAGTCCACGTTCACAAACTTCCCATATGGCTTGCTATCCCACCGCCACTCATCACCCAAGTAAGTCAGGGTCCATCTGTCTGTCACAGGTCGCTCAGTGTGATGTCATGCTATCCAGTTTCACACCCATGTGACCCCAGTCCCAGCCGGACGCCTGCATGGTGGGGTCTATGCACGGGATCCTGTTTTAATTTGTCGTTTTGTTTCCTCCAGTCTCGTTTTCGACACCGCAGCCACTTTTTCTGTGCTCGGCTTCTTGTGTAGTAGGCGTATCTCTGTGCGTCATGTGGTGATTTTTATTTTACGTGAGCAAACCGGCACTCACACAGAGCACCTGTGATGTTGTGTGCTTTTTATCGGTTGTCAGGTAACTGATCATCATCAGCGTCTTTTACACCCTGAAAATATCCCCTCCAAGCTACACATCTGTCCATCACTGCTCAGTACTTTGTTGTGTGTGTGTGTTTTTTTGTGGCTCTGCAGAGCTTTTGTAAATTTATATTGCTGTGACTTCAAACACAGTCTGTTACAGCACTTTACTGTCTTTACTCTGTTAATTCCTTGTTCGGCATTTATTGTAAGGGGATATCCTGTGTATACGTTACACTTCCCTTACTTGTGGTCAGGTCTCAGTCACCTTTTTTTTTGTTTAGTTGTCCCTGATCTTCACATTTGCTGTTCAATTTAATAGTAATTTTGATAGGAGTAGATTATATGATTAAGGTAAAAAGAACCCATACACAAAGAACAAAAGAAGTCCAAGAAATTAAAGTCAGGCCTCTACCTTTGTGTGTTTTGCAGCATAAAAGTGGTCGTGTTGTTCATCTGTCGTGTACTCCGCAAAGCCTTGACCTCAACCATTCTCACTTCCTTCTATTCAAGGTGGAGGAAGCCATGATGGTGCTGGAAGATGACCCCCCTATGGAGGCGGCCTCCACCCCGAGCACCCCGCGAAACCTCTCAGCCTGGAACATCACAATCCCGTACATTGATTTCTACGATGACAACGTAAAGAGGGAGCGCATTCCAGTGTTTTGTATTGATGTAGAGCGCAATGACCGGAAGGCAGGTGAGGCTGTGCGGACCTTTTCCTTCAGTGTCACTTCACTGAGTGAAGTCACTCACCATTTCAGCTGGGACGTTTTTAGAGTCATCCGTGTCTTTTAATAGAATTGAACTCTGATTGAAAAAAGGATCTAAGGATAATTTTCTTATCAGAAACCCCCATAAAAGCACACAATCTCAACCAACATATCTCATTGAAACATACTTGTAAATAATCTATAATACTATTAGGTAACCAGTAACTAGTGTGACTAGCTGTTTTGGTTTGGGGTCATTAATTAAACCTTGTTGTTTTACTCTCTGCAGTCGGACATGAGACTGAGCACTGGTCTGTGTACAGGACATATCTGGAGTTCTATGTCCTCGAGTCAAAGCTCACCGAGTTTCATGGTAGGTTTTCTTCATAATGCTAATTTAGAGCACCTGTGCACTGCTCTGTTTTTCATTCAAGGCCATCAGGAAGGAATTTTCCCATGAAAATGACATCGTCGACTCCACAGAAGAATCCCAGATTATTACTTCCAAGTAAACTTATATTTTAGAAGCGAAGAACATTTAATGGCCCTGTTGCATTATTTGGGGACTTGGAAACTGCGCGGCTGTTATGTTCCAGTTAAAGAGAGATACATATTTTTAACACTCGTCTTTGTGAAATCTTACACCACCTGCAGGCTCATTTCCAGATGCGCAGCTGCCCTCAAAGAGAATAATTGGTCCCAAGAATTACGAATTTCTGACATCGAAGAGGGAGGAATTTCAGGAATATCTTCAGTTAGATATCTGAGCTTCTCTTGGCCTTTTCTTCTGAATTGCACTGGGCAGGATACTCAGTCATGTGAAAAAGAAAGTTTTCAAAGGACTCCATGAAGTGCTGTGAAACACTGAGTGCAGCCTTACTGCTTCCATAGAAATGATGATGTTAATAGCAGTCCAATCAAATGCACTTGATTAAAGGATCATGCAAGTGTGACCATCTCTGATGTTGAAATGCGAATGCTTTTTTAATGAGGTAGCATTTAGATAGGTGTAATATATACTGTACCTAGGCAATATAACAGGTTTTGATCAGCTACAATAATCACTTTTAAAAGTATCATGCTTTATGTAATTACTGTGTAGCTACACTTTTAACATTTTGCTATAAAATTTCTTTATATAGCCGTACTATGATGATTGTAGTGTATGTATATATTTATGTCTACATGTACCCAACCCTAATAATCATAAACATAATATACAAAAATGTGCATCCTATTGTTAATTTTAATAACAAAACCTGACATTTAGCACTGTGCATTTAGTTTATGCATTTTCTGCAAAATATATATTGGAACCTGATGACTTTCTAGTATTAATTAAAACAATATGCTCCTAATATAAGATGTTTGGAGTAAATATATTATAGTACAATTGATGAATAGAACCTGGGGCCATCAAGTGTAATTTTAAAATGAACCTCAAATAAATAAATAAAAAAATACAGAAAATGTTTACTTCAACTTATTGCTGCTAGAGGTGATTCTAAAAGTTGCTGAATCATGGTTTGTACTGTGAAAACGTCTTCAAATAACTAAATAATAAAAAGCTCTAAGACAAGTAGTCTTACGAAAATGACTTTGAGTGGAGGCGGTTGGTGAGAAGGTTACCAACAAATTAGCTTGAAATACGTACGCACACACACACACATTGTTGAAAAGTTTTTGGGTGTAGTTTTCTGTGCGTATGCGTTCATCCAGAATACTTCAAATTAGGTTTCAGAAAAAAAGAAACATTTAAAGTCGTCTTAATCAGTCTTAGTCAGTGGTTGAGTCACTTCTTGTAAAGAGAGAAAAATATCTTTGTCTTTGCTTCATTTGGTGATTCTAAGAGCAGCTTTTCAAAAACACAGGAAAAAACTGAATAAAACACAATTCAGTCTCTGGAGTTGCTGCCAAGGTCCTTAAACACTTCAAGGAATAAAATTTGAGTCTTAACTGTTGAACATTTATAGAGAAAAATGACAAAAGTCCTGGAGAGGATGGAACAGCAAGGAAAGATTTTTAAATGGTCCCCACCTGGAGGACCATCAGTACAGAATCACAAAAGACAACACAAAAAGCAGTAAAAATTTTCACTGTGATGGATTACTTACCTTGAAATAAGTCTGCAAGTTTTTTCAAGGCACACCAAGAGGCTGCTTTGAAAGCTTGGGAATTAATTTAAAAAGTTGCAATGTTCTGTGGAAAGTAGTAAGCACTAATCCAAACTTGGTTGGGAGGCTTTATAAGCAGAAAAACCCACATAAAGCCCTTGAAAATCCACAGTCTGCTTTGTTCTAAAAACGAGTAAAGCACTTGCATCTGCATACATTTGATCATACACAATAAATCTGCAGTCCTGTGATTGATTTTCAGCTACAGAACAAATGTGTGTTTTCATGATCTGTTAAATTTGCAGAAACTCCTGCAGCACCCAGAGCTGAGCAACAGCCAGCTACTGGCCGAGTTCCTGTCTCCTCATAGCATGGAGTCTCAGTTCCTGGACAAGATGTTACCTGACGTGAACCTCGGTACAGTATGAGGCACATTCTCTCTGACCTCGCTGCAGAGAATGTGACAGACACTTTGTTTAAACCAATGTGCAAAATAGATGATGTTTAAACAGCAAGAGTTTCAACCAGCCTGTGGAAATGTTTGATCAGGCTGACCTCAATTCCTGTGAATCTCCCAAACCCAAACCCAGCCGACCTGAGCTCACTATCCTGAATCCCACCTCAGAGAATGACAAAAAGGTTGGCAAGTGAGGCTTTATAGCTTTTTGAGTGTCTGCATTGTTTAAAAGAGTAGCCTGAGGAGAATCCTGAGGACTGGTAGAGTCCTCCCTAAAGCTCAGTTGCAATTAATTGTTCCTGTTACAACTGTCTGGTCAAAAGTCCACAAGCCAGCTGAGCTTTACACATATACAGTGGGGAAATAATTAGATTATTAGAGCCTCTGCTCAATTGGTGAGTTTGCTCACTTACAAAGAAACAAATCAGTCTCTAATTATTATGGTAATTTCTTTTTAATGGAGAGACAGAAAATTGATCAAAAATCCAGAAAAAAACATATTGCATAACAGTTATGAACGGATTTGCATGTCGTTGAGTGGAGAAAGTATTTGATCCCCTACAACCTAAACAGAATTTTGCCTCCCAGAGATTGGCTGCCTGCTCTTGTGGCACACAGATCAAAATCAATTGTCGAGACTTCTGATCTCAACTTATGTATATAAAGCACAAATGTCAACCAAATGGATTTCTATCACAATGGGCAAGACCAAAAAAAGGCTGTCAAAGGATGTCAAGGACAAGATTGTCAACCTGCTTAAGGCTGAAATGAGCTACAAGACCATCAGCAGGAAGCTTGGTGGAAGGAAGTGACAACTGCCGGTGCGATTGTTCAGAATAAAAATAAAAAGACCATCAATCACCCTCGGTCTGGAGCTCCATGAAAGATCTTGCCTCATGATGTGAAGATGATCATGAGAGTGGTGGTAGATCAGTCCCAACCTACATGGGAGGAGCTTGTTAATGATCTGAAGGCAGTAGGGACCAGAGTCAACAAAAACAACATCGGTAACACACTACGCCGTAATGGATTGAAATCTTGTAGTTCTTGCAAGGTCCCCCTACTCAAGAAGTTACAAGCCTGTCTTAAGTTTCCAGTGAACATTAAAATGATTCAGAAGAGTATTGGGAGAAAGTGCTGTTGGAAGATGAAACCAAAATCAAGCTCTTTGGCATCAACTTAAACTGCTGTGTTTGGAGGAAGAGAAATGTTGAGTATGACCTAAAGCCTCCACCATATTCCCCACAGTCAAGCATGGAGTGTAAACATTATACTTTGGGGCTGTTTTCCTGCTAAGGGTACAGGATGTCTTCACCACACTGAGAGTCCAAAGAACGTGGCCATGCTTGGACAAGAACCTGCTTCCCGCAACCTGAACACTGAAGATGGGTCGTTGTCATCTTCTAGCAACACAGTGACCCAAGACATACCACCAAGGCGGCAAAAGAGCAACTAAAGAAGAAGCACATTAGGGTCATGGAGTGGCTTAGCTGGTCTGTAAACTTCAGTCTTATAGAAAATCCATAGAGGGAGCTGAAGCATTGAGTTGCCAAGCAGCAGCCAATAAAGGTGAAGGATTTAGAATTTCTGTAAAGATGAGTGGGCCAAAGTCCCTCCTGAGATGTGTGCAAACATGGTGCCAACTACAAGCAACTTCTTACCCCTGTACCTGCCAACAAGGGTTTCTCCACCAAGTACGAAGTTATTTATTGGTCTGATATTCTCTCTGTGAGCAAACTTACAAATTGAGCAGGGGATTAAATAATCCCCTAAATAAAGTTTTTAAAGCAAAGACAGTGATTTGTATCGACTATTGATGGAACTGTTTATGCTGATATTTTGTTTCCTCTAGTGTTTATTAGATTCCTGTCTTGAATTAAAAGGAAGTTTAATGGGATTATTATTATTATTATTATTATTATTATTATTATTATTATTATTATAATCAGCCAATGGTGATTCTAGTATTACAGACACAATAGAATAAAACATCAGCACATGCGCTATTTTTGCAACAAATTTTGTGAAGTAGCACTTCACAAAATTTAAATGAGGTCTGACATTGCCAATAAAGGCCTCGGGCATTTAATCTGAGAACTTGCCAGTGGCTGAACTGATGAGATCATAACAGCTTTTTGCAAGTGGTGCTTAAACAAACACGTCCACTTAACTTAACATAAAATCTGAATATATTCCTAAAAAAAATAGGGACGTTACATATTTACTTTGCCAGAGTTTTGTGAGTCACTCATAACTGGAAATGCTCTCAGATAGAGACAGTGGGTGTTTGAAAGAGCTTCAGTCTTAAAATCTGACGCAAGTGTCTCACCCCCAGCTCTTCAATGACCTCTTCAAAAACACTGCCAACCGATCAGAGATGACAGAGAAGAGACACAATCAGAACTACTTCATGGAAATGATCACCATTGAAGGGGTCTATGACTACTTCATGTATGTTGGTAAGTAGAGGTTTGTTTGTTTTTTGCAGTCTGTTCTGCAGACACAATTTATGATGTTTCCTTTCCAGGCTTAAACATAGAATGTGGATCGATTTGTACCGGGTTGAAATGTTATTGGAAAGTGTTTCAGAAAGGACTTGTTTTGCAAGGTAAAATACTAAAGTGAAATACTCCACATGTGCCATTTGTGGATCTGCTGTGAAACCACTTCTGGGTTGTGCCACAGCAGAGATACCCTCTCTCGGCTTCTCCCTGAAGGCACAGGGACATTTCCAAACCAGCTGAGAGACACAATATCCACCTCAACTACTTCCATTTGATGCAGAGAAGCAGTGTCTCTACTCTGACTCCCTCTTGAATGACTGAGCTCCTCTTCTTATCTCTCCTCGCTTCCTTCAGAGGAAGCCCATTTCCACTGCTTGTCTTATTCTTTCATCCGTCTTGGTCTGTGTAGCTGACAGACGCTAGAACCATGAAACATATGGCTGAAAGTGCATGCTACTAAAAAAGAAATATTAGGCCAAATAATTGAAAAATGTCCACAGTGTTAAGTTTACAGCAAATGAGAAACCATAAGGTCGGCAAATAGGGGATGAGGAAAGAGAGATTGTAAAACACACAGTTTACACTGATCGGGCATAACGATGACCACTGACAGGTGACGTCAATTACACTGATTGTCATTAGGAAGTAAGTGAACATTTTTGTCCTGGAAGTCGATGTGTTAGAAGCAGGAAAAATGGGCAAGCGTAAGGATTTGAGAAAGTTTGACAAGGGCCAAAATGTGATGGCTAGACAGCTGGGTCGGAGCATCTCCAAAACTGCAGCTCGTGGTGTGTTCCTGGTCTGAATCGGTCAATACTTATCAAAAGCAGTGAAGGAAGGAACAGTGGTGAGTCAGCAACAGGGTCATGGCTCATTGGCTCATTGATGGGGAGCGAAGATGAACTACTGTAGCTGGAATTGCAGAAACAGTTACTGCTGGTTGTGATAGAAATGTGTAAGAACACGCAGAGTATTGCAGTTTGTTGTGTATGCATCTGCATAGCTGCAGACCAGTCAGGGTGCCCATGCTGACCCCTGTACAGTGCTGAAAGTGCCAACAATGGGCATGTGAGGATCAGAACTGGACCATGGAGTAATGGAAGAAGATGGCGAAGTCTGACGAATTACATTTTCTGTCACATCACGTGTATGTGTGAAGCTTCTCTGGGGAACACCGGACACCAGGATGCACTATGGCAAGAAGGCAAGTATAAACTCGCAGAAGCAGTGCGGTGCTTTGGGCAGTGTTCTGCCGAGAGACCTTGGGTCCTGCCATTGGTGTGGATATTACTTTGACATGTGTGGGAACTGTATTCCCTGACGGCTGTAAAAAAATGTATAGAAATGATTTGAGAAGCACAACAAGAAGTTTGAGGTGATGAATTGGCCTCTAAATTCCCCAGATGTAAGTCCAGTTGAGCATCTGTGGGATATGCTCCAGTCCACGGAGGCTTCACCTCGCAGCTTATAGGACTTGTTGGTACGAGCGTCTATGCTTTGATTGTTTAAGGGCTGCGAGCAACACAATATCAGACAGGTGGTCATAATGCTATACTTGACTGGTGTATATTAAAAAGATAGGTCATGTAGGCGATCAGTGCTCTCTCTCTTCTTCTTGATTTGTAGGCAGAGTCGTCTTTCGTGTCCCTGATTGGTTGCACCACCTGCTAATGGGTGGCAGGATCCTGTTCAAGAACACACTGGAGGCCTACACAGATTATTATCTTCAGTACAAACTCAACCAGGTGGTCCAGGAGCACCGGCTAGTCTCGCTCATCACCCTGCTTAGAGGTACACGGCCAAGGAACCGAAGAGAGTCTGCGTGTTTGTGAGAATCTTGAACTTTAAACAAACAAACTAAGTGAGGTGAAATCATGTACTGAATCTTTGCCCTCATAGACTCAGTTTTCTGTGAAAGCAGCCCGCCTCGCTCCGCCCAAGACAAGCAGAGGAGAGCAAAGAAGACGTTCGAGGAGATGATGAGCTATATTCCAGGTATTTATTTAGTTCTTCCAAGTCGCCTTTTGTAATTTATGGACCACTTGTAGTCGGCATTGAAACCTACAAGACAAGTGGTGAGTTTTAAATTGCCGCCTGGGGGCGTGTCCTTGATTTATCTTCAGACTTTCTGGGGAAATGTATCGGAGAAGAGGCCAAGTATGAAGGAGTGCGTCTCCTCTTTGATGGACTACAGCAGCCAGTGCTCAACAAACAGGTACAAGGACAGACACGCGCAAACAGCGAGGACACACTCGGTGCTTTCTCAGAATGTTTGCACTTCACTGATAGGAAACGTATCTGGTCACGAAAAAAAAGCTGTGCTAGTATATGACAGATGGGTATATGAAGGAAATTGACTTGGGGTACATTTTCCTGCTGTGCAGTGTATCTCTGAATGTAACATTCGCACCTTATAATAGGTACGCAATGTAACATGCAGTTTGCTGAAACACAGTTTCCTCTGCCGTTCTGCATACTGGTCGTGTTTCCATCTTTATTTAAACATGACTGACCTTAATGCTGCTCATCTTGTTCCTGCCTTTTTTGCTTTGCCTTCCTCATGTGGTGTCGCGGAAATAAGATATAACCGGGGACGGTTACTAAAGTAGTGACAACGCCACCTGGGGGAGGGCGCTACAACCCCAGGAAAGATTTCTCTAGCCAATGAGAAGATTGTATTGGCTACCAAAGCCCACAGACTCGTTATTTAAAGGCAGAGGTGAGACAAAGGGAGTTTATAATGCAAAGTTTATTAAGAAAAACTACTAAAACATAACTAAAAGATTAAAAAGGCACCTAGGGTAGCAGGGGTAAGAGAGTAAAATAAATTAAAACCCTTTATTACCAAACAATAATTAAAACAACATACTCCCTGCCACAATGCTACCCTAAAACAAGCACAATATATTAAAAGCAGCAACTAAACAAAATGGTGGAGACCGGCCACTTGAGGAGGCAACCTACAGGGAGGAGTGCCCAAGGGTGCCACCAATTACTCACCCGTGTGATTTCACAGCAAACCTCACTCACACTAAACTCTAAAGGGTGCAATCTGCCTATGCCCGGTGTGTACACTCGCATGCATCGGGAGGATTCCACCTCACGTGCCTAGCCTCTGAACAAGCGGCCGCACCTCCACTAAAGCAATAAAGGAAAAGATAAAACATTAAACAATCAATAAAAGATCTACATAAAACCACATCCCAAATCACTATACTTTATAAAAGTAGTGCATAACAAACAAAACGGCATCTGACAAGACAGCAGCAGTATAATATACACCTGCAACAAAAGAGGAAAACAGTAGTCAAAAGTCCACCCTACTATGCCACAGTATAATAAACAAAAGTCGCACTTACCACTCTCTAAGGGCAACTGAGTAGCTTTCCCTAAGAGATATGTGGAGCTCAACTGCCTAGTGCTGCAACCACCTTAGATTGCCAAGACTGCCAAATGCCTTCTCTCAGTAGTGAAGCGCAGCTGTTTCTTATAGCCAGGTAATTGTCGGCTGAAAGGTGTGGATGTCAGTGGTGCGTTTAGGGACATCATGTAACATCCCAACCCAAAATCTACTTCACTACAATCTACCCCGAGATTTGAATCGTCGTCCCGACGATTGACACTCACTGCCAAGGTCTAAACAGGGTAACTGTAGTAGGCACAGGTGCCTGTGAGTTCACGGCCTCTATTGCTCTACTTCCTGCTGCCTGGGGCAAATGGTGCGGATTTGGGTGCGTCCCAGCATTACCACGATTAGTCCTACGTAAAGGGGCTATATCGTTATGAACACCAGCCATAACTGGCAGCTGGTCAGGGCAGGCCGACCCCGCGGAGGACGTTGAGGGTTCTAGCTCATCTGACCTACGAGGGCTAGGAGTCTCTGGTCTTTGTTGGCAACTGCTTGGGGCTGGAATAGGTTCAGAGACCAATAAAACCACTCGCCACCGTGCATCGGTTCTTCTACAGGGCAGTAGTATACATGGACCCATTTTGGTGAGGGGCCTTTAGCACTTTATACGCCAATGAACTCATAGCACCCTTACTTTTATCACAACCTCCGAGTCCAACTTTCTTCAGATAGACCAACTGACCTTCTCGCAGGGGAGCATCCTTAGCTTGCTGGTCGTGGCGCTTCTTACGCCAATCAGCTACAGGGATTTGCTTCGGTTGGGTTGGTGCATCTTGAGCCGACTGGCATCGCTCACACTCCTGGCACCACCGTTGGACGTCTCTATACATCCCTACCCAGTAGCACCATTGAGAAACCACATCTACCGTGCTCGAACACCCTGATGACCATGCTCCTGGCACACATGTTGCAAAACTTGACCCTGAAGGGACTTTGGCAGCAATACCTGCAGTGTCTCTCCTCTCCTTGGATGACAGACCTTCCGATATAACACCCCATTCCGCCCCACTAGCCTACTCCATTGCCTGACCAACCCGAGGGCCAGCCTTGAAGTGCGACCACGCTCCTTAGCGTCAGGGCCCCGCCTCCGCCTCCAAAAGGGCAGAAACTCCCGGATCACGGGGTCAGTCTCCTGCAACATACGAAGGTCAGACAATGCGTACCCAGAGAGGGGTGAAGTGATGGTTTTGACAGCGGGGTTACTGGTTTCCTACCAGTTACTGGTTTCCCACCAGTAACCTGCGGCAACGGGTCAGGTAATACAAACTCTGAGCCTAGGATGCCCCCACCTGAATCTCGGCTCAATGGTTCAGGGGGTGGAAGTTTTCCTGCATGGAAGAACAAACGACATTACTCAAACTGGCTTGCGTTGCTGTACCAGCTGACTGCACAGGCATGACTGTGGGCTCACCAGGGCACTCCTGGCAAAATGCCCAACCTTCTGGCACCGTCTGCAAATGACAGCCTTATTACGTGAGGCAGGATATGGTGTGGAAGCACTATTCAAAGCAGCAAGACTCTTTGCGAGCTGATTCAACTGCTCTTGCTGACTTTTAAGAATCTCTTTTAACTCCCGTATTTCAGAGGCATAGGGTGCAATACCTGCCGGACTACCTCTAAAAGGGACCTCCTGGACAGTGTGTTGGAAGCCTAGCGCCGGGGGAACCGAGTAACTTCTATCCCTCCCGCCCCCTGGCATACCTCCACGCTCCCATAATATAGCCTCATGACGAACATCCATCAAGGTGGCAGTAGGGTGGCTGCGGACATACTGTTTTAATTTTCACGAAGAAACAATCAAGCACATTTTCAACAAATTGGTCTCTAAGCAACACATCTTTGTTCAGCAGAACATGAGGGGACTGTTTCGCAACTCTGTCCATGAGGCACATAAGAGCATGCGAAAACTCTTGCAATGTTTCTCCCTCCTGCTGTCGTCTTGAAAAGAACTCTTCCTGCAGAGAAACATATGACTTAGTACAGCCATACAGTTCCTGTAAAATAGTCAAAATCTTTTCGGGATCGTCTTTCTCCTCTGGAAGCCGATATTTAATCTCTTCTCTGGGCTCGCCTTCTAGATGATCATAGATGAAAAGGGCTTGGTCGGCTGGTGAAAGATGTCGTACCCTCAAACAGGCCTGCACCTCTTCCACCCATTCGGCAATACCTATACCAGTCTTACCGTTGAACCATGGGCACTTCCTCTCCCGAGGAATATAAATCAGTCTCTCAGTCGCGGGAGCTGAAACAGCAGAATGCCCATTGGTGGATGAACCTGTAGCAGCAGCACTGGTGCCAGGTTGCTCCGATCCTCGCTCTTGCTGCATCCGCCGATTTTCTGCTTGCAGCTGAGCTACCAAGTCTCGTAACTGTGTGAGCTCTTCCTCCATAATAAACCAGAGTATTTAAATATCACTTTATAAAAACCAGAAGTCCGTCCCGACGCTGCCACTGCTGCTGTCTTGCCGCTGCACTACAATAACCAAACAGATTTAACCCCCAAAAAAACAAAACAACATGCAACAGATCTCTGCCTGAAAATGTTCTGTCGACAACGCCAGATTGTGGTGTCGCGGAAATGAGATAACCGGGGACGGTTACTAAAGTAGTGACAACGCCACCTGGGGGAGGGCGCTACAACCCCAGGAAAGATTTCTCTAGCCAATGAGAAGATTGTATTGGCTACCAAAGCCCACAGACTCGTTATTTAAAGGCAGAGGTGAGACAAAGGGAGTTTATAATGCAAAGTTTATTAAGAAAAACTACTAAAACATAACTAAAAGATTAAAAAGGCACCTAGGGTAGCAGGGGTAAGAGAGTAAAATAAATTAAAACCCTTTATTACCAAACAATAATTAAAACAACATACTCCCTGCCACAATGCTACCCTAAAACAAGCACAATATATTAAAAAGCAGCAACTGAACAAAATGGTGGAGACCGGCCACTTGAGGAGGCAACCTACAGGGAGGAGTGCCCAAGGGTGCCACCAATTACTCACCCGTGTGATTTCACAGCAAACCTCACTCACACTAAACTCTAAAGGGTGCAATCTGCCTATGCCCGGTGTGTACACTCGCATGCATCGGGGAGGGGATTCCACCTCACGTGCCTAGCCTCTGAACAAGCGGCCGCACCTCCACTAAAGCAATAAAGGAAAAGATAAAACATTAAACAATCAATAAAAGATCTACATAAAACCACATCCCAAATCACTATACTTTATAAAAGTAGTGCATAACAAACAAAACGGCATCTGACAAGACAGCAGCAGTATAATATACACCTGCAACAAAAGAGGAAAACAGTAGTCAAAAGTCCACCCTACTATGCCACAGTATAATAAACAAAAGTCGCACTTACCACTCTCTAAGGGCAACTGAGTAGCTTTCCCTAAGAGATATGTGGAGCTCAACTGCCTAGTGCTGCAACCACCTTAGATTGCCAAGACTGCCAAATGCCTTCTCTCAGTAGTGAAGCGCAGCTGTTTCTTATAGCCAGGTAATTGTCGGCTGAAAGGTGTGGATGTCAGTGGTGCGTTTAGGGACATCATGTAACATCCCAACCCAAAATCTACTTCACTACACTCAGCTGACATATGTGCTGCTGGACATCGTCATTCAGGAACTTTTTCCAGAGCTAAACAAGGTAAACATATATTCATTTTTGTTCACCCACCCATCTATAGGCTCTTATCCTCCGCAGAATGGAGTGTGAATATATCCTGACACCCAAAAAACCCCAAATACCAAAACATAAACAGAAAAATGAAAAAACATGCAGTCAATAACTATCAGCAACATCATTGTTAATCGTTGCATAAGTGAATGAATGAGACTGCATGGTAATGTTCAATGTTAAATGAATATAAGATTAAATAACTGCATTTTTAGTAGAGAAATACACACATATAGCTCATTAATAAGTATGCCAAAGTCCTTTACCTGGATAGTCGTTAGAGCAGAGGTTAGAGGGCAACAAAAGGCTTGAAACGTAAGAGGTACTAGAAAGGAACAGCTGGAGGAAAATTTAGCAACTAATGAGGTTATTTGGCAAGACCATCGGGCATTAAAAGAGCATTTAGAAGACGGAATTTCACCAGTCTGCAAAACACTGCCCCTACAAATTGTTGAATAATATCAGAATCATGTTCCTCGATATAAAACTTTGAAGGGTTTAAATATCTCATCATCTACAGTACATAATATCATCAACAGATCAGGGAATTGGGAAAAATCTCTGTGTGCAAGGGACAATGCTGAAAATCAATATAGCATCTTTGGACCCTCAGGTGGCAATGCTTTACAAACAGGAAAGAATCTGTCATGGAAATCACAGCATGTGCTCAGGAACACTTCCAGAAATCACATGTTAAAGCTCTATCAGGCAAAGAAGAAGCCATAATAAACATTTTATGGTTTTTTTATGTTCTATTTTTAATTAGGTGTGCTTTATGTGACTGCATTCCATTTTTATTCTTCCCAGTGTCCCAACTTTATGGAAATGTGATTGTACACAATCAAAGCTTTTTCACATTGTCTTTAAATCAAACACCAAACCACAGCAACACACATCTGCTTCTGAGTTAACCCTGCATTCTTGTGTTCTCAGCAGGTGCAGAAGGAGACGTCTGTGATGGCTCCATGGATGTAAAATAAACATGAGCCAACATGCTTGGCATACCCGAGCTCATCTGACACTAGACTAAATCCGACGCATAGACTTTCATAACTGACATGTACAGTAACTGTATCTGGATACCTGCTCCCACAACAGGAGGAAAGGCAGATGGTTTCTCCTGGTGCATCTGTCATTAATTTGTAAAATAAATACATACATGAAGTATATACTAAATAAAAAGTCAGAATTTAACTGACAATTTCTTCTTTGTATTATTATTAGCAGTAGAAGCTAACAGTAAAAGACAGTGATTTAACAGTTTTGTCAGGTGTGGTGGAGGTGGAGAGGACACAAATGACCGAGGCAGGGAAATAAACAGCAAAAGGAAAGCCTTTATTGGGCTAAGGAAAAATCCATAGTACACAAAATCCAAAAGCTACACTTGAGGGAAACCAGAAGTATGAATAATGAGCAGCAGACCAACAGATAGGGGACAGGCAGGCACCAGGGTGGGCAGATAATCACAAAGGACAGACAGGAGGAATAGGGAGACAAGACTTGTGGAAAGGAATAAGGAGGGGAGGCAAAGGCACTGTCAGCTGCATTTTCCAAGTGGTCCAAACAGTGGATTTAAATTGGCACAGTTTTTAGATGGGATGCCCATCCTGATGTAACCCAACTCATTTATCTGGGCTTAAGAAGAACACTAGGAATGCACTAACCTGAGGCTGGGTTTATGTCAGTTTGAAGATGGGATTTGATTGAGAGAAATGTAAAATATTACAAGCTTAATAGCTGACTGCTAATAAAGGAGTAATCATAACAAGCAAATACATATCACTATACTAATATTTCATTAAAGAGCACAATCATTTGCCCACTAAAGTTAAGTTTGTTGGAATGACTACAAGATGAACAGAATACACAATGAATAATAGATTTTCTTTTGGTATTTTCAATGTGTAAAAATAAAAGTAGGAAAAAATATCCTTAGAATTTTTTAAAAGCACCTTTATAAATATGAATTCTAAGTAAAAGCATAGATGTACTGACAAATTCATGAACTCAGTGCAGATGAATCTTTCAGCTTTGCATATATGCAGATCAAACAGGTCCTCATGACAACAAATCACTGGCTTGTTTACAAGTCCTCACAGTTTCTACACAGTAATGCATTCATGTTTGTAACCCATTCTTTTTAAAGATGACGTGCATTCTGCCTGACCACAGTTTTTGAGGCATTTGAATAATGGTAATTAAAGAAAATCATTTGGAATAGTTGTTGCTTTGTGTGCTTTTTACTATCCACTGTTATTTTGTAAAATAATCTCATTCAGAAAATGGACCAAGCTTCATACACTCCCTCATCTTTCAATCAGTAAGCTCTATCATTCAATATAACTTTGCTTTTTATATTTAGGTTGTTTCTTTTGGTACATTTGTGTGTCGGTTTTAGTAAACAAGACTGTCGCTCATGCTTTTTGGGGGGATTGCTGAATCGTTGTGGGTTATAATAAGTTTCTGCCTGGATGCTGGCTACCCCAAGGCTGAACCTGTAATCCTGTTGTCTTCTAGTTAGCTTTGAGGGCAGCGAGCTGAAAAGACAGTTAACCAATTCCTGGAGCTTTACAATTTATTACAGTTTACCAGAGTGTAAAAAGCCAATCAAAGTGTCACAGACAGACACAGACTCAGCAGCAACAAGCCAATACTGTATGAAGCAATGACAGCAGAGTTCCTGAAAGTGATGCGGCCTTCTACTGCAGGGAACACGCGCTTCATGTCGGAGATGTGCTTGGAAAAAACGGTAATGTCTAAGTCACCTGCAAGAAAAGGCAAAAAAAAAAAAAAAATAAATCTCAAAGTGGCATTAAATGAATCAATATTACATCATTAAAATATATAAATAACATCTTCATGATGCTCGATTCTCAATTTCAAGAGTGATTTTTGTAAAATTTAAAGAAAACTGCAGAAACATATTTAAAAGATTTAAACATCATGGAGAGAATCCCAAGAGTAAAGACTGAGAACTAAAGAGTTTACAGTTACAGCGGGCTTTGATTTGTTGTTCATTTCTGTCTCTGAATAATGGGTGGGGAAAAAAGTAAAAAACAACAACAAAAAAACCAAACAAACAACCTCTGTGTGAAATTTTGCCACAGTTAATATGAGTTCTTCAACCATCCTCAAAAACAATGGATTTCTATGTCACTCAGCAGATCATCGGCTTTTCAGGCTCAGCATCTCAGAATCGTAAGTGTTAATACAAAGCACTACGGCAAAACTGTCCAATGGTTGTTTCAGCATTTCGATGTGCCGGAGTGCCAGAAACCCTTAAAGCAATGCTGGAAATGAAAATGTCACAAGTAGGGGTGGGTTTTAATAATCGATTCATCGATTAAAATCGATTCTGGCTTGGATAGTGAAATCGATTCATTAAAATCCTGAATCGATTTTTTTAATATAAATTTATCTTGCCCGAAATGCCAGAATCTCAGGTTAAACCTCACAAAATTTCAACAACCACCAAACAGCTAAGACAGTAAATGAGAGCAGGTACACGGATTCTGCACAAAGACATAAACACACAGCGCGGACCCATGGATCAGAATCAGTGAGATGTCGCCTTTCTCACCCAACGGCACGGTCACGGTCGGGGCTGAAAGCCGACAGCTCGCTGATTCTGATGTTTCGGTGGGTCCACGCTTTGTGTTCACGCCCCTTTTGCGCTGATTCTAAAGCTGTTAGTTTTATCTCTCTCCAAACAATATTGACTGAACCAGCAGCAAAAGAAGATCCAAACTACGCTTCACATAAACATCGTCATGAAATCACTCTGACTTTTACTGTTTTGCTTCCACCACGATAAAATCACACTTCATGCACAGTTCTCTCTCTCTCTCTCTCTCTACTTCAAGAACAGTTTCCTGTCCAAAAATCTGTTTTCTGCATTATTCGCTTGCTTGTTAAGCGCAAGTCTACCGTTGTTTACAGCGCTGTCGGCCGCTGTTTTTTTTTTTCGTTTTACATACTTCCGAAAAGAAAACCTAATTTCTGCTGTTCAATACTGAACAAATTTAAACTTTTTAAAATTATGCAAAATGCAAAATGCTTAGCTGTGTCTCGAATAAAACCGCTGTAACATCAGAGGTAACGTTCATATGTTGATTAATGGTTTTCTTTCGTTTTTGATGTACTGCAGAATATTTTTATAAAATCCCAGGCCAGGAAAACCACCTTCATGTTTTTCTGTGTTTTATCTTCAGCTACTTTGACCCAAAGGCATCTGCTGTGACGCTCACACCTTTGATAAAGTCTTGCGTGTGTCAGCTTCCTTTTTATAGATACAAAAATATGTAAATGTACTGATCTGAATTATAATATTTCTGACTGTCAAAATTTCCCAGATTCAAATCGAATCGAATTGAATCGAATGGAATTGAATCGAATCGTGGATCGAATCGGGACCTTGTGAATCGGAAACGATCAGTGACGATACCCAGCCCTAGTCACAAGCCACATCCTGCTATTCTTTTCTTCTTTAGTGCGGCCTTGAAGATAAGAATAACTTTTCCACTATACCACTGCAGAGATATTTTACTGTAATGTGTGTTGTCAAGTTTAAAAACAAGTGCAGGAATTTGAGTCACAGAGTAAACTCTTAAGATCAGATGTTATACGGCTGCGTTCCCATGTGTGGTCCATATGTTGTTTTTCCCCATTTCCATGTGTTTCACAGACAAGTGCGCCACAGTTAATTCTCAGTGTCCGTTAGTAAAATGTTTCTCACTTTAGGCATTATCAGATGAATTCATCCATTTTAACATGGACAGGATGTTAGAATTTCACTTTAGACAATCCAGTTAATTCATGAAAAGCACTGTCTAGCTCCTTCCTGTGATGTTTTATTTAAAAAAAACATTAATGGTCATGACTCAGGTTGCATTCCACCAGGGAGAAAAAAAGCAAGGGACAAATGACTATGAAACATTAAAGAGTTTGCAAACCTTTATGACAGTCTGCCAAGTCTTGGAGTGATTGCTAAATGAGCTCTTTGTTCAAGTAAAAGAGATTTCTTTTAAATATTTAGCCTTGTGGTTGTTGCCCCCCACCAACCAATCAAACTGCAGCATATGTTCTAAGACATTGTAGGAATTTAATTTAAGGTATAGATTATATGTATTTATAAAGGGAGTGTGAGTATGGAGTGGACCACAGCAGCAGAAACTTGGATGCTTCAAACACACAAGCATTCAGTCTGGCAGCGAAGAGGATATAAAAAGTACGTACCCAAATTTAGTATCACAAGTGATAGTCTCAAAACAAATGTGATGCACAAATATGCACAAATAATCATTATTTGTGCATCAGTTTTAATCTCAATTGCAATCTTTGCTTCCCACAATTACACAAAAGTGATATTTAAAATGCACGCTCCTCCAATGCAATGCAAAGCAACAACAACTATGTTAAAATAAAGATATGCAGATATCCTTTGATAGTGTTTTATTTCAAAATACTTTGGCTTCACGATAAGAACAAAATGTATGCAAAGAGTGCTGTTATGTCAATTGCGTGGAAATACCATTATCTGCAGTTTGATGGATGCACAAAGGCAAAGGAAAAACAACAGAACAGTTGCTAACGTGACTTTTCCAACATCGAACATTAAAGCGAGCCCATAGGGCGTCTAAGCGTATCCATCCAGCTCACAAAGGTGCACTGAAACTAACACGTTTGGATTTGATTTGACCAAAGACGTGTATCCGGTAACCAAGTTGAGTAACGAAGGTTTCATGACAAAAAGATGTAATTAATTTTCCAAAATAGAAAAACTTGTGCTTTATGCAAAACAAGGAAAGGGGAACTGTAGAGGGATCTCACAGCTGCCAGGTACTTTGCTACAAGTTGATTATGATGTTAGGGATGTTAGTGTGAGGTTGACCTTTGACCTTTTGAATTGAAAATATCATTTTTTAATGAGGTCAGTGTGATTTTTGACTAAGAGGATGCTGGTGCTGGATGTAGTAAAGGTCCTTCTAAGTGCCCCTGATATACTGAGGTAAACTGCTTACAAATTTATAACAAGAGTCTGCCACCCACCTGAATTATGTTTCAGTAACTCCTTCTTAATCATTGTAAAGTTATCGCCTCCACCCACCATGTATGAAGGCATGACCACGGTGTATGTCTTCTGTGGGTCTAATGGTTCATACTTGGGCACGCAGTACTCTGTGCAGAGCAATGACAGCGATGCTACACGCTGGTTCACTGGCTTGGAGAGGTCGTACTCCACATGAATACCTGGAAATTTAAGGGAAAAATGGCATAGTGTTTACATTTATATAAAGAGTCTAGTGTGTCCTTGTGGCGTGCGATGCAATGACAAACTCGACCACATTCTTCACAAGCTCGTTTCACCGGAATTCTGGTCACATCAGAATTCCTGTGAAACATTTTGGGTTATTATCTCAAAACTGGTAATTAGGTGTCTCAGAATTTTAATTACTAACTGAAACAAATCAAGCTTATATAGATTTCCATTAAGTCTTTTCTTGTTTTTTTATTATTATTATTATCATTATTATTATTATTATTATTATTATCCATCCATCCATCCATTCGCTTCCGCTTATCCTTTTCAGGGTCGCGGGGGGCGCTGGAGCCTATCCCAGCTGTCATAGGGCGAGAGGCGGGGTACATTATTTTAATTCTTAGCTGTTTTACACAGTACTCAGTTTTACTTCCTACAAAGTTTAAAGTAAACTAAATGTGTGTTTTCCATTTCATGGCATTAGCTGTTTTGATGTTTTAAATGTGAACCATAAATATCATTTAGGATCATGAATTCATTCTTATTTCAGAGCAGCTGGCATAAGTGATGGATGGAGGGAATTTTACTATACTGCTACTATCTTAAATCTTAAAAAAAGCAGGAGGAAGGTTTCCCAGGATCACTCTCCAGTATGAAAAAACCCATATGTTTCTTTTTCCTCTTCAATCTAACCATTTTAAAAATGTTACACTTCAGTGGTGGATCTAATTCATGTGACCTACATGAAAAAACAGGAGTATATGTTGGAGTAAAGTAAGATGCACATTTTCTAGTCAATCTTCTATTTTAGTTATAAGGCAAAGAGCCTCCATCATATTGTTAAGGAGCCCGGGGTAAATGCTGTCAGATCCTCTGCTCACCTTATCAAGTTCTTATTAATTCTTCACACATTTCCTTGAATTCATGAGGTTTTCCAGTGAGGTCAAGGAGAAGCAGAGATTTCCTCCAGATTTCCTCATGTATTCTTTGTTTTTCCAGTTATTCACTGTGTATTATTTTTTTTCTCGTCCAATTCTTTTTTCTTTTTCTTTTTTTTTACCTGAATCATGATGGATTTCTTTTCCTTTCACTGTTTGCCTCTCTGCGTGTGACCTGTGTCTGTCTGGATTAAGTATTTGGAGTTTTGACTGCCTAATGGTGCAATGCATTTTGACCCTCCTAGGAAGTGTTGCTAACATGATCAGACTGAATGAGTAAATTCCTTTGAGCCCCATGAGGCCGTCAGAACCGAAGCATATTTGGTAGTCCTGGCAACCTTGCAGCTTTAACCCTGTAACACTAAGTGTGCCATATTTGATACATGAGGGGGTTTTTTGAGTCTTTGAGACTTCTACATCATCATTGTGATACCTTTCCCTTCAAAAACCCAAATAAATTGCACAATACATTTATTTAAAAAAAAATATGTAGTAAATATTATACAAATTAAAAATCCTATATGCAAATTAATCTCTAATTTTATCTGTATTTTGTCAGAAGGTTGCTAGAAATGTTAATTTTTGTAGCAATTATTTCATTAATAATTCAGGCTTTACAGGGTTAAGGGACTTTCCATGTCCCAGCCACGTGTTTACAACCTCTCTCTGTGATTTTTCCACATTGTTTTCTAAAATATTTCCTACTTTAAGTGCTTATAGAGTGGGTCATGAGTTTTTGGTAAAGGTAGCTTGGACAATAAGAGGTTTATTTCTGAATGAATTATTTTTGAATCCGCAGAGCCTGAACGCTTTTTCTTTTCATTGGCTTTAAATAGTTCAGGTTTTGAATCCTGACTGGATTGCTTAGCATAACGCCCTCTGTTGGCGGTTCAGCAATTTTGGCCATGATGGTGCACAATAACAGGAAGGGAAGAAAAGCTGGAACCTCAGTTGAAGCAGATCACACAGGTTTTTAGATGATGTGTTGTAATCTTTTGGTTACTCTTGTGCAGAGAGTCGTAACTGCAAACAGTTAAATCGGATAAAAATCTCTTAGGTGTTTTTGTTTTATGTCTGTTCAGGGTCATTACTGGCAGTGAATGCAAGACCTAAATGTATAAAAGTACTGCATTAGGGAATTGTACTTTACTGAGGGGGAAATTTTCATTTTCAAAAATAAAAAAGGACACTAATTAATTACAGTACAGAATAGGTTAGATATTTGTAGCTCCATACTGTTGAGGTTAACATCTTGTGTCAGGAGAGCAGTCGAAGGTGCTTTTTATATAGTTTAGAGATTTAAAAACAGTAAAGTGTCTTTACTTTCATAGCCTTCCCCTGCCATCCAAGATTTTATGTAATACTGACATCATGGAGCATCATGGAGTTGCAACAGATTTGTCAGCTGCACATCCATGATAAAAATCTTGGGAAAGTTATTGGGATCTGTTGACCACGGAGGTCATCTGACTTCAGTAATTTGCTATTATTGTCACGGACCCTGCTCTGGAGGACTCGGGGGTCCGTGAGCAGGATGGATCATTATTATTATTATTATTATTATTATTATTGGTGGTGTTGTTGTTGTTTGGGGATGTGTGGTTTTCTGCACTATGCTGTGTTGTTCGGTGTTCCACTCATTATATGTAGAGGCAGGGTGTGGGTGTGTACATGTGTGGCTGGAGGATGGAGAACAGCCACATGCAGGCCTGATGGGTGTGGCCCTGCAGGCAGACTGGCCACACCTGAAGTTCCTGCCACACACCTGTTGGTGATCAGGGCTCGTCGGGGGAGCTACTTAGGAGAGTGTTGGAGCTCCCACTGGCGTGGGATCATTGCATTGTCATCCCAAGTTAGTGTGTGTGAGTTCAAGTCAGTTCGTGTGTGCCGCGGGGGTCAGTGTTGACGGCTGTTTCTGTGGTTTTCCTGCAGGAGGAAAAGTGGACCGGAAAGGCAGCACGCACGGGGTGTGCGGAAACACGACAGCGGGGAGCACGAGCACAGACGTCGGAGGGGAGCACACACACGGGAGTCAAGGGAGTGACGGGGAGTTATTGTGTTTACAGCCTTCACTGTAAATAAAGTGCACTGTTTGCATCGCAGAGTCTGCGTTTTGGGTCCTCCTTTCCCCACATCCCCACGGTCTGCCTGGCGGACCGTGACAATTATGTTCAAGAAATCACTACCATCACCAATCTGAACTGTTGTTACAAGCAGAACAGATCCCTGGTTTCATGTTGATTATGTCAAATTCCAACAGGGTTGACTGAATCTAACAAAAAATTAGCCTTTATTATAGCCAATGAAACATATGAAAATAAATGATAACATAAAGTGAACAAGAACTAACAAAACGAAAACTGGGAAAAACTAAAACATGAAACCTGAAAATCCTGACGCCATGAACCATGGAGACGTGAGGAGGTAAACAGAAAGCTTGACAATGGCTAATAATGGACGTGAAAACACAGCTGACACGACGCCACAGGGGAAGCAAAACTAAACACACTAAACACGGAACACAAGACTGTCAAAATAAAACAGGAAGCATACTGAGACGTAGACTGTGACAACACGTGCTTTACAATAGGACATGGAACACGCAGACATGAAACACATGGCAGATTGGGGAGCTGGAATGGAACACAAGGAGGGGAACACGGGAACAGGTAAGGGGGACGAGGCACGGGCATAACTAAAAGTCATACACAGAGGACAAGACAGACTTACACAGGAAACAGGAAAAGACACATAAACAAGGAAGCATGGATGATAACATTAACTAGACTGAAACCTAACTAAAATATACTAACAGTAAGCACTAGAACTAAAAATGTCCCCAATACATCAAAAGAAATCAGAAATACAAAATAAACTCAAAATGCTAGGTCACTGACCCAGCACCCTGACAGCTGTAGCCCATCTGCTTCAAAGTTTGATGTGTTATCCATTTAGAGATACTCTTCTGCATTCATTTTTGGATAATTTGAGTTGCTCTTGTCTTCTTATGATCTTGAAACAGTTTGTCCATTGTCTTCACCTCTGAGATCAAGATGGCACTCAGGCCTAGAAAAAGGATAAACCCTAGTAAACCCTGGAGATGATTGTGCAAGAAAATCCCAGCAAATCAGCGGTATCTATGTCTAATTTTATGTTGTAATGGCTAATTTATCATCAAGATTTATTTGTGAAATACCTCTTTGGCTGTTTATCACACCAATCAGTGTGTGGAGGATAACAACAGCAAAAGCAAAAGTAGTGTCGATGTAGTGCCAGTGTAGCAAAGCATGTGCACAGAGTCTAAGACACATAGTTGATTTAAGGTGTAAGGAGCACTTCTGCCATTTACAATAATCATGGAACAGCTACAAACACATGCAAATAGCCCCTCCATTGCAGATTTTCTGGCATTTTGTCTCTCGACAGAGAACAAACTCTATATCTTAGCCAGTGTTTTAAAGTATAGACTAATCATTTTGTGTCTCCAACCCTGTGAGTTTTTCAGTGTGCACCCATAGCCTAAGCACACTTTCAAGCTCGGTACTCCGGCTGCTAGTCAGTCTGGGTATCTCTCCTCCCACATCAGTGCAGTTGTCTAGTACCCATTAACAAATAGTGACCAAGGATGGAGTCAAATTCTCAGCCTGAAATCTTCTTTCAGTCTCCCTCTGGACAAATGATGAATTTAACGGCAGGTGTCTTTTCTGCTGTGCCAGACTGTGGCAGTCAGCAATACCCAGGCTCTGTCCCTAATGAAATAACCCCTTCTGACAGATGGCAAGTACCACTTTCCCTCTGTTGCATAATTTAAACTGACCTCTCTAATTGGACAATGATTCAAGTCATCAGCCAGTGGGAGAAGGTCAAGCCTGTCTGAATCAAATCTTAGTTGAGATCGACAAAGCTTTGTTTATCTTGGGAACAATATCAAAGTAACTCATGAAAACAGAGCTGAAATACATTATTAATGTGCAAGTCTCAGCTCCAAGATTAGCTGTTTTTATGCATAAACAATGCTTCAGTTTGACAGTGTTTTGCTTTATTTTCAGTTTATTCTAATTTCATCTCAGATGTTAAAAACAATTCTTCTTAATCATCACCTTGAACCTTGAATCTCTGACTTTACCTTTTGTGTTATCATGAAGGATTCAGGTCAGTGTCACAAACTGGAGAGACATCCTGGAACAGTCAGATTTAACGACACAATTTCTCTTTTATTTACCTTTTTGAAATAGTCTTACAGAAAAAGAAGATCAAGACATTTGATCTTCTATTGCATGCACATTGATGCCCTGCCTGTTAGTAGCTCTTCAAAGCCCGTGACTGCGCTCTCACCAAGCTGTTGTTGATGGTTGGTTGGACCGCAATCATTTCACAGATAGCCATGTGTAGTGACAGTAGCTGGGAAAAAATGATGGGGAAGGAGTCGGGCTACAAACTGGATTTTTGTTCGACAGGTTTTTGGAAACATCTCTATCACATCTGATGGATGTGAAATTTTTTTTAGACACAAAGCTATGGCTAGGGTCTAGGTTCTATTTTTGCCTAGAACAAGCAAAAATAAATGATTACTTTTGTTTTGAAAGGTTCAGAAAAAGTCATTGTTCAGATTAGTATGTACAAAAAGTGCCTGGATGGATTATGAATATAATGAACAGGCTTATTTATTGCAAAAGAAAGAAGGAAAGAAAAAAATTCTAACAGCCAACAACAGCAGTTAATCCTATTCACTAAAATATGTGGGTGGGGGTGGAGACTAACAACACAGAGCCTTTCCACCCTGGCACACCAAACCAGGAGAGGCCTACTCACTGCAGTGCAGTCATCACATCTCAAGGATGCTGCTTATTTCATAGCTGTTAGTGTCACATCATCATGGGATGGGACACAAGAAGAACTAGTCACAGATAACAACCAAAGAACAAAAACACACCATAGGAAAATGCTCTCAAGTAAATTACCGAACTGGGGAAAATAATGGGAAGGGAGGTTAGTAATGTTCTTCTTCAGGACCTAGAGGAAAGAGTCTTAGAGGCTCAACGTGCCTGTGCAGCGAGAACAACAACAAAGCACATTGTTTGTCCGGCAGCTTGGTGTGTAGGACAGAAACAAACTGCTGACCTCTCTTGACATCTATATTTTTAGCTTTGCTGAGGGCACCCAAAGGTAAGGACGAAGAAGAGTTGGGCAGCTTTACAGTTGCACATAGAGGCAGACAAAAACACAAAGAGGCTGGTCGTGAGCAGAGATGGGCAGTAACGCGTTACTTGTAACGCGTTACTGTAATCTGATTACTTTTTTCAAGTAACGAGTAATGTAAGGGATTACTATTGCAAAAACGGTAATTAGATTACCGTTACTTTCACGTAGAACGCAGCTGCGTGCTGCGTTACTAAAACCGTGATTTTTTGCGAGAATGTCTCATGACAGTGACGTAAGCGAGTGCGACGTTCGTGACAACAGCTGTCTGCAGATCATAATATATCGAGTGCGGGACAGAGTGTAGCATGCAGCGTTTAAAGCGTGGAAGTACTGACCTTATTTTGAGTTTGATTCCATAAAAAGTGACAAAACATTAGTGTCCGTTGTGCGTGGGAAGAAAACTTCTTTTACAGCAAAAAACCCTAAACTTCCAAGCAAGCACCGAGTGCGCTACGACGTAATGTGAAATTCACAGAGAAACTCATGATTCTTCCACTGACCGCTGCAGCACCTGCACCAGGGTAAACCTCCTCCGCCTACCCCAGTCCTGCTTTACAGGTGAAAATAGAGCAACAGGACCGCTAGTCTTTGTTTTTATTTATTTTCTGCTGTGTTTTACTTGCATCTATTTGAAAGAGTGAGTGTAAACACAAAAAAATATTTTATTTTATGTGCTGGAATGTGCAGAAAATAGGTTTAAATGTTAAACAAATTTCTTCCAGTCAGAGAATGTTGCATATAATTTAATTTTTGCTTGATGCATAAAGTTAAAAGATTAAAACTAATAAAACAAGTTTTAAAAAGAGACTTTTCCATTTG
This sequence comes from Oreochromis aureus, assembly GCF_013358895.1. Classification (NCBI taxonomy): domain Eukaryota; kingdom Metazoa; phylum Chordata; class Actinopteri; order Cichliformes; family Cichlidae; genus Oreochromis; species Oreochromis aureus. The sequence continues at coordinate 21,041,295 of NC_052960.1, read as the reverse complement.
ATTACATTTTGTATGATGAATTATGCAGAAAAAGTAGAATTGGGCTGAAAGATCTATCGCTTTATCACCTATTCAGGTTGTAAATCGTGTTTTTAAAAAGTAACTAAGTAACTAAGTAATTGATTACTTTTGAAAATAAGTAATCAGTAAAGTAACGGGATTACTTTTTGGGGGAAGTAATCAGTAATTAGTAACTGATTACTTTTTTCAAGTAACTTGACCAACACTGGTCGTGAGTGATCAAGCCCTAGCAATTGCGGGGAGTAGTTATCTGGTCTCGGCTGGTTGGCAGATCCCCACTTTTGTTCAGCTGACAGACGAGGGTCCAGAAGGTGACTAACAGGATGAGGCCAGGGAGCCACGTGGTAGAAAGAGGTCAACGATCTTCACTACGGGTGTCAAAGTGTGTCCCCAGGAGAGTGTGAAAGCAGTCATCAGCAGCCACCGGGCCTATTACAAACTCAGAGGTGAGATGAAATGAGCAGTGTTAGACTTTAGTGTGAGCTTATACTGTACATGGAGTCTTTAAACATTTACTTTGTGCCTAATCACAGCAGAGTGTATTAGTATAACAAGCCTGTCCTGAAATATTTAGTTTATTAGAATAAGGGGCAAATAGAGATGTCCTAGCAGTTGAATGAACAGCTACCAAATTGGATGTTTTATCCAATCAAAACATTTTTGCAAAGACAAAGTTTAGTCAGCTAGGTCCATAGGATTTTAAACCAGTGGATTTTAGAGCAATCGATATGTGACTGACATGTAATTCAGGAGTTTTAACAAAAGTACATTACAGCAATTTTTAAACATAGTCCCACACATTCACCTGATACTTCTACAAGGATTCACATCATCAATAAATGTTAGTGACCTGGTTCCACTGGAAGCTGTAGATGCCTGTGCCACCTTCTCTGACAGATAGTCGATGAAGTATATTTATATTTAGTCTGTCTAAAGGTTTTTTTTTTCCAGGACTATGAAAGGCTAATCTAATCGCAATCCACATTGCCACAATAGATTTAATGGTGCTATGTCTCCAAATCTTAATGAATCTCACTGAATACTCCCTCATCCATGGTATGATTTTGATATTTTAAAAAAGTCTTTAGAGTCTTGCTACACTGCAAAAATCCCTTGTCTAAGAAAGATGGGTTATCAGTGATTTAATAAGCTAAAATTGCCACCTTTGTCGTTGCAATTGGTTATTTAAGTATCCCAAAACAGCTGCAGTGGCGTATGATTTTAAAATGAGGCAGATTAATTTGGTGTATGGGAGATGCGCAAGTCATTACAGAAATGAGTTTATAAGAGAACAAATTTCCCATAGGCATCAAGTTATTGAACAATATGGTGCTTGTTTCAGCCGCGGATAAAAAATAATGTCGCTTCGGGACAGCTTTCTGTTTATAATTTTAATATTCGCAGAAATGTCACAGACACAGAATGACTTTTGAATATACACTTTGACATTTATGAAACAACAGCTATAATACTGTTTGTTGTGGTCTCTATTATTTCACATTAAATCTGTTTTGTGATTTAATACATCTATAAGGTACTGTTGTATGTGTGCTCATATGTAAAGCTCCATTGAAATTCCTCCCCAAAGGTCATAATAAGCCAACTGTAACCTGTAAATCATGACTAGCTCTGTATACTAACCGATGGCAGGACTAATATAAACAAGCCTCTTTAGCCTGAATATTGTAATTGTTTTGTAGCAGGAATTCACCTCCTGTCTATTATTCTTTTTTACATGTCTGTAACCAGGCTATGGCTCCCTGGTGAAAATCCATTAACACGCGCATAAATAAAAATAATGAGCCTTTACCTTAATACTCATTACTACCACATGATCTCAACTACATCCCAAATTATTAATCTTTGTTTTGAGGATTTTTTATTCCAAACTGATACATTACTGTGCAAAGGTTTTGAGCCGGTCCTCATTTCAATACATTTGACTTCCAGACTTTGTCTTTTTTAAAGACGTCTTGTTCTCCAGCTTTCCAGATCCTGTTTATTTATTTGTTAAGCTTCTGTAAAGCATAAAGGAAACCTAACTTGAGGGTTGAACCAGTGTTGTCTCACATGTACAGATGACTTAGCAAAGAACCAAGTTTGATGCAAAAAACAAAAACACATTATTTGTTCCATTACTTTACTCAAATCTATGAAAAATATCAAAGATAACACAGCGTGAAAGACACTAAACAGTTAGTAGATGGAGGATTTGGATTCTTGATCCAGTGTCATCTGAAAGTGTCTGCTTGGAAACACACTGACAATGCAGTAAAAGCATACTTGGATACAAAAACATGTAGTGGAGAACTATCAGTCATGGATGGGCCTCCCCAGAGCCCTACCTCAGTATTATTGAAGCAGTGTGGAATCGTCCACACAAAGAAGAGCTTTGTCCTTCAAGAAGCTAGGAGAGCTGTTCCTGAAGACTACTTAAAGAGATGACAGAAAGCTGCCTCGGCTGAAGAATAAAGGTGCTCACACCAAATACTGACTATGACCCAGTAAAGAACTGAGGGGTGACACAAAACCTCTGCACAGTACTGCAGGACAGATTCTATGTAGCTCACCATAGTTCAACTCACTTGACATCCTGATTGATTTGCCAGGCCATTGCCTGTAGACTTCCCCTGAGCTCCGCTACCTCTGAACGCAGAGATGCTATGCAGCATAGCACTTGGTCCAGTTGCTGCTCTGGGGAAAGCCCCTGATCCACAGCCTCCACTGCTGCCGGAGCCTGCTGCTGGGCCTCCATCTCTAAAGACAGAAACAGGAGTTACTTGTTTCAATTTAATAAGTACTGTACCCATGTCTCCAACCTGCCTCCAGGTTGCAGTGACAATGATACTTGTGGCCTGGTCTATCTGGAATACCTCCACTGGGAGATTTTAGTCAGCACAAAAGGCATTACAACTTAATATACAGGAACAGTTAACTTATTAATCAGTTTATAACAATGATGTAAATCTTATTTTAAAATGGCAGTATGAAAAGGAAACGTGTTATGCTTTGTTTTACACTTCAATAAATGGAAATAAAAGCCAGTCTCAAGTCAGACTCTGGTCAGTATATCCAAAAGTGTTTGCCCAAAAACTATTGTAAATGAGTTCTTACAATCTATCCAACATATCAACATATATACGTATATATATATATATATATATGTATTAGGGGTGCAACGGATCAAAAATTTCACGGTTCGGATCGGATCACGGTTTTTAAGTCACGGATCGGATAAATTTTCAGATCAGCAAAAAGAGAAAAAAAAAGACAAAAATTCTACTCGCCATTTATTTATTTAAGTATTTTTGCCTATTAAAAACATTCAACTGAAGACTCATTCCACGCACTTATATAAAAACAAATTAAGGTGCAATATGGACATTATGGACCATGCTGGGCAGCCTCTGCATCCTCTGCACACGGCCATAAACAACCAGAGGAGTCTGTTCAGTGACAGGTTGCTTCTCCCAAAGTCAAGGACCAGCAGACTTAAAAAGTCCTTTGTCCCACAAACTGTTTAACTCCTCGCTGGAGGGGAAACGGGGACAGAGGAGAGGGAACAAGTAGCTGTAGTGCCTTTTCACTGTGCAATAGTTTTGTTAATATCCAACGGTGTAATAGACTCACAATACTTAAAATGTGGCGTTCCTTGTATTCTTATTCCTATTTATTCTATTTATCCCTTTTGTATTCTCTGTATTTATAAATGTGTATATATGGTATATTTCTGCTCACATTCTGCAACTTCTGTCGGTGCTGTGCTACTGGAAACTGAATTTCAGTTTGAACCCACCCGAGGGATAAATAAAGTTTCATCTAATCTAATGTAATCTATAGGGCAGTGCAGGGCTTTGTAGCTACCACTCCGCTGTGATATAACGAGGGGTCACGGTCACGTGGCTTTCCGTTGCCCTGGAGCTCCACCCATTTGTAGTTAGAGCAACAGAAGATGCCTGGGACAGTTCAGCCATAACTTTAAACTTCTCCTGCTCATACATGCTTGGAACGATCTTGTCACTGAAGTGGACGCGCAACGAGATATCATAGCGTGGCTCAAGCACGTTCATCACAGTTTAAACCCCTTGTTTTGTACAACGGAGTACGGCCTCCCGTCTGCAGCTAAACACCCCATTAGCTTTAGTAATAGCTTTAGCCCGGTCGGACTGGGCAGCAAAGGGCTGCTTAAGTGCCGCAAACTCCTCTGCTCCGCTACTTGGACCGCTAGCGCTGACCATAACTACCGCTTGACAGACCCACCGCGCACCATACGCATACTTTTTTTTTCTTTTTCGAATCTTCGGATCACGTGCGTACCGAACCGTGGAGAGGGATCGGTTCGGATTTCGGATCAACCGTGATCCGTTGCACCCCTAATATGTATACATAGACATATATATATATATCTATGTATACATATATATACATATATACATACACGGCCAGGGGCTATAATATATAATTTATATTTTCTATATGAAATTATATATTATAGCCCCTTGAGAAAACCTGTTGACTGCAGTCTCCTTACAATCTAAGCAAAGGTCCTACACATCGTCCCTTTCTGGAATAACACTAGCCTGGCCATCACCGCTATAAGAAAGACGTGATACTAAACATTCAGTGACGTTCATGTTAAATTGAATCCTGGGCAACCATGTAGCTCATGGTTCTCCTGGGCAGCTGAGGTCAGTGCCAGCCTACCCTGGGCATCCAGCGTGTCCCCCAGCAGCGCTCCTCCATCCGCTGGCCGTGTCTCCAGTACAAGGCTCTGGGACCTCCTCCTGCTGTCCCAGAGCCTGTAAATGAAGGCAACCAAGGCCGCCGTGGCCCCGACAGCCAGCCCGACTAACGCGTTCCTCCCGAGCGGCATTCCTATTCGTTCTGTCTGATAAGAAAGGTAAAAGAAAGAAAGGCCTCCAAGTAAATAATTTGCCCGCTCCAGCTCCTACGACCAAATACAGTGGGGAAGAGGGTTAGCTCAACCCACCACAACTTCCAAGCTAGCAAGGAGTATATATTCATGCTAGCATTTATGGCGCCTAAAACACATTTATGATACACACATACTACACACTTATAACATCTAACAAAAAAACAGGCTTAATAATAACAATAATTGAACTAAAATCGCAATCAGAAACATCAGGGTGGCTAAATATGAATTATATGTGTGTTTTAAAGTGTTGGAAAGAAATAACACCCACCTCTCCCAGGAGAATTGTAGAAAAGGGGAGAGGCCAAAGGGGTACACTGTATTTATTGGGTTGCACCAAAGAAGAAGAAGAAAAGAATGAGGAGGGGCTCTAACTGATAATGAACATAACTACAGGCTTGGAGGTCCTAAAAGTCAGGTATAAAAGGAACGGTTTGGAGGTTTAGCACACATTTTGTGTAATTATAACAAGATGTGATTTATGACCCATCTACACGATGCCCATTTCTATGCTGGTTCCGAACTAATAACCACTCTTACGTCATCAGCGTAGACGCCTTGGAGTCAGAATAACGCTTCAGAATCTGAAACTGCACACGCACGACTGAATGTGCGCAGCTTCACCTTCCTGGGAAGGAAACCCTTAGCTGTATATGCCTGTCACTACCCGATCGGGTAGCGACACGGTGCACGCTTCGTGGTCCCATATATCCCACAATCCATAGCGCGGCGGTGGGTGTGGATAATGCAGCCGCAAAATACGGCAGAAGGGAGCGGCCGAAGAGTGAACTGTCAAAAGTAAGTACTGAATATGATGTCAGTACTTATGTGCGAAATATATGTAATGTCTATCACTTGTTGGAAGCATGCCATTGCTTACTTATACATTGATGATGATGAATAAAAAGGCACAAAAGCAGCAGCAGTTCATAATCTTTGCTATTGACTTTATCTTGTAGTCGTACCAGCAGGAGCTGTTTCCGCTGGACCACAGCTGTGCTGTTTGTGGAAAAATCAAGTGCAAAAGGCACAGGTGAGTGACGTGGTTATGCTGTTGTGCAATGGTCGTAGACTGGACAGAAGCTGACTTGTGTTTCATTGAAACCTTATATCTATTTCAGCAGCAGTTATATATTTAGCATAGTAAATACTTAATGCCTGACGTTGTTTACAGGTTATCTGTGACCAAGTCCATATCACTGTGTTACTACGTATGCTATATATATATATATACATATATATACATATATGTATATATATGTATATATATATAACCTAATTACTGGGTTGACAACAATAAGTTACCTACTTATTAGGTCATGGGAGATTTAGCAGTGCCATCTAGTGGTCAGACTGAATTCTTCTGTCTTCCTCTGCTGATGATACTGAATTTTTTCTATTTCATTCCTTTCTTTTTTTTTCCAATTTTGATCATATTTATAGACCGACTCTGTTACTGGAAAACTATCAGCCATGGCTTGACCTGAAAATTCCTTCTAAAGTGGATACCTCACTCTCAGAGGTAATAGACATATTCGTTAAACACGTTATTATTTTTAAACAAACATTAAACAAACATTTTTATTTTAGATTCTAGAGCTTGTTCTGGAAAATTTTGTATATCCTTGGTATAGGTAAGAGTTTCTTGTATCCTTCCTCCGAGGTTCAAACTGTGTTGTGTCCTGTGAAGTGAGGGGACAGATTTCTTTTTCCTTTCAGAGACATCACAGACCACGAGGCGTTTGTCGACGAGCTGAGAGTGACCTTGCGTTTCTTTGCAGCTGTGCTGGTTCGTCGGACCCAGAAGGTGAAACTTAGACTCTATAAAGATAAAAACTTTGAATGTTTTAAACTCATCTTCATCATTTTTAAATAAACTTGTCTCTCTCTCTTAGGTGGATGTGGCATCTCTCATCACATAAAAGCTCCTTAAAGTCTCCATGAAGCACATTGAAATTATTAGCAAAGCAAGGCAGAAGGGTATGGCAGATATAATCACACAGAGCAGTTTGTTTTTTATTTCTTTTATCATAAAAAATGTTTTTTGGTTTCTTTTCGGTAAAAAACATAGAGTATCTTCAACAAGCTGCCCTGGAGGAATATGGTCCTGATCTCCACGTGGCTCTTCGCAGTCGCAGAGATGAGCTTCTCTACCTCAGGAAGCTGACTGAGATACTGTTCCCTTACATCCTGCCACCCAAGGCCACAGACTGCAGGTAACTGACTGCTCTGGAAGTAAAGCCCATGCACTGCAACCATATATTTACCCAATTAAGTCACAACATGAATGCACAGCATGATTCTACCATGAGAATAGTGTCATTTGTGACACTATGCAGCACTACGTCTTTATTGCTTCGTTCTGTTATTTCCTGCTTCTGTATCTCGTCATTCTCTCAGATCTCTTACACTCCTGATAAGAGAAGTTTTGGCTGGTTCTGTCTTCCTTCCTTCAATGGACTACTTGGCTGATCCTGTGAGTGTAGAATAGAAATCCAAAGCTGTTTTTTCCCTTAAACGTGTCTTTGGATGCTTTTGCCAGTCTAACGGGATATTTCTTTTATAGTCCTTTAACCAGCGCTAATGTGCAGTATTATGAGAATGCAAATAAAAGACAGATCAAAACATTACTTACAGCGCTACACTTGAGTTTGAAACTTACTGACTGCTTTTTTGTGTGTGTGTGTTTTTTTTTATTTCAGGACACAGCAAATCATTTAATTTTGATATTCATTGACAACTCACCTGTAAGTATATACTGGACTGTAACTGGCTGTCATTTACACTCACCAGTCACTCTGTTTGGTTCACCTTTCTAGTAACAAGTCAGGTCGATCTTTTGCTTTCTGAACTCAAATTTTTGTGGCATAAAGCAGATTTGTTGGCTGGGTTATTAAAGATGTACATGGTCAGCAGCAGTACTCAGTGTGTGTCAAGAAAATATCCCCACACCATTACACCAGCACCACCTGTCTGAGTTATTGGTATAAGGCAGGATGCATCCGTGCTTTCATGCTCTTTAACTTAAATTCTGACCCTTCCCTTTAAGTGTCACAGCAGAAATTCAGACTCATCAGACCAGATAATGTCTGTCATATCTTCTGTTGTCCAATTTTGGTGAATCTTTGTGTGGTCTTCTGTTGCTGTAGCCCATCTGCTTCTGTGTTCAACATGTTGTGCATTCAGAGATGCTGTTTTGGATACCCTGGTTTTAATGAGTGGTTATTTGAGTTACTGTTGCCCTCCTATCCTGTCTGCTCAAAGCAGCCAGAAGTCTGGCCACTCTCCTCTGACCTGTGACGTCCACAAGGCATTTTCACTTAGAGAACTGCTGCTCATGGGATATTTTCTCTTTTTCAGACCATTTTCTTGAAACCCTAAAGATGGATGTGTGAATGAGAATGAGGGGTGAGTGTATCTTCTGTGAATTTGAAATGTGTATTTAATTTTTCCCAACTTGTTCACTCCAGCCTGAAGAAGCCACAGAGCCCACTTCAACACTGGTTCCTTTCCTGCAAAAGTACTCTGATACTCGCAGCAAAAAGCCCTCAGTAAGTGTTTGCTTTCATCTAGGAGAGTGAAGTAATTCATTAAAAACCTAAAAAAATTCAACTGCAAGCCACCTTTGAAACAAAAGCCATCTGGCATTAAGCAAAAACCTAGTGACAATATGTAGCTGGTATATGGGACAGTGTAAGCCTAATAGAAGCAGGAGGGATATAGCAGGCAATGCTTTATAGAGTATATTAATCCATTTTTTCCTGCCTTTGTATCAGGTGCTAAAGCTGGAGTTGAAGGAAATTCGAGAACAGCAAGACCTTCTCTTTCGCTTTATGAACTTCCTAAAGCAAGAAGGCGCTGTCCATGTCCTCCAATTCTGCCTCGCAGTTGGCAAGTATTCAATTTTTTTCTCTAAATTGTTAGTAGTTGTTAATAGTTGTTGTTACCTTAATTACTCAGTTCTGTCAGTCAACAGCTTTTCATCACCCCATCTGAAATTATCAGGAAAAATTACCACTCATGGGTGGCAGAGTTAACCTATCACTGTGACGTATTGATGTCTGACTCTCTGAACTTCTCAGAGGAGTTCAACGACAGGATTCTGTGCCCTGAGCTGTTGGATTCAGAGAAGATGATGCTCCATAAGGAATGTGCTGCCTTTCTTTTTTTAACAGAATCACTGTGCCCTGCCTGGGGCCGAGCCGTCAAGGAGGGCTTCAGTTTCATAAGCACTAGCTGATACTACGATAATGATATATAATCTTTTAGCACTCATCTCATTTCACCCCTAAATACATGTTTTATTTGGTGAGTGTGCTGTAGCTGCAAAAAGAGAGAACACTGAGTAAACTGACCTTTATGAGCTAATCATAGCATGTGTCACCAGTAAGCCTGTAAGCAGGTAAAGCTAATAAAAGCTTTATATCCAAAATGAGAGAATTAAAATGAAGGAAAACTCATTTTCTGTTTCACCTGAAAGCAAACTTGTTATAAAGGCAGTTTCCAAAGCAGCATAAATTACGCTACTCAAAATGATAGATGGGATAGCATATAATTGCTTTCGCAGCCCACAATCACATGTGACCAGTTTCGAGGCTAACCTCCCTCCATACCTGCGATTAAGAAACCTTCTCCACCTCTGCCCGTTTGTCTGCCCATTACGCCCATCTGTGTATTTCCTTTTTTCGTTTTTTTGCCTGTCCCGTTTGGCTCTTTTGCCATCAGAATTATTGTCTAAAGGTGAAGAAAGATGCCCAATGGATTTACTTTACCAAATGGACCATCCCAGCCTTGCCGTAATGGTCTATTTGATTCACCTTTTATTGTTTATTTTATTTTCACTTGCTGAATACGGGACAGACTTGACTGGGGGAAAGAAAAACAGTTGAGAAGAGGGACGGAGAAAAATGGCAAAAAACAAAAACCAACAGAATAAGCAGACAAAAAATACATATATCGATCACCTGGATCACCTGTTGAGAAAGAAAAAAGAAAACAAGCAGAAGAAAACGAGAGTAATAGAATAAACAACATCACGATGATATATGGGAATATGACAGTAAATACTAAATATTAAACATTATTGTGCAGCACGTAAGATCGACAGCGCACAGTGTGCTTTGAGGTAGGAGCCAAAAAGGGTGTAGTTTGTGTGTGTGATCACCCGTGTGTACACCTGTGAGCATGAATGCGCTTCTTTTTAAAAGGTTCCTTCATGTAATGATCTGCTAGAGGGTGTGGGGAGCCACTGCCCCGTCCTCCAGGGCATGAAGCAGGTATGGAGGAGATCAAAACTCCAGACATCCAGAGGCCCTCAGAACACAAGAGACCAAGGAAGACCAACAGAGGGGCAGCCGTGCCACTATCCCCGAAAGAGCTGAGGAGAGTCCCAGATGAGGGGTCACTCAGCAGCCGCGGAGCAGAAGCATCTGTGTATTTCCACCATCGTGCCTGCGTCTGTGACCGTATGTCCACTCTGATTCTGTGACCACCATACTGCCTGCCCTGGTATGATCCACAATCCGCTCCCTCCTCTTGGCCGTGGGGATGTGACCCTGTTCTGCTTTTAGCTCCTGGGACTGGAGCCCCGAGTCCCCGTCCTCACTGTTCACCGCCTCTGGCAGCTCTTCACCTGCATCTTGTAACTCCCTCCATGCCCAGTCCACGTTCACAAACTTCCCGTATGGCTCGCTATCCCACCGCCACTCATCACCCAAGTAAGTCAGGGTCCATCTGTCTGTCACAGGTCGCTCAGTGTGATGTCATGCTAGCCAGTTTCACACCCATGTGACCCCAGTCCCAGCCGGACGCCTGCATGGTGCGGTCTATGTACGGGATCCTGTTTTAATTTGTCGTTTTGTTTCCTCCAGTCTCGTTTTCGACACCGCAGCCACTTTTTCTGTGCTCGGCTTCTTGTGTAGTAGGCGTATCTCTGTGCGTCATGTGGTGATTTTTATTTTACGTGAGCAAACCGGCACTCACACAGAGCACCTGTGATGATGTGTGCTTTTTATCGGTTGTCGGGTAACTGATCATCATCAGCGTTTTTTACACCCTGAAAATATCCCCTCCAAGCTACACATCTGTCCATCACTGCTCAGCGCTTTGTTGTGTGTGTGTGTTTTTTTGTGGCTCTGCAGCGCTTTACCAGCAACCCAAGCATTTTATTGTAAGATGACTGTGAAGTTAAATGTTGTCATTGGTTTGGCTAGATTAGCTTTCACCTCCCATGATACAATAAGCTGCTTCTTCTTCCCTATAGTCCCTGCTCTGTCACCTCTCTGAAGCTGCATGTGCTTTGCTGAAGCCAAGCGCATCTCCTCCTTTGCTCCGTGTTTAATAGCTTCCTTGTTTGAACTGCAGGAGTATGTTTAAGAGGGGCGAGTCCTTTGGGATTAGCCGCATCGGCAGTAAGATCAAAGGAGTGTTCAAGAGCACAACGATGGAAGGAGCCATGCTGCCATCCTATGGGCTGGTAGAGGGGGAGGATGATATGGTAAGGCACATCTAAAAATGGCCTAAACATTCATTATAAGATGATGATAGTGTATAAAATAATGCTCACGTGGTGATAGTTGCTTTTTAGGGTTAAACTGCATGTCAAATTTAAAGCAGCGTGTCAAATTTATTAGAAGTAACTGCAAACAGAGTCTTCAAGTCATATTGAGGGTCTCCTGAAGTAATTCCCACATGGTGGCGTTGGTGAGTAAAGAAAACAAAGCCACATAGTCTATTAATTCTACCTTATGGGCAAATCTTCAAGGTTTTCAGTGCAATTTGCCGACTCTGCCGAGTTTGACAAAGCTTGTTTTTGCCGATTTCTTCAGGCATAATAAAATATCTGTCTAGTTTTCCAATATTTAAATCCAACGTTTGGGTTCTGGCGTTTTCTGAGGTGGAGTCCATGAATTTGCCTGTTTTACAGTAGATAGTGTTGATTTTAAAGAGCAAGAGTTTCCCTGTGAAACCACAAAGACGACCTGCGAAAATGACTAAATATCCACCTTAAATGAAAGAAATTTAGAAAAAAAAAGTGTCAGATGAATGAAAATCCCCTAGTTTAAGAGCTTTTGTAAATTTATATTGCTGTGACTTCAAACACAGTCTGTTACAGCACTTTACTGTCTTTACTCTGTTAATTCCTTGTTCGGCATTTATTGTAAAGGGATATCCTGTGTATACGTTGCACTTCCCTTACTTGTGGTCAGGTCTCAGTCACCTTTTTTTTGTTTAGTTGTCCCTGATCTTCACATTTGCTGTTCAATTTAATAGTAATTTTGATAGGAGTAGATTATATGATTAAGGTAAAAAGAACCCATACACAAAGAACAAAAGAAGTCCAAGAAATTAAAGTCAGGCCTCTACCTTTGTGTGTTTTGCAGCATAAAAGTGGTCGTGTTGTTCATCTGTCGTGTACTCCGCAAAGCCTTGACCTCAACCATTCTCACTTCCTTCTATTCAAGGTGGAGGAAGCCATGATGGTGCTGGAAGATGACCCCCCTATGGAGGCGGCCTCCACCCCGAGCACCCCGCGAAACCTCTCAGCCTGGAACATCACAATCCCGTACATTGATTTCTACGATGACGACGTAAAGAGGGAGCGCATTCCAGTGTTTTGTATTGATGTAGAGCGCAATGACCGGAAGGCAGGTGAGGCTGTGCGGACCTTTTCCTTCAGTGTCACTTAGTGTCATCTGAGTGAAGTCACTCACCATTTCAGCTGGGACGTTTTTAGAGTCATCCGTGTCTTTTAATAGAATTGAACTCTGATTGAAAAAAGGATCTAAGGATAATTTTCTTATCAGAAAACCCCCATAAAAGCACACAATCTCAACCAACATATCTCATTGAAACATACTTGTTAATAATCTGTAATACTATTAGGTAACCAGTAACTAGTGTGACTAGCTGTTTTGGTTTGGGGTCATTAATTAAACCTTGTTGTTTTACTCTCTGCAGTCGGACATGAGACTGAGCACTGGTCTGTGTACAGGACATATCTGGAGTTCTATGTCCTCGAGTCAAAGCTCACCGAGTTTCATGGTAGGTTTTCTTCATAATGCTAATTTAGAGCACCTGTGCACTGCTCTGTTTTTCATTCAAGGCCATCAGGAAGGAATTTTCCCATGAAAATGACATCGTCGACTCCACAGAAAAATCCCAGATTATTACTTCCAAGTAAACTTATATTTTAGAAGCGAAGAACATTTAATGGCTCTGTTGCATTATTTGGGGACTTGGAAACTGCGCGGCTGTTATGTTCCAGTTAAAGAGAGATACATATTTTTAACACTCGTCTCTGTGAAATCTTACACCACCTGCAGGCTCATTTCCAGATTGCATAACAGTTATGAACGGATTTGCATGTCGTTGAGTGGAGAAAGTATTTGATCCCCTACAACCTAAACAGAATTTTGCCTCCCAGAGATTGGCTGCCTGCTCTTGTGGCACACAGATTAAAATCAATTGTCGAGACTTCTGATCTCAACTTATGTATATAAAGCACAAATGTCAACCAAATGGATTTCTATCATAATTGGCAAGACCAAAAAAAGGCTGTCAAAGGATGTCAAGGACAAGATTGTCAACCTGCTTAAGGCTGAAATGAGCTACAAGACCATCAGCAGGAAGCTTGGTGGGAGGAAGTGACAACTGCCGGTGCGATTGTTCAGAATAAAAATAAAAAGACCATCAATCACCCTCGGTCTGGAGCTCCATGAAAGATCTTGCCTCATGATGTGAGGATGATCATGAGAGTGGTGGTAGATCAGTCCCAACCTACATGGAGGAGCTTGTTAATGATCTGAAGGCAGTAGGGACCAGAGTCAACAAAAACAACATCGGTAACACACTACGCCGTAATGGATTGAAATCTTGTAGTTCTTGCAAGGTCCCCCTACTCAAGAAGTTACAAGCCTGTCTTAAGTTTCCAGTGAACATTAAAATGATTCAGAAGAGTATTGGGAGAAAGTGCTGTTGGAAGATGAAACCAAAATCAAGCTCTTTGGCATCAACTTAAACTGCTGTGTTTGGAGGAAGAGAAATGCTGAGTATGACCTAAAGCCTCCACCATATTCCCCACAGTCAAGCATGGAGTGTAAACATTATACTTTGGGGCTGTTTTCCTGCTAAAGGTACAGGATGTCTTCACCGCACTGAGAGTCCAATGAACGTGGCCATGCTTGGACAAGAACCTGCTTCCCGCAACCTGAACACTGAAGATGGGTCGTCGTCATCTTCTAGCAACACAGTGACCCAAGACATACCATCAAGGCAGCAAAAGAACAGCTAAAGAAGAAGCACATTAGGGTCATGGAGTGGCTTAGCTGGTCTGTAAACTTCAGTCTTATAGTGTTAAATGGGTTCAAATATTGAGGATGAGTACAAAAACAACCATGGTCCAGAAGAGTCGGTCAAACAATGATTTTAATGAATGCACACAGCGTGGGAGATGAACACTGTAAAACATTCAGTATCGATCTCAAAATGGTGGAGCATTACTCAAACTCTTATACCATCAGGGTATGTTTTCTGACGCCCCCTCTTACGTCAAACAGATACAATACAGACGTAAGTTTCAAACCACAAATGTTCTGTTGACTTTTGACACATGGGAAAAGAACATTTTCTCCGTCTGTGGGCCAGGTGCTTTCTGTTGACATCTAACTTTTCGCTTATCTCCTGAGAACATGAAAAATTGTGTCTGCCACTTAGGCAGACGCAATCCTTGCAGCTACAAGCTTGCACACTATTCTCCAAACTCTTACCCAAAACATGAACTTAACTACTGTGTGTGTGTGTGTGTGTGTGTGTGTGTGTGTGTGTGTGTGTGTGTGTGTGTGTGTGTGTGTGCATCGACCTCACTCGAACTCTGTCTTATGAGAAGAGAGGCCAATTCTCATGTGGATAATAATCTAACTGAAACTATGTATGTAAAATGTTTTAAATGTTCTAATCAAAAAGCCACTACCCAAAGCTTAATAAAAAGGATATAAATGGTTAAAAGATAATAATGAATAACGTGGTATATGTGTTTTGTAAGCGTGTAGGCAATCTTTTCAAAGCTCAAAGTCACGTCGTACACAATAAATTGTCTGGACGTAGCGCCAAACAAAGCCTACGACCCTCAATTAACTGATTGAGCTTCAACTCTTTAAATAAGAACAAAATGCAAGGTGTGTAGAAAATGATTATGACCGCACCTGTAATACAAGTTTTAACGTAATGCCAACAGCTTCAAAAAATGCTTTGATGAAATAATGATTAATGCAATAGTAATGATGATGGTTATGAATAGTAGCAGTAAAATATTTCCCTGGTCTCCACAATAGAAAATCCATAGAGGGAGCTGAAGCATTGAGTTGCCAAGCAGCAGCCAATAAAGGTGAAGGATTTAGAATTTCTGTAAAGATGAGTGGGCCAAAGTTCCTCCTGAGATGTGTGCAAACATGGTGCCAACTACAAGCAACTTCTTACCCCTGTACCTGCCAACAAGGGTTTCTCCACCAAGTACGAAGTTATTTATTGGTCTGATATTCTCTCTGTGAGCAAACTTACAAATTGAGCAGGGGATTAAATAATCCCCTAAATAAAGTTTTTAAAGCAAAGACAGTGATTTGTATCGACTATTGATGGAACTGTTTATGCTGATATTTTGTTTCCTCTAGTGTTTATTAGATTCCTGTCTTGAATTAAAAGGAAGTTTAATGGGATTAAAATCAGCCAATGGTGATTCTAGTATTACAGACACAATAGAATAAAACATCAGCACATGCGCTATTTTTGCAACAGTAATCAGATATATCAGCTAAACAATTAAAATTCCAGAAATCTGGAAGCAATCTGCAAAAACAAGCAAAAAACAAACAAACAAAACACATGGGAATTTCAGATTTCACACAGGTGGTTGGTTGTTTCACTCTGGAAATGAAATGAAGGTGAGTGTTAATAACCCTCTGGGGTCCAAACGCTGCACCTCCAAATCACATGACTGGTTTAAGCTGACATAGCAACAAGCTGCAGCCACGCTGAGTCTTTCAGCCTGTGTTGAAAGTCCAGACTTCAAAGTATACACCGGTTTTTAAATTTTAACTACAGGTCAGTAAATCCAGAGTTATGATTAAAATATATATATAAGCTATGCTTTTTTCTAAATACTGTTGTCACGCTTTTTTTTGTTGTTGTTGTTGGTTTTTAAACGTTTTCTAAGGACGGCGCGAAAACAGTAAAGAAAAAAAAGCCGCCTCTCTCCTAACAAAAAGTGAGATTTGGATGTTTAGGAAGAGGGTAAAGTTTTGGGAATGACGGTAACGGCAGCGAGAAAGAGCGAGCGAGTGAGAGTGAGTGAGTTTTTAGATGTGGGAGATTTGCGACATTTAGTGTGGAGTGTGTAGTTAGTCTGTTGTGTAGTCATTGTTTTGTGTGTCAGCGAGGGCACTAATGAATGTCACAAAAGCACATTGCAATGTAAACACTCTCAGCAAGTAGAAAACCAGCAGAGTGATACATCTGCTGTCAGGCCTGCAGGTTTATCCCTGTGGTTGTAATTTTAATGGTGGATTTGATTCACTCTTTTATCAAGGAGATGTGTGTGCCATCCTCCTTAACTCTTTTTAAAGCCATTGTTGAAAATTTATGGCAGTTACATAAGAACACAATTAAAATCAATCTAATAACATTCATATATTTGATGGTCTGAGGTGTAACCCAGAGTGGTCCTCAGCAGGAAAAGGGTGGAATGCCCACTCCTGGTCAGGAACAAGTCGAATGTCCTCGTCACCTCCAAAGCCCACCAGAGGAGCCTCTGCTTCACAACAGCAGCTGTTATTTTAAATCTTTAATATAATCATTCTGTCCTGTTTTAAATTAAACATTTTATATGGAGATATTACACTCTGACTTTTCTTCACCCTATACTTTATTCTGCTCAATAAAATGTTAATATTGTCTTAAACAGTGATGATTTTATTTTTATACTATAAAATAAAGCTATTATCTCTATATGAATACATATTAGCATCATGAAGACAGCTGTGCAGAAAATATAATGCTAGGTTGTTGTTGTCAGTGTGCCCTCACTCAATGATCTTGTTCCCTATTTAATGATGCGTTTGGCACCAAACTCAGGATGTTGATCCAACCGTCAGTAAAAGTGTTTTCACTTGCTCCCAGCAGAGGGCAGTGCTTTCCTCTGTTCCCTTGACTATGATGCTTTAATGTATTTCTACATTAATCTACAGAAACATTTATCAGTGCAAAGCTGTTTAGAAGATACTTACAATAAGCTGTCTGCTCAAAAGAGCTTGGAAAGAAAGCGCGTGGACTTTTTTCATGAAGACATTTCACCTCTCATCCGAGAAGCTTTTTCAGTTCTAAAACGAGCTGAATAAGATTAAATTTTGAGGATGAACTGTCCTCCTGAGGTCTCGACATTCTCTCTGTCTGTCAGATGACTTGTTTCTATTGACAAATCCAGCACACCTCAGAGCTTCACTAGTGCATCCAAAGACTCTTTTTTTAGATATATATATGTAGATATTTTATAGAGTCATTCAATTAGTAGTGAAGGGAAAGTCTATGCCAGTGTGCTGGAGAGGAGAGTCTATCCATTAGTCGAACCTCGGATGCAGGAGGAACAATGCAGTTTTCGTCCTGGTCGTGGAACACTGGATCAGCTCTTTAGGGTGAGAATAGTTCAGCCATTCGGGAGGGGCTCAGAGTAGAGCCACTGCTCCTCCACATCGAAAGGAGCCAGTTGAGGTGGTTCGGGCATCTGACAAGGATGCCTCCTGGGTGAGATTTTCCGGGCATGTCCCACCGGGAAGAGGCCCCGGGGCAGACCCAGGACACGCTGGAGAGATTATATCTCTCGGCTGGCCTGGGAACGCCTTTGGTGTTCCCCGGACAAGCTGGAGGAGGTGGCCGGGGAGAGGGAGGTCTGGGCTTCTCTGCATGGGCTGCTGCCCCTGTGACCCGGCCCCTGATAAGCAGAAGAAAATAGATGGATGGATGGACTTCCCCTCTTTGCTTTTACAGACAGCAGATTTCACTGGAACTGATTGTTGATGACCTCAGCAGTAGGCGTCATGATCTGTGACAGATTGTTGCTTAAATGCACTGACATATGACTGATTTAGACTGAACAGTGAGAATGGAGGAGACAAATGGTGGTTTTCAGACACTTGTCTATGAAGACGATTTGCACAAGGAAGAGTATCCTCCTTACCATCAGTCTAACAGGGTACAAGGTATAATAATTCAAATTTTTATTCATTGCACTCCCATAGTCAGGGTTCTGATTCTTTTGATTGAAGTAGGTTTTACAGAGTTAAGATATAATGACAGGACTTGATGATCTGAGACAACTACGTGTAAGGTTTACATGCTCTAACAGGATTTTTCTAATCATAAATAAAGAGTACAGAGCAGATGTTAAATAAACTACTAGTAAACAGTAATATTAAGTCCTAAAATGATCACATTTTATTCTTTTAAAGCTTCAACCAAGTTATATGTGTGTTACCTGCCTTTAAGTTGAAAATTGATCATTTTCTGCCTGTTTAGTGTCCATGTTCACTATGAGTCCTGGGAGACGCCACAGACTGGCTGCAGTGTGCCTGGCGCTTCTTGCTGCTGTTCTTCTGATACTGAGTATTGGCCTGGGGATCCACTGTAAGTCATTATGAGTTACAGGAGTGCACAGAAATGTTTTCATTATTTTTTGCAAATGGTTATGAAACTTTGCCAATAGTCCAAAAACAAAAACAAGCAAACAAACAAAAAACTCTAAACTGTAAAAAAAAAAAAAAAAAAAAAAATTCTTTAGAAAAACTGAAAAAAGTCCTGATAATTTTCTGCCAGGAACACCTTCTGTTTTTTTAAGTACACAACAAAATTGGTTTTTATTCTTTTCCTTTAATTCTCATCAATTCAAAAACTGTACTAAAATATGTCAGCATCCATCTCCTCATAAAATGACTAAACAGCAAATCGATGAACAAAATAATTTACAATCTTTATAATTTGAGCTTTTTTATTTTCCTTGAAATGAGTTTGTCCTCATGTAAAGACATGGAAGTGACTTCAAAGTGTTGTCTTTAAACAGGATACCTGGCAAACATTAACAAAATATTTAACAAGATTTAACAATATCCAGAATACATTTAAGCTAGAATCACTGCCTCGTGGTTCTTTGCATCAGCCAAATTTTAAGTTGTGGTTTAAATTCTTGTCTGTCGAATGATGTACATAGTCAGTTATGGCCAAATACCAAATGGCATTTATGTCATCAATGAAGCCGAGACTACATTTATCCTAGATTAACACTGTAGGACCTCTACCTTGCAATTTGAAGCAATAGAGATGAGGTTTTGACAGCTAAGAGGTGCTAAATGAAAATAAAATAAAAATAAAATAAATAAAACTGAACAGACTTGTCTGAACACAGGCTGCACGTGTTGGTCAGTACGCCCCAGGGTGGCTGTGGCTACAACGTAGCTTGGCATCACCAGTGTGTGAATGTGTGTGTGAATGGGTGGATGACTGGATATGTAAAGCGCTTTGGGGTCCTTAGGGACTAGTAAAGCGCTATATAAATACAGGCCATTTACTGTGATGTATGTGGCTGACGAAAACAAATTGTACAACCTAAAAATAACAGCAGTCCTGATCAAAAGTTTTAGACCATTTGAAAAATGGCAAAAAAATCATATTTTGCATGGTTGGATCTTAACAAGGTTCCAAGTAGAGCTTCAACATGCAACAAGAAGAAATAGGAGTAAGGCAAAACATTTTTTGAGCATGCAATTTATTAAAGACAACGCTTAAACTGAAACACGCTGTTTTACAGCTGATCAAAAGTTTAGGACCACACCTCCAGAAAACATGGGTAAACCCCCAAAACAGAAAGTTCCAAACTTGAACTCAATAATTAATTGGTCCGCTGTTGTTGTTGATCACTTCATGCAAGCGTTTCCATGAGGTGAGTGGGAACATTTCTCCAAGTGGCGAAGAGGGCCACACGAAGGGTGTCTACTGTCTGGAACTGTTGTCCATTCTCAGTTGGATTTAGATCAGGGAAAGACGCAGGATGGTCCAAAAGAGTGATGTTATTCTCCTGGAAGAAGTCCCTTGTCCTACGGGCATTGTGTACTGTAGCGTTGTCCTGTTGAAAAACCCAGTCGTTACCACACAGATGAGGGCCCTCAATTTGGGTTGAGGATTTTTTAGGTCTTCCACTTCACGTTTTTGTTCCATAACCCCCAGGATTATTTAGGAAATGACCGTCTTAACTGCATCCCACCTCAGCAGCGATAGCGCGCTGTGAGCGACCCTACTTATGCAGTTCAACAAGCCGACCATGTTCAAAAAGGAAATTTTTTTGCGTTTGCCATCAGAACATCCTGACAGTCTGACTACCTGACAGAAGATGACAATGAATCCACAGTTTTGCACAGATTTGGCCTTTTAAAGGCATGTGGTCCTAAACATTTGATCAGCTGTAAAACAGCCTGTCCCAGTTTAAGTTTGTGAAATGTAAGTTAAATGTTTTGTCTCACTCCCATTTCTGCTTGTTGCATGTTGTTGGAACCTTGTTAAGATCCAACCATGCAAAAGATGATTTTTTGCCATTTTTCAAGTGGTCTTAAACTTTTCATCGGGACCGTATTTAATAATCAATTACTTTCTTCTGAATGGATTAAGAATGCTTTATGTCCGCAGTGCAATTTATCACAATTGTAAATCATTACATGATTAACTGTGTCAGCTCTATTAGATGTAAGAGTGTATATTTGCTTTTGAAATGGGCAGTTTGCTTTATTGTGCTTTGTATTTGCTTTCAGACTGCAAGGAAAGAACGCTAATGTACACCGAGCATCTGAAGAACAACATGCAAGTGCTCAAACACACTGGATCCAAAACCTGTTCCAGTTCCTCAGACACCATCAGAGACTGTTTTGAAAGCCCTCTACTATCAATCTGGATAAAAAGAATCTTTGCCAACCACTGCAAGTATCAAGTGTTTTAAATTTTGTTGGTTGGTTGTATTAAGTTTGATATTAATTAGATCAGTGCCTTTTTAGTCATTAATTTGATTATTAAATATTAACTGTTTAGGGCAGCACGGTGGCACGGTGGTTAGCACTGTTGCTGCACAGCAAGAAGGTCCTGAGTTCAATTCCACCATCAGGCCAGTGTCTTTCTTTGTGGAGTTTGCATGATTAATTGATTAATCCAAATTGCATAGGTGTAAATGTGAGTGCGAATGGTTGTCTGTCCCTGTGTGTTAGCCCTGTGACAGACTGGTGACCTGTCCAGGGTGTACCCCGCCTCTCGCCCTATGAAAGCTGGGATAGGCTCCAGCGCGACCCTGAAAAAGGATAAGTGGAAGCGGATGGATGGATGGATGCTAACTGTTTAATTTAATCATTGTCTCTATTGGTTTTTATTAATGTTTCTAGCAAATTATGACAAAAAGTCAAAGAATGTAAGTTTTATGCCTATTAGCCCTATTATGTTTATTACCTCATTTGTTGGACCTTAATCTTTTTAGACAACATTCTGGCTGCAACAGCTGCCAATAATTTCATGTAAATATGAACTTTTGAATAAAAAGGCATGTCTTGTATTATACAGCTCTTCTGTGCTTTGTCAATAGGAGACGGTAAACAAGCTTATTAAAATGTATTTTAACTGGTTTACTTTATAATAGTTTTTTATTTCAATGTAATAATTGTACAAAAACCAAAGTTCACTGTGAATTTTACATTTATCAACAAGTATACCGTTATGTATTCTGCATTATCACTATATTTTCCACGGTGAAATTCTGGCAACCACAGCTGCCAGTATTTTACCGTAATATTCAACTTTTTAGGTATGATACCGTATTATTTTATACAGTTTCACTATATTTAACAAAGTAAGACTGTAATCAGGTTAACGGAATGTCTGTTGTTTTCACATGAATTTATGTTTAAATTCAGTCATTTACTGTAAAAACAAAAAATTATTATTTACTGTGAAATTTAAGGTTACTAAAATAGGATACCGTTTTGTGTTCTTCTACAATATTTTTTTACAGTGTACAATTAGAAGTGCTTGTTCTGATGCAAACTTTTCATCAGCAGCAAAGGCATAAGGATCACTTAAATGGATCACTTAAACTCCGGTTGATGGTGCACATCTTTTTCTCTGCTGTGCTAAAGATGCTCTCAGCTGTTTAACTTTAGGGATGGAGAAAAGTTTGACATATTTCACGACCATTAAATATTAGCGAGGCCTCTGAGAATGAGATCAAGCAAAAACCCCTGCTTGTGCTCATGGACCCTAAATTTCAACAAATAACACAATAATACGACAAACTGCTGAGTGACACAATTCAATTCAATTTTATTTATATAGCGCCAAATCACAACAAAAGTCGCCTCAAGGCGCTTTATATTGTACAGTAGATAGCACAATAATAAATACAGAGAAAAACCCAACAATCATATGACCCCCTATGAGCAAGCACTTTGGCGACAGTGGGAAGGAAAAACTCCCTTTTAACAGGAAGAAACCTCCGGCAGAACCAGGCTCAGGGAGGGGCGGTTGGGGTGAAAGAAGAAAAACTGGATAAAGACATGCTGTGGAAGAGAGACAGAGATTAATAACAGATATGATTCGATGCAGAGAGGTCTATTAACACATAGTGAGTGAGAAAGGTGACTGGAAGGAAAAACTCAATGCATCATGGGAATCCCCGGCAGCCTACGTCTATTGCAGCATAACTAAGGGAGGATTCAGGGTCACCTGGTCCAGCCCTAACTATATGCTTTAGCAAAAGGAAAGTTTTAAGCCTAATCTTGAAAGTAGAGATAGTGTCTGTCTCCGAATCCAAACTGGAAGCTGGTTCCACAGAAGAGGGGCCTGAAAACTGAAGGCTCTGCCTCCCATTCTACTTTTAAATACTCTAGGAACAACAAGTAGGCCTGCAGAGCGAGAGCGAAGTGCTCTAATAGGGTGATATGGTACTACAAGGTCATTAAGATAAGATGGGGCCTGATTATTTAAGACCTTGTATGTGAGGAGCAGGATTTTGAATTCAATTCTGGATTTAACAGGAAGCCAATGAAGGGACGCCAAAACAGGAGAAATATGCTCTCTTTCTAGTCCCTGTCAGTACCCTTGCTGCAGCATTTTGGATCAGCTGAAGGCTTTTCAGCGAGTTTTAGGACATCCTGATAATAATGAATTACAGTAGTCCAGCCTGGAAGTAATAAATGCATGAACTAGTTTTTCAGCATCACTCTGAGACAGGATATTTCTAATTTTAGAGATGTTGCGCAAATGGAAGAAAGCAGTCTTACATATTTGTTTAATATGTGCATTGAAGGACATGTCCTGGTCAAAAATGACTCCAAGGTTCCTCACAGTGTTACTGGAGGCCAAGGTAATGCCATCCAGAGTAAGAATCTGCTTAGATACCATATTTCTAAGATTTTCAGGGCCGAGTACACTAACCTCAGTTTTATCTGAATTAAGAAGCAGAAAGTTAGCGGCCATCCAGGTCTTTATGTCTTTAAGACATTCCTGCAGTTTAACTAATTGGTGTGTGTTACCTGGCTTCATGGATAGATAGAGCTGCGTGTCATCTGCATAGCAGTGAAAATTTATGCTATGTCTTCTAATGATGTTGCCTAAGGGAAGCATGTATAATGTAAATAGAACTGGTCCTAGCACTGAACCCTGTGGAACACCATAATTGACCTTAGTGTGTGAAGAGGACTCTCCATTTACTTGAACAAATTGGAGTCTATTAGATAGATATGATACAAACCACTGCAGTGCAGTACCTGTAACACCTACAGCATGTTCTAATCGCTCTAATAGGATATTATGGTCAACAGTATCGAACGCAGCACTGAGGTCTAGCAGGACAAGCACAGAGATGAGTCCACTGTCAGAGGATCATTTGTAACCTTCACTAAAGCTGTTTCTGTGCTGTGATGAGCTCTGAAACCTGACTGAAACTCTTCAAATAAGCCATTCCTCTGCAGATGATCTGTTAACTGTTTGACAACTACTCTTTCAAGGATTTTTGATATGAAAGGAAGGTTGGAGATTGGCCTATAATTAGCTAAGACAGCTGGGTCTAGAGATGGCTTTTTAAGTAAAGGTTTAACTACAGCCAGCTTGAAGGCCTGTGGTACATAGCCGATTATTAGAGATAGGTTGATCATATTTAAGATCGAAGAATTAATTAATGGCAGGACTTCTTTGAGCAGTTTTGTAGGAATGGGGTCTAACAGACACGTTGATGGTTTGGAGGAATTAATTATTGAAGTTAACTCAGAAAGATCAATTGGAGAAAAGAGTTTAACTTAACATCGATGGCACTAAAAGTAGCTGTAGATATATATTACATCTGTGGGATGATTATTGGTAATTTTTTCTCTAATGATAAAAATTTTATTTGTGAAGAAGTTCATGAAGTCATTACTAGTTAACGTTAAAGGGATTGTTGGCTCAGCAGAGCTCTGACTTTTTGTCAGCCTGGCTACAGTGCTGAAGAGAAACCTGGGGTTGTTCTTATTTTCTTCAATCAGTGACGAATAGTAAGATGTTCTGGCTTTGCGGAGGGCTTTCTTATAAAGTAGCAAACTATTTCTCCAGGCTAAATGATGATCCTCTAAATTTGTGACACGCCATTTCCTCTCCATCTTACGAGTTATCTGCTTTAGGCATTTAGGCTTTAGACATCTACTTTGATAAAGTCTACTCTCCACTGCTGTGTAATCAATTATTGTAAATGTAAATGTTATCAGGAAATGATCAGACAGCAGAGGGTTTTCAGGAAACACTGTTAAATGTTCAGTTTCTATGCCATATGTTAAAACAAGATCTAGAGTGTGATTAAAGTGGTGGGTGGGTTCTTTTACATTTTGAGAGAAGCCAATTGAGTCTAATAACAGATTAAATGCCATGTTGAGGCTGTCATTTTTAGCATCTACATGGATGTTAAAATCACCCACAATAATTATTTTATCTGAGCTGAGCACTAAATCAGATAAAAAGTCTGAGAAATCAGAGAGAAACTCTGTGTAAGGCCCAGGTGGACGATAGATGATAACAAGTAAGACTGGTTTCTGAGTTTTACAGCTGGGGTGGACAAGGCTAAGCATCAGGCTTTCAAATGAATTAAAAGTCTGTCTTGGTCTTTCGTTAATTAATAGACTGGTGTGAAAAATTGCTGCCACACCCCCCTCGGCCTGTGCTTCGAGATTTCTGGTAGTTAGAATGACTCGGGGTGTTGATTCATTTAAACTAACATAATCATCCGGCTGCAACCAGGTTTCTGTAAGGCAGAGTAAATCGATTTGTTGATCAATTATTAAGTCATGTACTAACAGAGACTTGGAGGAGAGAGACCTAATATTTAATAATCCACATTTCACTGTTTTACTCTTTGGTTCAGATGTGGATACTGTATTGTTCTTTCTTTGTGATTTTTATGTTTAAGTTGTTTATTGCTGGTTTTAGTTTGTTTTTGTCTGTTTGGGAGCTGACACAGTCTCAATGGAGATGGGTTTTTGGGGGTAGCAGGAGGAGAGAAGCTGCAGAGAGGCGTGTAAGACTGCAACTCTGCTTCCTGGTCCCAACTCTGGATAGTCATATTTTGGGGGGTTTAATAAATTGGTTCATATTTCTAGAAATGAGAGCTGCTCCATCCAAAGTGGGATGGATGCCGTCTCTCCTAACAAGACCAGGTTTCCTCCAGAAGGTTTGCCAATTATCTATGAAGCCCACATCGTTTCTGGGACACCACTCAGACAGCCAGCAATTTAAGGAGAACATGCGGCTAAACATGTCACTCCTGGTCTGATTGGGGAGGGGACCAGAGAAAACTACAGAGTCCGACATTGTTTACTCTGTTTACAAGAGTCTGGGGGAAGGGCAAGCATGAAGTGAGATGCTGTGTGTGTGTACACATGTGCTCACACATGTTGGTACCTCTCTCCGTAGCAAAGTCCTGAATAAAGTCTGAATGTTCAGTCAATCAAGATCCATATGAGCTGTAAAGAAAATAACCTCAGCTTTTTCTTGGATGTTCAAAGTTTTTCAGTTCTGTTAAGGGTCCGAAATTGAGGACAAGAGTAAAACAACGATGGTCCAGAAGAGCTTGATCAAAACAATTGATTTTAATGAATACACGCAGCGTGGGCAAAACATCAGTTGTAAACCTCCGCCCAAAAATACACTTCAGATTGCTTTTATAACATCAGGGTATTATAACGCCCCCTCTTGCGTTTACAAGCACATAATTTGCATCTTAAGAACATTATTTGCCTCTTTTACAGACAATGATCAATCTTAAGAGATAAATGCAGACACAGGAGTTCCCCTTTCTGGCACCCTCTTCCAAATATGGTGATGATCTCAGGCCTTTGAGGTCCCCATGGACTTGTCCTCCTTCTGTCACCTGTTGTCAAGTAAACTCTAGTGCAACATGTTGCTAAATACATTCAGGCCTTTGCTTGGCTACTATTTTACTGTAACAATATACTCAGCATATAAGCTTTTAAGATTATAGATTTAACTCAACGATTTAAAGTAGTTATAACTGCACCTGTAATAAACATGTTAATATGTGATTATGATAACACCTGTAATACAAATTATAACATAATGCCAACAGCTTCAATAAATGCTTTGATGAATGATAATTAATGCAACGATAAAGATGATGGTTATGAACAGTAGCAGTAAAATAATTTCTTTAATTCTACAGTTCATACAGGAACATCAGCAGTCTGGGTGAATGTATCGCTGTGTACTTCCCCCGTCTCGTTGAGCCTGGTCAGGATGTGTTTAGAGGAAAAAAGAGGAACAGAAAGAATTTTTAAAAAGTTAGGGGTTTTTGTAGCTCTTGTTTACTTTTAAGCCAAAAATAAAATGAATAAAGCTACAAGGTTTAATATTGAGAAAATTGAGGTGGAAAATGACTTGAGCATTATATAATTAAAGTAACATACCTTGAATATATCTTGAAAAAGTAAAATAAATCATAACATTAAACTCACCTTGTTTTTGTAGAGAAGTTGATCAGGCTTTTCCTTCATCCCCTGAGACCAGCTGCACTGAATCATCACCAGCTTTTGTCCTCATCTTTTTCGCTCAGTGAGGTCTTTCCTTTCTTGGCCATTCCTCTGCCAGCTGCCTTTGCACTGGAAAAACAAAGTGTGTGATCACAGGTGAAGTAAGGGATATTTTTTCCAGTGCAGAGTTTAGAGTGCTCCATTTGGTGACAGCTGTTGAACAACATTTCTAAGGATGTTGAAAAAGACAAATATTTCTGTTTACTATTAAGCAAAAGCATGATTATAGACATAACAATTTCTAAGGTTACAACAGTATCCTCATAAGACATATAAGAGCCTTGACACCAGCACTATGCTTGTATTATACTTTAATCAGGATATATTTAGAAATTAATCCCATCAGCTCAACAGTGTCACCAAAAGTAACCACATACTTGAAATGACATACTCAGCATTACATAAATCACATTTTCAGTGAAGGCACAGTTACAGGGAAAATGCGTATGTTTGCAAAGTTAACTAAACATTTCTATGTGCTACAACATGGACATAATGATTAAATGTGCTGAGGTGAGTAATTTGCTGTCAGCCTGCTTATTGATTCATTGTACTGCTGCTACAATGATTTGTACAAATCTTGGAAATTTACAATAACGTTTATAAATAAAACTGATGATGTACAATGTTGTCAAACCAACTGATTTATAATATTGTTACTTAAGCTGGGCTTACACTGTGCAATTTTTTCAGTCGTGCTGGGCTTACACTGTGCGATTTTTGGCCACCATCAACTTTGCTAAATTGCTAATGAAAAACATTGATCAGGCAGCTGTGATTGAGCAGCAATGTAAATCCAACTATTTTCACGGTTGTTGTGGTCGTGATAATTTTGTGAGGCCACATCGAAAAGGCTCGGATGAGCTTTCCAAAGTTCTACAAGTTGTGCCTCCACGACGGTCGATTGATGATCAGGAGCTGGTCATGAGGTGTAAATCGCTTCTCGTTACCCCACGTATACTATACGATGCACGATGAAGGCCAAAATCGGGCCGATCACCAAAACGGTCGCACGACTCAGAAATCGGCTCAAAATGGGCCAAAAATCGCACAGTGTAAGAAACAGTCTTCAACACTTGCAGATAACAAACTCACAGATTCTCAACTCACGCTCGATGATACCGAACGCATCAGCAAAGAGCTGGTCGTCCTCCAGGATACTTGCAAGACTGCAGTGGAAACCATGAAGGATGCCAGGAAGGAGCTGGACAGCGAGTTGAGCCGTCAGACACAAACCAACTGGGAGCTTGAACACCAGACAAAACGAAGCAATGACTATAAAAGTCAGATTGAAAAAGTTACAAAGGAAAAATATGAACCATGAAAATACGCTTATCAATGCTTAGTAAGGCCTGTTTCATTATTTCTGTATATGATAAAACTGTAAAAGCATAATGATTTGTTTCATAATTTTCTATAATGGTGGCATTTTCTTTTGGAAACAGGCGATGGCTGCAAACACTGTCCTGCAGGATGGATTTTAATGAACCCTGTATGCTACTACTTCCCCTTGAAATCAAATGAATTCAAAACATGGAAGGAATCCAGAGATTTCTGTCAGCTGCAGGGAGGAGATCTTATAATCATAGACAGCCAAGATGAAGAGGTTTGTTAGTATTTCTGTGCAGCGGTGTTCATGCAGATTTCTGAAAATGTATCTTTGGTTTTGTTTCTTTTTTTGTTAGAACTCAACAGTTAATTACTTGATAAATCATCAAGCTGCCCCGAGACAAACTCGTGACCTGGTCTGGGAGTCTCACCTTCCTCACCAAGTGAGACCTTGGATGCCTCACAGAGACCCTGAGTTTCTAGATTGGATAAGCAGAAGACTAAATCATCAAGATACGCCTCATCCCCCAAAAGGCTTCTGGATCGGACAGAGACGTCCATGAGGAAGGGACTTGGAAATGGTGGGATGGAACATTACTTGCTGAAGGGTAAGTGTCACGGCTGCAGAGGCGAGTGTATTGGTGTACTTAGGTGCACAAGATTGAAAACAATTTGTTCTGAAAAAATGCAGATGAAGAGTTGTTTGTTGACAGTATAGATGGTTTGCTTTTAAACCTCTTACCACTCACAGAGTCCCCGGTGACGGTCTAGCTATGTCAGATGCCAGTCATTTAAGAGACTAATCATTTTTTGGAATTTAAATTGTGCTAACTCACTTTGTTCAACACAGCCCAGAGTAACATTAAAAATAAAACATATTAGAACTAATTTTGTTGGACGCAAGAAAAACTGGAGCATCTTTGTAGGGAGCCAAACTAGGGCTTACAAGTTTTGCAGTGACTTTGCTATCTGCACAGAGCGTTTCTGGTGTGGCTTATGCAAAAGAGAATTGCAACAATACAGCGTGTTTCTCTGCTCCCTTTCACACAGTAAGTATGTCTGTTGTAGACTGTGCTTTATAAATGTCTCTTTGATTATTCAAACAGTGTTTGAAAACTTTATCGTCATCGCCGGCGTGCTTTGTACCTCAGGCTCATCAGAGACAATCCTATCCAGGTAAAATAATTTTCTTTAATCTACACACTTTTAGGAATTACTTAGCTAATTTCAAGGATAATTTCAGTGACTGAATTATTGCCGGTCATTCCTACATTTACTTTATTATATAAAATATATAAATTAAATCTCTTTGAAACTTATAGAATCTAATCTTTTGGTTTCTTTTTTTTCATAGCATTTTATCAAACTGTTGTCTGCTACAGAGTTAAAAGTATTGTACTAGTAGTAATATAGCATCCACCATCTCCTGCTTGCATATTTCTGAAAACATCTTAGTGGTGTGGCAGCCATGGGTTGAGCCATTCCTGCAAACCCTGTTGATGGACGATGCAGTGGACAGTGGGAGGAAGCATCCTAAAGCTCTCTTTGCAGACCAGCCTGTGTGATTCTCCACTTGCCGACCAGAAAAGACAAACGGCAGGTCTCAGTTGCAGCACCTCATCCATCCATGTCTGATCTTGCATCGGCAGATTCAGCAACACAGCCAGAGACTTCCTGTAATCTATTACAGTTGTTAAAAAAACGGTACAGGAACAGGTCGCTCAGGTTAATCCTGTATAAACAACTGCGCCTGCGCTACTGTGCATGTATGAAGTGGACCAACTTGTCATCAGGTACACATGAGGCCGACCGGCTGAGAATACTGAAATCAAAGGAAATGAAACTCTTCTGTCTGGTGAAATGTTATACTTACCAAATCATGCTCCCTGGCCTCATATCCTTTGCAGGTAGAACTGGACCCAGTTGTGAAAACCAATGATTTCCGTTCCTGATTTTGTCTGGCCAACAAAGAGTCCAGGCTGGTGATGATCAATTTAAGAACAGAAACACACACTTCTTACCAAAGAAATGAAGATTATTTTACAGTGTTGCTGAATCACATGGATGAATTTAATACCTGGGCACAGTTATAGCGTGATGACTGGCAGGAGGAGATCTCACCCTGTGTTTCTCTGCCTGTGGTAGAGGTGGAACCAGATCAAGTGGAGCTGATTCTTGAACAGCCTCAAGTCAGAGCTGGATCGACCTTCTGTCACCAGGTACTGATGAGCCCGCTGTGGAGAAACATCACTGATGATGTTCATGAATCCCCAGCTGACTCTGGTAACCTTAATACAGCACAGAAAAAATGTCACAATAATCATTTTATGTTGTGATTATTGTGATCATAACAGAAACAGATGCATCTATGTCATTATCTTTGAGCTTTTACACTCACATAATTATAAAAACATGAGTATCAAAGGTGTTAAAACTCTGATGCCATCTTGGATTACTGCACTTTGTTCATGTCATTACAACATTTCTCTCTTTCTAATCATACATCTAGATGTTATGTCAACACACATTTAATCTACATTATAAGAGTGCCTTTGTGATAAATGTGTCTTTCATTCTTAAATTAACTGGTTAAATATTTAATCTAACTAAACCCTAAAGATGGAGTCAGAAGACAACAGTCACCTGAAGGGGCTGAAAATTGTAAAGACCCTACAGAACAATCAGTAAATGTGAGTAAATCTGTGATTCTGTGAGTAACACACTGGGTTCAGTTTGGAGGTTGAACTCTCACTCACCAGGATTGACAGCCATCTGTGCCACAGTTAAACTCATGCAGTGCTAATTTAAAAACTCTCAAATATTTTGGACAATTTATATTTTTCTATCACAATAAATACAAGTCTTCATTGAAGTAAACACACAGAGCAGTAGTGGATTTTTTTAATATAATTTTTCTTTATTTTGATTGGCATTGTTTATATTTGTAGTTTTTGAAGTATGGAGCACCACAAAAACTACAAATAAAATAAAAAAAACAATCCAGCTAACAAATTTTGTGCTCTCTACTATCAGAACCTACCAAAATGTATCTCAGCCCATCCCGACAGGCCGACGGGCTGGGCTGAGATAGATTTTGGTAGCCCGGGCTACTGGAGAGCCCTGGTCAACCCCTCACTTGAATTTTTGAATTTCAGTTTAAGGCAATTAAATTCAATCCAAAAATTCAACCCCAACAATCAAGTGATAGCAACCATGATACTAACCGCGAGAAACGTTTCATACAGCATTGTGTGACATAAATGAAGGAGAAAAAATGTTTTGTTGGTCATTCATTTTTGTCATGACATCACTTTGATTAGTTGAGTATCTGAGGCTGAGACCACAGGACTGTAAAACATGACTGTTGGGCTTCATTTCTGTACTGAACAGTCATTTCAAGATTAGTTAGTAAATAACAATTAGCTAATGTTGTTCATGAGACTAAAATCATCTCACTGCGGTAATGTTAATATAATATGGCCAATATTATATGTATTGTCAGACTATTATGATATATATGTGTATACATATATATATGTGTGTGTGTGTATATGTATTTATATATATATAAATATTATTATTATTAAATTCCGGTTCTTTTGGATTCTTAGGGCCAAGAAAGACACAGGGCTCAAAGTGGTCTTTTAACTTTAAAAATGATCTTTATTTTACATATCCGGATATGGAGACCTGAACACACACACAAAACCCCAGGTCTAAAACACAAAGAGGAAGCCTAGTCATATTTATATCCTCCATCTTGACGTCACACACACTTTAAGTTTCGATCAAACAGCCTAGTTGGTTTCACTTTCTGGTCCTATGCTCTGCAAAAGTATGCAGCTACCATGCTTTTGCAAAAGCATATCGTTTCCTGTCAGGACTTTTTGGCACAGAGTTAGACCTTTCTTCTATAAAGCAATATGACCAGCAAATACGCATTCAGATTATAAATTTAAACCTCAACAATATAAACACACACACACATATGTATATACATATATAAATATATATATACATATATGAATAACAGCAGTGAGCTTGAACTCTGGGTCAAAGATTCAAGTTGCAGTTATGTATATTTCCTATCACCTTAAATCTTCACTCAAAGACAAGTATCTTTGACAGTGTATAGATGTATTATACATAAGAGACAAATATTGTTTGTTTAATATGTTGGCATTATTACATTTGGCTCAATACTTACATACATGTGTAAAAAGGAAAATGTACGAGCTGTGAAACCTGTTTCTGATAGAATGAAGAGTAGACTGATATATTAAATATTCCTTTATTGGGTGAGAAAATCAGACCATGTCATAACTGCTTTAAGTCACACAGAATAGATATCAGAGCCTTAAACAGGCTGACTTCTGCTAAATGGGTCAAACTGGGCAGAAAGTATACAAACACATAACATCCTTATAGAATATGATGTAACACTATAGATCAACTTACCTCAGACTATATAAAGCATATAAACAATTACAGCAATATGATGCAACAAACACAGCAGCACTACTAATCCAAAATACTCAAAGCTTCATAGAACTGAAACAAACATTTATTTTTAGCTCCATTCTGCTGCTGATACATACTTTAGGTTTCTGAATATTAAACTTGTTGCTGTCTTTCATAGTGTGTAACTTGAAGGCCCTGAGTACTTTCTCCCACACTGAAAACACTGGAATGATAAAATGATTTGAACATTACCTAATAAGACTGATTCAGGACAGACAATTAGTTATTTTAAACTTTTCTAGCAGTCCTTCACAAACAGGGAACAGTCTGTCTATTCTCTCCATCTGTCAGCTGCTGCTGGCTCTTCCTCCTCCTCTTCCTCACAAACTGCTGAGTTTGTCCTGGTGGATCATCAGGGGTGCAAAGCCTCACAGATGATGTGCAGCAGTGGGTCCCTCAGTCTGTCCTCACTCTGGACACTTGCAGTTGTCACACATGGAAATCAAATGTGTGATAAGCTGCAGGATTCAAACACAAGTGTAACTTATAAATACATGTTCATACTTTTATTCCACAATCAGAGAGAAAGAAACAGAGAGAGAGTGCAGGACAGACAGACAGGTGACAGTCTCAGGTGTATACACTGCTACAAAACAGCACTTCATGCTTGCCCTTCCCCTAGACTCTTGTGTCACTCAGCAGTTTGTCGTATTATTGTCTTATTTGTTGAAATTTAGGGTCCATGAGCACAAGCAGGGATTTTTGCTTGACCTCATTCTCAGAGGCCTCGCTAATATTTAATGGTCGTGAAATATGTCAAACTTTTCTCCCATCCCTAAAGTTAAACAGCTGAGAGCATCTTTAGCATAGCAGACAAAAATATGTGCACCATCAATCGGAGTTTAAGTGATCCATTTAAGTCAGCGGTCCCCAACCTTTTTTGCCTCACGGACCGGTTTATGCCCGACAATATTTTCACGGACCGGCAATAAGGTGTCACGGATAAATACAACAAAATAAAACTAGTGCCGGTACCGAAAAAAAGAAGATTTATTCATAACACACTTGAAAAGACCCAGGAAAACCAAGTTAACGATAAAAACGATAACAAAATAACGCTGAAAACTGATAAAAACCCTGAAAACCATACATTTCACACCTGAGCCTCAACTCTCGCGGCCCGGTACCAAACTACTCACGGACCAGTACCAGTCCGAGGTCCGGGGGTTGGGGACCGCTGATTTAAGTGATCCTTATGCCTTTGCTGCTGATGAAAAGTTTGCATCAGAACAAGCACTTCTAATTGTACTCATTGTCTTTAAAAGGCAAGAGCAGACAAAACAAATCCAGTAAATGCAGTCTATCTGGAAGTTTGGCATAGTAATCTGTCTTTTTTGATTTTATGTTTTATTCTGTTTTATTCATTCATTCATTATGTGGGGAAAAAAGTCCTGTCAGCCTTGTGCTGAGCGGGCTGTGATCATCGATCTGTTTTATTCTAATAAACCCAAATTACGGGAACACCTTTAGATCCGTTCAGTTATATTTATTTTATTTTAATTTTTATTTAATTTTATTTTCATTTAGCACCGCTTAACTGTCAGCAACTCTCATCTCAATCGCTTCATATTGCAAGGTAGAGGTCCTACAGTGTTAATCTAGGATAAATGTTGTCTCGACTTCATTGATGACATAAATGCCATTTGGTATTTGGCCATAACTGACTATATACATCATTCGACAGACAAAAATAGAAACCACAGCTTAACAATTTGGCTGATGCAAAGAACCACGAGGCAGTGATTCTAGCTTAAATGTATTCTGGATATTGTTAAATCTTGTTAAATATTTTGTTAATGTTTGCCAGGTCCTGAAACAATATTTTTGCTTCAAACTTGTTGGGTATCATCCAAAAGGGTTATATGTGACACATTATATCTCAAACAGTCTCTAAGGGCTGCTGAATAACTTTTAAAGGAACATTAATACCCATAATATGACATTTTCGACCTGCCAAAAAGTGATTGTGGACTATAACTTGTCACTGAAATACTATTTCTGCTTCAAACTTGGTGGATGTCATTCAGAAGGGTCCTATGTGACATATTATATCTCAAACAGTCTCTCTTCCCCTGAATGTTGAAGTGTCAAGTGTCAAACAGCTGGAGAGGAAACTAAACCAGTGTACTGGGATGTTTCATCAACATGTGCCAGATGCTGTTCCTTCATGGTGACATCACCAGAGACAGCCCCGCCCACCTCAGGACCTCGCCATTGATCATGATGATTATAATGATGACAGCGAGCGGAACTAAGACCGTAAAAATCCACGACCAGTGTTTAGATGCTTTCTAATTATTAATGAATACTGAGAGCCTCTTTCTGTTTTATCTGTTTTGTTTTGGGGTTTTTTACCTCATTTGTTACTAACAAAGTTCACCAAACTCACACAGTTTACATTCTGTATGTTTCCATCTTTACCAGCCACACTCTAACTGCATTTAGAAAACAAACCTTAGAAATCGTCGTTTTTCTCTTTTGTAATTGATGAAAATTCAGTGAATATACTGCACTGCTTCCTTTTATTGCGTCACACATTGCTTTACGTTTTTCAGTGTCCAGTTATTTTTTACTGCTGTTTGAATTCTCTGTATGTTTGACCCTGTAGACTGTTTGATGGACTGCTTGTCTTCCTGTTTGTAACCGCTGCCTGATTTTGACTAAAGATTTGGATTTCTGACTTTAACACAGCCTCTGCGTGTCCTCCCTTTGTGTCCTCTTCCTCTGTGAATGTGTTGCATGTGTCACAGATTAATTTTATTAACAGCTTTCCCACAGTGAGTTGCATCAGCATTCATTCACGGCACATTTCAGAAGGATTCAGATTAATACAGTGATCTTGTAGTCAGAATTATCCTGACAGAGTGCCACTGTAAATTATCTTTCATCAGGTCAATCTTAAAGTATTTCAAAGCTGGAGTTATGAAGAATCATATTGGCATTAGGACTGTAACAATATCTAAGGCACCTAAAGAAAGCTCCAGCCGATCCAGGAGAGAAGGACAACCGCTGCCCAGGCGAAAACCTGTAGTGATCCCATATGTGTCAGGAGTATCGGAACAGTTGAGACACATTTTTTCTAAAACCCGGGTCTCTGTGGCTTTTAAACCCCAAAATACGCTGCGCCAAAAACTGGTCCACCCCAAGGATCGGGTCCCCCGACACAAACAGAGTAACATAGTGTACGCTGTTAAGTGCCAGGAGGATTGCCAGGATTTATACATCGGGGAAACCAAACAACCTCTAGCAAAGCGGATGGCACAACACAGAAGAGCAACCTCATCAGGCCAAGACTCTGCAGTTTATTTACACCTACAGGCCAGTGGACACTCTTTCAACGATGAGGATGTACACATCCTGGACAGGGAAGAACGCTGGTTTGAGCGCCGGAGTCAAGGAGGCCATTTACGTGAAAAGGAAAGACCATCTCTGAATCGAGGAGGGGCCTAAGGGTACATCTTTCGCCATCTTACAATGCTGTGATTGCAGCCATTCCCCAACTCTCTGTGAATGGTACTCATGGCCATTGATCAGTGTTCTTTGATCAGTGGGTTTTGGTCAGTGATTGTTGATCAATGGTCATGGAATTTGCATAATTATGATTAAGGAACTGACCTCACAGCCCATTGTTCCCTCAGTGGGCTGGTTTCAGTCATTATGCAAATGTACTGTTTATAAGGTTTGGGGAAACCTGCAGTCAGCTGAGACTGAAGAAGTCATTTGGATGAGTGACGAAACGTTTCTCCCACAAAACGCTACGTCCAGACGAACAGATTCAACTTTTGGAGACTGTAACAATATGTACTTACAAAGTCAAAGTTTTCTAATTATGTTAGAATATTGGAAGACAATCAACTTTTAGTGTTTTCTGCATATTAATTATACTGAAATAGAGATGGTGACCCTAACTGTACAGAAGCACTAAACAACTGACAATCTAACAAACATCATTGGCCTGAGCCGACATGCACAGTGAGTCTGATCCTTTGCTGTGAGAGTCTGACAAGCATGTTTCTGGTCAGTTTGGAAGAAATAATATCACAATGTTGATCTTTTTTTCAATATTCCTTCTCTTTTACAACATAAACTGTGATCAAAGCTACTTATGTTCACAGCGTGTAATAGTGTCAGGAGGGATATTAGGCCCCTTATGTCAAACTGAGTGATTTATGCCAATAAAACTTTATGACCCCCAGGAAGTAATAAAGTAATAAAGGAAGTAATAAAAATATGATATTCATAAAAAATATGATATTCATAAAAAATATGATATTCATAAAAAGTATGATTTTCATAAAAATTATGATATTCATCCAAAATATGCTAGTTCATAGCTCATCACTTTTTCTTCCCCCCCCAAAAAACGAACTGATTATTTAGAAAGGTTTTTTTTTATATCAAATAGCATTCTTTTATTTTTAAGCCATTAAAAAATGTTTTTACTTTTTTATGCTTAAAAAACGCCATCTGCTGGTGGGTCAGCGCATGAGCGCGCACCGCGCGCGCCCGCGCCTGTGTGTCTATGCGCGCCCGTGCAGGCGCCTGTGTCCGGGACCGTGCCTGTGTTTCTGGGTCCATGTTTGTGTGTCAAAATGTGTTAAAACAGAGTAAAATGCTTAGTTAAACTTGTGCTTTTGTAACGTTCAGTATGGCCAGACATACAGGGTGCATGCCTTGAGGGAAAACTTTATTTCATTTTATTTGCATTTGTTTAATCCGAACAAAGAAATTTAAAATCAAACTCAGAGTCGCAAAAAACTCTCGCGATCATAAACGCACCGCGGCTCCCAGCGGCTTCCAGCAAAAAAAAAACTTCCTGAAAAAAACCCTTTCCCCCAAATACGCGCAACAAAAACCCCTAGAATAACTTTTAGGGCACCCTCTATCCCCAACCCTTGGGTGCGATAACAGGGGAAATCCTGAAAAAAATCCTTAGTCTTTTTTCTCCAAAACCAGCCCTCTCACTAGCTCCGTCTAAAATTCAGCGCAAAGTCTAAGTTCTCCCTTCGCTCTTAATCGCGCCGATCCGCAGCCGCTGCCAGAGCAGCATCTTTTTCCTTCTTGTTCGCTCCCTGGCTCATCCCCGAATCAGTGTTGCCAACTCCTCAGTAAGGAAAATCGCTATTGGTTGTCCTAAAAGTCGCTAAATGACGTCATCACCTAATTTGCATAATTGGTCATGCTAATATAATTGTAAGGTTGTTGGAGAGAGAAATAACATCGTGGAAGAGACATAAAGTGAGTAAAAAACGTCCTAAATGAATTTAGAGTTTATTTAGAACTACAAATTAAATTTCTTTTAGCAATTATTGTTTTTTTTAATGTCACAATTCCAACCCTGCTCCTTTACCCGGGCTTGGACCGGCAAAAGTGATCCGAAATAGGCACTCTGGTGGAGTTACTTTGTGTGTGTGTGTGTTTATAAGTAGTTTTAAACCTTGTGATCCACAAAACAGCATAAAAGTAAAAGAGTAAAAGAAGAACTGACTGTGTTACAGCACCCGCTGCTTGTTGAGAGTAAAAGCGATCTGGCGCTTTCCGTCGTTTTAGCGACTTTTTTAAGAAAAAAAGTCGCTAGGGGGTCTGAAAACTCGCTAAATATAGCGACAAAGTCGCTAAGTTGGCAACACTGCCCCGAATGCTGCTTACCTAGTTTGAAAATTTGCGCCGGAGACCAACTCCGCCTAACTTTGCCCCGCTGCCAATCACATAACAAAGGGGCGGCTCCCCTCGCACCCCGGTTAGCCAATCGGCTGCAGGTCCGATGGAGGAGAGATTCCGTCTCAACACCGGTGGGTTTTGGGGATATGCTTTCAGCCTTAGAGAAATCTATTTCTACCAGCTAAAAGCGGGTGAAGGTTTTGGCCCGCTAACACCGCGGATCGCCTTTACTTCGTCTGATTGGGGTGTTTTGAGCCTCATCGCCACGCCCGAAGTGCAGAAGAGCCTGCATGGACGAGAGCTCGCAACAACCGAGAACCAGGGATCAACAACAACTCGCCGCTTTCCCTATGTGCATATCACTTCGGTAAGTGTTAATCTTCCTCTCTAACTACATTTTTGCATTTTCCTTTTACCATTCTGTCAATCCTTTCATTTAAAAAAATATCACAATGGTTTGTAACACGTACAATACACCATCCGTCCATCCATTCGCTTCCGCTTATCCTTCACATGTTACACATTATTTAGCTCACCTGCTAAATCCCCAGAGCAATAACCCCATCAGCATCATTAGCCTGAGTGTTGATCCTCCAGGTGAGTGAGTGGAGTTGAGTGTGTGTGTGATCAGAGGTGAAGCTGCTTTCTACAAAGTCTCATCAACAACATCTTTAGAAACAAACATCAACAACCAGGAAGAGTCTAAAAGCACTGAATATGATTCATTTACCATACCCAACACTGAGCTCCTGCACAGTCAGATGGAGTGAAACATAATGTCCCAGTGGTGTTCTGTTGGATTTAGCAGGTGAGCGTTGTTGCCAGTCAAAACCTTTTTGGAAACTCTTTACAAGAATGAATGTAATTATTTGTTTTACTTGAATCAAATGTATTGGTTTGTTTACTTGAAATAAAACTTTTTGGAAACCCGTTGCATCAAATAAAACTTTCTTGGAAAAGCATTGAAAGAATCAATCTCGTTATTTGTTTTGCAACTGACGTGGCAAAAGTGCAGGCAATTTTTTTTACTTAAGTAGAAGTACAGCTGCTAGTGTCAAAAACACTTGAGTAAAACGTTTGATAAAGTATCGGGTCAGAAATGTGCTCAAAGTGAGAAAGTCAAAGTAGTAACCTAACTGCACCGTGTGCTATAATAAAATAAAATTAAATAATATTAGTAGATAGGACTATAAACTTAGTGTGGTGGTAAAAGGCACAAAGGCCTCAGAGGCACATTTGGCAGCCAGGGTTAGAGCTCAGACACCTGGAGCCTAGGGGTTGGGGGGCTAACAACACTGACTGGTAAAAGAGTCTAACATCCAAGTGTTACATGGTGTTGCAGGTGATAAAAATCCATAAACCATTGTTTAGAGGTTGTTGTGGAAGTTTTCCATTTAATAAAGCCTGCAGACAAGCGATGAGCGGTAGCTAACATTCTTTAATCAAGACAAAGAACAGAAACCAAGCTTGGTGAGGGACTGCCATCGCTGGGGCAGAGGGTGAGCAGAGTCTCTCACTGAGCCTAGCATGGCTTTCAGTTAACGTCTGAGAACTATAAGACAGACTGTTTCTGCTATCGAAACAATTTGTGTTGTTAATCCTGAATGATTCATGGTGACAACATCATAAGAAGAAGGTCATTTTACTCCACACACACACACACACACACACACACACACACACACACACACACACACACACACACACACACACACACACACACACACACACCTTTGGAAAATCTCATAATTTGACCATAAAAATTGCAAGTTTTTTTTATGTAAAACGTAAAAGCAACAAAAACTTTAGATGTTAGAGATGTCCTGATGAAATTTGTGAATATCTAGATCAATGCTGTGTCCTTGTGAGAGTCTATAGGGCATAGACTGAGGCTGGGTTAACATAAGACATGTTAACTTTGAGAACACTAACATCTAGATTAAGGTGTGAGAAGTAAATGCATCACAGAAGCTGAAAAGGAGTTCCTTGTCTTTAAATTAGTTGAAATAAATGGAAAATAAACTGATTTGAACAGGTTTGATGCATTATACAAAAAAAAGGTTGATGAAATAGTTCACATGATCTAAGCAAGAGTCACTCGGAATCTCAAATGTTAAAGTACACATACTGATTGTACTTTTACTACATGAGCTAATGTAGATGCTCTAAAAGCATGCTGGCTGAAAAAGAAGCACACATTTGGAGAAACTGTGCTGTGAAGTTTTCTGACAAAAGTGAATTGAAATCTTATGCTGTACAGCTTACTAAGGGGTCCTGTGATGGGCCATGTG
This sequence comes from Oreochromis aureus, assembly GCF_013358895.1. Classification (NCBI taxonomy): domain Eukaryota; kingdom Metazoa; phylum Chordata; class Actinopteri; order Cichliformes; family Cichlidae; genus Oreochromis; species Oreochromis aureus. The sequence goes on along the minus strand of NC_052960.1, from coordinate 21,000,397 downwards.
CAATTACACAAAAGAACAAGTTAAATTTCACCATAACACTGACTGGAGAAAAGCCAGTTTGGGATTCTAATTGAGATTACAACTGTAATCAGTAAAATCAGTGCTGTGATAATTAGTTTAAGATCAAAACCTGATTTAAAACACAGTCTAACATCAACATTCTTGTCCCTGAAAATAGGTCAGGAACTCAGGATGGCCGAAAAATGTACTTTAAAATGAGATTTTCTTTGTGTTTCATTGGAACAGTAAAGTACCATAACAAAGAAATGAGTACACCTTTGTAGATATCACTGATATGGAGTTTTTCATGCTTTACATAAAGACTTAGGGCTGCTAGTTTCCTAGTGGCATTTTCTCATTTAAACCATGGTGACTTAAAGGTTTAGCAGCAAGACACTTGTTTCCTTTGTTCCATCAAACATTTCTTTCAGACATCTGTGTTTATCAGAGCAATATGTGACTAATTTTTTATTGAATCACCAGAAAGTACACAAATACAAGATTAAATATTTTATTTATTTATCAAAGATACATAATTACACATTGATACAATGAACAAGGTGTTTATAAAAATTACACATAGTGTAAGAAAAACATTATAACATACAAATAAGTGTCTTATGATAATCTGACATACTTTAAAAGCATAAGAATAAAAGTTTTAAAAAAACACACAATAACTCACGATTATCTAAGACCAGCCATAAAATGTCCATCGCTTCATTACAATCATTTGTCCCCGCTGCTGGCCTCAGATCCAGTCTTCTGTACTGGGGGGTAAAATGTCTCTTTTTGGTGGTTCATAAAAAATATCTCAAAAAGCGATGTTGGTGAGGGGACCAGAAACACTGGGTTGCAGAGCAGTTGGTAAAGACTTGTATATTTCTGGAGAGTCTGCAAAAGCTGTCTTGCTCGTGCTCCTGATTGGATATGTGGAGCCCGGCCCTGATATCTCACTGGTGGCAGCTAAAGGTAGGCACGCCTTGGAGGCGGAGTTGGTCTCGGGCGCAATCTTTCAAACGAGCCTCACGGCATTTCAGGCAACCTCAGGCCGGAAACAACATCCGGTCACTCGTGGTCAAAATCCACGCAGGGCTGGTGTTTCGCAGGGATCAGGTTAACACATCTGGCTTAAATCAGAGTCTAAAAATATAAAGAAAAACAAAAAGAGTTTTAAAACACGCAAACTAGCAAAATATCAAAGGAGCATAACATAACAATAACAAGATGATATGAGATACCTGATGAGGCCATGATAGGTGATGTAGACATGTAATGTATAAACTTTTACGGGAGTTAAAGTCGAGCTTATATATATTTTTAAAGTGTATTGTACGTGGGATAGGCTCCAGCGCACCGCGCAAGCCTGAAAAAAAGGATAAGCGGAAGCGAATGGATGGACGGATGGTGTATTGTACGTGTTACAAACCATTGTGATATTTTTTTAAATGAAAGGATTGACAGAATGGTAAAAAGGAAAATGCAAAAATGTAGTTAGAGAGGAAGATTAACACTTACCGAGTGATATGCACATAGGGAAAGCGAAGCGAGTTGTTGTTGATCCCTGGTTCTCGGTTGTTGCGAGCTCGTCCCGCAGGCTCTTCTGCACTTCGGGCGTAGCGATGAGGCTCAAAACACCCCAATCAGACGAAGTAAAGGCGATCCGCGGTGTTAGCGGGCCAAAACCTTCACCCACTTTTAGCTGATAGAAATAGATTTCTCTAAGGCTGAAAGCATATCCCCAAAACCCACCGGTGTTGAGACGGAATCTCTCCTCCATCGGACCTGTAGCCGATTGGCTAACCGGGGTGCGAGGGGAGCCGCCCCTTTGTTATGTGATTGGCAGCGGGGCGAAGTTAGGCGGAGTTGGTCTCCGGCGCAAATTTTCAAACTAGGTAAGCAGCATTCGGGGATGAGCCGGGGAGCGAACAAGAAGGAAAAAGATGCTGCTCTGGCAGCGGCTGCGGATCGGCGCGATTAAGAGCGAAGGGAGAACTTAGACTTTGCGCTGAATTTTAGACGGAGCTAGTGAGAGGGCTGGTTTTGGAGAAAAAAGACTAAGGATTTTTTTCAGGATTTCCCCTGTTATCGCACCCAAGGGTTGGGGATAGAGGGTGCTGTGGAGGTAAGCAACAACGACACAGAGCTCTCAGTTCTCACTCCTTCTTTATTCGTCTCTCCATTAACTGCTCATATCGCGCCACAAAACAGAGGAACACACTTCCTCAACACTGGGTGTGAGTGGAGCCCTCTAGTGGTCCACCACACATGCCCCCCCCGAACACCCAGCAGAACTAGTCCAGGACCCGGAGCTTAAGCAAACGGCCGGAACGGCTGAACCGGGGGGGTGGGGAACTGACAGAGGGCAACCCAGCCCGGAAGCGAGGCTGGCACTGGCGGTCAGAAAAAGCTGCAGAAGACTCGGGCTCCGTTGATTGTGGGTTGCTCCTGGGGGAAAAAACAGAATCCATCAGCCCGGTGGCAGGTGGGCGGCCGCGGCGAGGGGCCTGGGCCGGGACCACCTGATCCTCATGCATAACATGTGCAGGCTTAAGTCTGTCAACAGAGACAACCTCCTGCCGACCGCCAAAGTCCAAAATGAAATGTTTGTTGCCTGGTTTAAGAACCCTGTATGGCCCGTCATATGGGGGACGCAGCGGAGTCCTATGGGCATCGTGCCTGACGAAAACGAAACGAGCAGAGTCCAACGAACTCGGAACTAAAGTGTCAGGCAGGCAGTGGTGCACAGGACCAGGAACAGGAAATGAGTCTCGTGGGGGGCGAAAAGGCAACAAAGAGGTATCATAACATGGGGGAGGGCTCTCAGGCAAGAATTCCCCGGGGACCCGGAGGGGCTGGCCGAGGACCAGTTCAGCCGGGGAAACCCCGAGGTCTTCTTTAACCGCGCTACGCAATCCCAGCAAAACCCACGGAAGACGGTCGACTCAGTCGTCACCTGTTAAGGAAGCCCGGAGCGCAGCCTTAAGAGACCGGTGAAACCGTTCGCACATCCCGTTAGCTTGCGGGTGGTATGCTGTGGTGCGGTGGACCTTGACCCCCAGGCCGTCAGCCATGGCAGACCAAAGCTCAGAAACAAACTGGGGGCCCCTGTCCGAGGTAATGTCAGCAGGGGACCAAACGTGAAACCCACGCCGACAAAAATGCTCTGGCCACCGTCGCCGCTGTCGTGGGACGCCAGGGTACCGCCCCGCCACCTGGTCGTGCGGTCCACCACAGTCAAAAGGTGCGTGAAACCCTGTGACTGCGGCAAGGGACCAACCAGGTCCACATGAACGTGATCGAAACGCCTACCGGGGATACGGAAAGGTTCGAGGGTGCCTGTGTGTGCCGGTGGATTTTCGGCGTTGGCATGGGATACAAAACCCGCCCATTCTTTCACCGTCTTGCGAAGGCCCGGCCAAACGAACCTGGCGCTGACCAGCTTGACCGAGGCCCGGACGCCGGGATGAGAGAGGGCATGCACCGAGTCAAAAACACGACAACGCCACGAAAGGGGAACCACCGGGCGGGGGCGGCCGGTGGAAACGTCGCAAAGAAGGTGCGGACTGCCGTCCCACACCGGGGTGTCCTCCAGCACGAGGCCCGTTTTCGCTGACTGAAGGGCCAGGATGTCCGGGTCAGCACGTTGCTCGGCGGCCATGGCAGCGTAGTTGATGCCGACATACACCGGAGAAACCAACACACGTGACAGACAGTCAGCGACGTGATTGGACTTACCAGCCACGTGCTTAATGTCTGTGGTAAACTCTGAAATGGCCGCCAACTGGCGCTGCTGGCGTGCGCTCCATGGGTCAGAGACCTTGGACATCGCAAACGTCAAAGGTTTGTGGTCAACGACGCGGTAAAGTTGCGACCCTCGAGGAAAACGAAAATGTCGTGTGGCGAGGTGCAGGGCCAGCAACTCCCTGTCAAAAACACTGTACTTGCGTTCGGCATCCCGGAGCGTACGACTGAAAAAGGCGAGCGGTTGCCAGAGACCTGAAACCCGCTGTTCCAACACCCCACCCACTGCCACGCCGGACGGCGCCGGTAGTCAACGCGATCTCCGCCGACGGAAGCGGGTGTGCCAGCAGGGCGGCGTCAGCCAGCGCAGACTTGGCTGCGGAAAACGCATGGATGCGTTCCGCAGCCAGTCAACCGGATCTTTGGCTGTTTTACCTTTTAAGGCAGCATAGAGTGGCTGTAGCAGGTGGGCAGCTCTGGGGAGAAAGCGGTTGTAAAAATTTATCATCCCCAAGAACTCCTGCAACGCTTTAACCGACATGGGGCGCGGAAAAGCTGAAACGGCCTGGACTCTGTCGGGCAACGGAACCACGCCTTCAGCGGAAATGCGGTGCCCGAGGAAATCCAGAACAGGCAACCCAAACTGGCACTTGGAAGGGTTGATGATCAGGCCGTGCGCTGCCAAACGCTGGAAAACCTGGCGCAGATGGGACTCGTGCTGGCTCGCTGAGCAGCTGGCCACCAATATATCGTCCAGATAAACAAAAACGAACGGCAGCCCACGCAAAACCGAGTCCATCAGCCGCTGAAAGGTCTGGGCGGCACCTTTCAGGCCGAACGGCATGCGCAAAAACTCGAACAAGCCGAAGGGGGTAATGACAGCGGTCTTAGGAACGTCTTCGGCACGCACGGGAACTTGGTGATACCCCCGCACCAAGTCAATTTTAGAAAAAAATCGACGTTCCGGCGAGATTGGCAGAAAAATCCTGAATGTGGGGGATGGGGTAACGGTCATTCTCCGTGGCATTATTTAAACGGCGGAAATCTCCGCATGGCCGCCACCGACCGTCCGATTTGGGCACCATGTGAAGCGGAGAGGCCCATGCACTGTTCGAACGCTGTACAATGCCAAGGCTGCAAACTCTTCCCGAGCGACGGACAGTTTCGCGGGGTCGAGGCGGCGCGCGCGCGTGAACACCGGGGGCCCGACCGTGGGAATATAATGCTCAACCCCATGCTTCGTTACCGTGCCAGAGAAATCAGGGACAGACAGCGATGGAAACTCTGAAAGCAAACGTTGAAAAGCATTCCCGGAGGTCACTACATTAGCCCGAATCAGGGGTTCGGCGGCCCGAGTAAAACAGGGTAGCGAAGAAAACGAGAGAGCATCAATTAAACATCTGTTAGCAACATCGACAAGCAGTCCATGAGCGCACAGAAAATCAGCACCTAAAATAGGTACAGAGCTAGCGGCAACAACAAAGTTCCACTGGAAATCCCGGCCATGAAAACAAACAGTCACCAACCTTTCCCCAAACGTTTTGATGGGAGAGCCATTAGCTGCCATGAGCTGCGGTCCACAGTTCGCTGCTAGTCCGTCGGCAGCGGTAGGGGGAAGGAGGCTCTTTTGGGAGCCGGAGTCCACGAGAAAACGTCTCCCGGAGCGCGAGTCCTCTATGAAGAGCAGCCTTTCTGTATTGCCAGCGGTCGCGGCTGCTACGGCGCGCTGGCGGGTCCGTTTCCCTGGGCCGTGAAAGCGCAAGGCGGCAGGCAGCGACGCGCTCTGTCGCCAAAACGCTGATGGTAGGAACAGATGTTCTTTCCGCGGTGCCGGCGTGTAGCAATCCCTGCCGTCAGCAAGGGGGCGGATGCTCCGGGGGAGGCAGGTGGAGGCGTGGAAGGCGCCGCCGGCGAGTCCGTAGCCAGGGCGTGAACGTTGAAAGTGCGGCTAGCCAGGAGAATGCGGTCCGCTTCTTCAGCCAGGGAGCGATAATCCTTCGCGGGCAGAAGCGGGGAGTTTGCGAGGACAGCTCTCACGGTGGCCGGTAGCTGGCGGAGGAAGAGGTGGACGAAGAGGAATCCCCCGTCATCCGGCCCGAGCAACGATAGCATGTTCTCCATGAGCTCGAGCGCGGTACCGCCACCCAGGCCTGACAGGTTGAGGAGCTTGTCGGCTCGTTCAGCGTCGGAGAGGGCATAGCGCCGAAGAAGCAGCTCTTTAAGGGCGGCGTATTTCCCTTGGGCGGGTGGGTCCTGGAGGAGCGTCATCGCGCGACGGGTGGCCAGCGGGTCGAGCGAGGCCACCACATGGTGATACCGTGTCGTCAGCCGAGATGCGCGAAGGGCGAACTGAGCCTCCGTGTACGAACCATGACGGGGGTCATGGAGCCAAAAGTCCGGCAGTTTCAGCGCCACAGCGAACGTAGCTGCAACAGGAGGCGGAGGACCGGCGGCCGCTGATGCCTCCATAGCGGAGTCTGCGTCATCTGCGGCCCGTTGCATGCTCGAGTCAGGGGTCACCAATGTGGAGGTAAGCATCAACGACACAGAGCTCTCAGTTCTCACTCCTTCTTTATTCGTCTCTCCATTAACTGCTCATATCGTGCCACAAAACAGAGGAACACACTTCCTCAACACTGGGTGTGAGTGGAGCCCTCTAGTGGTCCACCACAGTGCCCTAAAAGTTATTCTAGGGGTTTTTGTTGCGCGTATTTGGGGGAAAGGGTTTTTTTCAGGAAGTTGGGAGCCGCGGTGCGTTTATGATCGCGAGAGTTTTTTGCGACTCTGAGTTTGATTTTAAATTTCTTTGTTCGGATTAAACAAATGCAAATAAAATGAAATAAAGTTTTCCCTCAAGGCATGCACCCTGTATGTCTGGCCATACTGAACGTTACAAAAGCACAAGTTTAACTAAGCATTTTACTCTGTTTTAACACATTTTGACACACAAACACGGACCCAGAAACACAGTCACGGTCCCGGACACAGGCGCGCGCACAAGCGCGCATAGACACACAGGCGCGGGCACGCGTGGTGCGTGCTCATGCGCTGACCCACCAGCAGATGGCGTTTTTTAAGCATAAAAAAGTAAAAACATTTTTTAATGGCTTAATAAAATAAAATAAATATAAATAAATAAAAATAAATAAATAAAATAAAATAAATAAATAAAATAAAATAAAATAATGCTATTTGATATAAAAAAACCTTTCTAAATAATCAATTAGTTGTTTTTGGGGGGGAAGAAAAAGCAATGAGCTATGAACTAGCATATTTTGGATAAATATCATAATTTTTATGAAAATCATACTTTTTATGAATATCATATTTTTTATGAATATCATATTTTTATTACTTCCTTTATTACTGTATTACTTCCTAAGGTCATAAAGTTTTATTGGGGGCCATAAATCACTCAGTTTGACATAAGGGGCCTAATATCCCTCCTAGTGTCAGTCCACGGCATTGTGGTCTGTTGAGCTAGGGTTAGGGTTATTCAGACATATGTAATCAATCTTACTCTTGCTGGATATATCAAACACCTAGGAATTCATATTATAATTTGATTTTCATGAAATATTCATATTCAGTATCAGTCATTTCATATTATAAGCACATATCCACCCAGGCTCATGGTGGGGCAGGGCTCTGTCCTGGGATGCTTGAGTGAAAGCTAATGTACACCCTGACCAGGTATCCAGTCTGTCACAGTTGTTTTCAATATTTGGTTAATAAATATGAGTGAAAACAACACAACTAGGATTCTTGCATAAGATGAATGAAGTCTGTCTTTGACTGTATTGTCCAGCTGATCCATCAAACCCCTAGCAGGTGAACCTTATGATGACATAACAAGGTCACAATGTAAAAAATTAAACAGCAACAGTCTAAATGTAAAGTGCATTCTAAACCTCTCTTCAATAAATTATATGGATGTGCGGTGAGTCATTCGGGACTGTAAAACGTGAACTACAGAACCCAGAGTCTTCATCATTAAATCTCTGGTTGCTTCATTTTTCTAACCTATATCAGATACTTTAAAGGTTTTAGTAAAGCTGCATCAACAAACCGGGGTTTGAGTTCGAGTTACGGCAGACTGGCGCTACTTCTAAACGGAACGCAGCCTTCCTACAGCGGACAGCTAATAACAAGAATCGGACGCGCGGTCCACCCTAGTCCACAGCAACCACCATAGCAACAGCCTAGCATGACCTTAAAAACATATTCTTTCTTCATAACTATCAAAAACGTGAAATGATTTGCAAAGCGTGAAAGTGTTACAGCTGCAGAGAGCTATGGCGGTATCTTTGAAGCTGTTTACATAGCTAATAACATATGATGTAACCATGGAGACAGTCAGTCACGTGAGCTAGCGGTGCATGTTTACTACAGTGAATAAGGTGATTGTGTGCACAGCGTCCACACGCTGCAGAGGGTAAAGACATTACTTCAATATTGTTTTATATTTATATATATTTGCCTTCTGTTGACCATCACCTCAGGTTCACCATCACAGTTTCAGCATAAAAATGTACACTGTCTAAATATGAACACATTCAAAAAAATCATGTCTCAGAAATAAGCACAGCTGTTCATGTTTGTCATTATAGTTTTATTTGTAAGAAAATTGTGAACTTCATATTGTGTATCTAATCAAAGAACATTTGACAAGTCTGAGTCATTCCTTTGCCCTATGAGAGCTGGAATAAATATATATCCTGACAGTTACAGTTGAGCAAACTTCAGTGAAATGTTGAAACAGTAGAGACAGGTATAAATGGGATCAGATTAATCTTTGCTTAGTCAGACACCTCCTGTGTTCAGTCCATCATATTAAAAAACAAACTGTTGAGCTAGTTATTAGGTATGCCCTCACTGTCATTTGTTATGCTTTTATTTTGTAAGGATGCTTCCTGTTTGTGCACGGAGTAGGCGCGAGTTAATAAAACAATGGCACCCTTTGGTGTGAATGTTCCGGTGAAAGCCGATGCCCCACGTGTGATTATTTCTCCGTCTAGATAATAAGTATCTTCAATATTCATGCAGATTCTGCTGGAAGACCCGTCTCTGCTAACAGGTTATGGGCCCAGTAACATATTGAAGCTACGCTAGGAGAAAGTTTACCACCAGAAAAGTCGCAAAGTACAGCGTGTTCGGTGAGGACTAGCATGCTAAGTTAGCACCATGAGTAAGCGTGCTGGTGAACCTAGTGGCCGATGGGCAAGGTTGGTTTTTGCCGGAGATGAGAAGAATTATGAACTGTGGGAGACAAAATTTTTGGGACATCTTAGATTACAAGGTCTAAAAGAGACAATATTGAAAAGTGATGACGAAGATGAGGATGATGAAGATAAGAATGCCCAGGCCTATGCAGAGTTAATACAGTTCCTGGATGATAAGAGTTTATCGCTTGTGATGAGAGAAGCTGCCGATGATGGACGCGAGGCACTGAAAATTTTAAGAGACTATTATGCAGGAAAAGGCAAACCAAGAATTATCAGCCTTTATACTGAACTGACTTCTCTGAAGAAGGCAAGCAGTGAGAGCGTCACGGAGTACATCATACGCACAGAGACATTTATTACAGCCCTGAGAAATGCTGGAGAGACACTTAGTGATGGTCTGCTTGTAGCGATGGTGTTAAAAGGTTTACCAGAAGCTTTTAAACCTTTTTCTGTCCACATAACGCAAAGTGAATCAGAAATCAAGTTTGCGGAATTTAAAACAAAACTCCGCAGTTATGAGGACACTGAGAAAATGCAGTTAGTGGAACAAGAGGATAACATCATGAAGGCGAGAGTGCAACCTAGCGCGAGACCCGCAGCAGCTGCTAGTGACCACAAGAGAGACATGTCAGACACAGTCTGTTTTAAGTGTGGCCGGCGGGGACACAAGGCCAGAGCATGCCGCTACAAACAGTGGTGCGGTCACTGTAGAAGCAACACCCATCGAGAGTCGACTTGCAGGAAACGACAACGGAATGATGAAGCGCGCACAGCCTCGGAGGAGGGCGGCAATGCAGAGAGCGACGACACCTATGTCTTTCGGATGAGCGATGACTACGCAGAACCTCAACAGCGACAGGACATCAGGACCAAAGGCCTGATGGTGGATACTGGTGCAACTTCACACATCCTGAATGATAAAACAGCGTTCAAGAAATTTAATGATGACTTCCAGCCGGGAACACACTGTGTGGAATTAGCTGATGGCACCAGGTGTAAAGGAGTGGCTGAAGGCAGAGGAGATGCAGAGGTTTGCTTGATTGACAGCAGAGGGAGACAGTGTAAAGCAACACTGAAAGACGCTCTATACATTCCCTCATTTCCACAGAATATTTTCTCTGTGAGAGCGGCCACCGCGAATGGAGCTACTATCATCTTTAAGAAAGGAAGGAACGTCCTTCAACACAGAGACGGTACAAAGTTCTACATCCATGAGCACAACAGACTTTATTACCTTGAAACTGTAAGTGAGTATGATGATAAGTGTAATAATTGTTTTGATGTGCAGACATGGCACGAAATTTTGGGACATTGCAATCATAGTGACATTCTGAAGTTACAAAATGTGGTTGAAGGTATGAAAATCAAGGGGAAAACAGACAACCAAAGTTTGAACTGTGAGGTGTGTATTCAGGGAAAATTTGTCCAGACTAGGAATAGAAACCCTGACAGAAGAGCCGAGAAACCTCTCGAGCTGGTACATACGGATCTAGCAGGGCCGATAGATCCAGAGTCACGAGATGGACACAGATATGCATTATTGTTTACCGATGACTTTTCCGGTGCAGTATTTGTATATTTTCTCAAAACAAAAGTGAAACAATGCAAGCAACTGAAATCTTTTGGGCGATACAGCCCCACGGGAAGGTAAAGTGTATCAGGTCAGACAACGGCACAGAGTTCATGGCAAAGAGTTACCAGGCATTGTTAAACAAACACGGAATAAGACATGAAACTTCAGCCCCATATTCCCCTCACCAGAATGGTACAGCAGAACGTGGCTGGAGAACACTTTTTGATATGGGAAGGTGCATGCTTATTGAGAGTGCCGTACCAAAGGAACTATGGACGTATGCAGTTCAAACAGCGGCTATTGTGAGAAACAGGTGCTTTAACAACAGGACAGGACAGACACCTTACTTTTTGCTGACTGGGCGAAAGCCTAATCTATCCAGAATGCGAAAGTTTGGGTGTGAGTGTTATGCTTACAAGCAAGACAAGGGTAAGCTGGGTTCTAGGTGTACAAAAGGGATTTTTGTAGGCTACGACAAAAACAAAAACTTTCTCCGACTGCTAACCTGACAAGCATAAGAGTATTGATGCAGTGTGCGATGCAAGAAAACCTGATTTTGCATCAGATGGATGTAAAAACTGCATACTTGCATGCACCAATAGACTTTGAAATTTACGTTGAGCAGCCGGAAGGCTATGAAGTAAAAGGGAAAACGAATGAGAAACTGGTCTATAAGCTGGAAAAGTCACTTTATGGGCTTAAACAGTCAGGCCGAAACTGGAACAGGACATTACATGACTATTTGATAGAGAATGGTTTCATGCAGAGTCCTGTAGATCATTGTGTTTACACAAGGAAAACAAGAAAAGACAAAGTGATCATGATCATATGGGTTGATGATATTATTATTGCAGCCAGTGATGAAAGTGTTTTGGAAACTGTGAAGGGAATGCTAACTGCAAGGTTCAAAATGAAAGATATGGGGAAACTCAAACATTTTCTTGGTATTGATTTTGAGCAAACCAAAGATTGTGTAAAAATGTCACAAGAGAGATATGTAGAAAACATACTGGAAAGATTTCAAATGCAAGACTGTAAACCAAGATCAACTCCTTGTGAACAAAAGTTGAACTACAATGATGATGCTGAGAAAATGAACAATGTCAGAATGTACAGAGAGGCAGTAGGTAGCCTTATTTACTTGACCTCTTGCACACGACCAGATTTGAGTTTTGTTGTGAGTAAGCTGTCACAGCACTTCAAAGAGCCAACTGTGGAACATTGGACTACTGTGAAACATGTTCTAAGGTATTTGAAACAATCAAAAGACAAGACATTGTGTTACAGGAAAAGTGACAAAGATTTGAGAGTGCAAGGCCACAGTGACTCAGACTGGGCTGCAGATGTGACTGACAGGAGGAGTACTACAGGTTACTGCATAAGCCTGAATGAAGAAGGTACTTTGGTGTCATGGCGAACAAAGAAGCAGCCAACTGTTGCCTTGTCAACTTGTGAAGCAGAGTACATAGCTTTGGCAGCAACAACACAAGAATGTTTGTACTTGACACAACTGTTGCAAAGCATGTATGAGCATCAAAAGGGACCACCAAAGATTTTTGAGGACAATCAAGGGACTATCGCATTGGCAAAGAATCCTGTTAACAGACAGAGGTGTAAGCATATCGATATCAAGTATCATTTTGTAAGATCAACGGTTAATGCTGGAAATTTGACATTGGAATATTGTTCGACAGGTCTGATGGTGGCCGATGTTATGACAAAGCCAGCAACAAAGGGGAAGTTGTTGAAGTTTGAGAAATATATGTTTGGAGTGTAAACAAGTAGTAGAGAAAAACTGTTTCTTTTGGAATGTATGTAAAGCTGACACGTGAATGCAAGTGGGGGTGTTGAGCTAGTTATTAGGTATCTCACTGTCATTTGTTATGCTTTTATTTTGTAAGGATGCTTCCTGTTTGTGCACGGAGTAGGCGCTAGTTAATAAAACAATGGCACCCTTTGGTGTGAATGTTCCGGTGAAAGCCGATGCCCCACGTGTGATTATTCCTCCGTCTAGATAATAAGTATCTTCAATATTCATGCAGATTCTGCTGGAAGACCAGTCTCTGCTAACACAAACAATAACTTGAAGGTGGTAGCAAGATGCGTTGCATGGATGTTTCGGGGGGAGTTCTCTGCCGAGTGCTGTGTGAGCCTGCGCACAAACAGTGCACGGAGGCAAAGCAGGGGTGAGACGTAAAACCTGTCATTTATCTTGTGCCTTTTTGCAGCGGATTCTTCAGCTACTGTAGTAAAAATATTATAAATATTCAGTTTGTGGGTAATCTCCCCCTCTTGCCCCAGCGTATGGTTTTACCGTTGTTGTTGCTAACGACAACGCATAAAAGCAGTCGCTTGTCCGTCTGTAGTGTGGTTATATTAAATACAAGCGAAAAGAGAGAACTTTAAGAAATTAATACTACAGTGACCATAAAAACCATGAAAAAATATTGCCGTAATATGAAACGATAGACTTTTTCATATCGTCATCCGATATGTTATATCGAACAGCCCTATTTTGAACTCTCCTCGTCCTTTGAGTGGTATTTAAAACGAATAAATAAATATCCCGTTCATTTCAATACGCATGATCTGAGCATGCGCGGAAAAATACGGAGCGCTTCTTTGATGCTTTGATCTTCTCAAAGGAGAGACTGTGACGTGGCAGTCGACGTCACCATCTCTGCCACACGAGTCCATAAATAGAGGTGCTATAACACAGTTTGGTGCGTTTTCAGAAACAGCAGTTGCTTTTGCAAAGCGAGTTATCTTTGACAAAGATAATACTTTTACATTCATACAATTCATACAAAGTTTCTTTCTTTTGACACTGTGCTTTTATACTGTTAAAGACATGTCAGAGGAAACATTAAATAATTCACCTATGGACAGAGATAATACAGAGGAATCACATTTTATGCGACAGATAGCGCTTCTCACTGTGGAGCAGGCCAAGGTTAAAAGTAAGTTGCGTCAATTAGAGGAAGAGAACATGACTCTCAGGGAAACTATACATGATCTTGAGACTAGTTTTACCGTACGCCTTGAGCGCTGGCAGCAGTTTCAAGAAACGATGGAGTTATGGGAGATAATAGAAGGTGATTGTCACGAGGCTTTCATGGCGCGGCACAGAAGGTTTTTAGCTAATCGTTCTCCCAATGTTGAAAGGGAGGTAAATGAACAAAGGGAAGAGACTGACGAGGCTCAGACTAGTGGTTGGTGGTGTGCTGGTGTCAAACTCGCACTTAAAGTAGGTCTAGGTCTTGTCACAGCAGCCGTTGTTGTTCCTGCAGCTTGCTGGGCCGTCGCAAATATTTTCTGCTGAAGTGAGTGTCCGTCCTCTGTCCTTATTATCCATTCCAGCCCTACTGTAGTTGTGGATGTGGACCGGGTGCCTTTTGAAAATAGTAATAATGTTTTCCAGCCACGGTCCGCAATCTCTCATAACTATACTGTGCTCTCCTTTATGTTCAGTTTTATTTTGCCCTCACCTCCCAACCAGTCATGACAGAAGACTGCCCCTTCCTGAGTCTGGTTCTGTCACAGGTTTCTTCCTGTTAAAAGGGAGTTTTTCCTGTCCACCGTTGCTCATAGGGGATCACTTGATTGTTGGGTTGGATTTTTGGATTGAATTTAATTGCCTTAAACTGAAAATCAAAAATTCAAGTGAGGGCGTCGCTAGCCCGACGTCCCGGGGCTAGCGATTTCTCCAGTCGGGCCACCAAAATCTATCTCAGCCCAGCCCATCGGCCCGTCGGGCTGGGCTGAGATAGATTTTGGTAGGTTCTGATAGTAGAGAGCACAAAATTTGTTAGCTGGATTGTTTGTTTTTTTTATTTGTAGTTTTGTGGTGCTCCATACTTCAAAAACTACAAATATAAACAATGCTAATCAAAATAAAGAAAAATTATATTAAAAAATCCACTACTGCTCTGTGTGTTTACTTCAATGAAGTCTTGTATTTATTGTGATAGAAAAAAATATAAATTGTCCAAAATATTTGAGAGTTTTTAAATTAGCACTGCATGAGTTTAACTGTGGCACAGACGGCTGTCAATCCTGGTGAGTGAGAGTTCAACCTCCAAACTGAACACAGTGTGTTACTCACAGAATCACAGATTTACTGACATTTACTGATTGTTCTGTAGGGTCTTTACAATTTTCAGCCCCTTCAGGTGACTGTTGTCTTCTGACTCCATCTTTAGGGTTTAGTTAGATTAAATATTTAACCAGTTAATTTAAGAATGAAAGACACATTTATCACAAAGGCACTCTTATAATGTAGATTAAATGTGTGTTGACATAACATCTAGATGTATGATTAGAAAGAGAGAAATGTTGTAATGACATGAACAAAGTGCAGTAATCCAAGATGGCATCAGAGTTTTAACACCTTTGATACTCATGTTTTTATAATTATGTGAGTGTAAAAGCTCAAAGATAATGACATAGATGCATCTGTTTCTGTTATGATCACAATAATCACAACATAAAATGATTATTGTGACATTTTTTTCTGTGCTGTATTAAGGTTACCAGAGTCAGCTGGGGATTCATGAACATCATCAGTGATGTTTCTCCACAGCGGGCTCATCAGTACCTGGTGACAGAAGGTCGATCCAGCTCTGACTTGAGGCTGTTCAAGAATCAGCTCCACTTGATCTGGTTCCACCTCTACCACAGGCAGAGAAACACAGGGTGAGATCTCCTCCTGCCAGTCATCACGCTATAACTGTGCCCAGGTGTTAAATTCATCCATGTGATTCAGCAACACTGTAAAATAATCTTCATTTCTTTGGTAAGAAGTGTGTGTTTCTGTTCTTAAATTGATCACCAGCCTGGACTCTTTGTTGGCCAGACAAACTCAGGAACGGAAATCATTGGTTTTCACAACTGGGTCCAGTTGCACCTGCAAAGGATATAAGGCCAGGGAGCATGATTTGGTAAGTATAACATTTCACCAGACAGAAGAGTTTGATTTCCTTTGATTTCAGTATTCTCAGCCGGTCGGCCTCATGTGTGCCTGATGACAAGTTGGTCCACTTCATACATGCACAGTAGCGCAGGCGCAGTTGTTTATACAGGATTAACCTGAGCGACCTGTTCCTGTACCGTTTTTTTAACAACTGTAATAGATTACAGGAAGTCTCTGGCTGTGTTGCTGAATCTGCCGATGCAAGATCAGACATGGATGGATGAGGTGCTGCAACTGAGCCCTGCCTTTTGTCTTTTCTGGTTGGCAAGTGGAGAATCACACAGGCTGGTCTGCAAAGAGAGCTTTAGGATGCTTCCTCCCACTGTCCACTGCATCGTCCATCAACAGGGTTTGCAGGGCTGGCTCAACCCATGGCTGCCACACCACTAAGATGTTTTCAGAAATATGCAAGCAGGAGATGGTGGATGCTATATTACTACTAGTACAATACTTTTAACTCTGTAGCAGACAACAGTTTGATAAAATGCTATGAAAAAAAACAAAAACCCAAAAGATTAGATTCTATAAGTTTCAAAGAGATTTAATTTATATATTTTATATAATAAAGTCAATGTACGAATGACCAGCAATAATTCAGTCACTGAAATTATCCATGAAATTAGCTAAGTAATTCCTAAAAGTGTGTAGATTAAAGAAAATTATTTTACCTGGATACGATTGTCTCTGATGAGCCTGAGGTACAAAGCATGCCGGCGATGACGATAAAGTTTTCAAACACTGTTTGAATAATCAAAGAAACATTTATAAAGCACAGTCTACAACAGACATACTTACTGTGTGAAAGGGAGCAGAGAAACACGCTGTATTGTTGCAATTCTCTTTTGCATAAGCCACACCAGAAACGCTCTGTGCAGATAGCAAAGTCACTGCAAAGTCACTGCAAAACTTGTAAGCCCTAGTTCGGCTCCCTACAAAGATGCTCCAGTTTTTCTTGCGTCCAACAAAATTAGTTCTAATATGTTTTATTTTTATTGTTACTCTGGGCTGTGTTGAACAAAGTGAGTTAGCACAATTTAAATGCCAAAAAATGATTAGTCTCTTAAATGACTGGCATCTGACATAGCTAGACCGTCACCGGGGACTCTGTGAGTGGTAAGAGGTTTAAAAACAAACCATCTATACTGTCAACAAACAACTCTTCATCTGCATTTTTTCAGAACAAATTGTTTTCAATCTTGTGCACCTAAGTACACCAATACACTCGCCTCTGCAGCCGTGACACTTACCCTTCAGCAAGTAATGTTCCATCCCACCATTTCCAAGTCCCTTCCTCATGGACGTCTCTCAGTCCGATCCAGAAGCCCATTGGGCGATGAGGCGTATCTTGATGATTTAGTCTTCTGCTTATCCAATCTAGAAACTCAGGGTCTCTGTGAGGCATCCAAGGTCTCACACGGTGAGGAAGGTGAGACTCCCAGACCAGGTCACGAGTTTGTCTCGGGGCAGCTTGATGATTTATCAAGTAATTAACTGTTGAGTTCTAACAAAAAAAGAAACAAAACCAAAGATACATTTTCAGAAATCTGCATGAACACCGCTGCACAGAAATACTAACAAACCTCTTCGTCTCGGCTGTCTATGATTATAAGATCTCCTCCCTGCAGCTGACAGAAATCTCTGGATTCCTTCCATGTTTTGAATTCATTTGATTTCAAGGGGAAGTAGTAACATACAGAGTTCATTAAAATCCATCCTGCAGGACAGTGTTTGCAGCCAATGATGAAACAAATCATTATGCTTTTGCAATTTTATCATATACAGAAATAATGAAACAGGCCTTACTAAGCATTGATAAGCGTGTTTTCATGGTTTATATTTTTCCTTTGTAACTTTTTCAATCTGACTTTTATAGTCATTGCTTCGTTTTGTCTGGTGTTCAAGCTCCCAGTTGGTTTGTGTCTGACGGCTCATCTCGCTGTCCAGCTCCTTCCTGGCATCCTTCATGGTTTCCACTGCAGTCTTGTAAGTGTCCTGGAGGACGACCATCTCTTTGCTGATGCGTTCGGTATCATCGAGCGTGAGTTGAGAATCTGTGAGTTTGTTATCTGCAAGTGTTGAAGACTGTTTCTTACACTGTGCGATTTTTGGCCCATTTTGAGCCGATTTCTGAGTCGTGCGACCGTTTTGGTGATCGGCCCGATTTTGGCCTTCATCGTGCATCGTATAGTATACGTGGGGTAACGAGAAGCGATTTACACCTCATGACCAGCTCCTGATCATCAATCGACCGTCGTGGAGGCACAACTTGTAGAACTTTGGAAAGCTCATCCGAGCCTTTTCGATGTGGCCTCACAAAATTATCACGACCACAACAACCGTGAAAATAGTTGGATTTACATTGCTGCTCAATCACAGCTGCCTGATCAATGTTTTTCATTAGCAATTTAGCAAAGTTGATGGTGGCCAAAAATCGCACAGTGTAAGCCCAGCACGACTGAAAAAATCGCACAGTGTAAGCCCAGCTTAAGTAACAATATTATAAATCAGTTGGTTTGACAACATTGTACATCATCAGTTTTATTTATAAACGTTATTGTAAATTTCCAAGATTTGTACAAATCATTGTAGCAGCAGTACAATGAATCAATAAGCAGGCTGACAGCAAATTACTCACCTCAGCACATTTAATCATTATGTCCATGTTGTAGCACATAGAAATGTTTAGTTAACTTTGCAAACATACGCATTTTCCCTGTAACTGTGCCTTCACTGAAAATGTGATTTATGTAATGCTGAGTATGTCATTTCAAGTATGTGGTTACTTTTGGTGACACTGTTGAGCTGATGGGATTAATTTCTAAATATATCCTGATTAAAGTATAATACAAGCATAGTGCTGGTGTCAAGGCTCTTATATGTCTTATGAGGATACTGTTGTAACCTTAGAAATTGTTATGTCTATAATCATGCTTTTGCTTAATAGTAAACAGAAATATTTGTCTTTTTCAACATCCTTAGAAATGTTGTTCAACAGCTGTCACCAAATGGAGCACTCTAAACTCTGCACTGGAAAAATATCCCTTACTTCACCTGTGATCACACACTTTGTTTTTCCAGTGCAAAGGCAGCTGGCAGAGGAATGGCCAAGAAAGGAAAGACCTCACTGAGCGAAAAAGATGAGGACAAAAGCTGGTGATGATTCAGTGCAGCTGGTCTCAGGGGATGAAGCAAAAGCCTGATCAACTTCTCTACAAAAACAAGGTGAGTTTAATGTTATGATTTATTTTACTTTTTCAAGATATGTTCAAGGTATGTTACTTTAATTATATAATGCTCAAGTCATTTTCCACCTCAATTTTCTCAATATTAAACCTTGTAGCTTTATTCATTTTATTTTTGGCTTAAAAGTAAACAAGAGCTACATACAACCCCTAACTTTTTAAAAATTCTTTCTGTTCCTCTTTTTTCCTCTGAACACATCCTGACCAGGCTCAATGAGACTGGGGAAGTAAACAGCGATACATTCACCCAGACTGCTGATGTTCCTGTATGAACTGAAAAACTTTGAACATCCAAGAAAAAGCTGAGGTTATTTTCTTTACAGCTCATATGGATCTTGATTGACTGAACATTCAGACTTTATTCAGGACTTTGCTATGGAGAGAGGTACCAACATGTGTGAGCACATGTGTACACACACACAGCATCTCACTTCATGCTTGCCCTTCCCCTAGACTCTTGTGTCACTCAGCAGTTTGTCGTATTATTGTCTTATTTGTTGAAATTTAGGGTCCATGAGCACAAGCAGGGATTTTGCTTGACCTCATTCTCAGAGGCCTCGCTAATATTTAATGGTCGTGAAATATGTCAAACTTTTCTCCATCCCTAAAGTTAAACAGCTGAGAGCATCTTTAGCACAGCAGAGAAAAAGATGTGCACCATGAACCGGAGTTTAAGTGATCCATTTAAGTGATCCTTATGCCTTTGCTGCTGATGAAAAGTTTGCATCAGAACAAGCACTTCTAATTGTACACTGTAAAAAATATTGTAGAAGAACACAAAACGGTATCCTATTTTAGTAACCTTAAATTTCACAGTAAATAATAATTTTTTGTTTTTACAGTAAATGACTGAATTTAAACATAAATTCATGTGAAAACAACAGACATTCCGTTAACCTGATTACAGTCTTACTTTGTTAAATATAGTGAAACTGTATAAAATAATACGGTATCATACCTAAAAAGTTGAATATTACGGTAAAATACTGGCAGCTGTGGTTGCCAGAATTTCACCGTGGAAAATATAGTGATAATGCAGAATACATACATGAAATTATTGGCAGCTGTTGCAGCCAGAATGTCGTCTAAAAAGATTAAGGTCCAACAAATGAGGTAATAAACATAATAGGGCTAATAGAAAAATTAGAATAGAATAAAATGACTTTTTGTCATAATTTGCTAGAAACATTAATAAAAACCAGTAGAGACAATGATTAAATTAAACAGTTAGCATCCATCCATCCATCCGCTTCCACTTATCCTTTTTCAGGGTTGCGCTGGAGCCTATCCCAGCTTTCATAGGGCGAGAGGCGGGTACACCCTGGACAGGTCACCAGTCTGTCACAGGGCTAACACACAGGGACAGACAACCATTCGCACTCACTAAACACTAAACACAAACTCCTAAACACAACCTTAACAACGTGGTGTATGCTGTACAGTGCAGCGAGGAATGCCCAGACCTCTACATCGGAGAAACCAAACAGCCACTTCACAAGCGCATGGCACAACATAGAAGAGCCACCTCCACGGGACAAGACTCAGCAGTTCATCTGCATCTAAAGGACAAAGGTCACTCTTTCGAGGATGCCAACGTTCACATTTTGGACAGAGAGGACAGATGGTTTGAAAGAGGAGTGAAAGAAGCCATTTACGTCCACTGTGAGCGACCATCTTTGAACAGAGGCGGTGGTTTACGACACCAACTGTCTACCATCTATAATCCAGTTTTGAGATCCCTTCCCAGACCCCTTAACGCCCACTCACATCCTGGGCCATCTGACCTCAGGAAATCACATGATAGGGTGGGGCCAGGTTTGATAATGAGCTCACCCGAAACTCTGGCTGATTAGGACCCACACCCGCTTTCACACTTTGGCTCATGTGATTAGGTAGAGGATCATCAGGGGTCCTTTGTCCCCTTTGGGGAAACTCCCACTAGGTTTAAATCTGGGACTCTCCACCACTGATCCTTAGAACTGAAGAAGCTTCTCAGATGAGAGGTGAAACGTCTTCAAGCAACTCAAGAAGTCCAGACGCTTTTCTTTCCAAGCTCCTTAGTCATTCGCACTCACATTTACACCTATGCAATTTGGATTAATCAATTAACCATGCAAACTCCACAAAGAAAGACCCCGGCCTGATGGTGGAATTGAACTCAGGACCTTCTTGCTGTGCAGCAACAGTGCTAACCACCGTGCCACTGTGCTGCCCTAAACAGTTAATATTTAATAATCAAATTAATGACTAAAAAGGCACTGATCTAATTATTATCAAACTTAATACAACCAAAAACAAATAAGTACATAATAAACATTCAAACAAAATTTAAAACACTTGATACTTGCAGTGGTTGGCAAAGATTCTTTTTATCCAGATTGATAGTAGAAGGCTTTCAAAACAGTCTCTGATGGTGTCTGAGGAACTGGAACAGGTTTTGGATCCAATGTGTTTGAGCACTTGCATGTTGTTCTTCAGATGCTCGGTGTACATTAGCGTTCTTTCCTTGCAGTCTGAAAGCAAATACAAAGCACAATAAAGCAAACTGCCCATTTCAAAAGCAAATATACAATCTTACATCTAATAGAGCTGACACAATTAATCGTGTAATGATTTACAATTGTGATGCATTGCACTGCGGACATAAAGCATTCTTAATCCATTCAGAAGAAACTAATCGATTATTAAATACGGTCCCGATCAAAAGTTTAAGACCACTTGAAAAATGGCAAAAAATCATCTTTTGCATGGTTGGATCTTAACAAGGTTCCAACAACATGCAACAAGCAGAAATGGGAGTGAGACAAAACATTTAACTTACATTTCACAAACTTAAACTGGGACAGGCTGTTTTACAGCTGATCAAATGTTTAGGACCACATGCCTTTAAAAGGCCAAATCTGTGGGGGTTATGGAACAAAAACGTGAAGTGGAAGACCTAAAAAATCCTCAACCCAAATTGAGGGCCCTCATCTGTGTGGCAACGACTGGGTTTTTCAACAGGACAACGCTACAGTACACAATGCCCGTAGGACAAGGGACTTCTTCCAGGAGAATAACATCACTCTTTTGGACCATCCTGCATCTTTCCCTGATCTAAATCCAACTGAGAATGGACAACAGTTCCAGACAGTAGACACCCTTCGTGTGGCCCTCTTCACCACTTGGAGAAATGTTCCCACTCACCTCATGGAAACGCTTGCATGAAGTGATCAACAACAACAGCGGACCAATTAATTATTGAGTTCAAGTTTGGAACTTTCTGTTTTGGGGGTTTACCCATGTTTTTTGGAGGTGTGGTCCTAAACTTTTGATCAGCTGTAAAACAGCCTGTTTCAGTTTAAGCATTGTCTTTAATAAATTGCATGCTCAAAAAATGTTTTGCCTTACTCCTATTTCTTCTTGTTGCATGTTGAAGCTCTACTTGGAACCTTGTTAAGATCCAACCATGCAAAATATGATTTTTTTTGCCATTTTTCAAATGGTCTAAAACTTTTGATCAGGACTGCTGTTATTTTTAGGTTGTACAATTTGTTTTCGTCAGCCACATACATCACAGTAAATGGCTCAGATTTATATAGCGCTTTACTAGTCCCTAAGGACCCCAAAGCGCGCTTTACATATCCAGTCATCCACCCATTCACACACACATTCACACACTGGTGATGCCAAGCTACGTTGTAGCCACAGCCACCCTGGGGCGCACTGACCAACACGTGCAGCCTGTGTTCAGACAAGTTTTGAGCAATAAAAAAAAGTTGCTTATATGTAACCTCCTTTATTTGTTGATGAAAAAAAAACTGAAATGAAGTTATCAAGATGCATTGGGAAAAATTATATTTTTTTCGCGCAAAATGTCTGTAGTTTTCCAATAAAGTTTCTGTTACTGAGCCTCACAGGTCCTTTTCTTCTGCTGTTGTGCATCACATGCCAGCAGTGCCTTCGCACATGCCAGCAGTGCCTTCGCACATGCCAGCAGTGCCTTCGCACATGCCAGCAGTGCCTTCGCACATGCCAGCAGTGCCTTCGCACATGCCAGCAGTGCCTTCGCACATGCCAGCAGTGCCTTCGCACATGCCAGCAGTGCCTTCGCACATGCCAGCAGTGCCTTCGCACATGCCAGCAGTGCCTTCGCACATGCCAGCAGTGCCTTCGCACATGCCAGCAGTGCCTTCGCACATGCCAGCAGTGCCGCACATGCCAGCAGTGCCTTCGCACATGCCAGCAGTGCCTTCGCACATGCCAGCAGTGCCTTCGCACATGCCAGCAGTGCCGCACATGCCAGCAGTGCCTTCAAGACATGCCAGCAGTGCCTTCGCACATGCCAGCAGTGCCTTCGCACATGCCAGCAGTGCCTTCGCACATGCCAGCAGTGCCTCGCACATGCCAGCAGTGCCTTCGCACATGCCAGCAGTGCCTTCGCACATGCCAGCAGTGCGCCGCACATGCCAGCAGTGCCTTCGCACATGCCAGCAGTGCCTTCGCACATGCCAGCAGTGCCTTCGCACATGCCAGCAGTGCCTTCGCACATGCCAGCAGTGCCTTCGCACATGCCAGCAGTGCCTTCGCACATGCCAGCAGTGCCTTCGCACATGCCAGCAGTGCCTTCGCACATGCCAGCAGTGCCTTCGCACATGCCAGCAGTGCCTTCAAGCACATGCCAGCAGTGCCTTCGCACATGCCAGCAGTGCCTTCGCACATGCCAGCAGTGCCTTCGCACATGCCAGCAGTGCCTTCGCACATGCCAGCAGTGCCTTCGCACATGCCAGCAGTGCCTTCGCACATGCCAGCAGTGCCTTCGCACATGCCAGCAGTGCCTTCGCACATGCCAGCAGTGCCTTCGCACATGCCAGCAGTGCCTTCGCACATGCCAGCAGTGCCGCACATGCCAGCAGTGCCTTCGCACATGCCAGCGGTGCCAGCAGTGCCTTCGCACATGCCAGCAGTGCCTTCGCACATGCCAGCAGTGCCTTCGCACATGCCAGCAGTGCCTTCGCACATGCCAGCAGTGCCTTCGCACATGCCAGCAGTGCTTCTTCGCACATGCCAGCAGTGCCTTCGCACATGCCAGCAGTGCCTTCGCACATGCCAGCAGTGCCCGCACATGCCAGCAGTGCCTTCGCACATGCCAGCAGTGCCTTCGCACATGCCAGCAGTGCCTTCGCACATGCCAGCAGTGCCTTCGCACATGCCAGCAGTGCCTTCGCACATGCGCGATTTATTTGCAGTCTGGATGCAGTGGGGTAAAAGTCATCTGTTCCATCTTCCACTCTGTCACCAATTATGAGAGGCAACAGCTTTAAAAAGTTCCAGTTTTGTTTGTGCTGAGAATTTGTTGAGGACTGACCTCACACGGCTTTGAAGAGGTATCAGAGTCAGAGTATTTAAACTGTTTAATGCTCCAATTCAGAATGGAGTGGGCGAACCATTCTTTTTTTTCACAAAAAAATTAAAGAAACAGCACAACATCATATGACAAAATGCCATAAAAATCTTGTGTCCTAATCAAACTGGCAAACCTGGCTGACAGATGTGAAAAGATTTTAAACAGTTGAAAACTGACTCAAACTTTACTCCTTCTATATCTGGTGTACCTTCAGTCTTGAGGTGTTGAACAGGAGAGTTGTACATCTCTATGGTGCATTCTGCTCCACACTGATTTGGATCACCACCCTGAAAAACAGATTGCATCATTAAGCGATATCTACAGAAATGATGTGTACGACTAAAGCAGAAGCCACCAGTGCAATGTGAGCCCAAATTATCTACAGCATGCAAAACATGGTTCCTTTAACTACAGTTTTATCTATTTATTTCCATAACCTAAAGGATTAACAACTTTAAAGGCATCTTGGTATAGCAGTAGTTTGAAACATAATGGATTTTGTTAAAAAAAAAAAAAAAAAAAAGGACTACTTTTGAATATCTTACCATCACTAATGTCACACAGTACATCTGATGAAGACTCAGCTGATTGCTCACCTGTTACACATATGTGGATCCCTTGACCGCCTCACAAAGCTTGGAAATACCCTCATCAGATAATGTTGTTTCAGTTTTACGACGTGTAGTGAACTTATTCAGAGTATATGACTGACCCAACTCATATATTTTTCTTAATTTCCTCATCGATCTTTTATTCTAATAAACCCAAATTACGGAACACCTTTAGATCTGTTCAGTTTTATTTATTTTATTTTTATTTTTATTTTTATTTTATTTTCATTTAGCACCGCTTAGCTGTCAAAAACTCATCTCTATTGCTTCAAATTGCAAGGTAGAGGTCCTACAGTGTTAATCTAGGATAAATGTAGTCTCGGCTTCATTGATGACATAAATGCCATTTGGTATTTGGCCATAACTGACTATGTACATCATTCGACAGACAAGAATTTAAACCACAACTTAAAATTTGGCTGATGCAAAGAACCACGAGGCAGTGATTCTAGCTTAAATGTATTCTGGATATTGTTAAATCGTGTTAAATATTTTGTTAATGTTTGCCAGGTATCCTGTTTAAAGAAAACACTTTGAAGTCACTTCCATGTCTTTACATGAGGACAAACTCATTTCAAGGAAAATAAAAAGCTCAAATTATAAAGATTGTAAATTATTTTGTTCATCGATTTGCTGTTTAGTCATTTTATGAGGAGATGGATGCTGACATATTTTAGTACAGTTTTTGAATTGATGAGAATTAAAGGAAAAGAATAAAAACCAATTTTGTTGTGTACTAAAAAAACAGAAGGTGTTCCTGGCAGAAAATTATCAGGACTTTTTTCAGTTTTTCTAAAGAATTTTTTTTTTTTTTTTTTTTTTTTACAATTTAGAGTTTTTTGTTTGTTTGCTTGTTTTGTTTTTGGACTATTGGCAAAGTTTCATAACCATTTGCAAAAAAAAGAAATGATTTAATAATGAAAACATTTCTGTGCACTCCTGTAACTCATAATGACTTACAGTGGATCCCCAGGCCAATGCTCAGTATCAGAAGAACAGCAGCAAGAAGCGCCAGGCACACTGCAGCCAGTCTGTGGCGTCTCCCAGGACTCATAGTGAACATGGACACTAAACAGGCAGAAAATGATCAATTTTCAACTTAAAGGCAGGTAACACATATAACTTGGTTGAAGCTTTAAAAGAATAAAATGCAATCATTTTAGGACTTAATATTACTGTTTACTAGTAGTTTATTTAACATCTTCTCTGTACTCTTTATTTATGATTAGAAAAATCCTGTTAGAGCATGTAAACCTTACACGTAGTTGTCTCAGATCATCAAGTCCTGTCATTATATCTTAACTCTGTAAAACCTACTTCAATCAAAAGAATCAGAAACCTGACTATGGGAGTGCAATGAATAAAAATTTGAATTATTATACCTTGTACCCTGTTAGACTGATGGTAAGGAGGATACTCTTCCTCGTGCAAATCGTCTTCATAGACAAGTGTCTGAAAACCACCATTTGTCTCCTCCATTCTCACTGTTCAGTCTAAATCAGTCATATGTCAGTGCATTTAAGCAACAATCTGTCACAGATCATGACGCCTACTGCTGAGGTCATCAACAATCAGTTCCAGTGAAATCTGCTGTCTGTAAAAACAAAGAGGGAAGTCCATCCATCTATTTTCTTCTGCTTATCGGGGACCGGGTCGCGGGGGCAGCAGCCCATGCAGAGAAACCCAGACCTCCCTCTCCCCGGCCACCTCCTCCAGCTTGTCCGGGGGAACACCAAGGCGTTCCCAGGCCAGCCGAGAGATATAATCTCTCCAGTGTCCTGGGTCTGCCCGGGGCCTCTTCCGGTGGGACATGCCCGAAAATCTCACCCAGGAGGCATCCTTGTCAGATGCCCGAACCACCTCAACTGGCTCCTTTCGATGTGGAGGAGCAGTGGCTCTACTCTGAGCCCCTCCCGAAAGGCTGAACTATTCTCACCCTAAAGAGCTGATCCAGTGTTCCACGACCAGGACGAAAACTGCATTGTTCCTCCTGCATCCGAGGTTCGACTAACGGATAGACTCTCCTCTCCAGCACCCTGGCATAGACTTTCCCTTCACTACTAATTGAATGACTCTATAAAATATCTACATATATATATCTAAAAAAGAGTCTTTGGATGCGCTAGTGAAGCTCTGAGGTGTGCTGGATTTGTCAATAGAAACAAGTCATCTGACAGACAGAGAGAATGTCGAGACCTCAGGAGGACAGTTCATCCTCAAAATTTAATCTTATTCAGCTCATTTTAGAACTGAAAAAGCTTCTCGGATGAGAGGTGAAATGTCTTCATGAAAAAAGCTTTCTTTCCAAGCTCTTTTGAGCAGACAGCTTATTGTAAGTATCTTCTAAACAGCTTTGCACTGATAAATGTTTCTGTAGATTAATGTAGAAATACATTAAAGCATCATAGTCAAGAGAACAGAGGAAAGCACTGCCCTCTGCTGGGAGCAATTGAAAACACTTTTACTGACGGTTGGGTCAACATCCTGAGTTTGGTGCCAAACGCATCATTAAATAGGGAACAAGATCATTGAGTGAGGGCACACTGACAACAACAACCTAGCATTATATTTTCTGCACAGCTGTCTTCATGATGCTAATATGTATTCATATAGAGATAATAGCTTTATTTTATAGTATAAAAAATAAAATCATCACTGTTTAAGACAATATTAACATTTTATTGAGCAGAATAAAGTATAGGGTGAAGAAAAGTCAGAGTGTAATATCTCCATATAAAATGTTTAATTTGAAACAGGACAGAACGATTATATTAAAGATTTAAAATAACAGCTGCTGTTGTGAAGCAGAGGCTCCTCTGGTGGGCTTTGGAGGTGACGAGGACATTCGACTTGTTCCTGACCAGGAGTGGGCATTCCACCCTTTTCCTGCTGAGGATCACTCTGGGTTACACCTCAGACCATCAAATATATTAATGTTATTAGATGGATTTTAATTGTGTTCTTATGTAACTGCCATAAATTTTCAACAATGGCTTTAAAAAGAGTTAAGGAGGATGGCACACACATCTCCTTGATAAAAGAGTGAATCAAATCCACCATTAAAACTACAACCAGTAGTTGATATCAGTCACATGCAAATCTGGCAAGACGCTTTGCTGTGTCGACACAACTCACTGCTGCTTAATTCTTAATCACTGAATTCCAGTTCAAACCTTTATCAGTGACAAAAGTGAATCGAAAATAAAAGTAAAGTAATCTCTGGTGTAACCTTTAAATTCATGATACACAAGATCGTAATATGCTGACTTTCTATAAGAAATCAAGGAATGTGCCCAAGTCTAGTCAATTCTATAGTGCTGCATAATCAATGATCAGTCATTTAAAATAATTATCATACGTGATTAGATGTAAAGGCTATTTGTGTGCCTTGAAACTTCTTTATGCACTTGTCATTCTGTCATGGCCGTGTGGCCCAGTTTTGACAAAAACAAGTAAAGTAAGCACAGCATAGGCTATTTTCATGGTGCATCCTTCTTCTGTGCTGTATAATTATAATAAAATACAATGATTACAGATGGTCCACTTTGGGTACAGCACAGTGCAGCGGTCCCTGTTCTGCAGGTCTAAACACATGTTTGTTGGGATTTGGTGATTCTAAATTCGCTGCAGGTGTGAATATAAGTGTGAAGGGTGGTTTCCCTCTTTATGTTAGTTATGGACTGGAAATCTGTAAAGAGTGTACATTTTTTTATTAATAGTCTGTCCTTTTTTTGTCTTTGCCATGACTTCAGAGTAACTGGAGAAGTTTCTTAGCAAAATCAAATTCACTTCCAGGGAGCAGATCTAGAGAAATGTTCTCAGGGTGGCATGAGGGTGGCAAAGAAATCAAATGGGGTGGCAAAATCAAAGCCTTTTTCCCCAAACACATATGCATGTTCTTAAAATGATTCGAATGCAGTACGTATAGATGTTTTTCATATAAATATCGTCTGTAACTTCATTATTTTCTGTAGCCCACATAATTAAACACTTCAGTGACATAAAACAATGTGAATTTTGATTTCATGTACTGTATAGCCTGCATAATATATAAATATGTAGCCCAATAAGTATACAATCCAGAAAGCTACACAACATGGGACGGTTCATTTACAAACACAGGTCTAACTTTCTAAGTTTCACTGTTTTTTGTTAGAAAAAATAAAATAAAATTCTTCATGTTGAGTAAATTATTTTTATAACTTGAAATGCAAATATAAATTGTACATTTTGAAAACTTATGCACACATTTTGTAAACATACAACTATTTATCTAAAAATGCTGCCAATAGACCTGGTGTCCTTTTATTTTATACAACCATTTAAAAATATTATTATAACTAAAATGAGAGAACAAACAAATGATGTGTGCCAGTAAAAACTGTTTTTCCACCACATGACAGAGGAGAACACCGCAGGGATAAACCTGCAGGCCTGACAGCAGGAGATGTATCACTCTGCTGGTTTTCTACTTGCTGAGAGTGTTTACATTGCAATGTGCTTTTGTGACATTCATTAGTGCCCTCGCTGACACACAAAACAATGACTACACAACAGACTAACTACACACTCCACACTAAATGTCGCAAATCTCCCACATCTAAAACTCACTCACTCTCACTCGCTCGCTCTTTCTCGCTGCCGTTACCGTCATTCCCAAAACTTTACCCTCTTCCTAAACATCCAAATCTCACTTTTGTTAGGAGAGAGGCGGCTTTTTTCTTTACTGTTTTCGCGCCGTCCTTAGAAAACGTTTAAAACCAACAACAACAACAAAAACTTGACAACAGTATTTAGAAAAAGCATAGCTTATATATATATATATTTTAATCATAACTCTGGATTTACTGACCTGTAGTTAAAATTTAAAACCGGTGTATACTTTGAAGTCTGGACTTTCAACACAGGCTGAAAGACTCAGCGTGGCTGCAGCTTGTTGCTATGTCAGCTTAAACCAGTCATGTGATTTGGAGGTGCAGCGTTTGGACCCCAGAGGGTTATTAACACTCACCTTCATTTCATTTCAGAGTGAAACAACCAACCACCTGTGTGAAATCTGAAATTCCCATGTGTTTTGTTTGTTTGTTTTTGCTTGTTTTGCAGATTGCTTCCAGATTTCTGGAATTTTAATTGTAAAAGCTGATATATCTGATTACTGTTCAAACAGCAGTTTTAACTGTTGATAACTGTAATTGTAAAAGCTGTAACTGGAGGTAGGTTGTAACAGGCAACATGCTAAAACTGTTCAGGTAAAACTGTAAATCAGTGTGTATTATAAATAAACAATATACTGTATATAAGTTGGGGTTATCTAATATTTTCCATTGGATAATAAAATTTTATATGAGATGATGTTGGTGAAGTTGGTCACAGTGATGAAATTCGCACAGCTTTTGTTCCCAATCATGCATTTTTTTTTTATTTGAACACAACATGTCAAAAAAAAAGATGACAAAAATATTATTACATTTTGTATAAATCGATGATCGTTTAAAAAATTATCTATTTTCAGTATTTTATTTAGTTTATTACTAACTACTAGTTATTTTAATGGTTCAACAGCAAATGTCAACAGTACTTTACCATACTTACATACCGTATAATGATACATGCCAACCCTCCCAATTTTTCTGAGAGAATCCGAATTTCAGTGCCCGGTGCCACCATTCTCCCCAATTTCTCCCATTTTTCCACTCGGACAACAAAATTGAATAACTATATCCCAGAGTGGCCCAGCCAATTCCAGTTTCTAACAATGGCTACTACTACTGCAGCTAATTAGTTTTAATATTACTCTTATAACTCTTTCTGGGTTTGCAAAATAAACGTTTAACATATTTTCAGGCGAGAATGTAGCTGTGTAAACTTCAAATATCTGAGCCAAAGACAACAGCAAACTCCTGGCACGTCGTTTTCAAACCCCCGTGGTCTTTCGGTACTCAGGTTAAACACAATATATAAGTCACTGATCAATGGCTATGAGTACCATTCACAGAGAGTTGGGGAACTGCAGCAATCACAGTATTGTAAGATGGCGAAAGATGTACCCTTAGGCCCCCTCCTCGATTCAGAGATGGTCGTTCCCTTTTCACGTAAATGGCCTCTTTGACTCTGCGCTCAAACCAGCGTTCCTCCCTGTCTAGGATGTGTACATCCTCACCAGTGAAAGAATGTCCACTGGCCTTTAGGTGTAAATAGACTGCAGAGACTGCGGCCATTGATGAGTGGGTTTTGATCAGTGGGTTTTGGTTGGTGGTTGTTGATCAATGGTCATGAGAATCTGCATAATTAAGATTAAGGAACTGACCTCCCAGCCCATTGTTCCTTCAGTGGACTGGTTTCAGTCATTATGCAAATATACTGTTTATAAGATTGGGGAAACCTGCAGTCAGCTGAGACGAAAGCCACTTGGATGAGTGACAAAACGTTTCTCCCACAAAACGCTACATCCAGATGAACAGAATCAACTTTTGGAGAGCCCTTTTGAATGTCTCCCTAATTCTGAGGTCTCAAGGTTGGCAAGTATGCGTATAATACATATCGGATTACTTCAGGCATAAGGTTAAACTATGTTCTAGGACTATTTTGTGCAGCAGACTATAGTGCCCGCCAGAGTAAATCAATTATAGTTATCATTTATGTGCAAATAAAAAAATAAAGAAATTTGCCAAATTTGCTAAAAGAAAAGAAGTTTTCAAGGTAAGTTTTCAGCTACTAACTTTAAAAATCTTTCTGTAGTGTCCATAACAGGAACAAAATTCTGTGGTTGCTTTCAATACTTCAATACAACACTGTATTTGCTTTTTAAATTGTAAATACTTCACAATTGTTTTCACCCTATTTCACAAGATGATAAAGTTGCAGAACCCTAGAAAAAAAACCTATCATATAGCAGATTTAAGTTTTGCCAAGAATTTAGCTTTTTCCTGTGGCTGATCCCAGTGAAATGTTAAGATGGCCGGGCACATATGCCCGTGTCCTCCCCTTTGGATTGTTGTTTTGTGATTTGATTCTAACAGCTAAAAACATGACATTTAACTTAATTGGATAGCCTATATCTAATATATTTGAAACCAACAATAACACTTTTCACTATTGACAATATCAACAAAACATAGGCCCGGTTATTAAAAAAAAAAAAAACCAAAAAGTCTTGAGAAGTCTTGAAAATAGAAATGAAGAATAAAATGAAATATCCATCCAGATCTTTCCAAACAACATAAAATCTATCTTAATTGCAGGGCATAATTCAAATAAATTTGCAAAATTAAGTAAGAATAAAATAAGACCGCTCAATATAGCCAATATTTACAAAACTAAAAAGGGTTGGTATAGTAATTTTGAAAAAACACGAATACCTGTTTATCTCCGTTTCATGGAAACTCAAATTAACAGAGACTTTAAACGTACCTCACTGCTTCCCGTAGTGAAACGGGAGACAGTACGTTCTTCGCATTTGTAATTTACCTCTCAGGTAGGTTAATAAATTGGATTTAACCACAATACTTTGACGTGGGTTCTTTATAAACTTGAGTACAACTTGAAGGTGGTAGCAAGATGCGTTGCATGGATGTTTCGGGGGGAGTTCTCTGCCGAGTGCTGTGTGAGCCTGCGCACAAACAGTGCACGGAGGCAAAGAGGGGGTGAGACGTAAAACCTGTCATTTATCTTGTGCCTTTTCCAGCGGATTCTTCAGCTACTGTAGTAAATCTTGTCCATATTCAGTTTGTGGAAATCTTCCCTCTTGCCCCAGCGTATGGTTTTACCGTTGTTGTTGCTAACGACAACGCATAAAAGCATTCGCTTGTCCGTCCGTAGTGTGGTTATATTAAATATAAGCGAAAGAGAGAACTTTAAGAAATTAATAGAATAGAATAGAATAGAATAGAATTCAACTTTATTGTCATTGCACATGCACAGGTACAGGGCAACGAAATGCAGTTTGCATCCATCCAGAAAGTGCTTTAGCCGTGATATAGATATATTACAATATATATTAGCAATAATGGAGATATGTAAGTATATTACAGAAATGGGTCTATTATGGTATGTTATCATGTACACGGTGTGAAGTATGTTATGAATATTCTATAACTATAAGTATGTACAGGCTATGAACAGGATATAAATATGAAATAAAAACTATACAGAAATCTGAGATACAGTTATACAGAAATGTGAACTATGCAAGTTATAAACAGTTGTAGGATTAAAAATTATCGTATGTACAGAATGATATTTACACAGAACTATACAGTAGTGCAGTTAAGATAAGTGAGATATGTGGATAATTGTGATAGTGATAAAGTGCTAGTGGTTGTGGGTGTGTGTATGTTCAGTCCATGAGTTTAACATGGGGCAGAGTTCAGGAGTCTGACAGCTGTGGGGAAGAAGCTGTTCCGGTACCTGGTGGTCTTAGTCCGGAGGCTCCTGTAGCGCCTCCCAGAGGGCAGGAGGGTGAAGAGTCTATGTGATGGGTGACTGGGGTCTTTGATGATTTTCCCAGCCCTTTTCAGACACCGCTTCCTGTAGATGTCCTTTATGGCAGGAAGTGGTGCTCCGGCGATGCGCTGGGCAGTTTTCACGACCCTCTGCAACGCCTTCCGGTCCGAGGCAGAGCAGTTCCCGTACCAGACTGTTATACAGTTGGTCAGGATGCTCTCGATGGTGCAGCGATAGAAGTTCACCAGGATGTCTGAGGACAGGTGGTTCTTCCTCAGAGTCCTCAAGAAGAAGAGGCGCTGGTGAGCCTTCTTGACCAGCTTGGAGCAGTTGGTCGTCCAGATGAGATCCTTGGAGATGTGGACTCCCAGGAACTTGAAGCTGCTCACACGCTCCACAGCCGTCCCCTTAATGTGGATGGGTGGATGTGGGTCAGTATTCCTCCTGTAGTGGTTAGTGGTCTGGCGTCATGTCTGTTTTGGTTGTGGTTGTGGGGTTCCCTCGCTCAAAACGAGCATAAAAGTTGTTGAGCTCGTTGAGGAAGGAGACATCAGAGGATGCGGGGGAGGGTTTGGTGGTCCTGTAGTCTGTAATGGTCTGGAGTCCTTGCTACATGCGTCGGGGTTGGAGTTGGAGAAGTGTTCTTCTACCTTCTTTTGTAATGGTGTTTGGCTTTTTGATGCCCTTCTTTAGATTAGCCCTGGCTGTACTGTAGGCGTGTGCATCTCCTGACCTAAAAGCAGTGTTGCGGGCCTTCAGGAGAGAGACGAACATCCCGGTTCATCCAAGGCTTCTGGTTGGGGTACATGGTGATCCGTTTCTGGGTGGTGACACTGTCTGTGGTTTCGGAGATGTAATCCAGTACAGATGAGGCGTACTGGTCCAGGTCTGTGTTGGTGAACATATTCCAGTCTGTGTTTTTAAATCTGTCCTGGACCACTGCGTCTGTCCCCTCTGGCCACACTTTAATTGTCCTCACAGCAGGCTTCACACGTTGGATGAGTGGTGAATACCTAGGTGTGAGGAACAGGGAGAGATGGTCCGATTGTCCAATGTGGGGGAGGGGTGTTGCTTTGTAGGCTCCAGCGAAGTTGGAATAAACATGGTCTAAAGTCTTGTCTCCTCTGGTGTGGCAGGAGACATGTTGGTGGAATCTGGGGAGGACTGTCTTTAAGTTGGTGTGGTTGAAGTTGCCAGCAACAATAAAAGCCGCCTCGGGATGTTTATTCTGGTGTTTGTTAATGGCTGCAGAAAGTTCTTTCATGGCCAACCTAGCATTAGCGTCGGGGGGGATATATACTGCAGTGAGTATGATCGAAGTGAGCTCTCTGGGGAGATAATAAGGTCTGCATTTGACCATTAAAAACTCCGCATTAGGTGAGCAGTGACTCTCAGTAGTAGTGGAGTTCATGCACCAAGCATTGTTAATATAAATGCACAAACCTCCACCTCTGGTCTTGCCGAGTCATCTGCTAGCCTGTCGGCTCGGTGTGTGTGGCGTCCTGCTAACTCGATAGCATTGTCCGGCAGCTGTTGTTCAACCATGTTTCGTGAAAAACATGACATTTGAGTCCACAATCCGTCTGTTGTTAGTGATGGAGAGCCGTATCTCATCCATTTTGTTTGCCAGAGAACGGACATTGGCGAGGAAAATACTGGGTAAAGGCAGCCGATGTGGTGTTAGCTTTAGCTTAGCCCGTAGCCCTCCGCGCCTACCTCGCCTTTGTTTACGTTCTCGGCGCCGTCTGCGTGCACTTCCGCCCGGCCGGGGAGAGTGGGCAGCCTCCGGTGTTCTGGAGATCTCTGGGATGAGTCGGAGATCGGCGATAAAACTAATACTACAGCGACAATAAAAACCATGAAAAAATATTGCCGTAATATGAAACGATCCTTTTCATATCGTCATCCGATATGTTATATCGAACAGCCCTATTTTGAACTCTCCTCGTCCTTTGAGTGGTATTTAAAACGAATAAATAAATATCCCGTTCATTTCAATACGCATGATCTGAGCATGCGCGGAAAAATACGGAGCGCTTCTTTGATGCTTTGATCTTCTCAAAGGAGAGACTGTGACGTGGCAGTCGACGTCACCATCTCTGCCACACGAGTCCATAAACAGAGGTGCTATAACACAGTTCGGTTCGTCTTCAGAAACACCAAGTTGTTTTTGCAAAGCGAGTTGTCTTTGACAAAGATAATACTTTTACATTCATACAAAGTTTCTTTCTTTTGACACTGTGCTTTTATACTGTTAAAGATATGTCAGAGGAAGCTTTAAATAATTCACCTATGGACAGAGATAATACAGAGGAATTACATTTAATGCGACAGATAGCGCTTCTCACTGTGGAGCAGGCCAAGGTTAAAAGTAAGTTGCGTCAATTAGAGAAAGAAAACATGACTCTCAGGAAAACTCTACATGATCTTGAACCTAGTGTTACCGTACGCCGTGAGCGTTGGCAGCAGCTTGAAAGACAGATGGAGTTAATAGAGAGAATAGACGCTGAGCGTCGCGAGGCCCTCATGGCGCAGCAGGAGTATTTCCTGGCGCGGCACAGAAGGTTTTCAGCTAATCGTTCTCCCAATGTTGAAAGGGAGGTAAATGAACAAAGGGAAGAGACTGACGAGGCTCAGACTAGTGGTTGGTGGTGTGCTGGTGTCAAACTCGCACTTAAAGTAGGTCTAGGTCTTGTCACAGCAGCCGTTGTTGTTCCTGCAGCTTGCTGGGCCGTCGCAAATATTTTCTGCTGAAGTGAATGTCCGTCCTCTGTCGGAGTATCCTTATTATCCATTCCAGCCCTACTGTAGTTGTGGATGTGGACCGGGTGCCTTTTGAAAATAGTAATGTTTTCCAGCCACGGTCCACAATCTCTCATAACTATACTGTGCTCTCCTTTATGTTCAGTTTTATTTTGCCCTCACCTCCCAACCAGTCATGGCAGAAGACTGCCCCTTCCTGAGCCTGGTTCTGTCACAGGTTTCTTCCTGTTAAAAGGGAGTTTTTCCTGTCCACCGTTGCTCATAGGGGATCACTTGATTGTTGGGTTGAATTTTTGGATTGAATTTAATTGCCTTCAACTGAAAATCAAAAATTCAAGTGAGGGGTTGACCAGGGTTGCAAAATCGCTAGCCCGGACGTCCCGGGCTAGCGATTTCTCCAGTCGGGCCACCAAAATCTATCTCAGCCCAGCCCATCGGCCCGTCGGGCTGGGCTGAGATAGATTTTGGTAGGTTCTGATAGTAGAGAGCACAAAATTTGTTAGCTGGATTGTTTGTTTTTTTTATTTGTAGTTTTTGTGGTGCTCCATACTTCAAAAACTACAAATATAAACAATGCTAATCAAAATAAAGAAAAATTATATTAAAAAAATCCACTACTGCTCTGTGTGTTTACTTCAATGAAGACTTGTATTTATTGTGATAGAAAAATATAAATTGTCCAAAATATTTGAGAGTTTTTAAATTAGCACTGCATGAGTTTAACTGTGGCACAGAGGGCTGTCAATCCTGGTGAGTGAGAGTTCAACCTCCAAACTGAACACAGTGTGTTACTCACAGAATCACAGATTTACTGACATTTACTGATTGTTCTGTAGGGTCTTTACAATTTTCAGCCCCTTCAGGTGACTGTTGTCTTCTGACTCCATCTTTAGGGTTTAGTTAGATTAAATATTTAACCAGTTAATTTAAGAATGAAAGACAAATTTATCACAAAGGCACTCTTATAATGTAGATTAAATGTGTGTTGACATAGCATCTAGATGTATGATTAGAAAGAGAGAAATGTTGTAATGACATGAACAAAGTGCAGTAATCCAAGATGGCATCAGAGTTTTAAAAGAGTGTAAAAGCTCAAAGATAATGATATAGATGCATCTGTTTCTGTTATGATCACAATAATCACATCATAAAATGATTATTGTGACATTTTTTCTGTGCTGTATTAAGGTTACCAGAGTCAGCTGGGGATTCATGAACATCATCAGTGATGTTTCTCCACAGCGGGCTCATCAGTACCTGGTGACAGAAGGTCGACCCAGTTCTGACTTGAGGCTGTTCAAGAATCAGCTCCACTTGATCTGGTTCCACCTCTACCACAGGCAGAGAAACACAGGGTGAGATCTCCTCCTGCCAGTCATCACGCTATAACTGTGCCCAGGTATTAAATTCATCCATGTGATTCAGCAACACTGTAAAATAATCTTCATTTCTTTGGTAAGAAGTGTGTGTTTCTGTTCTTAAATTGATCATCACCAGCCTGGACTCTTTGTTGGCCAGACAAAATCAGGAACGGAAATCATTGGTTTTCACAACTGGGTCCAGTTCCACCTGCAAAGGATATAAGGCCAGGGAGCATGATTTGGTAAGTATAACATTTCACCAGACAGAAGAGTTTGATTTCCTTTGATTTCAGTATTCTCAGCCGGTCGGCCTCATGTGTGCCTGATGACAAGTTGGTCCACTTCATACATGCACAGTAGCGCAGGCGCAGTTGTTTATACAGGATTAACCTGAGCGACCTGTTCCTGTACCGTTTTTTTAACAACTGTAATAGATTACAGGAAGTCTCTGGCTGTGTTGCTGAATCTGCCGATGCAAGATCAGACATGGATGGATGAGGTGCTGCAACTGAGCCCTGCCTTTTGTCTTTTCTGGTTGGCAAGTGGAGAATCACACAGGCTGGTCTGCAAAGAGAGCTTCAGGATGCTTCCTCCCACTGTCCACTGAAATTGTCCATCAACAGGGTTTGCAGGGCTGGCTCAACCCATGGCTGCCACACCACTAAGATGTTTTCAGAAATATGCAAGCAGGAGATGGTGGATGCTATATTACTACTAGTACAATACTTTTAACTCTGTAGCAGACAACAGTTTGATAAAATGCTATGAAAAAACAAAGAAACCAAAAGATTAGATTCTATAAGTTTCAAAGAGATTTAATTTATATATTTTATATAATAAAGTCAATGTACGAATGACCAGCAATAATTCAGTCACTGAAATTATCCATGAAATTAGCTAAGTAATTCCTAAAAGTGTGTAGATTAAAGAAAATTATTTTACCTGGATACGATTGTCTCTGATGAGCCTGAGGTACAAAGCACGCCGGCGATGACGATAAAGTTTTCAAACACTGTTTGAATAATCAAAGAGACATTTATAAAGCACAGTCTACAACAGACATACTTACTGTGTGAAAGGGAGCAGAGAAACACGCTGTATTGTTGCAATTCTTTTGCATAAGCCACAGAAACGCTCTGTGCAGATAGCAAAGTCACTGCAAAGGCACTGCAAAACTTGTAAGCCCTAGTTCGGCTCCCTACAAAGATGCTCCAGTTTTTCTTGCGTCCAACAAAATTAGTTCTAATATGTTTTATTTTTAATGTTACTCTGGGCTGTGTTGAACAAAGTGAGTTAGCACAATTTAAATGCCAAAAAATGATTAGTCTCTTAAATGACTGGCATCTGACATAGCTAGACCGTCACCGGGGACTCTGTGAGTGGTAAGAGGTTTAAAACAAACCATCTATACTGTCAACAAACAACTCTTCATCTGCATTTTTCAGAACAAATTGTTTTCAATCTTGTGCACCTAAGTACACCAATACACTCGCCTCTGCAGCCGTGACACTTACCCTTCAGCAAGTAATGTTCCATCCCACCATTTCCAAGTCCCTTCCTCATGGACGTCTCTCAGTCCGATCCAGAAGCCCATTCGGCGATGAGGCGTATCTTGATGATTTATTCTTCTGCTTATCCAATCTAGAAACTCAGGGTCTCTGTGAGGCATCCAAGGTCTCACGCAGTGAGGAAGGTGAGACTCCCAGACCAGGTCACGAGTTTGTCTCGGGGCAGCTTGATGATTTATCAAGCAATTAACTGTTGAGTTCTAACAAAAAAAGAAACAAAACCAAAGATACATTTTCAGAAAACTGCATGAACACCGCTGCACAGAAATACTAACAAACCTGAAGACTGTTTCTTATTCTTAATGCTGGGCGTTACACTGTGTGATTTTTGGCCCATTTTGAGCCGATTTCTGAGTCGTGCGACCGTTTTGGTGATCGGCCCGATTTTGGCCTTCATCGTGCATCGTATAGTATACGTGGGGTAACGAGAAGCGATTTACACCTCACGACCAGCTCCCGATCATCAATCGACCGTCGTGGAGGCACAACTTGTAGAACTTTGGAAAGCTCATCCGAGCCTTTTTGATGTGGCCTCACAAAATTATCACGACCACAACAACCGTGAAAATAGTTGGATTTACATTGCTGCTCAATCACAGCTGCCTGATCAATGTTTTTCATTAGCAATTTAGCAAAGTTGATGGTGGCCAAAAATCGCACAGTGTAAGCCCAGCACGACTGAAAAAATCACACAGTGTAAGCCCAGCTTAAGTAACAATATTATAAATCAGTTGGTTTGACAACATTGTACATCATCAGTTTTATTTATAAACGTTATTGTAAATTTCCAAGATTTGTACAAATCATTGTAGCAGCAGTACAATGAATCAATAAGCAGGCTGACAGCAAATTACTCACCTCAGTACATTTAATCATTATGTCCATGTTGTAGCACATAGAAATGTTTAGTTAACTTTGCAAACATACGCATTTTCCCTGTAACTGTGCCTTCACTGAAAATGTGATTTATGTAATGCTGAGTATGTCATTTCAAGTATGTCATTTTACTTTTGGTGACACTGTTGAGCTGATGGGATTAATTTCTAAATATATCCTGATTAAAGTGTAATACAAGCATAATGCTGGTGTCAAGGCTCTTATATGTCTTATGAGGATACTGTTGTAACCTTAGAAATTGTTATGTCTATAATCATGCTTTTGCTTAATAGTAAACAGAAATATTTGTCTTTTTCAACATCCTTAGAAATGTTGTTCAACAGCTGTCACCAAATGGAGCACTCTAAACCCTGCACTGGAAAAAATATCCCTTACTTCACCTGTGATCACACACTTTTTTTTCCAGTGCAAAGGCAGCTGGCAGAGGAATGGCCAAGAAAGGAAAGACCTCACTGAGCGAAAAAGATGAGGACAAAAGCTGGTGATGATTCAGTGCAGCTGGTCTCAGGGGATGAAGCAAAAGCCTGATCAACTTCTCTACAAAAACAAGGTGAGTTTAATGTTATGATTTATTTTACTTTTTCAAGATATATTCAAGGTATGTTACTTTAATTATATAATGCTCAAGTCATTTTCCACCTCAATTTTCTCAATATTAAACCTTGTAGCTTTATTCATTTTATTTTTGGCTTAAAAGTAAACAAGAGCTACAAAAAAACCCCTAACTTTTTAAAAATTCTTTCTGTTCCTCTTTGTTCCTCTGAACACATCCTGACCAGGCTCAATGAGACGGGGGAAGTAAACAGCGATACATTCACCCAGACTGCTGATGTTCCTGTATGAACTGAAAAACTTTGAACATCCAAGAAAAAGCTGAGGTTATTTTCTTTACAGCTCATATGGATCTTGATTGACTGAACATTCAGACTTTATTCAGGACTTTGCTATGGAGAGAGGTACCAACATGTGTGAGCACATGTGTACACACACACAGCATCTCACTTCGTGCTTGCCCTTCCCCTAGACTCTTGTGTCACTCAGCAGTTTGTCGTATTATTGTCTTATTTGTTGAAATTTAGGGTCCATGAGCACAAGCAGGGGTTTTTGCTTGACCTCATTCTCAGAGGCCTCGCTAATATTTAATGGTCGTGAAATATGTCAAACTTTTCTCCATCCCTAAAGTTAAACAGCTGAGAGCATCTTTAGCACAGCAGAGAAAAAGATGTGCACCATGAACCGGAGTTTAAGTGATCCATTTAAGTGATCCTTATGCCTTTGCTGCTGATGAAAAGTTTGCATCACAACAAGCACTTCTAATTGTACACTGTAAAAAAATATTGTAGAAGAACACAAAACGGTATCCTATTTTAGTAACCTTAAATTTCACAGTAAATAATTTTTTTTTTTTTTTACAGTAAATGACTGAATTTAAACATAAAATTCATGTGAAAACAACAGACATTCCGTTAACCTGATTACAGTCTTACTTTGTTAAATATAGTGAAACTGTATAAAATAATACGGTATCATACCTAAAAAGTTGAATATTACGGTAAAATACTGGCAGCTGTGGTTGCCAGAATTTCACCGTGGAAAATATAGTGATAATGCAGAATACATACATGAAATTATTGGCAGCTGTTGCAGCCAGAATGTCGTCTAAAAAGATTAAGGTCCAACAAATGAGGTAATAAACATAATAGGGCTAATAGAAAAATTAGAATAGAATAAAATGACTTTTTGTCATAATTTGCTAGAAACATTAATAAAAACCAGTAGAGACAATGATTAAATTAAACAGTTAGCATCCATCCATCCATCCGCTTCCACTTATCCTTTTTCAGGGTTGCGCTGGAGCCTATCCCAGCTTTCATAGGGCGAGAGGCGGGGTACACCCTGGACAGGTCACCAGTCTGTCACAGGGCTAACACACAGGGACAGACAACCATTCGCACTCACTAAACACTAAACACAAACTCCTAAACACAACCTTAACAACGTGGTGTATGCTGTACAGTGCAGCGAGGAATGCCCAGACCTCTACATCGGAGAAACCAAACAGCCACTTCACAAGCGCATGGCACAACATAGAAGAGCCACCTCCATGGGACAAGACTCAGCAGTTCATCT
Organism: Oreochromis aureus; assembly: GCF_013358895.1. Lineage (NCBI taxonomy): Eukaryota > Metazoa > Chordata > Actinopteri > Cichliformes > Cichlidae > Oreochromis > Oreochromis aureus. The sequence goes on along the minus strand of NC_052960.1, from coordinate 20,958,483 downwards.
GCATCTAAAGGACAAAGGTCACTCTTTCGAGGATGCCAACGTTCACATTTTGGACAGAGAGGACAGATGGTTTGAAAGAGGAGTGAAAGAAGCCATTTACGTCCACTGTGAGCGACCATCTTTGAACAGAGGCGGTGGTTTACGACACCAACTGTCTACCATCTATAATCCAGTTTTGAGATCCCTTCCCAGACCCCTTAACGCCCACTCACATCCTGGGCCATCTGACCTCAGGAAATCACATGATAGGGTGGGGCCAGGTTTGATAATGAGCTCACCCGAAACTCTGGCTGATTAGGACCCACACCCGCTTTCACACTTTGGCTCATGTGATTAGGTAGAGGATCATCAGGGGGTCCTTTGTCCCCCTTTGGGGGGGAAACTCCCACTAGGTTTAAATCTGGGACTCTCCACCACTGATCCTTAGAACTGAAGAAGCTTCTCGGATGAGAGGTGAAACGTCTTCAAGCAACTCAAGAAGTCCAGACGCTTTTCTTTCCAAGCTCCTTAGTCATTCGCACTCACATTTACACCTATGCAATTTGGATTAATCAATTAACCATGCAAACTCCACAAAGAAAGACCCCGGCCTGATGGTGGAATTGAACTCAGGACCTTCTTGCTGTGCAGCAACAGTGCTAACCACCGTGCCACCGTGCTGCCCTAAACAGTTAATATTTAATAATCAAATTAATGACTAAAAAGGCACTGATCTAATTATTATCAAACTTAATACAACCAAAAACAAATAAGTACATAATAAACATTCAAACAAAATTTAAAACACTTGATACTTGCAGTGGTTGGCAAAGATTCTTTTTATCCAGATTGATAGTAGAAGGCTTTCAAAACAGTCTCTGATGGTGTCTGAGGAACTGGAACAGGTTTTGGATCCAATGTGTTTGAGCACTTGCATGTTGTTCTTCAGATGCTCGGTGTACATTAGCGTTCTTTCCTTGCAGTCTGAAAGCAAATACAAAGCACAATAAAGCAAACTGCCCATTTCAAAAGCAAATATACAATCTTACATCTAATAGAGCTGACACAATTAATCGTGTAATGATTTACAATTGTGATGCATTGCACTGCGGACATAAAGCATTCTTAATCCATTCAGAAGAAACTAATCGATTATTAAATACGGTCCCGATCAAAAGTTTAAGACCACTTGAAAAATGGCAAAAATCATCTTTTGCATGGTTGGATCTTAACAAGGTTCCAACAACATGCAACAAGCAGAAATGGGAGTGAGACAAAACATTTAACTTACATTTCACAAACTTAAACTGGGACAGGCTGTTTTACAGCTGATCAAATGTTTAGGACCACATGCCTTTAAAAGGCCAAATCTGTGGGGGTTATGGAACAAAAACGTGAAGTGGAAGACCTAAAAATCCTCAACCCAAATTGAGGGCCCTCATCTGTGTGGCAACGACTGGGTTTTTCAACAGGACAACGCTACAGTACACAATGCCCGTGGGACAAGGGACTTCTTCCAGGAGAATAACATCACTCTTTTGGACCATCCTGCATCTTTCCCTGATCTAAATCCAACTGAGAATGGACAACAGTTCCAGACAGTAGACACCCTTCGTGTGGTCCTCTTCACCACTTGGAGAAATGTTCCCACTCACCTCATGGAAACGCTTGCATGAAGTGATCAACAACAACAGCGGACCAATTAATTATTGAGTTCAAGTTTGGAACTTTCTGTTTTGGGGGTTTACCCATGTTTTTTGGAGGTGTGGTCCTAAACTTTTGATCAGCTGTAAAACAGCCTGTTTCAGTTTAAGCATTGTCTTTAATAAATTGCATGCTCAAAAATGTTTTGCCTTACTCCTATTTCTTCTTGTTGCATGTTGAAGCTCTACTTGGAACCTTGTTAAGATCCAACCATGCAAAATATGATTTTTTTTTTGCCATTTTCAAATGGTCTAAAACTTTGATCAGGACTGCTGTTATTTTTAGGTTGTACAATTTGTTTTCGTCAGCCACATACATCACAGTAAATGGCCTGTATTTATATAGCGCTTTACTAGTCCCTAAGGACCCCAAAGCGCTTTACATATCCAGTCATCCACCCATTCACACACACATTCACACACTGGTGATGCCAAGCTACGTTGTAGCCACAGCCACCCTGGGGCGCACTGACCAACACGTGCAGCCTGTGTTCAGACAAGTTTTGAGCAATAAAAAAAAGTTGCTTATATGTAACCTCCTTTATTTGTTGATGAAAAGAAAAAACTGAAATGAAGTTATCAAGATGCATTGGGAAAAAATTATATTTTTCGGCGCAAAATGTCTGTAGTTTTCCAATAAAGTTTCTGTTACTGAGCCTCACAGGTCCTTTTCTTCTGCTGTTGTGCATCACATGCCAGCAGTGCCTTCACACATGCGCGATTTATTTGCAGTCTGGATGCAGTGGGGTAAAAGTCATCTGTTCCATCTTCCACTCTGTCACCAATTATGAGAGGCAACAGCTTTAAAAAGTTCCAGTTTTGTTTGTGCTGAGAATTTGTTGAGGACTGACCTCACACGGCTTTGAAGAGGTATCAGAGTCAGAGTATTTAAACTGTTTAATGCTCCAATTCAGAATGGAGTGGGCGAACCATTCTTTTTTTTCACAAAAAAATTAAAGAAACAGCACAACATCATATGACAAAATGCCATAAAAATCTTGTGTCCTAATCAAACTGGCAAACCTGGCTGACAGATGTGAAAAGATTTTAAACAGTTGAAAACTGACTCAAACTTTACTCCTTCTATATCTGGTGTACCTTCAGTCTTGAGGTGTTGAACAGGAGAGTTGTACATCTCTATGGTGCATTCTGCTCCACACTGATTTGGATCACCACCTTGAAAAACAGATTGCATCATTAAGCGATATCTACAGAAATGATGTGTACGACTAAAGCAGAAGCCACCAGTGCAATGTGAGCCCAAATTATCTACAGCATGCAAAACATGGTTCCTTTAACTACAGTTTTATCTATTTATTTCCATAACCTAAAGGATTAACAACTTTAAAGGCATCTTGGTATAGCAGTAGTTTGAAACATAATGGATTTTGGTTAAAAAAAAAAAAAAAAAAGGACTACTTTTGAATATCTTACCATCACTAATGTCACACAGTACATCTGATGAAGACTCAGCTGATTGCTCACCTGTTACACATATGTGGATCCCTTGACCGCCTCACAAAGCTTGGAAATACCCTCATCAGATAATGTTGTTTCAGTTTTACGACGTGTAGTGAACTTATTCAGAGTATATGACTGACCCAACTCATATATTTTTCTTAATTTCCTCATCGATCTTTTATTCTAATAAACCCAAATTACGGGAACACCTTTAGATCTGTTCAGTTTTATTTATTTTATTTTTATTTTTTATTTTTATTTTATTTTCATTTAGCACCGCTTAGCTGTCAAAAACTCATCTCTATTGCTTCAAATTGCAAGGTAGAGGTCCTACAGTGTTAATCTAGGATAAATGTAGTCTCGGCTTCATTGATGACATAAATGCCATTTGGTATTTGGCCATAACTGACTATGTACATCATTCGACAGACAAGAATTTAAACCACAACTTAAAATTTGGCTGATGCAAAGAACCACGAGGCAGTGATTCTAGCTTAAATGTATTCTGGATATTGTTAAATCGTGTTAAATATTTTGTTAATGTTTGCCAGGTATCCTGTTTAAAGAAAACACTTTGAAGTCACTTCCATGTCTTTACATGAGGACAAACTCATTTCAAGGAAAATAAAAAGCTCAAATTATAAAGATTGTAAATTATTTTGTTCATCGATTTGCTGTTTAGTCATTTTATGAGGAGATGGATGCTGACATATTTTAGTACAGTTTTTGAATTGATGAGAATTAAAGGAAAAGAATAAAAACCAATTTTGTTGTGTACTAAAAAACAGAAGGTGTTCCTGGCAGAAAATTATCAGGACTTTTTCAGTTTTTCTAAATTTTTTTTTTTTTTTTTTTTTTTTACAATTTAGAGTTTTTTTGTTTGTTTGCTTGTTTTTGTTTTTGGACTATTGGCAAAGTTTCATAACCATTTGCAAAAAAAGAAATGATTTAATAATGAAAACATTTCTGTGCACTCCTGTAACTCATAATGACTTACAGTGGATCCCCAGGCCAATGCTCAGTATCAGAAGAACAGCAGCAAGAAGCGCCAGGCACACTGCAGCCAGTCTGTGGCGTCTCCCAGGACTCATAGTGAACATGGACACTAAACAGGCAGAAAATGATCAATTTTCAACTTAAAGGCAGGTAACACATATAACTTGGTTGAAGCTTTAAAAGAATAAAATGCAATCATTTTAGGACTTAATATTACTGTTTACTAGTAGTTTATTTAACATCTTCTCTGTACTCTTTATTTATGATTAGAAAAATCCTGTTAGAGCATGTAAACCTTACACGTAGTTGTCTCAGATCATCAAGTCCTGTCATTATATCTTAACTCTGTAAAACCTACTTCAATCAAAAGAATCAGAAACCTGACTATGGGAGTGCAATGAATAAAAATTTGAATTATTATACCTTGTACCCTGTTAGACTGATGGTAAGGAGGATACTCTTCCTCGTGCAAATCGTCTTCATAGACAAGTGTCTGAAAACCACCATTTGTCTCCTCCATTCTCACTGTTCAGTCTAAATCAGTCATATGTCAGTGCATTTAAGCAACAATCTGTCACAGATCGTGACGCCTACTGCTGAGGTCATCAACAATCAGTTCCAGTGAAATCTGCTGTCTGTAAAAACAAAGAGGAAGTCCATCCATCTATTTTCTTCTGCTTATCGGGGACCGGGGTGGGGCAGCAGCCCATGCAGAGAAACCCAGACCTCCCTCTCCCCGGCCACCTCCTCCAGCTTGTCCGGGGGAACACCAAGGCGTTCCCAGGCCAGCCGAGAGATATAATCTCTCCAGTGTCCTGGGTCTGCCCCGGGGCCTCTTCCCGGTGGGACATGCCCGGAAAATCTCACCCAGGAGGCATCCTTGTCAGATGCCCGAACCACCTCAACTGGCTCCTTTCGATGTGGAGGAGCAGTGGCTCTACTCTGAGCCCCTCCCGAAGGCTGAACTATTCTCACCCTAAAGAGCTGATCCAGTGTTCCACGACCAGGACGAAAACTGCATTGTTCCTCCTGCATCCGAGGTTCGACTAACGGATAGACTCTCCTCTCCAGCACACTGACATAGACTTTCCCTTCACTACTAATTGAATGACTCTATAAAATATCTACATATATATATCTAAAAAAGAGTCTTTGGATGCGCTAGTGAAGCTCTGAGGTGTGCTGGATTTGTCAATAGAAACAAGTCATCTGACAGACAGAGAGAATGTCGAGACCTCAGGAGGACAGTTCATCCTCAAAATTTAATCTTATTCAGCTCATTTTAGAACTGAAAAAGCTTCTCGGATGAGAGGTGAAATGTCTTCATGAAAAAGCTTTCTTTCCAAGCTCTTTTGAGCAGACAGCTTATTGTAAGTATCTTCTAAACAGCTTTGCACTGATAAATGTTTCTGTAGATTAATGTAGAAATACATTAAAGCATCATAGTCAAGAGAACAGAGGAAAGCACTGCCCTCTGCTGGGAGCAAGTGAAAACACTTTTACTGACGGTTGGATCAACATCCTGAGTTTGGTGCCAAACGCATCATTAAATAGGGAACAAGATCATTGAGTGAGGGCACACTGACAACAACAACCTAGCATTATATTTTCTGCACAGCTGTCTTCATGATGCTAATATGTATTCATATAGAGATAATAGCTTTATTTTATAGTATAAAAATAAAATCATCACTGTTTAAGACAATATTAACATTTTATTGAGCAGAATAAAGTATAGGGTGAAGAAAAGTCAGAGTGTAATATCTCCATATAAAATGTTTAATTTGAAACAGGACAGAACGATTATATTAAAGATTTAAAATAACAGCTGCTGTTGTGAAGCAGAGGCTCCTCTGGTGGGCTTTGGAGGTGGCGAGGACATTCGACTTGTTCCTGACCAGGAGTGGGCATTCCACCCTTTTCCTGCTGAGGACCACTCTGGGTTACACCTCAGACCATCAAATATATTAATGTTATTAGATGGATTTTAATTGTGTTCTTATGTAACTGCCATAAATTTTCAACAATGGCTTTAAAAGAGTTAAGGAGGATGTCACACATCTCCTTGATAAAAGAGTGAATCAAATCCACCATTAAAACTACAACCAGTAGTTGATATCAGTCATATGCAAATCTGGCAAGACACTTTGCTGTGTCGACACAACTCACTGCTGCTTCATTCTTAATCACTGAATTCCAGTTCAAACTTTTATCAGTGACAAAAGTGAATCGAAAATAAAAGTAAAGTAATCTCTGGTGTAACCTTTAAATTCATGATACACAAGATCGTAATATGCTGACTTTCTATAAGAAATCAAGGAATGTGCCCAAGTCTAGTCAATTCTATAGTGCTGCATAATCAATGATCAGTCATTTAAAATAATTATCATACATGATTAGATGTAAAGGCTATTTGTGTGCCTTGAAACTTCTTTATGCACTTGTCATTCTGTCATGGCCGTGTGGCCCAGTTTTGACAAAAAACAAGTAAAGTAAGCACAGCATAGGCTATTTTCATGGTGCATCCTTCTTCTGTGCTGTATAATTATAATAAAATACAATGATTACAGATGGTCCACTTTGGGTACAGCACAGTGCAGCGGTCCCTGTTCTGCAGGTCTAAACACATGTTTTTGGGATTTGGTGATTCTAAATTCGCTGCAGGTGTGAATATAAGTGTGAAGGGTGGTTTCCCTCTTTATGTTAGTTATGGACTGGAAATCTGTAAAGAGTGTACATTTTTTTTTATTAATAGTCTGTCCTTTTTTTTGTCTTTGCCATGACTTCAGAGTAACTGGAGAAGTTTCTTAGCAAAATCAAATTCACTTCAGGGAGCAGATCTAGAGAAATGTTCTCAGGGTGGCATGAGGGTGGCAAAGAAATCAAATGGGGTGGCAAAATCAAAGCCTTTTTCCCCAAACACATATGCATGTTCTTAAAATGATTCGAATGCAGTACGTATAGATGTTTTTCATATAAATATCGTCTGTAACTTCATTATTTTCTGTAGCCCACATAATTAAACACTTCAGTGACATAAAACAATGTGAATTTTGATTTCATGTACTGTATAGCCTGCATAATATATAAATATGTAGCCCAATAAGTATACAATCCAGAAAGCTACACAACATGGGACGGTTCATTTACAAACACAGGTCTAACTTTCTAAGTTTCACTGTTTTTTGTTAGAAAAAATAAAATAAAATTCTTCATGTTGAGTAAATTATTTTTATAACTTGAAATGCAAATATAAATTGTACACATTTGAAAACTTATGCACACATTTTGTAAACATACAACTATTTATCTAAAAATGCTGCCAATAGACCTGGTGTCCTTTTATTTTATACAACCATTTAAAAATATTATTATAACTAAAATGAGAGAACAAACAAATGATGTGTGCCAGTAAAAAACTGTTTTTCCACCACATGACAGAGGAGAACACCGCAGGGATAAACCTGCAGGCCTGACAGCAGGAGATGTATCACTCTGCTGGTTTTCTACTTGCTGAGAGTGTTTACATTGCAATGTGCTTTTGTGACATTCATTAGTGCCCTCGCTGACACACAAAACAATGACTACACAACAGACTAACTACACACTCCACGCTAAATGTCGCAAATCTCCCACATCTAAAAACTCACTCACTCTCACTCGCTCGCTCTTTCTCGCTGCCGTTACCGTCATTCCCAAAACTTTACCCTCTTCCTAAACATCCAAATCTCACTTTTTGTTAGGAGAGAGGCGGCTTTTTTTTCTTTACTGTTTTCGCGCCGTCCTTAGAAAACGTTTAAAAACCAACAACAACAACAAAAAACTTGACAACAGTATTTAGAAAAAAGCATAGCTTATATATATATATATTTTAATCATAACTCTGGATTTACTGACCTGTAGTTAAAATTTAAAAACCGGTGTATACTTTGAAGTCTGGACTTTCAACACAGGCTGAAAGACTCAGCGTGGCTGCAGCTTGTTGCTATGTCAGCTTAAACCAGTCATGTGATTTGGAGGTGCAGCGTTTGGACCCCAGAGGGTTATTAACACTCACCTTCATTTCATTTCCAGAGTGAAACAACCAACCACCTGTGTGAAATCTGAAATTCCCATGTGTTTTGTTTGTTTGTTTTTTGCTTGTTTTTGCAGATTGCTTCCAGATTTCTGGAATTTTAATTGTAAAAAGCTGATATATCTGATTACTGTTCAAACAGCAGTTTTAACTGTTGATAACTGTAATTGTAAAAAGCTGTAACTGGAGGTAGGTTGTAACAGGCAACATGCTAAAAACTGTTCAGGTAAAAACTGTAAATCAGTGTGTATTATAAATAAACAATATACTGTATATAAGTTGGGGTTATCTAATATTTTCCATTGGATAATAAAATTTTATATGAGATGATGTTGGTGAAGTTGGTCACAGTGATGAAATTCGCACAGCTTTTGTTCCCAATCATGCATTTTTTTTTTTATTTGAACACAACATGTCCAAAAAAAGATGACAAAAATATTATTACATTTTGTATAAATCGATGATCGTTTAAAAAAATTATCTATTTTCAGTATTTTATTTAGTTTATTACTAACTACTAGTTATTTTAATGGTTCAACAGCAAATGTCAACAGTACTTTACCATACTTACATACCGTATAATGATACATGCCAACCCTCCCAATTTTTCTGAGAGAATCCCGAATTTCAGTGCCCGGTGCCACCATTCTCCCCAATTTCTCCCATTTTTCCACTCGGACAACAAAATTGAATAACTATATCCCAGAGTGGCCCAGCCAATTCCAGTTTCTAACAATGGCTACTACTACTGCAGCTAATTAGTTTTAATATTACTCTTATAACTCTTTCTGGGTTGCAAAATAAACGTTTAACATATTTTCAGGCGAGAATGTAGCTGTGTAAACTTCAAATATCTGAGCCAAAGACAACAGCAAACTCCTGGCACGTCGTTTTCAAACCCCCGTGGTCTTTCGGTACTCAGGTTAAACACAATATATAAGTCACTGATCAATGGCTATGAGTACCATTCACAGAGAGTTGGGGAACTGCAGCAATCACAGTATTGTAAGATGGCGAAAGATGTACCCTTAGGCCCCCTCCTCGATTCAGAGATGGTCGTTCCCTTTTCACGTAAATGGCCTCTTTGACTCTGCGCTCAAACCAGCGTTCCTCCCTGTCCAGGATGTGTACATCCTCACCAGTGAAAGAATGTCCACTGGCCTTTGGGGTGTAAATAGACTGCAGAGACTGCGGCCATTGATGAGTGGGTTTTGATCAGTGGGTTTTGGTCGGTGGTTGTTGATCAATGGTCATGAGAATCTGCATAATTAAGATTAAGGAACTGACCTCCCAGCCCATTGTTCCTTCAGTGGACTGGTTTCAGTCATTATGCAAATATACTGTTTATAAGATTGGGGAAACCTGCAGTCAGCTGAGACGAAAGCCACTTGGATGAGTGACAAAACGTTTCTCCCACAAAACGCTACATCCAGATGAACAGAATCAACTTTTGGAGAGCCCTTTTGAATGTCTCCCTAATTCTGAGGTCTCAAGGTTGGCAAGTATGCGTATAATACATATCGGATTACTTCAGGCATAAGGTTAAACTATGTTCTAGGACTATTTTGTGCAGCAGACTATAGTGCCCGCCAGAGTAAATCAATTATAGTTATCATTTATGTGCAAATAAAAATAAAGAAATTTGCCAAATTTGCTAAAAGAAAAGAAGTTTTCAAGGTAAGTTTTCAGCTACTAACTTTAAAAATCTTTCTGTAGTGTCCATAACAGGAACAAAATTCTGTGGTTGCTTTCAATACTTCAATACAACACTGTATTTGCTTTTTAAATTGTAAATACTTCACAATTGTTTTCACCCTATTTCACAAGATGATAAAGTTGCAGAACCCTAGAAAAAAAACCTATCATATAGCAGATTTAAGTTTTGCCAAGAATTTAGCTTTTTCCTGTGGCTGATCCCAGTGAAATGTTAAGATGGCCGGGCACATATGCCCGTGTCCTCCCCTTTGGATTGTTGTTTTGTGATTTGATTCTAACAGCTAAAAACATGACATTTAACTTAATTGGATAGCCTATATCTAATATATTTGAAACCAACAATAACACTTTTCACTATTGACAATATCAACAAAACATAGGCCCGGTTATTAAAAAAAAAAAAAACCCAAAAAGTCTTGAGAAGTCTTGAAAAATAGAAATGAAGAATAAAATGAAATATCCATCCAGATCTTTCCAAACAACATAAAATCTATCTTAATTGCAGGGCATAATTCAAATAAATTTGCAAAATTAAGTAAGAATAAAATAAGACCGCTCAATATAGCCAATATTTACAAAACTAAAAAGGGTTGGTATAGTAATTTTGAAAAAACACGAATACCTGTTTATCTCCGTTTCATGGAAACTCAAATTAACAGAGACTTTAAACGTACCTCACTGCTTCCCGTAGTGAAACGGGAGACAGTACGTTCTTCGCATTTGTAATTTACCTCTCAGGTAGGTTAATAAATTGGATTTAACCACAATACTTTGACGTGGGTTCTTTATAAACTTGAGTACAACTTGAAGGTGGTAGCAAGATGCGTTGCATGGATGTTTGAGGGGAGTTCTCTGCCGAGTGCTGTGTGAGCCTGCGCACAAACAGTGCACGGAGGCAAAGAGGGGGTGAGACGTAAAACCTGTCATTTATCTTGTGCCTTTTCCAGCGGATTCTTCAGCTACTGTAGTAAATCTTGTCCATATTCAGTTTGTGGGAAATCTTCCCCTCTTGCCCCAGCGTATGGTTTTACCGTTGTTGTTGCTAACGACAACGCATAAAAGCATTCGCTTGTCCGTCCGTAGTGTGGTTATATTAAATATAAGCGAAAGAGAGAACTTTAAGAAATTAATAGAATAGAATAGAATAGAATTCAACTTTATTGTCATTGCACATGCACAGGTACAGGGCAACGAAATGCAGTTTGCATCCATCCAGAAAGTGCTTTAGCCGTGATATAGATATATTACAATATATATTAGCAATAATGGAGATATGTAAGTATATTACAGAAATGGGTCTATTATGGTATGTTATCATGTACACGGTGTGAAGTATGTTATGAATATTCTATAACTATAAGTATGTACAGGCTGTAGTGAGTACAAGCTATGTACAGGCTATGAACAGGATATAAATATGAAATAAAAACTATACAGAAATCTGAGATACAGTTATACAGAAATGTGAACTATGCAAGTTATAAACAGTTGTAGGATTAAAAATTATCGTATGTACAGAATGATATTTACACAGAACTATACAGTAGTGCAGTTAAGATAAGTGAGATATGTGGATAATTGTGATAGTGATAAAGTGCTAGTGGTTGTGGGTGTGTGTATGTTCAGTCCATGAGTTTAACATGGGTCAGATGTCAGGAGGCAGAGTTCAGGAGTCTGACAGCTGTGGGGAAGAAGCTGTTCCGGTACCTGGTGGTCTTAGTCCGGAGGCTCCTGTAGCGCCTCCCAGAGGGCAGGAGGGTGAAGAGTCCATGTGATGGGTGACTGGGGTCTTTGATGATTTTCCCAGCCCTTTTCAGACACCGCTTCCTGTAGATGTCCTTTATGGCAGGAAGTGGTGCTCGGCGATGCGCTGGGCAGTTTTCACGACCCTCTGCACGCGCCTTCCGGTCCGAGGCAGAGCAGTTCCGTACCAGACTGTTATACAGTTGGTCAGGATGCTCTCGATGGTGCAGTGATAGAAGTTCACCAGGATGTCTGAGGACAGGTGGTTCTTCCTCAGAGTCCTCAAGAAGAAGAGGCGCTGGTGAGCCTTCTTGACCAGCTTGGAGCAGTTGGTCGTCCAGATGAGATCCTCGGAGATGTGGACTCCCAGGAACTTGAAGCTGCTCACACGCTCCACAGCCGTCCCCTTAATGTGGATGGGTGGATGTGGGTCAGCATTCCTCCTGTAGTCCACGATGAGCTCCTTAGTCTTCTCGGTGTTAAGCAGCAGGTTGTTTGTGTCGCACCACTCAGCCAGACGATCCACCTCCTCCCTGTAGGCGGTCTCATCGTTGTCGCTGATGAGGCCAATCACCGTGGTGTCATCTGCAAACTGAAGCGAGATCGATCAACTGTAGACCAGACAACAAACGACGGAGGCCCAGAAAAGTGCAATCAAACGATGAGTTTATTGACAACGGAGAACAACCGTCAGCATATGGCTTATTTGCTCTGACAAAAATACACTGGGTTCTGGTTTTATAGCATAGAGGATCACGCCCCCACATACACGTCAAATACAGGTCAAAAATACATTATGTCCAGTCATTGTTTACAGACAAGGGTACATCTTGTACATCTCTAATAACTATGAACAGACATATAACTTCTCTTTTTGATAACACCTTCCTTTTAAGGTAATAACTTCAAGCTTCAGGGCCTCTAAGGGCTAATAATGGACCCTCGTCCTCAATCACTAAGTAGACTGAATTGGCGCAGGTCTCAAATAAGAAGCAGAAGACACTTGGGCCTTCGCTCAGGCCTGCTACTAGATTAATATGTGTATTGTAAGCATGCATGCAATTAACCTGCTATGTTCTCATCTTCCCTCAACATGTATCACCTGGACACTCTCACCAGTGAAGCTTAAAACCCTCTTGGATAGAACATCAACTCTAAACAAGCACAGATATGCATTGTGTATAGAATGAACTCAACCTGTGAATAGAATGAATGTGATGACAAACATATTCAATGCAATATGAACCCTGTAAACAATATTACTGATAAAATAATACTGTAGAACATGTTATTAATGCATTTATCATAAGGCAGAGTATATGGCAGCAATAAAAGAATCTCTAAATCCCAACATTCCCTCTTTTGACATTCCAACAAGGAATGTCACCACACTCATGTTGTATCACTCCCTGCCTCTATGGGTTCTAAGTTCATCTGGTAGATGCCCTCAACCCAGCCAGGGTTAGGAACCCTCGCCATTACTTTTACCAACAATCCTCTGACACAAGGAATGATACAACAACTAGCGATGACCAGTATTCCCAAAAGTACAGTCAAAGAAAACATCACTGACATAGCCACACCTTTCCATTGTCCAAACACAGATGTCATCCAGGACGCCAGCAGATTTTCGATACCTGAGTGTTCATGCATAGTTTTAGACAAAGTTTTCAAGCCCTCCAGAGCTCGGGTTACTGAGCCATCTGGGGCAGTATTATTAGGGATAAAAGTGCAGCACATGTCTCCGAATATGGCGCACACGCCTCCCTTCTCATGTTAAGGGCCATTCGATTTCCCATCAGCAAACTCGGACCCAATTGTTCTGCAAACCCCATCATGGCATCCCTGGTTAGGTTAGAGAGTCTCAGCAGATTGCAATTAACCTAGTTAATGCGATCAACATTCTTATTAGGTGTCACCCAAAGAAATATACTTTCAAATTCTACCACTATCGGATTTACCAGCTTGTACTCATCTGGAACTCCCCTGGGCACTCCTATGGAGTCTATCCAGGTCGGAGAGTTTAACCTAGGGTCATATGCATGTGTACCCTGGGTCCCTCTTTTGGCCAAAATATGTCTCTTACCTCTGGCAGCTAAGGTACGTGTGTTGTGTTGTGGAATAGCCTTTACCTGGTTCCCAATAAGCATGAGCGGAGCTCCCAATCGCACCATCGCACATGTCCCTACGCTTCCCATAGGAACACGAACTAACAGAGTATTTTCCCCACAATAATAATAGAGTCCACTTCTTGACCATGTTCCAATTACCGTGGTAGGGTCGCTTACATTGTTGGTGGTTCGTCCCGTGAGTGTGACAGCACACCAAGTTGGGTCGATCTCTCCCACCTTGTACTTTTCATTATCTGTAGAGAACTTAAAACATGTAATTATCTCGTTTTGGCATAAATGGTCCCACTGTTGTCTGCTTTGAAACAGGAGGGAAAGTCTGGACAACAAAGTACAGTTGCCAGTAGTCACTGCACTTCTAGTTAACTGTAACATACAATCATAGCCCCACTCATCCTCTGATGCAACGGTGCGGGCTCTATAAACAAACGTGGCCTAGCTGACGCACAGGCAACACAGTCAGATACATGTTGTTCTCTAGCATTTTGAGCCACCCAATCAAGCCAGAGGTTACTGTCCTTGAAACCGGTGGCACGCTCAATCAAATCCTTAGGCTTCAGTCTAGAGTAATCTGTTGTCAGAAGTAATCTCTCTTTTGGTTCCTGTTCCTTTTGAGCTACTGTTCCCGAAGTTACCATCTGATCAGTCAGAATGGTGATTAAGCTTTCTGCGAGCGGCTTAGACTTTGCATCAACTAAATTTGCCCTAAGCATATCATGGGGTCATTCCAGACCCGTACATCATACGCTCTCCAGCTACTACTAGCTCCTGTACACTTAATGACGTCACAAAAATCAAACGTGAATGAGCTGGTAGACCCTTTAACATAATTCAGCTCTATGCCATTATTCATGCTGAGACACTCATCACCTTTACCTGACACCTCGCGCTTTTGCGTTTTTTACCGATCCCGTTTTAGCAACTACAGTCTCAGGAAGTGCTGTGCTGGACTGGCCTCCGTGTTCAGACAAGTGGTCCGGAGTGCCCTACAAAATATAGACAATAAACAACACAGCCATAGTTAATATCATTGCATACAATAAACATGTAGTTGTAAGGAACATTCTAATCAGTTTTCTCATTACGTGTCTCTGATTCGTGTGTTTGCATCATGTTATATAAACTTTGTATCCTGGAATGAAACTCCCCTGCTTTTGTGGAGTCCTCAACTTGTCACCGCTCCTTTCTGCTGGCGTGGCGACCTTCTGCGCTGCTCCTCTCTCTTTGGCCTTCCAGGTAGACTACTGGTTGGCCCGTTGCACAGGTGAGAGGATTTATTTTGCCTCTGCTCGTTACCACCTGTGTTGGGTGTAGAGGGGTTTTCCTCTACCAAACTCTCATGTGCTGGTACACACTACGACCAATGATACCAGGTATCGCCTTTCCCTTTTAGTTGACCTGCTATAGTTGTTCTGGCAACGACCTCATAAGGACCAGTCCAGCGTGGCTCCTTCCACTGCTGGAGTTCCTCGTGGGCTCAAATTCAGTTCCTTGTTTGCAGACTATAGCATAGCCTGCTTTCGATCCTTCTTCATCACAATGACAGCAGCCATCTATGAACCAATCCTCAGCTCCAGGGATAGGTTCTGCTTTTAAATCTTCCCTGACTTTCCCTTCAACTTCTGCTTTCTTAGTACAATCATGAGGTTCTCCTGATCCCATTAAATCTGCCATATTGATTCCTTCATGTGTAAATGTCAGATTTGGAGCATCTAAAACTTCACTCAGTCTCTGTTGTGCTAATGATGTCATAGTGAATGCCTGCGAGTTCACATATGCCACCACACTATGTGTAGTCAGAACTTTTAGTGGGTGTTCTCTCACTACATGTGCTGTTTTCTATATTATTTTGGCAACCCCTGCTGCATGCTGTGCGCATGTAGGGTGCCTTGCTTCTGTTGAACTCCACCTTATGCTGACATACATAAGTACCTGTCTTTCTTTATTCAATCATCTTCCGGGGGTGAGAGACCTCTGCACAGCTGAGACGCCAGTTGCAAGAGCTCTCTAACATTAGAATCATCAGCTGTGACTTATATGGTGTTATTCCGGTACTTTACACGTCACACAGTCTCGAACATTGCTTATATGGAAAAAATTCTCTTTTTGTGTCTTCATTTATTAATATGCCTTGTGCACTAAAACTTCCTGTTTTTTTCAGTCCGGCTGAGCACTTGTTTGTGAGTCAAAGGTGGCCTTGCTCTACAAGCCTTCATTATTAAAGTACATAAAACAAGATAATGAGCAGATAAACATTAAAAATATTTCTTTTATTCCTAACACCAGCCCCCCTTTTTCATTTCTCACTTGAGAAATGAACTAATTCCTAATTTATCACATTTAAGTTTACTTCAATACAATTCAATTGAATTTTATTTATATAGCGCCAAATCACAACAAAAATTGCCTCCAGGCGCTTCATAGATACAGAGAAAAACCCAACAATCTTGTGACCCCCTATGAGCAAGCACTTTGGCAACAGTGGGAAGGAAAAACTCCCTTTTAACAGGAAGAAACCTCCGGCAGAACCACGCTCAGGTACGGGCAGCCATCTGCTGCGACCGCTTGGCGTGAGTTAACAGAGGCTTTGAAGAGAGAGACCTAATATTTAATAATCCACATTTCACTGTTTTATTCTTCGGTTCAGATGTGGATTCTGTATTGTTCTTGCTTTGTTACCATTGATGTTTAAGTTGTTTATTGCTAGATGTGGTTTGTTGCTGTCTGTTTGGGAGCTGACATAGTCTCTATGGATAAGGGTCTTTGGCAGGGTAGCATCAGGAGAGAAGCTCCAGAGAGGCATGTTCCCTGTTAAAGCTAAAATATAACAAAAGAGATTATGCTAAACAAACAAAACCCTTCAATTCCCCAACCCTTTCTGTCTCCTCAACGGGTTGTATGTTTTCAATGTTTCCTTATTATTTTGTCATAAAAATAAATCTAACAAATAACTTAAGCTGTGTGACAGCACCTTGCGTTTACGCCAGGCTGTGAGCTGCCCTAAATCTACTTGCTACACCCCCTTTTCACCTAGTTTAATTTTTTTCAATCCTAGTTTAAACTATTCCTGACTTCCCTCAGTGCACACTGTAAAGTGTAAAAGATACAATTAGCTTTCTCCTGGTAAAAGGTCCTACATTATTTTCTCGACCTTTGGAAAAATCCTCTATCGAGTTAACCCATTTCATTTTTCAAACTTAGGCCTGATTTCTTCGCCCCCTTTAACGGGTAGCGCATATCCGGTCTGAACACTGTGTTTGGGCAATTTACTTAATTGTTGCAGGATTTCTATGTTATGTAAAGTTCCTCTCATCCCTTTTATGCTTCCATTATAACCTATGTCTAACAAGCTTTTGATCTTCTTTGTAATATAAACAACTAGGTGTATTTGTGCTCTGTTTTTCTCCTTTCTCTGGTTGGTTCCGTTCGGTCTGGGGCTTCCAGGATTCTCGCCCCCCTATGGTCGCTGTGGTCCTGAAATCTTCTCCTGTAAAGGATAGAAAACAAAAAGCCTCTCTCTGCTACACCTCACTACTCTACTGTGTTCATCCAATGTTCCTTTAATTATTCAAACTTGGTTCACAATATCATGTTCTGGGCTTTATCCTTTTTATTAACTTTACTTAATCTCCATGCCCTTCATGTGTGTGAGCAACACTTTTAGTTTTATTAAACACGCCCAGGGTAAGATATAAACCATCACCATCTGAGCATAGAAACAGATCAAAAGAACCACAAAACAATTTCTATATCTAAATTATCAAAACCCCAAACGTCATAAACGATCCTAAAACCCCTTTCAAATTAAACCTTAAATCCTGTAACTCCCCTTTTGTGACACATCTTATGTGTTACAAACTCAAAATCCTTCACTCGAGCTTAGGAGATTAAAAGAAAAAGGTTAGTCATATCATATTAGATATTCATGCTCCGGCTCTTCAAACCTGTGTTTAAGGAATGAAATCAAATTAATCATTATGTCAAATCTTTTCTTGGCTCCATCCCCAGCCTGCATCCTTGGAACTTCCTAGAAACAAAAACCTGTATGTTAACCAGAACTTCACATTTCCTACTCAGTTTTTCCCCACTTATGATCCAACCTGTGTTATAAGAAAGGAAACTTAAAACAGAACAGTTATCAGTCATGTGTCCAACCTTAGTCCAGTCTTTATCCCAGTGTCCAGTCGGTCCAACCTATGGTCTGCCTCGTCCGTCCAGTCACCATCCATTTACACACATTCACTCACATGCATTAACATCAGGTCTTGCTGATAGTGTGGACTCCCTCGCAAATACTCAGTCTTCACTCTCAGCAACATGCGCTCATTCATTTGTTTTATTTTGTTTTTAGGAAAATAGTTCTTTCTGCTTTTGGACTGGATTGGCTCGCGGCAATCCTTTTAGACAGAGACTTAGCCTTCTCCTCTGCCCATTGTAATCTGGAAAAGGTCACATTATCTTGGTTGTCCTGAGACTTTTGTCAGCGCTGTTATTCACTCTTTTGCAGGCCTGCTTAGAACAAAAATGAGAAAAAGAGAGCTGATTATTAGCTCATCAAAACACAAAACAAAATCACCTGACAGGTTTTTCTAAGTGCACTGTTACAAAAATGATAGACCCCTTCGACATGTGCATGTTTGATAAAACTCCCTCTATTAAAATAAGAAAACGACACAAATCTAACCGATAGAAGTAACCCATCACTACACAACAACCTCAACAATCTTAAACACAGAACATTTTGCCACAAGTTCTTCAAGGTCCTGACACTCTCAGGTCAACTAACATCACCTCACCTGTTCAATACACAGAAAATCTCGTTAAACACCACACAACTTACACACCATCAACACTAAATTCTAAATTTTCTCTTCTAAAAACTACTACACACTAAGCGAGTTGGACAACATGATAAACAGACTCCTATGCTAAACCTGCCATCTGATCTTCATGAGCTCTTTTTATTCAAAGGTTAACGCATTTTCTATTTGTGTGTGTGATTGTGTATATGTTTCTTTTCGTGGTTTTTTTTTTTTTTTTTCAGACTCCCTCACAAGGTTCCACTTAAACAGTCAGTTTTTCTCTTTCCCAAATTTGATCTCCCTCCTTAAATAACAACATTCCTTGTCCTCAGCCAGAAGTTAGAGCTTGATTTTCAGGTTCAGGGAACAATTCACCCTGAAAGACAGTGAGTGTCTCCCCTCTTTGGCTCATCACTCGTCATTGTTAATGACATTTCCCCCTCTGCCCCAGCGGCTTTACCCTTGAAGTCCCGTCTCCTCCAGTGAGTCCAAGCTCACTTAGGGACCTAGGTTCAAGCAATCGTGACTGCGCCTTGCCTTAGGTTGTCCCAGGGTTTCGAGGTGGGATCTTACCCGTCATGGGCTGTCCAGCCTTCCATGCTTCGCCTGATACGGGGGCCAAGTGGGCACGGGTGGTATGAGGGGAAGGGAAACACTGACTCTGGAAATCAAAGGAGTGTAAGCTGCTTTCTTCATTTCATCAGTATATTAAGCTATCTCACTTCTTGATTATTCCCAACATTTCACCTGTAACAATTTGTGTACGTGTGTTTTCTATTCATTAATGTAATTGTTAGTTCATGTATTTATTTTCTCAGTCTCTCTTTTTCTAAAACATGTAATTAATATATTTTATTACTTTTTCTTAAGACATTCAGTCTCTAATTGCTCTGTTTTCATGTTGCAACGTCTCTCCCCAGCTATAATCAGACTTCCTGTTTGACGCACACACACTCTCTCAGGCCTCCTCTATTCACGCACTCTCCTATGAGTTATTATTACTTATTTATTATTTGGTACAAATCACACAGAATCATTCAAATCGAGTACTCACAACATTCACACACTTAGAAGCACTCAAAATACGCTTTCCTAAGAGTATTTTATCAAACATGCTTAGAATCAGAAAGAGGACATAGACAACACTCAGTGTGTCTGTCCTCTTAAAAAAGAAGAGAAATAAACACATATGGGACAATTCTCTCCATCTTAGACAAAATGTGACCTTTAATGTCCGTTTCTAAGTCATGTTCTTCTCTACACACGACTCTTGGCCTCCAGGGCATAAAACTTTGAGCATAATCTTTTACTTTACCAGGACTAGTACTTTACCAGAACCCTCATACGTGCAATAAGACTGCTATATGTGCAATTCTTTCTTTGACAAGGTTGTATTTTGTATTTTCTTACTCAGCTGTATATAGTATTGGTATTCTATTTTATTCTATTTCATTCTATTGTATATATTATTTTATTCCACCTTATTTTATTACATTCCAGTGTTTTCTAATTTCTGCTGCATAACTTTGCACTTTTGCTTTAACAAAACAAATTTCCCAGCTGTGGGACTAATAAAAGTCATCTTTATCTTTGACTAGCCCTAACCTAAATCCTGTCTCATCCACTGCTGAAATTCTAGTTCAATGAACACATGTGTTGCAGTTTAAAATTAAAAGAGGAAGTAACTCACACCCAAGAACTGTGTGTGTGTGTTAATGTCTGTGTCCCTTTAAATGAAAAAAGGTGAACACATGTGGTGAGTTTTCCTCAATTTACACAAAATATGACATTAAATATCCTTTTCTAATTCCTGTTCTTCTTTAAACACCATGAATGACCTCCAGGTCATAACCTTTGGACTTATAACTCTGATATAAGTCCACACAGCGCACCAAGCACAGAGAAAATTCAACCTCAGTGCTTCAGAATTCTCCTCAAAATTCAGAAACTGTTTCTGTCATTTATCTCCCCAAGAACTTCATCATATGGACCTCGCCGGGTTCAGTAATCTTCAGCACATGTATCTCACTGCAGCCATTGAAGATTTAAAAACAGTTTATTGTCTCAGTTTACCCAGCATTCACTTATCAGATGGACCGCAGCCGATCCATACATCTCAACACAATTGTGTGTCCACATTTACACAACTTATTCTTTACTTGTATCACAACACATCTAGTAATATCATCAGAATTACTTCAACATGGTAAACATTGATTTTCCTTTAAAATCAACTTACCATTAGAACTCAAGATCACAGCTGACTCGATTCTCTGAAATCCTGAGTCAGTTAAAACACCTTGCTCAACTCACGGTGTCTTTTTCTCGGACCCCTTCGTCCAAGCTCACTCTTTTTTACCCCGGCATCTCCCCCAGATTGTTACGAGATCTTCATAAACCCAAAAGTAAGCATATTATTTCCCTAATCAAAAGTGAAGCCGTTCCTCACACAGTAATTCTTAATCCAACAGCCTTTGTGTTTTGAAACTAAAAAGAGGAAGGAACAGCGCCCAATTTTAAACTGTGCATGTTGTCACTGAACAACACACACACAGACACAGACCCAGGGCAATTCTTCCTGGATCATTTATCAACGTTCGAACAAACACAGTCCGCATTGATTATTTTCTGGACCTCAGCAGATCCACCAAAATTCATATAAATATATCAGCCATTAACCAATTTATTTCTTTTCCTCAGACCGCGCCGGATCTGCTAATATCAACAACGCTGCACACTCAGAATTGTGCAGCTGATTCTTCCCGTCAGACCGCGCCGGATCTGTTACTTCAGCACAATAAACACTGATTTTCCTTCAAAATCAGTTTACCAAGAGCCACAAAACCATTTCTGACTCGATTTTCTGAACTTCTGTGTCACTTAAACATCCTGACAGCACCAGGTGTTTTCTGTCGGACTTCCTCGTCCGAACTTAATCCTTTTACTTACAAATAAGCGTCTCCCAAAATGATCCTCTTGATCATTAGCTATTCACCGAGCCCACAACTCTCGGCAACACCACCTGACATATGCCCACGCCGGAGCTCCTCTTTGAAGTCTCAAAGAGGTACAGGATTCTCCAATCCCGTGAGTTTGACACTTATTAAACCATAAGCTGACCAATAACTCTTATACTCTTCTTTATTCTTAAACATGCATTGGTCTCTTTTTTCTCTTTTACCATGAAATACCATATAACCTTTTAACTCAGTACTGTCTGTTTCTCAAAGTTTCATTATCCTTGCTTCAAAGCTTCTCATTACTTCCAAGTTACTCATTCATTACTTGACGTTTTACTTTATTCTCGAGAATTCAGTTTTACCCTACTGCGCCAATTTAGTAGTTAAGATCATCTACTCAGCGAACAGATAATTTAGAATTCACCCAATTTGCACAAATTTGCTTATTGAACAGGTTTGTGCGTACCTTTTAATTTTTTAGACCGGTCTCCTGTTCGCCTCATATCAGATCCAACCTTCGGCCACATTAGTTCTCTCTGATCTAATCTAGAAACTTCACGGTCTGCCGTACACAGAATCTCTTTTCCCTTTTCTTTGACAAGAGATACTCAAAAATTCTGCAAATTCTCTCCACTCAGGAGGAGGCTCACAGCTTTATCTCTTACTCTGTTTCTGGTTGGATTAAAATAACTCTTATATTAGAATCACCCTGTCCAGTGATACTGTATTTCAAAATCACCAAAGGCACGCTCACAAAACAGGATAATGCTTCAGCAGCCTTAATGGGATCCCGTGGGCCTCTCACTGTCTATTTCAAGCACCTATAATGAAACAACGGCACAATGAGCATGCCCTTTATCCACCCCTCATTTAATCAATGTATCTATTCTTTGTTAAAATTAAAAGGGGAAGTCACCCAAATTTTAACTGCGCACTTTTCCCCAGCAAAAAAGAACGGAAAAAGAGACTTTTACAGCCTCTCTCACACACAGCCTGCAGCCGGCTGGCACTTAAATCATTGCAGACAGTTTCTTACGTCACGGTTTCCAGCTGTATGAGTGGGTCCCTACAACCCGGATATACACACCGCTGCTCGTCTTTAAGAGACGTCAACAGGTCTGCAAATTCTCCAGGAATATCAACAAAAACACAGCTTTTCTTGGCCCACGGTGGTCCACAAATTTTTCACTGACCACGGCGGGTCCGCAAATTTTTCACTGACCACAGCGGGTCCACAAATGCATAGGTAATACTTTTTAATCGTCTCTCATAGCTCACAGTATTTATTCTCAGAGTTACTTCAACACAACAGACCTTAGTTTCACTTTACTGCTCGGCTGGCTTTACTGCAAAACCTCAAGCTTACGGCTGGCCTGAGTTTCTCTTAAATCATATATCAACTTCCTCGGACTCTTGCGTCCGGTATTTTACTCTTTTTCTCACAATTAAGTGTCTCCCTAACAATGATCCTCTGCGATCACCAGGGCTATATCTGAGGCTACAAAATCTCAGCGGGGCCCCTCCCCTAGTTTAATACCCAGGAAACGTCTTTCCCGGGGGTGGAGTCCTTCGGCTCCGTAACTTTTAGACACTTATAATCTCTTTATTCCTCTCTATTTCCTTAAAACAACATCTCTAGTTACTTTTAGCTCAGTACTGCTTTTTCCAAGGCGACCATGAATGCAACACTACTCTTAAATTTCACTTTCGCTGCAAACAAAACTCAAAACAGAGATCAACGGATGACCACTTGACTACATGTTCTAGAATTATAATCCAATACAGCACAATTTCAATTTAAGAGGTTTGTGCCTTACCTTTTTGCGGGCCCAATAGTCAAGCCATCACCGTGACGTCTGCCGTTCGATCACCTGATCTGGCCTCGACCTCCGCCTCGACAACAAACACCTGTACCTCTTACTGCTGATCTTTAGTTGCCCTGCATCCTCCACCAAATGAAGCGAGATCGATCAACTGTAGACCAGACAACAAACGACGGAGGCCCAGAAAAGTGCAATCAAACGATGAGTTTATTGACAACGGAGAACAACCGTCAGCATATGGCTTATTTGCTCTGACAAAAATACACTGGGTTCTGGTTTTATAGCATAGAGGATCACGCCCCCACATACACGTCAAATACAGGTCAAAAATACATTATGTCCAGTCATTGTTTACAGACAAGGGTACATCTTTTACATCTCTAATAACTATGAACAGACATATAACTTCTCTTTTTGATAACACCTTCCTTTTAAGGTAATAACTTCAAGCTTCAGGGCCTCTAAGGGCTAATAATGGACCTCGTCCTCAATCACTAAGTAGACTGAATTGGCGCAGGTCTCAAATAAGAAGCAGAAGACACTTGGGCCTTCGCTCAGGCCTGCTACTAGATTAATATGTGTATTGTAAGCATGCATGCAATTAACCTGCTATGTTCTCATCTTCCCTCAACATGTATCACCTGGACACTCTCACCAGTGAAGCTTAAAACCCTCTTGGATAGAACATCAACTCTAAACAAGCACAGTTATGCATTGTGTATAGAATGAACTCAACCTGTGAATAGAATGAATGTGATGACAAACATATTCAATGCAATATGAACCCTGTAAACAATATTACTGATAAAATAATACTGTAGAACATGTTATTAATGCATTTATCATAAGGCAGAGTATATGGCAGCAATAAAAGAATCTCTAAATCCCAACAAAACTTAATGATGTTGTTGGAACCATCAGCAGGTCTGCAGTCGTGGGTGAAGAGGGAGTAGAGGAAGGGGCTCATCACACAGCCTTGTGGTACACCGGTGTTCATTGTAATTGTTGATGAGCAGCGGTTATCCAGTCGGACATGTTGAGGGCGGTTGGTCAGGAAGTCCAGTAACCATTTGCAGATGAGGGAACTGATGCCCAGGTCTGTCAGTTTCCTGATGAGTTGTGAGGGGTGGATTGTATTGAATGCTGAACTGAAGTCTATAAATAGCATTCTGGCGTAGGTGTTGTTGTTGTCCAGGTGTGAGAGGACAGAGTGCAGTGCGATGGAGACTGCATCCTCTGTGCTCCTGTTCTGGCGGTATGCGAATTGGTGGGGGTCCAGGGTGGGGGGGAGACAGGATTTGAAGTGTGCTAAGACCAGCTGCTCTAAGCACTTAGTGATGATGGGGGTGAGTGCTACTGGGCGGTAGTCATTGAGGCTAGATGGGTTGGAGTTTTTGGGTATCGGGACGATGGAGGTGAATTTGAAGCAGGCCGGTACCACAGCGTGGGCCAAGGACAGGTTGAATATGTCTGTCAGGACTCCTGCAAGCTCCCCAGAACACGCTCTGAGAACACGCCCGGGTATGCCATCAGGACCTGCAGCCTTGTGGACGTTGATCCTGCTCAGCACCGCTCCTACATCAGTGGGGGAGAGAGTCAGAGGTTGGTGGTCTGGCGTCACGTCTGTTTTGGTTGTGGTTGTGGGGTTCCCTCGCTCAAAACGAGCATAAAAGTTGTTGAGCTCGTTGAGGAAGGAGACATCAGAGGATGCGGGGGAGGGTTTGGTGGTCCTGTAGTCTGTAATGGTCTGGAGTCCTTGCCACATGCGTCGGGGGTTGGAGTTGGAGAAGTGTTCTTCTACCTTCTTTTTGTAATGGTGTTTGGCTTTTTTGATGCCCTTCTTTAGATTAGCCCTGGCTGTACTGTAGGCGTGTGCATCTCCTGACCTAAAAGCAGTGTTGCGGGCCTTCAGGAGGAGACGAACATCCCGGTTCATCCAAGGCTTCTGGCTGGGGTACATGGTGATCCGTTTCTGGGTGGTGACACTGTCTGTGGTTTCGGAGATGTAATCCAGTACAGATGAGGCGTACTGGTCCAGGTCTGTGTTGGTGAACATATTCCAGTCTGTGTTTTTAAATCTGTCCTGGACCACTGCGTCTGTCCCCTCTGGCCACACTTTAATTGTCCTCACAGCAGGCTTCACACGTTGGATGAGTGGTGAATACCTAGGTGTGAGGAACAGGGAGAGATGGTCCGATTGTCCAATGTGGGGGAGGGGTGTTGCTTTGTAGGCTCCAGCGAAGTTGGAATAAACATGGTCTAAAGTCTTGTCTCCTCTGGTGTGGCAGGAGACATGTTGGTGGAATCTGGGAGGACTGTCTTTAAGTTGGTGTGGTTGAAGTTGCCAGCAACAATAAAAGCCGCCTCGGGATGTTTATTCTGGTGTTTGTTAATGGCTGCAGAAAGTTCTTTCATGGCCAACCTAGCATTAGCGTCGGGGGATATATACTGCAGTGAGTATGATCAAGTGAGCTCTCTGGGGAGATAATAAGGTCTGCATTTGACCATTAAAAACTCCGCATTAGGTGAGCAGTGACTCTCAGTAGTAGTGGAGTTCATGCACCAAGCATTGTTAATATAAATGCACAAACCTCCACCTCTGGTCTTTCCGGAGTCATCTGCTAGCCCAGGGGTCGGCAACCCACGGCTCCGGAGCTGCATGCGGCTCTTTAGTCCTTATTTTGTGGCTCCAGGTGGTTTGGGAAAATAGAAGAAGTATTTCGCTGAAGTGCATTTTATTTGTGTTTAGTTCTTTTTTTTAACTTGTAGTTCTAAATTGGAAGATTATTGTGATTTTGAAATATAAAAATAAAATGATATCTTATTATTTTTTTCATCGCTCAAAATAAGCGTCACACTCGCATGAAGCCGGTGTACCACTTGAAACGCCGTGCATTTATCGAGACTTTCAACCCCAGATAGGCCAATTATGGAGCTTCGGATCCACATTATGTCGGCAGCTGTTCTCCACTGTGAACTATGTTAAAGACAAACACCGCTCCCGCCTCACAGATGACAGCTTACAGTCCTGCGTAAAGATGAAAGCCCCGATTTGCAGACACTGTGCGCCGAGGTTTGGGACCAGAAGTCTCATTGTAAACATATCACGGCAGACCCGACGATGTTTGCATGAACATGCTTTTCAGCATCTCTTTATTGACCACTTTTCACATACGGTTGCTGTATGCATAAAGCTGCCTGTAGCTTTTCAGCTCACAGCCCGACAACACAGCAGAGAGAGCACAGGCTCGAGGCGCGATTGCGGGTGCTGCTCAGGTGCGTCCGACTCCCATGCAGCGGCACTGCAGACCACGCCCCGCCACACACATTAACAAGGTAAAATAGATATTTAGGCGGAATTTTGCAAATATCTATTTTTTTTTTTTTTTTTTTTTGCAGCATAGTGCTTTTTTTCCAATTACTTTTTAAAAGTCAGGTCAAGGCTCCAAAAGCCTTGACCTGAAAAGGGTGGCGGCTCAGAACAGTTTTTGTTTGCTACATGAATCATTTTAGTTCAGCTGGGTGTCTTTCCTTTTGTTATATTTCTTTAAGAGTTCAAAATGTGTTAATTACATAAATAAAATGTAATTTTCTCTGTAGCTCTTCATGGATTACATAAGCAACACACCTTAGTTGCTCTGTGGATTCTTTTCAAAAGCAGTTAAAAACCTTTCTGTTCAAACAAGCCTTTTGTTGATCTACGTATTTTATATTCTTTACATTATTTACATTTGATCTTTTACACTGTGTATAATGTCTATTGATTGTATTGTTTATTTTAATATTTGTGTACAGCGCTTTGTGACTGCCTGTCTGTGAAAAGCGCTTAATAAATAAACTTTACTTACTTGCTAGATGTTCGCACAAAGCACAAAGGTAAAAAACAATATATACAGTGTTATCTTCATTTTAGATTTCAAAAAGTATTTGCGGCTCCCTGTGTTTTCTTTTGCGTGGAAACCGGGGGTCCGTTCTTCGTACCTCGCTTACTACATCCAAGATCAAATGACACATCCAAGATCAAATCATCGCGCTAACTTTGAGCTCGCTAATCCAGTTCTCCGAACACACCTGTTGTTGACGATTAGTATAGCTGGATGAAGTAATCTGAGATCACTGGGTGGCTTAAAAGGGGCTACGCATCGATAGTAGAAACATTGATCCGCAACCCTGTGATTGGTCGGCGAAGATGTCGAAGGAGCGCGCTCAGTATTTCACGGCAGCAGACCAAGAACTCTTGATTGAGGGATTTCAGGAGTTTCAGATCTAATTAAAATGCAGGGGAACACTGCAAAGGCTGCAAAAGCAAGGAGAGAGGGCTGGCAGAAAGTTGCTGACAAATTAAACTCGTAAGTGATCCATGATATTACATTATATCATGTGATATTATATTATACCACATTATATTATATTACATCATATCCTCTTTCACATTAGAGCCACAACAGGACCCACTAAAATGGGAACAAGTAAAAGTGAAATATAAGAATATTCTACAGAATGGTAATATTTATCACTTATATTGCTTTTAGTCTCTTGAAAAGAGACCCTGAAATAATCAGTTTGTTTGTTTATAACAGCAACCAAGAAAAGGGCTGAGCAAATAAAGACAGGTGGTGGTCCTGCACCCCCTCGTCACACCCCGGCTTTTTGTACTGTGACATTTATTGACATTGTGGGTTTTTTTGTGTGTAGTTTTACATAACACTCCATCACTTTTACCTGTTCCCATGCAAGGGGTGACTGAAGCATGCACAGTAAGTTGGGAGATATATATATATATAGAGAGAGAGAGAGAGAGAGAGAGAAAGAAAGAAAGAAAATAATACCCTCACGGGAAAATCGATATCTCTCTATGGCTACGTTCACACTGCAGGCGAAAGCGCATCAAATCCGATTTTTTTGACCCTATGCGACCCATATCCGATCACGGTATGACAGTGTGAACGGCACAAACCGATATTTTCAAACCGATCTGGGTCACTTTCGTATGTGGTACTGAATCCGATACATATCCGATGTTTTAGAAAGCGACTGCTGTTTGAACGGTCAAGTCGCATTAAATCCGTCTTTTACGTCACTGACACAAGACAGACGCCAATTATCAGCGCCGGAGAAGCGCCCGATAGGACATCGCGAACGATTTCTTGCCATCCGGTGAAACTGTTAGGAAGACCACGTTGGAGAAATGTGAACATTTTATTTTTACTGTATTTTCTGCAGATTCTGACAGAAATCTGCAACTATCCTTTGAAGCACCGCTCCTCTAAAACAGCAAAAAGGATCATTATTAGGTTATTTACATTATTATGTAAATAACAAAATAACTTAAAGCAAAAATTTGGAAACATAAAGTCTGAAGTCTTTATATTAAGGGCCATCAGTCAAACAATATTGTTTGCTCTGGGTCTAAACAGAGCGAGTTGTGTGTGACATATTCTTTTGCGCATGCGGGCCGCTTTGAGCGTTCACACTGGAGAGCGTTTGATGTCGCATTTTATGTGTAGTGTGAACAAGCAGACAAAAAAATCGGATTTGATCAAAAAATCGGAATTGAGCATTAAGACCTGCAGTGTGAACGTAGCCTAAGAGCACACTGTCGCGCTGAGCTAAAGGATCCTGTCTATCCCGCAATATACGCTGAATTCTGAAAACTCTCCTTATCAATCTTGCACCTTCCGCAATGGGTTGCTCGCGTACAAACGGACAGGACATGGCTGCGACAGACTTCCCAAATCCACCTTTGCTTTTATAGCCGTGGTCTCTCATCTTGATTACACGAAGTAATTTACTATTACTACTCTAAAATATGAATTACATCTGACATAATCACATACATGACATAGCATGATTAATAGTACATTTCCCTTTTTTTTAGGAAATGACCTATATGTATCTGTATGGAATCAATGAAAGAATCGAATACTGCATTATCTTTAGTTACATTGATAATATTTATTTATGGAAAAACAGTGGAGAAATATCGCTGTTGCTTCGTATAAATGAAGCGGACATACCTGAGTGGCCGCGATCTAATCCTGTTTACATAAAGTAAGCCTGCTCCCAAGCAGGTTTACGCTTACGGATCTGTTGCTATGGCAGCAAGTCCCGGATGAGCTTCGGAGAACCGAATGATCCAAGATCACGCGAAATCGTCAACAGTCAAATCCAGCTAACTTACTTAGCGAGGTACGAAGAACGGACCCCGGGTCCAAGTGGCTCTTTGAGTGTTAAAGGTTGCAGACCCCTGTGCTAGCCTGTCGGCTCGGTGTGTGTGGCGTCCTGCTAACTCGATAGCATTGTCCGGGCAGCTGTTGTTCAACCATGTTTCGGTGAAAAACATGACATTTGAGTCCATAATCCGTCTGTTGTTAGTGATGGAAAGCCGTATCTCATACATTTTGTTTGCCAGAGAACGGACATTGGCGAGGAAAATACTGGGTAAAGGCAGCCGATGTGGTGTTAGCTTTAGCTTAGCCCGTAGCCCTCCGCGCCTACCTCGCCTTTGTTTACGTTCTCGGCGCCGTCTGCGTGCACTTCCGCCCGGCCGGGGAGAGTGGGCAGCCTCCGGTGTTCTGGAGATCTCTGGGATGAGTCGGAGATCGGCGATAAAACTAATACTACAGCGACAATAAAAACCATGAAAAAATATTGCCGTAATATGAAACGATAGACTTTTTCATATCGTCATCCGATATGTTATATCGAACAGCCCTATTTTGAACTCTCCTCGTCCTTTGAGTGGTATTTAAAACGAATAAATAAATATCCCGTTCATTTCAATACGCATGATCTGAGCATGCGCGGAAAAATACGGAGCGCTTCTTTGATGCTTTGATCTTCCCAAAGGAGAGACTGTGACGTGGCAGTCGACGTCACCATCTCTGCCATACGAGTCCATAAATAGAGGAGCTATAACACAGTTTGGTGCGTTTTCAGAAACAGCGAGTTGCTTTTGCAAAGCGAGTTGTCTTTGACAAAGATAATACTTTTACATTCATACAATTCATACAAAGTTTCTTTCTTTTGACACTGTGCTTTTATAGTGTTAAAGACATGTCAGAGGAAACATTAAATAATTCACCTATGGACAGAGATAATACAGAGGAATCACATTTTATGCGATACATAGCGCTTCTCACTGTGGAGCAGGCCAAGGTTAAAAGTAAGTTGCGTCAATTAGAGGAAGAGAACATGACTCTCAGGGAAATTATACATGATCTTGAGACTGGTTTTACCGCACGCCGTGAGCGTTGGCAGCAGTTTCAAAGACAGATGGAGTCATGTAAGAGAATAGACTCTGAACGTCACGAGGCTTTCATGGCGCACCAGGAGGATTTCCTGGCGTGGCAGGGAAGGTTTTTAGCTAATCGTTCTCCCAATGTTGAAAGGGAGGTAAATAAACAAAGGGAAGAGACTGACGAGGCTCAGACTAGTGGTTGGTGGTGTGCTGGTGTCAAACTCGCACTTAAAGTAGGTCTAGGTCTTGTCACAGCAGCCGTTGTTGTTCCTGCAGCTTGCTGGGCCGTCGCAAATATTTTCTGCTGAAGTGAGTGTCCGTCCTCTGTCCTTATTATCCATTCCAGCCCTACTGTAGTTGTGGATGTGGACCGGGTGCCTTTTGAAAATAGTAATAATGTTTTCCAGCCACGGTCCACAATCTCTCATAACTATACTGTGCTCTCCTTTATGTTCAGTTTTATTTTGCCCTCACCTCCCAACCAGTCATGACAGAAGACTGCCCCTTCCTGAGCCTGGTTCTGTCACAGGTTTCTTCCTGTTAAAAGGGAGTTTTTCCTGTCCACCGTTGCTCATAGGGGATCACTTGATTGTTGGGTTGAATTTTTGGATTGAATTTAATTGCCTTCAACTGAAAATCAAAAATTCAAGTGAGGGGTTGACCAGGGCTCGCAAAATCGCTAGCCCGACGTCCCGGGGCTAGCGATTTCTCCAGTCGGGCCACCAAAATCTATCTCAGCCCAGCCCATCGGCCCATCGGGCTGGGCTGAGATAGATTTTGGTAGGTTCTGATAGTAGAGAGCACAAAATTTGTTAGCTGGATTGTTTGGTTTTTTTATTTGTAGTTTTTGTGGTGCTCCATACTTCAAAAACTACAAATATAAACAATGCTAATCAAAATAAAGAAAAATTATATTAAAAAAATCCACTACTGCTCTGTGTGTTTACTTCAATGAAGACTTGTATTTATTGTGATAGAAAAATATAAATTGTCCAAAATATTTGAGATTTTTTTAAATTAGCACTGCATGAGTTTAACTGTGGCACAGACGGCTGTCAATCCTGGTGAGTGAGAGTTCAACCTCCAAACTGAACCCAGTGTGTTACTCACAGAATCACAGATTTACTCACATTTACTGATTGTTCTGTAGGATCTTTACAATTTTCAGCCCCTTCAGGTGACTGTTGTCTTCTGACTCCATCTTTAGGTTTTAGTTAGATTAAATATTTAACCAGTTAATTTAAGAATGAAAGACACATTTATCACAAAGGCACTCTTATAATGTAGATTAAATGTGTGTTGACATAACATCTAGATGTATGATTAGAAAGAGAGAAATGTTGTAATGACATGAACAAAGTGCAGTAATCCAAGATGGCATCAGAGTTTTAACACCTTTGATACTCATGTTTTTATAATTATGTGAGTGTAAAAGCTCAAAGATAATGACATAGATGCATCTGTTTCTGTTATGATCACAATAATCACATCATAAAATGATTATTGTGACATTTTTTCTGTGCTGTATTAAGGTTACCAGAGTCAGCTGGGGATTCATGAACATCATCAGTGATGTTTCTCCACAGCGGGCTCATCAGTACCTGGTGACAGAAGGTCAATCCAGCTCTGACTTGAGGCTGTTCAAGAATCAGCTCCACTTGATCTGGTTCCACCTCTACCACAGGCAGAGAAACACAGGGTGAGATCTCCTCCTGCCAGTCATCACGCTATAACTGTGCCCAGGTGTTAAATTCATCCATGTGATTCAGCAACACTGTAAAATAATCTTAATTTCTTTGGTTAGAAGTGTGTGTTTCTGTTCTTAAATTGATCATCACCAGCCTGGACTCTTTGTTGGCCAGACAAAATCAGGAACGGAAATCACTGGTTTTCACAACTGGGTCCAGTTCTACCTGCAAAGGATATGAGGCCAGGGAGCATGATTTGGTAAGTATAACATTTCTCCAGACAGAAGAGTTTCATTTCCTTTGATTTCAGTATTCTCAGCCAGTCGGCCTCATGTG
Source organism: Oreochromis aureus (assembly GCF_013358895.1). Lineage (NCBI taxonomy): Eukaryota > Metazoa > Chordata > Actinopteri > Cichliformes > Cichlidae > Oreochromis > Oreochromis aureus. Next base: position 20,925,832 of record NC_052960.1, on the reverse strand, counting down.
TGCCTGATGACAAGTTGGTCCACTTCATACATGCACAGTAGCGCAGGCGCAGTTGTTTATACAGGATTAACCTGAGCGACCTGTTCCTGTACCGTTTTTTTAACAACTGTAATAGATTACAGGAAGTCTCTGGCTGTGTTGCTGAATCTGCCGATGCAAGATCAGACATGGATGGATGAGGTGCTGCAACTGAGACCTGCCTTTTGTCTTTTCTGGTCGGCGAGTGGAGAATCACACAGGCTGGTCTGCAAAGAGAGCTTTAGGATGCTTCCTCCCACTGTCCACTGAAATCATCCATCAACAGGGTTTGCAGGGCTGGCTCAACCCATGGCTGCCACACCACTAAGATGTTTTCAGAAATATGCAAGCAGGAGATGGTGGATGCTATATTACTACTAGTACAATACTTTTAACTCTGTAGCAGACAACAGTTTAATAAAATGCTATGAAAAAAAAAAGAAACCAAAAGATTAGTTTCTATAAGTTTCAAAGAGATTTAATTTATATATTTTATATAATAAAGTAAATGTACGAATGACTGGCAATAATTCAGTCACTAAAATTATCCTTGAAATTAGCTAAGTAATTCCTAAAAGTGTGTAGATTAAAGAAAATTATTTTACCTGGATAGGATTGTCTCTGATGAGCCTGAGGTACAAAGCACGCCGGCGATGACGATAAAGTTTTCAAACACTGTTTGAATAATCAAAGAGACATTTATAAAGCACAGTCTACAACAGACATACTTACTGTGTGAAAGGGAGCAGAGAAACACGCTGTATTGTTGCAATTCTCTTTTGCATAAGCCACACCAGAAACGCTCTGTGCAGATAGCAAAGTCACTGCAAAGCCACTGCAAAACTTGTAAGCCCTAGTTCGGCTATCCTACAAAGATGCTCCAGTTTTTCTTGCGTCCAACAAAATTAGTTCTAATATGTTTTATTTTTAATGTTACTCTGGGCTGTGTTGAACAAAGTGAGTTAGCACAATTTAAATTCCAAAACATGATTAGTCTCTTAAATGACTGGCATCTGACATAGCTAGACCGTCACCGGGGACTCTGTGAGTGGTAAGAGGTTTAAAAGCAAACCATCTATACTGTCAACAAACAACTCTTCATCTGCATTTTTTCAGAACAAATTGTTTTCAATCTTGTGCACCTAAGTACACCAATACACTCGCCTCTGCAGCCGTGACACTTACCCTTCAGCAAGTAATGTTCCATCCCACCATTTCCAAGTCCCTTCCTCATGGACGTCTCTGTCCGATCCAGAAGCCCATTGGGCGATGAGGCGTATCTTGATGATTTAGTCTTCTGCTTATCCAATCTAGAAACTCAGGGTCTCTGTGAGGCATCCAAGGTCTCACGCGGTGAGGAAGGTGAGACTCCCAGACCAGGTCACGAGTTTGTCTCGGGGCAGCTTGATGATTTATCAAGTAATTAACTGTTGAGTTCTAACAAAAAAAAGAAACAAAACCAAAGATACATTTTCAGAAAACTGCATGAACACCGCTGCACAGAAATACTAACAAACCTCTTCATCTTGGCTGTCTATGATTATAAGATCTCCTCCCTGCAGCTGACAGAAATCTCTGGATTCCTTCCATGTTTTGAATTCATTTGATTTCAAGGGGAAGTAGTAACATACAGGGTTCATTAAAATCCATCCTGCAGGACAGTGTTTGCAGCCAATGATGAAACAAATCATTATGCTTTTACAGTTTTATCATATACAGAAATAATGAAACAGGCCTTACTAAGCATTGATAAGCGTGTTTTCATGGTTTATATTTTTCCTTTGTAACTTTTTCAATCTGACTTTTATAGTCATTGCTTCGTTTTGTCTGGTGTTCAAGCTCCCAGTTGGTTTGTGTCTGACGGTTCATCTCGCTGTCCGGCTCCTTCCTGGCATCCTTCATGGTTTCCACTGCAGTCTTCCAAGTATCCTGGAGGACGACCAGCTCTTTGCTGATGCGTTCGGTATCATCGAGCGTGAGTTGAGAATCTGTGAGTTTGTTATCTGCAAGTGTTGAAGACTGTTTCTTACACTGTGCGATTTTTGGCCCATTTTGAGCCGATTTCTGAGTCGTGCGACCGTTTTGGTGATCGGCCCGATTTTGGCCTTCATCGTGCATCGTATAGTATACGTGGGGTAACGAGAAGCGATTTACACCTCATGACCAGCTCCTGATCATCAATCGACCGTCGTGGAGGCACAACTTGTAGAACTTTGGAAAGCTCATCCGAGCCTTTTCGATGTGGCCTCACAAAATTATCACGACCACAACAACCGTGAAAATAGTTGGATTTACATTGCTGCTCAATCACAGCTGCCTGATCAATGTTTTTCATTAGCAATTTAGCAAAGTTGATGGTGGCCAAAAATCGCACAGTGTAAGCCCAGCACGACTGAAAAAATCGCACAGTGTAAGCCCAGCACGACTGAAAAAAATCGCACAGTGTAAGCCCAGCTTAAGTAACAATATTATAAATCAGTTGGTTTGACAACATTGTACATCATCAGTTTTATTTATAAACGTTATTGTAAATTTCCAAGATTTGTACAAATCATTGTAGCAGCAGTACAATGAATCAATAAGCAGGGTGACAGCAAATTACTCACCTCAGTACATTTAATCATTATGTCCATGTTGTAGCACATAGAAATGTTTAGTTAACTTTGCAAACATACACATTTTCCCTGTAACTGTGCCTTCACTGAAAATGTGATTTATGTAATGCTGAGTATGTCATTTCAAGTATGTGGTTACTTTTGGTGACACTGTTGAGCTGATGGGATTAATTTCTAAATATATCCTGATTAAAGTATAATACAAGCATAGTGCTGGTGTCAAGGCTCTTATATGTCTTATGAGGATACTGTTGTAACCTTAGAAATTGTTATGTCTATAATCATGCTTTTGCTTAATAGTAAACAGAAATATTTGTCTTTTTCAACATCCTTAGAAATGTTGTTCAACAGCTGTCACCAAATGGAGCACTCTAAACTCTGCACTGGAAAAATATCCCTTACTTCACCTGTGATCACACACTTTTTTCCAGTGCAAAGGCAGCTGGCAGAGGAATGGCCAAGAAAGGAAAGACCTCACTGAGCGAAAAGATGAGGACAAAAGCTGGTGATGATTCAGTGCAGCTGGTCTCAGGGGATGAAGCAAAAGCCTGATCAACTTCTCTACAAAAACAAGGTGAGTTTAATGTTATGATTTATTTTACTTTTTCAAGATATGTTCAAGGTATGTTACTTTAATTATATAATGCTCAAGTCATTTTCCACCTCAATTTTCTCAATATTAAACCTTGTAGCTTTATTCATTTTATTTTTGGCTTAAAAGTAAACAAGAGCTACATACAACCCCTAACTTTTTAAAAATTCTTTCTGTTCCTCTTTTTTCCTCTGAACACATCCTGACCAGGCTCAATGAGACGGGGGAAGTAAACAGCGATACATTCACCCAGACTGCTGATGTTCCTGTATGAACTGAAAAACTTTGAACATCCAAGAAAAAGCTGAGGTTATTTTCTTTACAGCTCATATGGATCTTGATTGACTGAACATTCAGACTTTATTCAGGACTTTGCTACAGGGAGAGAGGTACCAACATGTGTGAGCACATGTGTACACACACACAGCATCTCACTTCGTGCTTGCCCTTCCCCTAGACTCTTGTGTCACTCAGCAGTTTGTCGTATTATTGTGTTATTTGTTGAAATTTAGGGCCCATGAGCACAAGCAGGGATTTATGCTTGACCTCATTCTCAGAGGCCTCGCTAATATTTAATGGTCGTGAAATATGTCAAACTTTTCTCCATCCCTAAAGTTAAACAGCTGAGAGCATCTTTAGCACAGCAGACAAAAAGATGTGCACCATCAACCGGAGTTTAAGTGATCCATTTAAGTGATCCTTATGCCTTTGCTGCTGATGAAAAGTTTGCATCAGAACAAGCACTTCTAATTGTACTCATTGTCTTTGAAAGGCAAGAGCAGACAAAACAAATCCAGTAAATGCAGTCTATCTGGAAGTTTGGCATAGTAATCTGTCTTTTTTGATTTTATGTTTTATTCTGTTTAATTCATTCATTCATTCATTCAAAAAGTCCTGTCAGCCTTGTGCTGAGCGGGCTGTTGTCATCGATCTGTTTTATTCTAATAAACCCAAATTACAGGAACACCTTTAGATCCGTTCAGTTATATTTATTTTATTTTAATTTTTAATTTATTATTTTTAATTTTAATTTTAATTTTAATATTTTGTTAATGTTTGCCAGGTATCCTGTTTAAAGACAACACTTTGAAGTCACTTCCATGTCTTTACATGAGGACAAACTCATTTCAAGGAAAATAAAAAAGCTCAAATTTTAAAGATTGTAAATTATTTTGTTCATCGATTTGCTGTTTAGTCATTTTATGAGGAGATGGATGCTGACATATTTTAGTACAGTTTTTGAATTGATGAGAATAAAAGGAAAAGAATAAAAACCAATTTTGTTGTGTACTAAAAAAACAGAAGGTGTTCCTGGCAGAAAATTATCAGGACTTTTTTCAGTTTTTCTAAAGAGCTTTATTTTTTTTACAGTTTAGAGTTTTTTTGTTTGTTTGCTTGTTTTTGTTTTTGGACTATTGGCAAAGTTTGATAACCATTTGCAAAAAAGAAATGATTTAATAATGAAAACATTTCTGTGCACTCCTGTAACTCATAATGACTTACAGTGGATCCCCAGGCCAATACTCAGTATCAGAAGAACAGCAGCAAGAAGCGCCAGGCACACTGCAGCCAGTCTGTGGCGTCTCCCAGGACTCATAGTGAACATGGACACTAAACAGGCAGAAAATGATCAATTTTCAACTTAAAGGCAGGTAACACACATATAACTTGGTTGAAGCTTTAAAAGAATAAAATGCAATCATTTTAGGACTTAATATTACTGTTTACTAGCAGTTTATTTAACATCTGCTCTGTACTCTTTATTTATGATTAGAAAAATCCTGTTAGAGCATGTAAACCTTACACGTAGTTGTCTCAGATCATCAAGTCCTGTCATTATATCTTAACTCTGTAAAACCTACTTCAATCAAAAGAATCAGAACCCTGACTATGGGAGTGCAATGAATAAAAATTTGAATTATTATACCTTGTATCCTGTTAGACTGATGGTAAGGAGGATACTCTTCCTCATGCAAATCGTCTTCATGGACAAGTGTCTGAAAACCACCATTTGTCTCCTCCATTCTCACTGTTCAGTCTAAATCAGTCATATGTCAGTGCATTTAAGCAACAATCTGTCACAGATCGTGACGCCTACTGCTGAGGTAATCAACAATCAGTTCCAGTGAAATCTGCTGTCTGTAAAAACAAAGAGGGAAGTCCATCCATCCATCCATCTATTTTCTTCTGCTTATCAGGGGCCGGGTCACAGGGGCAGCAGCCCATGCAGAGAAGCCCAGACCTCCCTCTCCCTGGCCACCTCCTCCAGCTTGTCCGGGGGAACACCAAGGTGTTCCCAGGCCAGCCGAGAGATATAATCTCTCCAGCGTGTCCTGGGTCTGCCCCGGGGCCTCTTCCCGGTGGGACATGCCTGGAAAATCTCACCCAGGAGGCATCCTTGTCAGATGCCCGAACCACCTCAACTGGCTCCTTTCAATGTGGAGGAGCAGTGGCTCTACTCTGAGCCCCTCCCGAATGGCTGAACTATTCTCACCCTAAAGAGCTGATCCAGTGTTCCACGATCAGGACGAAAACTGCATTGTTCCTCCTGCATCCGAGGTTCGACTAATGGATAGACTCTCCTCTCCAGCACACTGGCATAGACTTTCCCTTCACTACTAATTGAATGACTCTATAAAATATCTACATATATATATATCTATAAGAGTCTTTGGATGCACTAGTGAAGCTCTGAGGTGTGCTGGATTTGTCAATAGAAACAAGTCATCTGACTGGCAGAGAGAATGTCGAGACCTCAGGAGGACAGTTCATCCTCAAAATTTAATCTTATTCAGCTCGTTTTAGAACTGAAAAAGCTTCTCGGATGAGAGGTGAAATGTCTTCATGAAAAAAGTCCACGCGCTTTCTTTCCAAGCTCTTTGGAACAGACAGCTTATTGTAAGTATCTTCTAAACAGCTTTGCACTGATAAATGTTTCTGTAGATTAATGTAGAAATACATTAAAGCATCATAGTCAAGAGAACAGAGGAAAGAGGCACATAAACTCTGACTGTCTTGCACTGCCCTCTGCTGGGAGCAAGTGAAAACACTTTTACTGACGGTTGGATCAACATCCTGAGTTTGGTGCCAAACGCATCATTAAATAGGGAACAAGATCATTGAGTGAGGGCACACTGACAACAACAACCTAGCATTATATTTTCTGCACAGCTGGTTGGACAGCTGTCTTCATGATGCCAATATGTATTCATATAGAGACAATAGCTTTATTTTAGAGTATAAAACAATGAAATATCACTGTTTAACAAAATGTCAACATTTTATTGAGCAGAATAAAGTGTAGAATGAAGAGAAGTCACTGTAATAACTCCATATGAGGCTCTCAGTAAGCTAAAATGCCTACTAGACATTCATATACATGAATGCATTTTTAGGACTTACATGAATAAAGAATCAACCATACAGTGAAACACTGATCTTTTTTAAAGATGTGTAATTTTAAACAGGATTAAACAATTACATTGAAAATGAAAAATAATAGCTGTGTAGAAATGTTTAGCTTATTTTAGAGTTTAGATATGTAGGAATGTTTAGTTTGCTTTAGAGCTTAGAAATGTGTTAAGATAGAATGTAGAATTATGGTAGAGACACTGACACTGCCCTGGATATAAATAAAGGCTTGACTGTGTCATGAACTTAGGAGAAGATCTTAGGAGACCCTCCCCAGTTGAACTGTGAAAGTAAGACAAAGACGAGTTAATGCTGAGTGGAAATTCCCCAGAGGATACCTGTGTGGGGGTCTCAAGATTTGTAACTTTATAACTGTGGTCTGGAAGGGAGATGGAATTTTATGGCCGGCAGGGAGTCACGTACGCAGAGACACACACAGTGTTTAAGCTGTTACACTCACACATTCACATGCACACTCACTCACGTGCACTCACACATACACACAGGTACGCACATACATTCACTCTCGTGCACACACAGGCACTCACGTGCTCGTGCACACACAGGCACTCACGTGCTCGTGCACATAAACACAGACACAGAGTTTGCAGCACACTGTGGGGGATTTATGATGGGGTCGCCTCTATAAAGCTGCCTGGAACTAACAAAGGGGTGAAGATTGTTTCAGAGGGACACCAGCCTCGTCTTCCCTTCTAGAAGTGCATGCTTAAATAAAGATGAATAAAGATTTTGTAAAAATAATTACTGAGTTCCGGTGCCGTTTCTGGATCCCTCGACGAATAAAGAACCGGGGCGAAACTGATTTCGTAACAGCTGCTGGTTGCGAAGCAGGGGCTCCTCTGGTGGTTTTTTTGGAGGTGAGGAGGACCTCAGGAAGAAGCTGATCCTTCTAAACAGCCACTTGAGCTTCTGGTTGATTTTGTTATGTTTTGTTGTTCTGATTGTGCAAATTAAGAGAAATTACTTTAGGTTTGACAAGGAGTTACATTCAAGTTTCTTTTGAACTTGAATGTATATAATTCAAAGTATATACTGCCAATTCAGAAAACAGTTATATTATTGAAAGTGTTAACTTTAAATGCTTACAGAAATTTGTGTGACAGTAGTATTTACAGTAAATACTACTATCACTCATTTGCTTTTACTTTACTGTTGTAAATACTACTGTTTAAGAATGCCTGATTACAGAAATGATACCTCCTATATTTTGGTGCTTTTTAATAAATGTTTTATTTGGCCATCACATCTCACATTGTTCCATTTGCCATGACTTCAGAGCAACTTGCCAAGTTTTTTTTTTTTTTTTTTTTTTTAGCAAAATCAAATTTAGTTCACAGATGTTTTCTGTGCTGCCTACAAATTCCAATGACCCTAACCATCCATATTTATGTTTATGTTATGTGTAACAGAAATACACGATTAAAAGACACAAGAACAAGCCTATCAAACAATTACCATAGCAAAAAAAGTAGATACATAAAAAACATACGGTATACGTGTTACAGTTTAATGTCAACTTGTCTAGTGCATAGCATTTACTCTATATGCTTTTATTTCCAAAATAATGTTAATTATTATTATAATAGTTTTTTTCTTGATACTAACCAGGCTGGCTTTAGGTATAGTGGAATTTCTTTTAACAACAAATAATTTTCACACAGACCTCTAAAGTAATTAGAATGTTAAATGCACTGTTGTAGACTCTGAATATGAAAAATAACTCAAAAACTGATTAAATATTTTTTGTTAAAAATGCTTTTTTAGCACCATATCAGGAGTGAAAAGAGTTTTTCTTATTTACATTTGACACATCCAGTGCAACTGCTTCAAGTCAGAATTTCCATCATAGCGGGCAAGGGCGTAGATTTGGTTTTGGCATTGGTGGGGACGGATGATTCAACCACCGAACCCTGCCCTGTTTCTTTTTTCCCCTTTTCGTCTTTGCTTCTCAAAAAAAAAGAAAAAGAAATATACTTGTCTACATATGCTATTCTACATGCTTTTAAACCATTTAAAATTACAATGCATAATTTTATAATGTGTGAATTACATAATGTTATGTTACTATTAAACAAGATAAGATGACCTTTATTAGTCCCACAGGTGGGAAATGTGTTTTGTTACAGCAAAAGTGCAAAGTTATGTAGCAGAAATTAGAAAACACTGGAATGCAATAAAATAAAATAAAATACTATATACAATGGAATAAAATACAAATACAAATGCTATATACAACTGAGTAAGAAAATACAAAAGTAGAACTTTGTCAGAAGAAGAATTGCACATATAGCAGTCTTATTGCACGTGTGAGGGTTTGATCAGCTGCAAAAGTCTTTGTTGTGGAGTCTGACAGTGGGGAGGAAAGACCTGCGAAATCTCTCCGTCCCACACCGTGGGTGCCGCAGTCTCCCACTGAAGGAGCTGCTCAGTGCTGTCAGAGTCTCTTGCATGGGTTGGGAGATGTTGTCCAACAGGGATGACAGCTTAGCCACCATTCTCCTGTCACTCACCACCTCCACCTCCAAATGACTAAGTATTTTATACTTTAGTTTACTTCAACCATATTCCATATAAATCAGATATCATACAAAAATAAAAATAGCTTAAAATACAGTCATGACAAAAAAAAAAAATATGACTTTAAGGACTTAACAACATTACTTCAGTTATAGTACACCAACATCTCTTATACATTAGCACTAAGGGAACACTGAATGACCTGGTGGTTTTTGTCCATAAAACTACTCCTCTAAGATTACCACAAAGTAAAAGATCTCTCAGCAAAATTATGCAACATTTTAGGCACACTGTTGCCCCAATACACAACTCCTCAATGTCCACTATGTGAAGGAGCCAAACACATGACTTCTCCTCTCATTAACTGAGATAAACTGCTGGCATATTTGTTTTACATCTATACTGTCCAGTCTCTCCTGGTGGACATGGCAACATGTTATTCATGGTTACATACAATTTTAGACTGATGTGGGCCAAAGCCTAAAACGATGTGCCGGGAGTTTGCTGTTCTCCCCGGTTCAGATATTTCAAGTTTGCACAGCTACATTCTCGCCTGAAAAATTTTTAAAAGTTTATTTTGCAACCCAAAAAGAGTAATAAGAGGGGCACTGAAATTTGGGATTGTCTGAGAAAAAAACCCACAAAAAAAACGGGAGGGTTGGCATGTATTGCCAATATGTATTGAACTTTAAGAAATTAATACTACAGTGACCATAAAAAAAAACATGAAAAAAATATTGCTGTAATATGAAGCGATCCTTTTCATATCGTCATCCGATATGTGTCGTTATATCGAACAGCCCTATTTTGAACTCTCCTTGTCCTTTGAGTGCGCAGTCACCTTTGTTATATAGCAAGGTATTTAAAACGAATAAATAAATATCCCGTTCATTTCTATAGGCGTGATCTGAGCATGCGCGGAATGACACGGAGCTATTTGATCCTTTGATCTTCTGTGACGTGAAGGTCGACCGCCACGTCACAGTCTCTGCTTCTCAAAGGAAAGACTGTGACGTGACGGTCAACATCACCATCTCTGCCACATAAGTCCATAAATAGAGTTTACCTTGGTGAGTCTTCAGTAACGGCGAGTTGTTTTTGCAAAGCAGGAATCTTTGACAAAGCTAATACTTTTACATTTAAATAATTCAGGGAACATTTTTTTCTTTTGACACTGTCCCTTAATCTTTTAAAGAAATGTCAGAAGAAACATTAAATAATTCACCTTCCAACAGAGATAATACAGAGGAACCACATCCTGACAGGGCTCAGACTAGTGGATCGTGCGGTTGTGCTGCCAGATGCCATGAGTCTCTGCAGGAGCTCCAAAGGATTAGGGTGTCAACGGAGAGAATAGCTCAGTGTTTAGAGATTCTCCAGGAGCAAAGCAGAATGCTTATTACTAGGATTGACAACATTGAAAGGGAGATGAATGAAAAAAGGGAAGAGCGTGCGAAAATGAGGCGTGAAATCAAAGAGGAAGTACCACAGAGTGCTGTTGCCAACCTCGCACGTAACGCAGTTCTAGGTGTTGCCATAACGGGCGGTATTTTTGGTGTAGTTTCCCTGGCCACCCTCACATATTGGAAATCATACGGCATACCTGATTGGATTATTAAGTGGTGCCTTCAGCAATTCTTCCAATATATAAAGAATCCTTATCTAAATTTCTTCCGGTAATTCTTCTAGTAATAGTAATAATGTTTTCCAGCCACAGTCCGCCAATCTGTCATAATATACTGTGCTCTCATTTAGGTTCAATTTGATTTTGCCCTCACCTCCCAAGCAGTCATAACAGAAGACTGCCCCTCCTTGACCTACCCCACAATGGAAACCTGGTACACCAGAACTAATATGAAGTGTAAATACAAAAAAAATTGTGTTGCTTTAACAACTTCAACAAAAGCCTTCAATGACGCAAAGCTTAAACAGGGAAACAACACTGCATAATGCAACATTAAATGAAGTGTGTAAAACAAAATGTAAACATCTGAAACAACTTTCCAGTTTCAACTAAGTGACAGTGTAGTGAGGAGTAGGATGTCAAACCTGACAGAATGATTTTAGGATCTACAGTTGTAGGTCTGCAATGGCTACAGTCTGCAGAATTACCACAGCAACTCAAACTGAAGAAAATGTTAGTGAGACAGGAAAATATATCCATCTGGGCAATTTTGTCCCCAGTTCAAAAAACTCAGTTTCTGAATTATTTTTTCTTTTCCACAATCAAAAGAAAAATGGCATTCAGTAAATCTCTTAAATATTAAAAGCTATGACAAAATATTTACAAACAAGGATCAACATATATATATTTATAAACTTTTAAACAGTAAAACTTTTACTCAGCAAGAAAACAGAGCACTTATTTTGGGGGACATTTCGATCTGTAAGAGTCATTGCATCTCCCTTTGGCAGAGTTTGTTCTTCAGCGCTTGTATTTTGTTAGACAGTTTTTTGTCTTCCAGTCCCATGAGCACCTTCTGGAAGAACTCCAATGTGTAGCGAAGTGACTTTGGGTATCGCAGATTGAGGCAGTAAATTAGCCCAAACAAAAGTGCACACCTGCTCGCCACATCGTGAAGATCCTGCAAGACGGTGCATCTCTCGATAATGATGCCAACATCTTCAAGGGAGTCATCAGGCCGTGCTCCTTCGTGGATCTATCCTCTCGAGCTCTTCAGCTTCCATCACGTTGAAATCCTGAAAAGGACAGAAATATTTTAAATCCGTTGTATTTTGGTCATCCCATCATCTGTCTGTCTATCTATTCACTGCATTTTAGTTAAATGGTCCACACTACCATAATTACACAGACCCCTGAATGAGACTGAGGAGAACAGACCAAAGAAAAGTGTGGATTTAAGACTATCACCAAATAAAGACCAAGAAGAAGAGAAATGAAACATGGACAGAGGGCAGAAGGAGCATACAGCGGTGCACACGTTAAGCCCGGTTCACACGGCAGGAGTTTCAAACGGCTGAGAGAGTTCCAGACTGCACACGTATCGAATGACAAAAACAAAACTAAAAAACTTACACTTGTGAGTGCCCCTACCATGTGTGGTGTACGGCCGCACGATGCTAATGAAACACCCTATGAGCACATTTTTCTCACGAACATTCCCAGGGCAAACAGCAAATCTCAAACCCTCTTGAGATAAAATGTGACTTTGGAGTAAATAACCAAGTTGGCCAAGGAGGGGGCATTTCCAATAGTTGTGTGAGTTGTAACGGAAAGGACAACAAAAACAATAAAATGGCTGTCAGATGAAGGGTTGGAATCCAGCAGCAGCTGGATGCTACCTGCTACACAACAGGTGGTGAGTATTTTCCCCTCTACACTGACTGAAGAGTTAATTTACACCTCACTCAGATGGACCTGTGCCAAAGTAATAATATTATTATTAATTATATTATTAATATTGCGCTGACCAGGGTTATTTTCTTTAGTTTAGCATAAAACAATGTAAGTGAATGGAAACAAAATCCTAGTAGTTCCCATGCACTTTATTGTTGTAAGCTAATTTAACCTCCTAGGACCTGGTGTCAACATATGAGGACATCACATTTTGGGTTATTTAGACCAAAATACTCAATTTGGCTCTACAAGGGCCTGATATCCACTTACGAGGACATTATACTGCTACTGTTCTATCGAAATTTTAAACAAATATCCTCATATGTGGCTCTCATTTGTCTTAGAAACAAAAATTTGGTAAAAAACAAAAAATCTGGTAATTCTTTGTTTTTTTACATTCATCAGGTCCCAATCAGCCCAAATATCAAAGAGAAATTAAAAATGCATGCCGTGGAACAGTTCGGGTCTTAGGAGGTTAAAGAAAACCGATTGCTGCCAGATCAGGAGAATGCCTGGGCTTGTTTAGAAAATACATTTTTCAACTTACAAAACTCTGGGAATTATGACAGTCAAAATTTTACTGAGGGGTGGAATATCCCTTTAAAAATAAACTTACCATGTACTCTTTGATGATATTTTGACGGTTCTCATTCAGGTATATAATCACAGCTTGAAGGATGCATTCACACTTCACTTCGATTCGGGAACTCTAAACAAAACAACACATGCAGGGCAATTACTGTTTTGATGTTCATAGAGACCCCCACAAACTTAAAAAAAAATCAATTTTCATTGTTGTTTAACCCATTCATAATTGTTTCTAAGTAATTTTAAACATGCTTTTCCCCCATAAAGATGAATTTATAATCCTCATTTCACAACTTGCAGGGAGAAACAATGTCACAGTAATGTAATGTAGCCTGCTAGTTGACAATCTAGATGTATGGTTTTTAACTGGATGCACTACAGACACCTGCTTTCACAAATGTCTGCTTTTCCAAAATATACTAAAGGGCAAAGCAGCTTTTATTCGAATATTTAAAGTGACAGTGTGTAGTTTTCTGCCATTAGGGAGCAACACGTTGCAAGCAAGCAGTATTTTGTGTTAGAGAATGAGAAGCTTACAAACTCATTCCCATAAAGATTATATGTCAACTAGCTTTCCAACAATATCTTCACGTTGAAGTAACTGCTCCAATAACTTTAGCAGTGGAATATATTGAAAAGGGTTTTTTGTTTTTCCTCTAGAACATTCCTCTGGCTCAACAACATTAAACTTTTCATAGTAAAACTTCTTGCACTTAAATGTGGTTTCAAGTAATCCTCTTTTTGCAATACTTTTAAGTAGTGGATTTCCAGTGTATAGTGCAGTGCACAACTCATTCACTAGCGATGCACTAACTTCAAGTAAGCACAGCCTAGGCCATTTTCATGGTGCAAGGATCCTTCTTCTGTGCTGTATAATTATAATAAAATACAATGATCATACATAGTCCACTTTGAGTACACCACAGTGCAGCGGTCCCTGTTCTGCAGGTACTCTGGTTTAGATCTGCAGAGTGTGAAGGGTTGTTTCTCTCTTTATGTCAGTTATGGACTGGAAACTTGTGAAGGGTGTACATTGATTGTATCACATTCATTTAATAATAGTCTCTCTTTTTTTGCCTTTGCCATGACTTCAGAGCAACTTGCCAAGTTTTTCAGCAAAATCAGATTTAGTTCACAGATGTTTTCTGTGCTGCCTACAAATTCAATGAACCTAACCATCCATATTTATGTTTATGTTATGTGTAACAGAAATACACATAACATAAACAAGCCTATCAAACAATTACCATAGCAAAAAAAAGTAGATACATAAAAAACATATACGGTATCGTGTTACAGTTTAATGTCAACTTGTCTAGTGCATAGCATTTACTCTATATGCTTTTATTTCCAAAATAATGTTAATTATTATTATAATAGTTTTTTTCTTGATACTAACCAGGCTGGCTTTAGGTATAGTGGAATTTCTTTTAACAACAAATAATTTTCACACAGACCTCTAAAGTAATTAGAATGTTAAATGCACTGTTGTAGACTCTGAATATGAAAAATAACTCAAAAACTGATTAAATATTTTTTGTTAAAAATGCTTTTTTAGCACCATATCAGGAGTGACGGTTCTCATTCAGGTATATAATCACAGCTTGAAGGATGCATTCACACTTCACTTCGATTCGGGAACTCTAAACAAAACAACACATGCAGGGCAATTACTGTTTTGATGTTCATAGAGACCCCCACAAACTTAAAAAAAAATCAATTTTCATTGTTGTTTAACCCATTCATAATTGTTTCTAAGTAATTTTAAACATGCTTTTCCCCCATAAAGATGAATTTATAATCCTCATTTCACAACTTGCAGGGAGAAACAATGTCACAGTAATGTAATGTAGCCTGCTAGTTGACAATCTAGATGTATGGTTTTTAACTGGATGCACTACAGACACCTGCTTTCACAAATGTCTGCTTTTCCAAAATATACTAAAGGGCAAAGCAGCTTTTATTCCAATATTTAAAGTGACAGTGTGTAGTTTTCTGCCATTAGGGAGCAACACGTTGCAAGCAAGCAGTATTTTGTGTTAGAGAATGAGAAGCTTACAAACTCATTCCCATAAAGATTATATGTCAACTAGCTTTCCAACAATATCTTCACGTTGAAGTAACTGCTCCAATAACTTTAGCAGTGGAATATATTGAAAGGGTTTTTTTTTGTTTTTTCCTCTAGAACATTCCTCTGGCTCAACAACATTAAACTTTTCATAGTAAAACTTCTTGCACTTAAATGTGGTTTCAAGTAATCCTCTTTTTGCAATACTTTTAAGTAGTGGATTTCCAGTGTATAGTGCAGTGCACAACTCATTCACTAGCGATGCACTAACTTCAATATTATGCTCCTTGATGTATTAATGTATTAGTAATACAAGTTAAATTTCAAATGCTCTAACATTTCTGTTACTCATTTCATAAATCATCCCTTCTATCTCCAGTCGATTGTCTTCTGTTCCTGTGACCACCTTTACCGGAGCAGCCCAGTCTGAACGTGACCCCCTTGCCGCCAAAAATAAAATCAAGTATACTAGGTGGTTAGTGCTCCATTTGTGTCGGTTTGTGCTGGTAAAATCATCGTTTGTACTGCTACGGTGTCAAGGATATTACACTTTTATTTAATAGGTCATTCAGAGTTCACCAGCCCCCCCAAGCAACACGAAAATGGCCCAAAATAGGTCAAAACATGCCACAAAATGCTCGGGTGCGAGCGAGCGTTCCCTACGACGTCTACATCACCCCGACGCTCACTCGCGCCCGTAAGCACAGGGAGTATGGACTCGTCAACGACCACTTTACATGTATCCCAATTCTTGTTCGCTTTTACTCATAAAATCTTCAGTTCCCTTAGCTTCACCTGCGTGACACATTCACACAGGCGAAGCTAAGCTAGCAGTGGATAGCTAACGTTCTCCTAACTTGATACTGCAATAAAACAAAGAAAATAAGTGTGCTATTAGGAGTTCGAATGAAATTTTAAACGCAGACGAGGCAATATTCAGATGTGCAGTAACGTCGAATATGCAAATGAATGTTTCCAATGCTAGCAAAATGCTAAAACCTACAGAAAACACACGGCCCATATTTACCGGAAAAAATATACGCCATACATTATCACAAAGTACTAGTTAAATTATATTCTATTAAAAATACGAAGAAATTACCTTAACTCCAACGGATGAATCGCGATTAATCCCTCTTTCTAGACACGACGCCAAAGCACACTGCCGCGTAGTTGAAGAAGGTGAATGCCTATGCGCGAAGATTTTTTTCATTCTCTGCGCATGCTCAGAAAGGATGTGGAAAGGGCTCTGGATTTAATTAAATGTGTTCAATAAATTGAAAATATCACTATTATTTAACATTAAAACGGTTTACAATTAATTAAATAAAATTTAAAAATATTAATTACACACATAAGATTAACAATTTTAAGTATATTGAACATAAAACTATGAATTAATTTTTAAAAAGCCCATGTTTTATTTCTTAGAGTGCACCCATTCATCCTCTTCCGCTTAGCCACAGCTGAACAGAGACCTCTCTCCCCCGAACCACCTCTATAGAACCTACGCACAAGCAAAAACATAATCCGAGCAAATATTACATTTGCATTACAGCAATTCAAATCTTGCATGTAAATTCAAGAACCTGTGCTTACAGCAGCATTTGTGAAGAAGCCATCGCACCCACAAGACTGTCTGCAAGTTGAAAAGTAAAATTTACCAAATTAGCTTTTATCAGTTATTGTTTGCTGTGCAGCAGTGGAAATACAACTGTAAGACAACTGTTACTTTACTGCTGAAGAAATATTCAAAACCAGAAGATTCTAAAGCAAGCTCTGAAGCCTCTGCACTGCTGTCCTATTAATCTGCTGTACAGTGTTACAGATTTTATGATTTAAAAAAATCATCATAATCAGAAGCGCACATCATTCCTGAGAAAAACATTGTTTCTTTGTCAATTTAGTAAACTTATTTTTATAAAATGTTTTTATGCTGCAGCCAGTGAGTACGCTTCACTCAGTGAAACAGCTGTACACATCTGGCTGCAGAGGTCCACTTACTGTGGGTCCAGCCTCCACTGTAATAGTTCATCAAGATGATATTTCAGGTTCTCTGAACAGTCAGTGACAGGCTGTCTTTGGTAAGTAGCTCTTCTGTCTGCTCTGACGTAGTGTCTGGTAAATAGTTCAGGCTGTTGCTGTAATGCTGTATAAATCTAAAGGGTCTTGTAACTATAACACGCTATGCTTGTCGCTGCTGTGTGCTAAGTTTTTATGCTTTGTGGTCATCACTGTGCAGCTAACCAGCAGATTAACTGTTTTAGATTCATCACTCTGGTCACCAGGCTTGGACCTGCAGACCACACAAGAGTTCTAGCCCGTAACCATAACACCATGACAAAGTTCCCGTGTTGATATACGGCACTACTGCTGAGCTGAGCAATAAATTCCTTTTAGTCAAATTTTAGTAAAAACTTGTGTGTTTAAAAAAATAAGAAATGAAAATAATCTCTGTATATGACATGTACTTTCTACAGATAAGATGTAGTAAATATCCTCACTCTTCCAAAAGAAATGAAGGCCAAGTTTAGCGCTGGTTAGTACATTATGTTCATGTAAAAATGAATTGTTGTCATGTGCAATGAATTCAGACGTACCCCAAGTTTCCTCTCCTCCCTGAGCAACATCTGGAGTTTGGTTGCTGTTTGGTTTGCTCTTGTGCACCTAACACTGCATCCACCAACTCTTCATGCACCGCTGACAGTTACATTGTGAGTTTGAGTTTCTTCTTCATGTTTCTTTAATAAACTTTTTCTTAATTAGTATTTCTATCTGCACCTGTCTTGCTGTCATGGCTGTGTGGCCTAGTTTTGACAAAATCAAGTAAGCACAGCCTAGGCCATTTTCATGGTGCAAGGATCCTTCTTCTGTGCTGTATAATTATAATAAAATACAATGATCATACATAGTCCACTTTGAGTACACCACAGTGCAGCGGTCCCTGTTCTGCAGGTACTCTGGTTTAGATCTGCAGAGTGTGAAGGGTTGTTTCTCTCTTTATGTCAGTTATGGACTGGAAACTTGTGAAGGGTGTACATTGATTGTATCACATTCATTTAATAATAGTCTCTCTTTTTTTGCCTTTGCCATGACTTCAGAGCAACTTGCCAAGTTTTTCAGCAAAATCAGATTTAGTTCACAGATGTTTTCTGTGCTGCCTACAAATTCCAATGAACCTAACCATCCATATTTATGTTTATGTTATGTGTAACAGAAATACACATAACATAAACAAGCCTATCAAACAATTACCATAGCAAAAAAAGTAGATACATAAAAAACATACGGTATACGTGTTACAGTTTAATGTCAACTTGTCTAGTGCATAGCATTTACTCTATATGCTTTTATTTCCAAAATAATGTTAATTATTATTATAATAGTTTTTTTCTTGATACTAACCAGGCTGGCTTTAGGTATAGTGGAATTTCTTTTAACAACAAATAATTTTCACACAGACCTCTAAAGTAATTAGAATGTTAAATGCACTGTTGTAGACTCTGAATATGAAAAATAACTCAAAAACTGATTAAATATTTTTTGTTAAAAATGCTTTTTTAGCACCATATCAGGAGTGAAAAGAGTTTTTCTTATTTACATTTGACACATCCAGTGCAACTGCTTCAAGTCACAATTTCCATCATCAAATCAAATCAAAAT
This sequence comes from Oreochromis aureus, assembly GCF_013358895.1. Taxonomy (NCBI): domain Eukaryota; kingdom Metazoa; phylum Chordata; class Actinopteri; order Cichliformes; family Cichlidae; genus Oreochromis; species Oreochromis aureus. Next base: position 20,906,981 of record NC_052960.1, on the reverse strand, counting down.
GTATTTATATAGCACATTTAAAAACAACAGTTATGATCAAAGTGCTTCACAAATTAAAAGATAAAATAAGACAGATAAAAATAAGATAAGAAAGATACAACGCAGGAGGAGACAAACATAAAAACCAACCAAATGATAATCAAACTATCTTACATCAAAGCCAGAGTAAACAGATGGGTCTTTAAACGAGATTTAAAAGACTGAACAGTCTCAGAAGAGCGAATGGCAATAGGGAGGTTGTTCCACAGTCTAGGAGCTACAATGGCAAAGGCACGGTCACCTCTGGTTTTCAACCTAGACTTAGGTTGCATTAAGAGCATCTGGTTTGAAGATCTTAATGCTTTTATGGGATTATACAAATGAAGAAGTTCTGTTAAATAGCTAGGGGCCATGTTATTTAAGATTTTATAGGTGAATAAAAGAATTTTAAAATCAATGCAAAATTTCACAGGGAGCCAGTGTAACTTGGCTAAAACTGGAGTCATATGATCATGTATTCTCGCACCCGATAAAAGGCGTGCAGCAGAGTTCTGTACTAATTGCAACCGGTGAAGAGAGGAGTGAGGGAGGCCTAAATAGAGGGAGTTACAATAGTCCAGTCTAGAGGTAATGAATGCATGAATAAGCTTTTCAAGGTCCTTGTGAGAGAGGAAAGGCTTAGCTTTAGCAATTTGACGTAGCTGATAGAAGCTGGATTTAACCACAGTAGATACTTGTTTCTCTAATTTGAAAGAGCTATCCAGGAGTACCCCAAGGTCTCTTGGAACGTTGGAGAGGTAGCTGGCAAGTGGGCCAAGGGTAACAGTTAACTGGTTCAATGGAATATGGCTGTCAAAGACAATAACTTCTGTTTTACTGTCATTCAAGGTTAGAGAGTTTTGCGATAGCCAGGTTCTCACATCATGAAGACAGTTAAACAATGTATGCAATGGATCTGTGACATTCAAACTCAAAGGGAAATAAATTTGAATGTCATCGGCATAACAATGGAACGAAATATTGTATCTTTGGAAAATAGATCCCAAGGGCAACATGTACAGAGAGAATAACATAGGGCCCAAAACAGACCCCTGGGGCACACCACAGAGAAAAGGAGCAGAGGAGGAGTATTGCCCCATAGTGATAGAGAATGACCTCTCTGAAAGATAAGATTTAAACCATGATAAGGCTGTGCCCTTAAGGCCAACTACATGCTCTAACCTTGATAATAAAATGTTATGATCTACTGTGTCAAACGCAGAAGTCAGATCCAGTAAGACTAGAACCACAGAGCAACCTGAGTCGGTGGTTAAAAGGAGATCATTTAAAACTCTTAGCAAAGCTGTCTCAGTACTACAGGGAGTGCAGAATTATTAGGCAAGTTGTATTTTTGAGGAATAATTTTATTATTGAACAACAACCATGTTCTCAATGAACCCAAAAACTCATTAATATCAAAGCTGAATTTTTGGAAGTAGTTTTTAGTTTGTTTTAGTTTTAGCTATTTTAGGGGATATCTGTGTGTGCAGGTGACGATTACTGTGCATAATTATTAGGCAACTTACCAAAAAACAAATATATACCCATTTCAATTATTTATTTTTACCAGTGAAACCAATATAACATCTCCACATTCACAAATATACATTTCTGACATTCAAAAACAAAACAAAAACAAAGCAGCGACCAATATAGCCACCTTTCTTTGCAAGGACACTCAAAAGCCTGCCATCCATGGATTCTGTCAGTGTTTTGATCTGTTCACCATCAACATTGCGTGCAGCAGCAACCACAGCCTCCCAGACACTGTTCAGAGAGGTGTACTGTTTTCCCTCCTTGTAAATCTCACATTTGATGATGGACCACAGGTTCTCAATGGGGTTCAGATCAGGTGAACAAGGAGGCCATGTCATTAGTTTTTCTTCTTTTATACCCTTTCTTGCCAGCCACGCTGTGGAGTACTTGGACGCGTGTGATGGAGCATTGTCCTGCATGAAAATCATGTTTTTCTTGAAGGATGCAGACTTCTTCCTGTACCACTGCTTGGAGAAGGTGTCTTCCAGAAACTGGCAGTAGGACTGGGAGTTGAGCTTGACTCCATCCTCAGCCCGAAAAGGCCCCACAAGCTCATCTTTGATGATACCAGCCCAAACCAGTACTCCACCTCCACCTTGCTGGCGTCTGAGTGGGACTGGAGCTCTCTGCCCTTTACCAATCCAGCCACGGGCCCATCCATCTGGCCCATCAAGACTCACTCTCATTTCATCAGTCCATAAAACCTTAGAAAAATCAGTCTTGAGATATTTCTTGGCCCAGTCTTGACGTTTCAGCTTGTGTGTCTTGTTCAGTGGTGGTCGTCTTTCAGCCTTTCTTACCTTGGCCATGTCTCTGAGTATTGCACACCTTGTGCTTTTGGGCACTCCAGTGATGTTGCAGCTCTGAAATATGGCCAAACTGGTGGCAAGTGGCATCTTGGCAGCTGCACGCTTGACTTTTCTCAGTTCATGGGCAGTTATTTTGCGCCTTGGTTTTTCCACACGCTTCTTGCGACCCTGTTGACTATTTTGAAAGAAACGCTTGATTGTTCGATGATCACGCTTCAGAAACTTTGCAATTTTAAGACTGCTGAATCCCTCTGCAAGATATCTCACTATTTTTGACTTTTCTGAGCCTGTCAAGTCCTTCTTTTGACCCATTTTGCCAAAGGAAAGGAAGTTGCCTAATAATTATGCACACCTGATATAGGGTGTTGATGTCATTAGACCACACCCCTTCTCATTACAGAGATGCACATCACCTAATATGCTTAATTGGTAGTAGGCTTTCGAGCCTATACAGCTTGGAGTAAGACAACATGCATGAAGAGGATGATGTGGACAAAATACTCATTTGCCTAAAAATTCTGCACTCCCTGTAAATGAAGCAAGCCTCGATACGCGCATCGTGGAAACGCCCCCTCCATTACTCGACACAAGCTTTGAAGCCTCGATACAGAACGTCACATCACTAGTGAGAAGTAAGAGATGAAGTGTGAGAAGTGGGAAGTGCCTCCCTTATTTGTTTGATAGCTTTTTCTTTTGTTGCTGCGAGTGTTTTCTTTGTTCCTTTGGCATTATTGGTAAAACGGCGCTGCCGGCTCTTTAAGTTAACGTCATTTGTAATAAAACTATATTATTTGTAATAAAATTATATTATTATAGAACAGCTCTGTCTGTTTTCCTTTTCATTCTGTTTCCGGACTCATCTGTTACTGATCCCCCTCACTCGCATGCCTAGACCCCTTTGGGGGGACGGTATTTAATTTTTATTTTTTAATTTTTAAATTAACAATTTTAATCTGAATAAACATGAAAAAGATTATGGTTTCATTGTATTTAAGTAACTCTGTCATGGTCCTGAATCTGCACACCCAGTGGTTTTGTTTTGATTGTTTTTCTCGTGTTCTAGTTTTATTCTGATTTTGTATTCTGTCTGGGAACTTCCTGTTTTACTTTGTAGATCTGTGTGTGACTTAACTGTGTTTAGCTTGTGTTGGTTTCCCCGTCATCTTGTGATTAGGATCAGCTGTGCTTCCCCCCCTCTGTGTGATTTCCTAATTACTGTGTGTGTGTGTGTGTGTGTGTGGCGTGGGTGTCGGTCTGTGCTCATCGTCGGTTCGTCTGTGTTATTTTAGTGTTTCTCCGTGTCTCTCTGTTTCTCTCCTCGTGTCTTCCCTTTGTGTTATGTTTTCAGGTCAGCTTTCCCAGTTCAGTTTACTTTGTAATTCTCATCACCGCTTTGTGTCACCCGTCATCAAGAAACCTCACTCGCATCACCGCTGTTGTCTGCAACTTGGGTCCTCCTGCAAACACCACACGACTGCTACCCCAGCCATGACAAACTCCTTAAAATGCATATATTTGTATATGGAAAAAAAAAAATAGCCTCCTGAGATTCGACGCCCTCAAAAATAATACATTTGGACTTTTCTTCACCATATTCATTCCATGCTGCTCAATAACATTTTAATTAATTTAGTTTTATTTGTTTACATTTTATTAAACAATAAAGGTTTTATTGTTTGTACTGTTAAACAGAGCTACTGTCTCTGTATGCATGTTTTTTAAAAACATGTATTTAACAAAGTAACAAGTTCCTGTTCAAAGATAAAGATTCATTTTTAGCATAATGAAGACAGCTGCACTCTGCAGCCTGGCGTGGGCTGAAACACAATGCTAGGTTACTGTTGTTATTTAATGGTGCATTTGGTGCCAAATTCAGGATGTAGAAGTTACAGCTTCAACCATTAGTAAAGCTTTCACTTGTTCCTAGCAAGTTTCTAAAACTTTGTGCCTTTCTCTCCCCCCCCACTCCCTTGATTATGAGCCTTTACTACGTGTTTACAGTAATCTAAAAAAACATATAATTTCTAAGCTGTTTAGAGACTACCTACACTACATGTATATTTGAACTGAAACCTGTTTCAAAGATGGATTTTCCTCCTTAAATCTTCATATAAACTGAAATTTGTGTTGACTAGTAAATTTAAACGATTAACTAAATTTCCTTCTCAGCTTGCTGTCTCATTTCTGCTGGCATCTTTAGACCTCAGCGCTGCACTTTCTCACAATCATTCAGAAATTGGCCAATTCTTGTGTGGAAATCCATAAATCTCTGACATAATGAATGAATTAATCCTCGTTTCTCTATCACTGGTGAATACTTGAATAAGTGCATTATATATTTTATCTTTTAATTGTATTAAATGCAGAAGCTATACATATTTCTGGCCATTTTATCATAATCATTCTAGCAAAAAATGTCTAAATGTCTTTAATTCATGATGTTTTCAGCATTATAATGGCTGTAAATGCTCCATATTTTCTAGAAGGAGAAAAGCTTACATAAAGCACCAGTTAGTAATCATTACAGTGGAAATGCATTCAATTTTCTTTTTGCTAAATAACTCCAGTATTGACCCAGTATTGACCAAGTAAACTCTTTATATATTAGCACTTCAGCGGTGCAGCGACTGGTAGCTCTATCTGTTAGCATTTGCTCATAAACATACACTTTCTTCCATCAAACTGATGGATTGTCACAGTTTTCAATTTAGAAGATCAAATTACATTTTTATGAAACTTCTTCTGATCTGTTTTGAAATCTAAAATTTCATTTAATTTCTATCTCTATATTAGCAAGCTGTAGGGAGCTATGAGTGTATAATGCATGTAAAAGTCAGTTTGTATTATTTTCAGTGTTAAAATCTTAAAAGGCAGCATTTAATTCCCAGAGAACTCTGATATTTACAGTAACTCTGTGACTCAGAGGTGATCCATTGGTTGATCTGCACATGTATCATACTTTGCTTGTGACTGTCATGTGTTGAATTTTGTAAATGTGGGAGATTGTCCCAATAAGTGACATTGGATGAATTTGTCACGGCCAGGGGATCAGCAGGCCGCTGACTAGTAGCGTTCTCTCTCTCTCTCTCTCTCTCTTGCTCTCTCCCTCTCTCTCTCGCCAGGGCGGAACTCATGGCGGGTTCACGCCCTCGGCCCACGCCCCTCTGAAGAGGAAACACCTGGGCCTCATCAGTGCAGCCAGCATTTAAGCCAGGGAGTGGCTTCTACTCATCGCTGGATCGTTGTGTGTGTGACTCGTGTCAGTGCAGCCCAGCTCTGAGCAAGTTCTCTTTCGTTTCCCTGCGCAAAACCTCTAACGTGTGTTTTCTTCTGTACATAGATCCCCTGGACCTGACCCTGCATTCCCCGAGTGGATTCCTGTTTTTTTTGTGAGTGTTTGGAGAGAGACTGGTCACGTTAGGAGAGAGTCAGAAGAGGAGCAAGTGTCTTTTCCCTACCTGGATTTCCCCGGAGCCTTTTTCCCTGTCACCGCTTTGTATATAGCACTACCCCTGCACTATTTGTATATACACCTGGTGGAACTGTAATAAATACCAACTGTGCCTCTGAGTCATGCGTGTGAGTCCTGCGTGTGAGTCCTCAAGCGAACCCTGACAGAATTAAATTACAGCACACTATAACTGTAGTTTTTGCTTAGGATTGTAACCCGAGTGATGCATAAATTGTTAACGACACAAGACACACAACCTGAGGGGTAGAATTACCCGGGGCATAGTACAGGCCCCTTTCATTTCACAGGCCCTGTTCTTACCAGGCACATCACAGCCTGATGTTTGTGAGTGGGAACCGTTTCAAAAAGGACACGTTTTAAAGACAGGCCATAATGTCGATACTGTCATTTGAGTCCCTCTGCTTAAAAGACGATGACAACTGTCCATCCCCAACTGATCTCGACAGCTTTGGCGATGAGTTTGACAAAGACTTGGAATCAGATGGTGAGCATATTAAATTCAATCATGGAATAATCCTTGAGGTTCTTGTTTAAATACTAAGTAATTTAGTAGTTGTTACTATAAATCTATACATTAGTTATATTAATTTATGACTTTTATAATATGCAGGAAATAAGATCAATAAGGAGATGGACACTGCTGAGGTGTACATGCAGGCCTGCAAGCTGGTAGGTGTGGTGCCGGTCTCTTACTTTATTCGAAACCTTGACTCTCCAGCTGTGACACTCTCCCACCATGGGCTCGGACCTTTGGGATGCAAGGCACTTTCTATTGCTTTAGTGGTAGGTTTAACATCTAAGAGCTGTTAATCAATGAGGCACTTTTAAATAGAAAACTGATGATCAGGTTTTATTTAGACTGATACACAAATAAGCGCCCTGGCACTGGCAGACAATTCAATTCAAGCTGAGGGAGCCAAATACCTCATGGAGACGTTGAGGGCTAATTTCACCATTCGGCACCTGGTATGTAAGACTCCAGGTTGACCACTGGAGGGCACAAGTGTATTTCAGGTCTAAATCTGAGAGCTCTACATCAAATTTGGTTTTAATAATACATTTTTTTCAGGATATATCCCACAACCATCTGAAATCTGCTGGAGCTGAGTATGTGGCTAAAATGTTGCTGGACAGCATTTCGTTAAAATCTGTGAAGCTTTCAGGTAATATGCACATGACAATGCATTTAACTTGTCAGATGTTACGTGACAAATGACTGACAGTCATAGGCATCACAAACAGTCAGCTTACATTTGTTTTGTCGGGGTTGCCTTTTTCCTGACAGGTTAGTCGAGGTTAGTTTCTGATTAGTTTGTCGATTTAACAGCGATAATTATTGTGATCTTTTTTTTTTCATGATTGTTTTGAAAGCATTTTCTTCCCTGCAGGGAATGGATTTACTGATGATGATGCTAAATATTTTGTAGATGCTCTGTCAGTAAGTTATCAGTTATGTCCTGCTTTTTCACACATAACAACCCATTTTAGTCATTTCTATATTCATAAATTGTTCTTTTGCTACTTGCACCTGTCACATTGCTATATTGTTACAAGACCAATTCCAGGATAAAGGTACTGGATCTGAGCCATAATGAGTTTTGTGGAAAAGGAGGGGAGCATTTGGGACAGCTGCTGGGTATGGTAAAAGGTTTTAATAGGTCTAAGACTAGTTCTTAATAGTATTATAGATGTATTCTTTCACTGACTTGGCTCTCTTATTTCTACAGCAAACAATGAGGGCCTGGAGGTGCTGGACCTCAGCTGGAATCATCTAAGAATGAAAGGGGCTGTGGCTTTTTGTGCTGGGTTAAAAGTAGGGCTGATTAACAAAATTTGTTAGTTACTCTGTGTGCAGCATTTCATCACAGTCTTCCCATTTAGGTGAATATGATGTTAAAGCACCTTGACTTATCGTGGAACGGTTTTGGGAACGAAGGTGCTCTGGCAATGGGAGAAGCCCTCAAATTCAACACCACTCTGGTGCATCTCAACCTCAACAATAACCGCCTGACCAATGAAGGTGTCAGCATGCTGTGCAGGGGTCTTGAATTCAATGACACACTCAGAGTCCTGACGGTGGGTGGACGAAATTGCATTAGGGTAACGTGTATCACAGTCATGGCTTCAAGTGAAATATCGGATAATGTCTTCTACTTCTTTAGTTGGCTTATAACTCTTTGACAGTAGAGGGCGCACTGGCTCTAGTCAACGTGGTGAAGAACTCACCTAAAACTGCCTTGGAGGAGATCAACATATGTGTGAGTGGCAGTGCATCCTGCTCTGCTCCATGTCATGACAGATTACCACAGACTGTAGGGACAGTTCATCCACAAATCAAATTTACATATTGTTCTGCAGGCCTGTAGTCGGATTTATCCATGTGAATTGTTCTGGTGCAAATGTCCCAGTTCTTGAGTTTCTTTCCGCAGATCAAGACCCAATTAGAGCAGAGCAATTCAGAGCAATTCAGAGCAATTCAGAGCAATTCAGAGCAATTCTTGCACGACGTAGTTTTTTCTTTCTGCCAAACAACATCATCTAAAGTAGACATGCAGCTGGTTGATATTACATCATAGCAGAAAGCATTATCAGCGTTTACATCCTGCCAAGCTGTCACAATCACCAGGTTCTCGTCATGGGTAAATGCACGCTTCCTTCTGCACAGTTATACAGTCAGCAGGTGTTGTTTTATGGAGAAAAAATAGTAATGAAACTGCTCACAACCAGGTCATTTCTGGAAATATTCAGTGCTACTGAAACTGAGCAACTCTCATCTAAAAGGTCTATACAGAGAAACTGCACTACAGGCCAGATTTAAACATATGTAATTATAAGGTGAACTTTCTCTTTAACCAAGTCATTTTTGCTCTGATTTCAGTTCAATTTTGTGTTCATATTAAGTCAAAGTTGTAATTTTTTTCCCTTTTTTTTTTGACATAGGAAGCAAAATGTGTGTGTGTATATCATGTTGTCTTTTATCTGAACAGAATGTGCTGGTAAATGAGCACTTTGTGCATCTATTGGAGGTGACGTGTCAGGAGCATCCTGGTCTGGATGTACAGTATGGAGGCGTAGGAGGCTTCATGGCTAAGAAGCCACCAAAACGTGTTGATCCAATGAAAGTCATTCAGGTCTGTCTCAATTGGTCAAATGAGCGTCTGACACCTACTGCATGAATTTTATTGTGAAAATATACACGATATATCTTTATTTTTATTATTTCTTTTTTATTCAGAGTATATTTGCTGTTCTGTTTACTTATTTTGTTGGACTGCATTTATTTATTGTCAAAATCACTTCTACCAATGCTTCTGAAGGATTATCTGGACCAACGGAAACTGCGGCTGTGGGATTTCTTTCGAAACATCGATAAAGATGGCATCATGAGAGTGTCTGTTACTGACTTCAGGAAAGCAGTTCAGGTTTTCCAAACAAACTGTGATACTGTATATGGAGCCGTGTAGAGTCCGTGCATTTCACTGAGAGTTTACTGTGATAAAGAGAGCAACTATGAAACTGATTCCCTTTTCCTCTTTTGTGTGAAACTGTAAGCAATCAAGCATTCCCTTGGACCGATACCAGATTGAGGAGCTGATTCAGAGACTTGATCGGGACAGGACAGGAATGGTGGACTACAGGTGAGCATTTCCCATACTGTCTAAATATACTCACATCTGAAGCTTCAATATTTACGTTACAAGGTGGAGCTTTGGTGTGTTAAAGCTTATCATTTTAACATTTTGATTGTTTTTATCTCTCGTTTACTGATAGTACAGCTGGGCATAGAGTGTCTTAGTTATGGCCTGGGAATTTGCCCAGATCTTAAGTTCAACTGACCCCATCAAAAGTAAGAGTAGCTGAAAACTGCAAACCTCTTCAAGCCTGAAAAGTTCACTCACTTGCAGCAGAAGTCTATTTGACTAGTGTATTAGGATATTGGGTTGTCTCTCGCACTGGTAAAAGCTTTTTCCAAATATTCACAGATCTACTGTATATATAATTTACTACAGAAGTTGTTTTTTCTTTTTCCTTTTCTTTTCTTTTTTTTTTTTTGTTGCAAATCTGCCTGAAAAAAATCTGACCACATTTTTTAAGTAATCATACTAAAAGACAAACAGACAGACTCACCAAACTAATCGCAGAAGCTCCACTGAAGTAGTAATAGTGTTATATATGTATAGTTATGTATAGCACAGAGAGAATCATAAGCTAAGAATAACTTGTATGGGAACTTTTCTTCCACAGTTTGGATAAAAACACATGTTAAAGAAGTCCACGTAGCTCAGCATACAAACAGATGATAAACCATGTGGTCTATACATTCATCCCTACATTCATATTTTTATATAGGTGTTTTATAAACTACATAAAAAGTAATGATCATAGGTTTAAGAAAAAGCTAACCCCTTTCAGCAGTTGTTTAAAGCAGACCACAGATTCAGCCATCGTGACAGGCTGAGGAAGGTTGTACCAAAGTTTAAAAGCTACAGTCTCAAAAACATGATCGCCTCTAGATTTAAAATATGAGCATAAAATAAATAAATATCACAATTATAAGACCCTGATCATATGATCAGGGAGGTTACTGCTGGAATAAGGTTAAAGCAGATCTTAATGCATACAGAAGCCTGGGTATGATGGGCTTTATACTGTATGTAATTCATCTGGGGTACCTAGTGAACGTGCAAAAATTCCATACACAGGTGGGTTCAAACTAGGACCATCATGCAGTGTTAACTACTGCCTCATTGTTCTGCCACACTGCACATAGATAAATACTAACATTTTGAAATTAACTCTAACTCAGCCAGTGGAATGAGAAGCTGTCAGGGCCGAACACAAGAACCTCAGTTGTTGGGATTGAAATTGAGAGAATTTAAGGACATCCAAGTAGTGATTGTAGTGAAGTCGTTAGTGAGGTAGGAGAGGCTGTTCAAGTTGTTAGGCTTCACAGAAAAGTGCAGTTGTGGAGAGACAGGTAGTTAATTGGTTGGCGTATGAATCTAAAAGCAGTCAGTGATGTTTATACTATAATCTGACCATTCTGTGCAGGGGACTGGCAGATACAAGGAAACAAATGATGAGGGATCACCGCCGCCAGCTTAGGAAATTTGAGTCCCGTCAGAAGAAAGAGAAGCAGAAGAGTGACCGCATTCTCAAAACCTTCCAAAGTGCCGTGGAGGCGGTGACACCTCGCAGCTCCATGGTCATGTCTCCGGGAGGTGCCAAAGAAGACTCGAGTGGCCCTCAACACTTTTCCGCCACCCCTCTCAGCTCTTGGCACCACATTGTCATGTCCAACAGCAGCCGCTACTCTGTCACTAACATGAGCAACATCCACCTGCCCATGTTAAGAGGCGCCACGCCTTACCGTCCCACCAGCTCCTCCGGGATGCGCTCGTACTCCCAGCCAAACCTGTCGGCCGATTCCCCTCGCTCTGCTCCAGACAAGTCCATCTCTGCTCAGGGCGTTCGCTCTGATCCAGAGATGAGCCACAGCAAGCTAAGCCCCACTGCTAACAGCCTGACGAGATCCAGGCCCGCTCTTAATGTAAAGCAGTCAGAGGGTAAAAGTAAAGTCAAAGCCAAGAAAGTGAAGAAAAAGAAACCGAAGAAGAATGCAGACAAAGCTTCAAAGAACCCTGCAGTAACGGTCAAGTGACATGAACTCTGTATGATGCTGTATTGTGTGGTATATTATATCTGTTGTGAGTTTTTCCCTTGGTTACTATGTCATGCAATATTTTTAAATGAATAAATAACAAATTTGATTATCAGTCTTATTTAAAAATATTTATTTATTGCTTTAATAAGTTATCAGCGGTCATGTCTTCGCCACCTTGCAGTTAATGACAGTGAGTGGGATGGGCCTACTTCAGAAACATAATATTTCATCATGGTATTCGGGAATGTTGTTCTCATGCGAGCCCACACACTTGAGGATAATTGTAAACAAACATCTGAGGTTAATTTCTGTTTGCTGTAGATAAGAATGAGCATTATATCCTGGCATGTTCCTGAACTAATAACTCTGTGAACTGAGACAGGTGCTGCGTCCTCTGATATGATGCAGGAGGATATATAAATTCAAACGATCCACCTATCTCAGTCATAACCACTCTGACTGCAGCAGAATGATCGTCACTCTGTATCTCTCAGCACTGCTGAGCTCCACAGTTGCCTGGGGGGTATGCATGACATGACGTAGATCAAGCGATTCATCTTTATTCTTTAAAGCTCCGTACACATTTAGGTGAGATGATTTCTTCCATCTAACTCTTTTTTAGGGAGTGAGGAGCATGTGGAGTGAGGGGAATCCAAGGAATGAGTCCGGAGGTGGAGGTGGTGAAAGGTGCTCCTGTGACGCCTTCCTGCCCGGTTCAACTTTTCCTGTAGGTGATCTGGTGGTGATAGAGCAGACCGCAGTGGAGATCTCACGTGAACTGGAGCTGGAAATGGGCAAGGTATTTATTCATAAGGGAACATGTGCATTAAAAGATTACATAATTGTGACAAAAAACATTTTTTAATGTTTTTTCCTGATTAAATTTCAGCTGGGGGAATATGAAATCAAGGTGACAGAATATGCAGAAAAGATCCTAAAAGTGACAGCAGAAATTGAAAAAATGGAGGAGAATCCTGATGGCTACAGTGAAAGTGAACGGAATGAGATAAAGATTGAGATTAAACAAGTGGAGGCCTTGATTATAGACCTGCAGCTCTCCATCAACGGCTCCACCGCTGTCCTTAAATCCCTGCGTGTACAGGTAAGTCCCGAGCTGAAGGTGTTTTAAAAGCCAGCAGAAGCAGTGGAGATCCATTGTGTTATCTCTCAGATTACAGTCATGGTGGAGACCCTGAACAGGCTGGAAAAGACCTACGACAAGAATTTAATTCTGGTGACACGCCGAGAATACCTTAAGGTGCAGCTGCAACTAGAGGAGTGTGAGAGACGCCACCAGGAGCTTTTCTACCCCAACATTGGTAAGCTCACTTATACCATCATTCCAGTTGTAATCCCTGTTTTTGTGATTACGGCCTAATTTTCCTCTCCTTCTGCAGGTTCATGTGCACACACTGGTATCACCAAGCTCAGCAAACCCATAGTAAGCCAACTGAATGCCCATCTAAACTCTGGCTACAAATTTGGTGGATGGGGGAAAGATTCAAAACCTATTCCAGACAGAGAGTCCATGTACTGGTACTCTGGGTATACAGGTGCCTCCATTATTGACATCAGGTTCTACACTAACTACAAGAACCTCATTTTAAGAAACCACTTTCAGCATCACAACTTACAAACCAGTTGGCGTGGCACAGGAACCAATTTTATCTTCCGTGACAATACTCTGTATTATCAGATCAACAACCCGTTTGGGTTAGCTAAACTGAATTTCACCACAATGGCATATGAGTCCAGGGTGATCCCCAAGGCTAGTTCAGGCTTCTCTTATGCTTACTTCTCCAATCAGAACTTTGACTTTGCTGCCGATGAGACCGGGCTGTGGGTGACCTATTCCACACAGCAGTCTGCTGGTCGGATGGTCATTGCTAAAATAGATGAGGCGTCTTTTGGGATAGAGGAGGAAATGGAGACTAGTATCTACAAGCCGGGTGTGAGCAATGCCTTCATGGTTTGTGGCACTTTGTATGCAGTCAGGACAATCGATACCATCACTGAAGAGATATTTTACAAGTATGACACTAAAACCAAAGAGGAAACTTACATCAGTATTCCCTTTGAGAGGTTCCAGGAGAAGTACTCCAACCTGCACTACAATCCCACTGACCAGAAGCTCTACATGTACAATGATGGCTACTATGTCCAGTACCACCTGTGGTTTAACCACACAGCTGCGGCTACGGCCACCACGCCACCACAAGTTCTTTTAACCTAAATTGAAGATCTGATATTTTCTGAAGTATCACATCATAAGAATGAACCAACTATTGTCTCATCTTGTCGAGTAATGAGCTCCTAATCCTTCTTGATTGTTAATAAATGATTTCAAGCATCACACAAGTGTCATGAGTGTCTTTTTTTGTGAACTTTGAAAACTAAAACAGAATTAAAATAAAAATGGTTCTTAATTGTACTTTCAAAAACGTCTATTCTATTCTACTGTAGAGGTAATATCTGTTGTTTTAGTTAGTTTGCTAACTATTAATACAATATTTGTAATTATTATAACTTCCCTGACAAATCATTGATAGGCATGTCTAGAAGAGTGTGTCCACTGTTTCAAAAACTTATATTTTTATTGTAACACCTGTACTAATTTTCCTAAATCTTGCCTCAGATGTGTGCCCTCTATTCAGTAAAATTTAAAAAGATTAAAAAAACAAAACAAAAAACTAACACTGAAACTGATCTAAACTCAACTAAACATTTTCCCACAATAAAAATTAAACTCAAACGTGGAAATCCACCCTGGAAATTCAAATTATGCAGAATTAGAAACAAAATGTCAAAATGAAATAAAAATAAAACTTACTTGAACATACAAAACTATAACATCTGTGTTGACTGCAGTCATAAATGATCTAACTGAACCACTGTATGCATGTCTGCATTTAAAGTGCAATGGAATAATCATCCTGTATGTGCAGTAACTTGACTAAAAACTGCTACAGTGGCAGTCAGAGAATACATCCTACCCCATGTCCAATGATGATTCCTACACGGACTCCTCTCCCACACCTCATCCCCAATTTGCAAACCCAGCTCCTCCCATGCATTCTTCAAAAAGTCAGATTTAGAATTCAAATACTCTGGAAAAACATTCACAAAACCAGAAACCAACTTGTTAAAGTTCGGGGAGCCCAGAAGGAGCTTAAAAATTGGTCCCTCTTCTGGAAGAGATGGAAAGTTTAAAATACCCTGACGAACATAGTTTCTTATCTGTAAATATCGAAAAAAAAAAAAATGTGACTCAGGGAGAGAGAACTTATTCTGCAATTGGGTAAATGAGGCACCCAATACAGGGTTCTATTCCTGCATATAACAAACGTGATCCCACCTTGCACTGAACTTTGTCGTGTTTACATATCCTTACAAAATAAACTAGAGGGCATTCTTAGGCATACATGGGATGGAGACATTCAGACTTGAAACCACATAAATAATAAAAAAAGATGAATATTTCTCACACCTGGTATTGTTTCACCTCATGAGTCTTTGTGCAAGTCCATGTTTGTATCTCATCATGAAATCAAGTCGTCCCAAAACTTTACAGGTGTGAACACCAAGTCTGAAGATTGTTCAAGAACTCATTAGAATTGTCATTGGGAGATTGTCCCTTGGCATTTTTCCCCTGCTCAGTGTTTTTCAGTTTTTCTAATATGACAAATAGCAGGGGGTTTTTTTTGTGAAAACATATTTAAGAGTTCAAAAATATGTGAAATAAACAAACAAATAAATAAATAAAAGGCCCATAAATATGTTTGTGTGTCAAAGCAAGAAAGGCAGAAATCATTTAGTCCATATAGTGAACTAGTTCACAGTGAAGTGCTACCACACACTAACAGGCAAAATCTCCCATAGCTGTTCAACAAAAAAGACCTTAATGAGAGTAAACATTTGAAATTGTTACAGGAAAAAAAAAACTTCTAAAAAGTTGAACTAAATCCAAAGGGCTTCAGTTACTTGAAATTCTTTCTTTGAGTGACGTGATCATGTCTGATATAGAAAATAGTTTTGGTAGACTTGGTACATTTGGTAACTGCAAAGCCCAAACTGACTGATTCACACATACTTCATCTAATGATCCAGTGAGTCTTTCTGCCCTCAGAGGTTTCTGCCATGAGAGCAGTGGGTTTATCACTTGTCTCTGCTCGTTTACAGTCTTCAATTACTGCCTTCTTTATTGATTTTCAATCACTCACAATCAGCTTTTTACAAGAAAATGCATTCGAGTATCATCTGCCTTTTATTAATAAATTTAAACTCTAATGCTATTTAATGAGGAAATCTTTAAACCAGCATTTTGATTCAGATGATGATTCAGATGAGTTTGTCATACAGTGATTTTATTGGGCTGAGTCAGCATTTAATTCAACGTTCCTTGTGGCAAAACACTTCGTTTCCACAAACTACGGTGTTCAAAAACTCCACCCAAGTCACTTGCAATTACTGGCATAGATGGAGAAGTATAAGTTGCTCCATTTTAATGGACTTGTGATTTCACACTTTTAGGACAATGTTCTAAAAAACCTTTATGACTTACAGCAATCTACTCCTAATAAAAGTCGTGTTTGCCTTTGTGCAAACAGGACACAGGATCATAGAATGAATACTTGTCCAAATTGTCAGGTCATAAACATAACAACACAGCAGCAACACATGCTGTGCTTCTCATCTGCACCCCACATTTGTATTAAACGTGACGTGGTGGATTCCTCTGTGCTTGTCATAAGCAAACAAATAAAATGCCTGAGTGTATGTTGGACTAAGATAATAAATTTGTGAAGAGAGAAGGTGTTTAAGATGGTCTGATAAGAGCTACCTTTAAAAACACTCTGAGAAAGCCACGGAGAAAACCTTTGAGAGATGAAGAGAGACACAATGTTGCCAGCTCTTCTGCTGCTGCTCCTGCCAGCCCTCAGCCCTGTTTTGGCCTGGATTGTAAGTGCCTTTACTTTTCTATTAAAGCATGCAGGCACAGTGATCAGATATGTCTCTTTAATGTTTTTTTGTTTTGTTTTTTTTTTAAATTTTAGCCAGTGGAGGACTGGGAGTCTGGAAATGTAACGGCATCAGTGAGTGAGTCAGGTCAGTGTGTTTGCCATGTTTTTCTGCCTGACACAACCTTCCCTGCTGACCGGGTTGAGCACATGCAAGAAGTCACTAAAGATCTGATGTTGGAAGTGGAAATCCAAATGAACAAGGTGCAGTAGGACTAAATGATTACATGGAATTTGAAAAAATATCCTGTAGTAACACATAAACATTGCTTTTTTCACCCTTCCAGATAGTGGGATTTGAGGCTAAGCTGGAGGTCTACCTGCAGGACCTAACTGAGCTGACAATTAGAGTGAACATACTGGAAAGCAGTCCTGACAAATACATCAAGCTGGACTTTGAGCTGCTCAGGATTGAGCTGAGAGAATTTGAGGCTCTGGTATCTCAGCTCAAAAACTCTCTCAACTCCTCCTCACCCATATTTGACAGCCTGTACACTGAGGTGAAAACTGCTTTTGAACTTACATGCAAATGACTTATTTTTAAGAGCACCTAATTTATGTGTCTGTCTTTCTGTGTGTTTTTAGATCCACAACATGAGCCTCATTGTGAACCAGCTGGAGAGTTATGACGAGAGCAACCTGGCGGTGTTCCGCATTGAGCTGGCTAAGCTGCAGAAGAAGCTGGAGGACTGCCAGACGGAGCAGGAGCTCATCAGTCCAGATATTGGTAAGGCCACTGCCTTGGCTGGATTAATGCTGGTGTACAGTTTTGACATTACTAATCATTTTAAACATGTTTATTTTTCTCTTCAGGTAACTGTAATCACACAGGAATCTTGGCCCTCAGCAAGCCAATGGTGCTTCAGCTGAATGCTCAGCTGAGCCCAGGTTACATTTATGGGGGCTGGGGAAAAGACTCTAAACCTCTTCGAGGTTCTGAGTCCATGTACTTCTATGGTGCATACAGCTCCCCTTCAATCAGTGACTTTTACTTGTACTCTAACTATGATAAGCTGATTTTGAGGTCTGCATTCAAAAACCATCGCACACCAAGCGGATGGGCAGGGCTTGGCAGCAATTTCGCTGTTCGCAGTAACAGCCTGTACTATCAGCGCAACTCACCTCTCAGTATGGCCAAACTGAACCTGACCAGTTCCACATACGACTACAGAGTGATCTCAGCCGCTAGTTCAAAGTTCTCTTACAGTTACTCAGCCAGTCAGTTCTTAGACTTTGCAGCTGATGAAAATGGACTGTGGGTAATGTATGCTTCAGAGGCAAGCAAAGGGAAAATTGTCATTGCTAAGATAGACGAAAAATCTTTTGGAGTTGAAGATGAGTGGAACACTGATGTGTATAAGGAGATGGTGGGTAATTCTTTCATGGCCTGTGGAGTTATGTATGCCACCAGGTCAGTGGATGTTGCCACAGAGGAGATTTACTACGCATTTGACACCAAGACCAAGGAGGAGAAACACCTCAGCATTCAGTTCCAGAAGTTCCAGGACAAATACACCAACCTGGACTACAACCCCACCGACCAGAAACTCTACATGTACAACAATGGATATTATGTGTCCTATAATGTGAAATTTGACAAAGAATAATTTTATCTCCTGGTCATCTGCCGTATTGTGATTGATACGAGTCTTCTGTAATCTCTTTTCCCATGGCTAAAGCCCTGTGTTTTCTGTGATGCATTGGCTTTTGGCTATCTTTTCCTGAATAAAATCAAACTGAAGCATTCAAATAAAGTGAACTGTCTCAATTGTCTATACACCTGAATGATATCATTATGAAATTATGCCACACAAATTTAGTTTCAGATTTAAAATAGTTCTAGAT
This sequence comes from Oreochromis aureus, assembly GCF_013358895.1. Lineage (NCBI taxonomy): Eukaryota > Metazoa > Chordata > Actinopteri > Cichliformes > Cichlidae > Oreochromis > Oreochromis aureus. The sequence continues at coordinate 20,888,618 of NC_052960.1, read as the reverse complement.
AATCAAATGAAACAGAAAAAAATGCACGAATTTGATAAAATAATTCTTACTGTATTCAGATAAACATTTTTGCACACAAGTCCTTATTGAATAGAAAAACATGAACCAAAATATGACAAACAGGCATACAGTGGTGCACGTCCAGTGTTCACATGTTAAACAGGGTTTTAAATAACTGTGTGCTCTATCTGTGGCTGGGCATTAAGACTCACAATCAGAATTTAACATGCGCATAAAGTTCAGTAAAAAATGTGATTTTACTGCAGATTAATCACTTTAGCTTTCATTGATCAAAGTGAACTAATTGAGCAGTTCTTTCATGTAACTGGAGAGTTTACAGGAGTTTAAAGGAGATAATAAACTTTTGTAAACTGCAACTGGAGATAAACTGTTATCATGTAATGTAAATAAACATATACACACATTTCACAGAAAACCGCAGCTTCATACAGGATTTACTTTCTGATACTAAAAACGCAAGTTTCTCACCATAAGTACTAAGATAAAGATTTGCCATAATCATCTTTTATTTCAGTTTTTTTCATACATCAGATTAAATAAAGAAAACAAACAACAGGAACCCTGTCATGGATCATAGACCTGTAGTAGTTCAAGGATAGTATACATAATGCACATGTGCACTAATCTCAAGGGTCAGTGATGCTGTTCTAATAAAATGTTTATGGCCGTGAAATGATGTCACATGGTTTAGCTAAGATAATAAGAGGGTTATTAGACTACAGATAACAGCAGCTGTCACATCTGAATACGTTAGAAGCTCTTCAAGCAAGAGCGCAACTGCTTTGTCTTTAATGCTGCTTTTTCAATAAAATAGAAATACAAAAGACAACAACTGTGTACATGCCTGTAACTGTAGGAAACGGTATGTATGTCACCAGGCCAGACACTTTGAAGTTCTACTACCTATGACACTGAGGGAAGTGAGAATCATCTTACAGATATTTCAGGAGAAATTTGTCAGCTTGCATACAATCCCACTAATCAGAGGACCTACAAACACAGTGACATCATGGTTCCTATCATGAAACATTCAACACCCGGGCATCTTCTTGGTCTCCTGTATTGTGATTGTCATAAATGATGTCTTACATTTAGGCTAATGGATTAAAATCAAAGTTTATCATTCAACTGAGTTATTTTGCTTCAGTCTGAATTAAAATAAAATAAAATTTGATTTAATTGTGGATGGATAAAAAAAAAACTCTGCGGTGACTAATACCCCTCCCCTTTTGGATAAGGTTACAGCATTTGATCTTATGCCCATATTTCTCCCCTTTCTTCCAGGGACATGCTGGAGTTTCCTCCCACTTCCGTAACCCAATCCCTCCCTTGGGTGGGTGAGGGGGTGGGGGAGGACTTGCCTTTGTGCTCTGGTTGGAGCCTGGCTCCATCTGGTACCAAGTACCCACCGAGACCCAGCAGCTTATCAATTCTAAACAGGAGGAACCTTTCATTAGATGTACATGGTCGACATTTAAAAAAAATAAAAATAAAAAATCGATTGTTATATAAAATGAATAATTTTAAATGTGCTTCGTAGATATGAGTAAAATCCATCATTTTAAATAAATAAATAAATAAATCTGGGCTGAAAATAGCCTTCAGTCAGTCAACACAAATACAGCACTGTCTCTTTAAATCCTCTAGCATCTGTCAGGATGACCGGAGGGAAGTGGTCTCTGTGTGTGGAACGGTACCCTAAAGTGACATCATGCTCAGCCAATCAGCAGCCTCGCCTGAGCTCTCTCCTCCTGTACTGCTTGTGGGATGATGTGTTCTGGTTGCTAAAGACACGGGCTGCTGCTGCTGCTGATGCTGCTGCTGGGGCGGAGGGTCCAGGCCATGCTCGCCTTGCATCAGGTACACAGCGTGCATTTGTGCGGGTTACACGTGTTTTCTGTGGTGTTAGTGCACTTATGTATCATGATACACTGCTAGCTCACTGGCTATGAGGTAATTGTTGTGAAGATGATGGATTATAATGGAGGAGACTGCAGATGGGTCTGTGTGGCTCACACTTCTGATGATGACGCCTCCACGGCTGGATGGGGTGTGTATGGCTCTGATGTTTCAGTGTAGACTGAACTGGAGGAGGAGGGGGGGATATAGGATTTTCATATATTTTCATATATAGCTTCCGCATGCAGCCAGGCAATTCATTCATGTAATGTTATAAATGGCATACTATAAATGTAATCAAGCCTCTTGTTAGCACATACTTTTTTGCTCCTTGGAAGTGATCACTGTCATGTGATTTGTATAACCGTGGGAGTTGATTACCCCAGTTTTTATAGCATGTACAGTTTGGAATCCTTGTGTTTACACCTTTTCTGGGCAAGCCTTTGCATTTTTATCATGTTTTAAGGAAAAAATATTGCATTTATGAGACATACAGCTATGAGCCTCAGTGCTCTGAGTCATCTCTCTGTCATCTTGGACATTTTCTGCTCTGCTTCTTTCCATTCATCACAAATAGAAGAGCAAAGCCTGCACTCACTTCCTGTTCTGCTCTGACGGTTAACTCTTTGCTTGTGCTCGCTCAGATGATCATGCCTTGCTGCAGGGACCCACGTTTTGGAGTCACTGGGAGCAGACACGCTCTGATTCCAGTGATCACGGGCAGAGATGAGCCCTGCTGTTGATAAGACTGAAGAGCAAAGGTAAACTGAACGGTTGTGTTGTTTTAATATCATTTTAAAAGCCTCACAGCAGCAGTGTGATTACCTTACCCAAGTTTTATATTCAGTTTCTGTTTCTATGATTAGGCAGTTTGCTCATATCCCAACTATATTTGAATTTAGTTCCATTTATTTAAGAGTAAAATCTAACTTTCCCTGTTATGCACAGGCCCAGCTGGACCTTGACGGGTCCAAAACAAGACAGTGATGGCAAAAAGAGATTACTTGGTGGAGGCGGCCAAGCAGATCCGCATGGCACTGGACAGTGAGGTGAATGAGGACTATGAGGCAGCTTTCAGTTACTACAAAAACGGCGTGGACCTGCTGCTAAATGGGGTTCAATGTAAGTGGAAAATATCCGGTCTCTTTTCTGTGTGACAGAGTGAATAGGGAACATGGAAATGCATGTTTGCACAAGACATGTGATGGGAAAATGTGAACAAGTATAAAAACAGGAAGTCATAAACCAAAGGTTAAGCACAGATTTGCTTGCTGGTCAAATATTTTAGGTGTGTGCTGCTGTTTCATAGATCAAAGATACTTTGTGGCATTTAATATATTCCCAAAGCCAAGGTTTTACCCACTTTTACTGGTGTGAGACTGAGTTTAATTGTTTTGCAGTGGATCCGAACAAGGATCGTCGGGAGGCTGTGAAGAGGAAAACAACCCAGTATTTGAAGAGAGCAGAAGAAATCTTTATAACACATCTACAGGATAACCTGGGAAAAGGGAGCTCTCATTTAGGGGTAAAACAATCATCCTTTGCTGCTTTTAAGAGAAGAAAAAAGTCATCTTGTTTGGTAATCTGTGTGCAGGGTTGTAACATATTTAAGCTCAGCATTCCTTGCTTGTACTCTTCTCAAAGGACAAAACATTTAGTGCCTACTATCACAAACCAAGTTTCAAATTCTTACTTGAGATCTGGTTGATTTCTGTGTCATCAGGGCTACAGCAGTCTGAGGTTCCGTCCAATCAGACACCTGAGTTCACCCGTGGAGGATCTGGAGATGTGTAAGGTTGTGGGTGTGGCTGACAAGGTATGAAAGACTTGTTTTAATTTTGATTTTTATTGTTTCTTTTGCCTTTTTGCACTCCTTGTAGTACACAGTGAAAGTGTCAATGATCAACTGCGCTCCAACCTCGAGACTTGCTGTAATAATTTACCTGCTTTTATGTGGAAGACTAAAGGTGTTATTTCTCATTCTTAAGGTCCTGATTGTGCAAAGTATGGTCAACAAGGAGACATTTGTGGTAAAGGTGAGTGTGCGCTCTATAGTAGCCAGTTAATCAACAAAATTATACATATAAAAAACACATCCATTGGCCAACATGTGTCCACAGATAGTTGAGATGATTTGAGGGGGAGGGTTGCTGTCTAGCAGCAACACCGTTGTTGTATTCTGTTGCAGGCTAGTCGATGCTGATTGTCTCCCAGAGTATCACTCCACATTAATCAAGCCTAAGAGCTCTCACCCTTTTAGCCAGTGCTAGTGCACCTCATATTTCAGTGTACAGATAGACATTGCAGCAGACAGGCACTTGGACCTAAAGGGCAAGCAGTGGTTAATCTACACCTGAATGAGTAATAATGCACCTGCGTCTTTCTCCGTCTAGAAAATGCTAATTTATATATAACTATATGAGTCATGCTCATTATGTTCCAGAGCCTGGTTAAATCTAGCTGGGAGAGCAGGGACCAGCCAACCATCATTCCTCAAGGGGTGCCATACATGGTTAAGCTGCTAAGATATTACGTCAGCGAGGATGCTGTGTATCTGCATTTGGAGCATGTCAAAGGTGAGCATTTAACCACTGCTCTCACTGCTGCTGGAAAAATGTGGATGGATTTTTGGTAACAATAATGGAGTGTAATATAGAGGGTTTTTTTCTTTTGTTTTTTGCATTGCTCCTTCTCTGTAGGTGGGAGGCTTTTCTCCAAGCTGCATAAACTGAGGAACGAGAAGGCCAAGGAACACCCAGAATGCTTCGCTTCTCGCCATCATAACACCAAGCTGAAGACCAGCCGGACCTCACCTGCAATCAGCGCAGACTACCAGCAGAGCAGAAGTGCAGCGGTGATTCCTGAGAAACTAAACGACGAAAGCCCCGACGCAGACTTTCCTACCTCGTGGGATGAGACGCAGCAGCGACTGGAGAGCTGCGGGACTCACTCCTACATCGAGGAGACGGGTTGCCTGCAGAACACACGCTCGGCGGCGTCTTTTTACACCAAGCTTGATCGGCTCACTCTGCTGTCTGGCCCGACGAGGACACAGGTCAAAACTCACATCCATCCACCAGCTCCTAGTTTGTGTTTGCACTCCAGCGAAACTCAGGAAAAGCCAGCTCTTCCTCTCTCCTGCGCTCGTGTCAGTCAAGCTCTCGACGTCATGTCGGAGCTCCATAAAAAGAAACCTGGAATGGGGCTGATAGAGTGCAGCTCCGAATTCGAAGTGGCTTGGAAAGCTGCGGATCCAGTGCACAACTGTGAGAAAACAAACCCCTATGCAGTGACTGACACTGATTTATCCCTAGAACGAACTGCACCTCATACGAATCAGGACTCGTTTATTAAAGCAGGGTCACAAAACGGTGAAAATGTTTTGAGTTCTAGTCCTGCCATCTTGCATCTTCCTCTTCATTGCCAAACCCAGATCCATGGCAGGGCTTCATGGGATATGAATGGCTGTCCCCAGGGGTCTGTTTTAGGTGTAAACTCAGCAGAATTAAACACAAAGCAGGAAGGCAGCAGTCCCACTGTGGAAGAAAGAAATGGAATGGTAGTTATCAGAAGCACAGACAGAGTAGTATTTTCTGACCACACAGATACACAGATCACCTCGGACAGTTCTTGGCCTTCCTCAGCTCCCCTCTGCCTCAGTGTTACAGAAAAAAAGCACATGTTTTCCAGGGTTCCCTTGGCTTTTTCAGGGCTCAGTAATAAAGGGGAAGCCTGCTCAAGTGAGGCAAAAGAAGGGGTAAAGGAAGCCCGTGAGCTGCTAAGCCCTGGAGAGAAGCGTGCACCAACAACAAAGGGATCATCTGTAGGCTGGTTCTCCTCTAGCCCTCATGATGCCCCGCCCAACAGGAAGCGAGAGGATGTGGATGGTTTTGTAAAACCAGAAAGACCAGATGGTGAAAGAGAAGACCAGATCATAGAGGTGGATGGCTGGTGCCATCTGCCTCGGTTCCCTATCAAGTCGCCCGGGGCTGCAGATAAGGCCATGCAGACCTGTTGGGGGCTTCCTGAGAATGAAGTGAGCATCTGGGGGGCACAGATCTTGTTGGCCCTGGAGAGTTTGCATCAGCAAGGCATTCTGTGTCGGGATCTTAACCCTAGAAATGTTCTGCTCACTAGCAACGGTAAGGCTATCAAATCTAGCAACTGTGAAAGACCACATGAAAACCCCCCAATTTCTGCTGTATTTGAGTTTAACTTGCTATATTGTTTTCACAGGAAAGGTGTGTTTGACGTTCTTCAGCCAGTGGAGTGAGGTTCAGTCAGAGATCAGCTCCAAAGCCATGGAACAGATGTACTGTGCTCCCGGTAAGACTTCACTCTGAGCTGGCACCCTTGCTTACTCCTTAGCATAAACTGCCACCTAGTGGCAATGTCCATTTGGTCCGCTTTGTCCTGCACAAGAAGTCGGGTACTTCATGGTAAGTGGAGAGGTCTCTATATATCACTTTTATACTCTTCTTATACAAAACACCTTCACACAAGGACATTTTTCTACATCTAAGTGCTCTCTGTCTAACATTCACACTGTGATCCAGCATCAGAACAAACTCAGAGGTTCAGTGTCGTGCCCAAAAATACAGCCTGGAGCAGCCAGGGATCAAACCACCAACGTTCCAATTAGGAAATTGGCCACTCTATTGGCTGAGCCACATTCACTCAGCTGTAGAGCCTTTTAAATTCATCTCAAACAACTCAAGTGATTGAGATGAATTCATTGCAAGTGAATATAAAGCGATGACAAGAAACACACCTTCAGGGAACATCAGTGATACTGAACTCAGCTCAGCTCGATGTTTGTTGACAGAAATTGGCGGAGTGTCCCGGATCACAGAGTCTTGCGATTGGTGGAGTCTTGGGGCTTTGCTGTTTGAACTTCTTACAGGAATGGTAAGCTAAACGCTCTCAAAACATATTAATAATGTAACAGTCTGCAATTTTTAAATTTTGTAAGTTTTGTACCATCCCTGCAAAATATTGGTTCTGACTCTCCCGCAGCCTTTGTGGCAGCTCCATCCAGCAGGAATCCACTCCCACACTCAGCTGCTCATCCCCGACCACCTGAGCACCGCGGCAGCTTCTCTGCTTACCGAGGTTAGAGTTAAGGGTTGAAACACCTGCTTTTGTTATAAAGAGTGTATTGAATTTAATATTTTTTTTAAAACTGTGTTTGCACTCATATTCACCTACAGTTGCTCCAGTTCGATGCTGGTTATCGCCTGGGCTCTGGAGGTGGGGGTGTAAGCGACATCAAATGTCATCCCTTCTTCAATGGAGTTTCCTGGAAGGCTCTGAGCTGCTAGCAGGAGATGATCCCTGTGTGTTACACTGGACTTGAAACACTGGGCTGAATCCGAGCATCCTAACGTGGCCCTAACAGTTGTAGCACTGCATACTGGTTTCATTTGAATTTTGTGCTTCCCAAAGAAATATGACAAAATAAAAACTGAAACAAAAATGGTGAACTGTCACATACACAGTGAAACAAGATGGATTATTTTAAACCCTTGAGATGTAACTAAATATATATTTGATGTAATTTTGATAGCTTTACAAGTTCAGTATCACCGTGCATGAAAACTGATGCCAACTAAACCTAACATGTGACAATTGAAAAAATTACTAATTTTGGATTACTTGATGTAGAAAAACAATAATGAAGAATGAATAAATAGGCAATAAATTGTTACATCTTTTTTGGATATCCCTTCCTGTTATAACGCCTTTGTCATTTTGGGTTATCAATAATAAATAGGCCATTACTGCTTCCAAAGATTGGCACAATTTTAGGTTTTGGTATATTTCAAATGAATTTTAAACTTTTTCAAATATGATTACATATAAAGTAGCCATTTGTGAAGTGGGACTCCCCAAAAGCTCTCCAGGGCTCATAAACAGGGACCCAAAACACCAGAAACTACATGCATAATACCTAAAATATATCATTTTGAACATGCATTCTCATACTAACCTTGATCCTAAAGTATCATAACATTAAATGATTACATCTCTAGATAGTGGCACATGAAAATATGAAAAGCATAGATTCATTAGGGTGTGGACTTCAAGTGTAAAGCTGTTGCAGATTTTGTAAAATCCCAGCTGTACAGGGTTTAGGATTAAACATATTTTAGTAGCGGCTATGGTGCTAAACACTTTTTAAAGACAGATAAGGGTTTTTATTGTGCTTCCAAGTTCACTCCATAGCTGTGGACCTCCACAGGCCACTCTGAAACTTACATTTAAGTTGACATTTCCTTCCCTTCAGGAGTTGGGTTTCCTTGGTGTACATTGGGATATGTTCACAAAGTCTGTAACTGAGTCTTAAGGCTGCACAATTTAAAACAACAGTAATACTATCAGGGATACATTAAACCTATTGAGATTAGATTTGCAGCAGTATGACTCAAAATGTACAGATATTGACATAGATACCTACACTCTCCGATCACTTTGTTAGGTAAGCCTGTTACACTGCAAATTAGCCCAAACATTAAACTGATAAGCCAATCATGTGGCAGCAATTCAGTGCTTTTAGGCATGAAGACGTGGTCAAGTTCAAACCAAGCATCAGAATGGGGAAAATAAAGGTGGGTTAAGTGACTTTGAACATGGTGCAGTTATTGGTGACACGGGGGCTAGTTTGAGTATCCACAGTGGCCTCCACAGTTACCAGATCTCAGTCCAATAGATCTCATTTGTGATGTAGTGGAATGAAAGATTTGTGTCATGGGTGTGCAGCAGCCCTGTGATGCTATCATGGCAGTATGGACCAAAGTCTCTGGGAAATGTTTCCAGCATCTTGCTGAATCTATGTCATGGGGAATTAAGCCAGTTCTTAAGTTGAAAGGAGTCTCTACCCATTCTTAGCAAGATGTACCTAATAAAGTGGCCAGTGAGTGTATGTTCAGAAACTAGGATAAACAAGTTATTTACAACAGATGGTATCGTCCCCACAGAGACAGATTATGAGTCAGTTTAAGAGAGGACAACAGCATAAATCCACTGGGGTAAGTTTGACAAGATGCTTAGAAAAAACTACCAAACAAGCACCTCGTATTCATGTTATTATAAAAGTACTTATTTTACACTATATTTTAAAGGCACAGAGAGCTCACATCAATGTTGAGCAATATTTTTTTAGCCCGAACTCTTCCACGGCAAGCATTTTTAATTTCTCTTTGATATTTGGGCATATTGGGACCTGATGAATGTAAAAACAAAGAATTACCACTTTTTTTTCTTTTTTTTTTACCTGATTTTTGTTTCTAAGAAAAATGAGAGCCACATATGAGGATATTCGTTTAAAATTTTGACTGAAAAGTAGCAGTATAATGTCCTCATAAGTGGATATCAGGCCATTGTAGAGCAAAATTGAGTATTTTGGTCTAAATAACCCAAAAATGTGATGTCCACATATGTGGACAGCAGGTCCTAGGAGGTTAATGTAGCCTTATCTAATTTTCTGGTTGGTTACATTTAAACCAGAAGTGTTTTATTTTAAATCATGAGTCACTTGAAGCGCAACTTGATCTCAAATGAGTCAGAAATGTAAAACTACTCTGTGTTTTTCCTCTAGCCGGTGCCTTTAGGGGTCAACACAGCAGATCATTGTCTTCTGTCACACAAGTCCTTCTCATGTGCTCCTCCACTACATCATTAATCTTCTCTGTGGTCTCTCCTCCCACTGCCTGGCTGCTCCAACTCCAAAATCCTTTGCCAACATTTCCCACTTTCTTTTAGTAGAATTACAACTGGATTCTAAAAAGTTCACATTAAATCAACCTTTAATTTACAAAACACATTAAGAGCTTGAGATGTCTTCAGAAAAATAACTGTAGTTACACCAGTGGTTCCCAAACTGTTTTTGCCAGGCCCCCCTTTGTTTTACAAGAAACATGTTCGCGCCCCCCCCCCACCACCACCACCAAACGGAGATTATTTAAAACTCCTTTTTTGCGTTTACGTGTGGACGAGGATTACAGAGTTCATCACGCAACGTCAAAGGTATGTGCCTCTTTTCACGTCACGCTGTAAGCCACGTTATTGTTTACATGAGATGAATTGCAGAATGGCAGATAGAGACAAAATACTGTTACTGTTAATCTGACTATCTTCAGGTTTTACACGCTTACATATACACACGCAGTTACTGTCCCTCCATTTAGAAAGGCAGAGGCATCACGGTGTAATTATTTTACATATAGTTGGTTTTTTTTCCTGTGTAATAATATTCAACATTGCTGTCAATACATTTTTCAAAAAATGCCTCTCTGTGCAAAATGGGTTCAAAAACAAAAACAGCTGTGGGATACTGTTTGTCCGTGATTTGAACCGAGGGAACAAATTACGGCAGGATCAGCCTGATATTATTTGTATCCCACTGTAACTTTACTGCATAAAGAGCTAACATGTCCAAAATGTCAGGAGTAGTTAGTTATTACAAGAAGTGTTTGTGAACTAAAAATCAAGAATGTTGGATACTGTTTGTCCATGATTTGGAGAGCACAGCGCTGCTTCCGACCCAGGGAAAACTAATTTTGCAGGGGAGGCCAAAGGGAAGATATGCTTCACCATATTTTTCTAGTCTTTGGCTTGGAAGGAAGTTGGTTTGGAAACATATTTGGCGATGCTTCATCTCCTGCTTTGCGTTTGTGTGGGAGCCCCGTCAAAAACCTGTCCATTATGCTAGCAGTGTCCAAGCTTTCTTTCTTTTTTTTTCTTTTCATACCGCGCCCCCCCTGCAATGGCTCTGCGTCCCCCCTAGGGGGCGGGCCCCACACTTTGGGAACCTCTGAATTACACAATGTGTCATTACAAAGGAACACTACTGTCATAACTCAAAGCAGTGTGTCAGCATGGCGCTTTGGCCTACAGAACTTTGTGCGTACTAAGGTAGGTCATGGGTAATTTGTAAGTAAGGCCGCCTTCAAGCTAACAATGAGTCAGACATCTGGCATTTCTGACCAAAACTTATGCAAAACAATCTGTTCTTAAGCACTTGCAACACTGTTTTCTGGTGTAAATTGCAGTGAACATTTCAAACATTTTTCTGTCCGCTGCAGTTTTTAAACAAAACCATCCACTGGGCTGGATTACATCCCATGGCATGCCATACTTTTGTCATTCATGTTACAAAGCAACATATCCACCCCTCATTTGAAACACATCAATCAGCTACTTTCTAAGCCATCTATTCCTTTAGGTTAATGTGGAAGGAATAAAATAAACCCAGACAAGGACTACAGTCGAGTAATTCAGCTTTTATTGTTTAAAATGTTCTTTTTTTCCTTAAATAGTTTTTCTTACACAGCAAAACGAGAATTTTTCTTTTATTCTGAACAGGTGGATTAAATTCTCTGAGGACTTCATCACTTTGGAGATTTTAGAACAGCCTTTCTTGGTTTCTAGCCCAATATGTGCTCTTTGTTCTTCTCTCTGCTAAAACAATAAAATTAATCTATGGAGTTTTATCTGTGTCTGCCATTCGTCTCACAACAAGTTGAAATCTTTCAGTCCTATGTAGAAAACGACATATGGCGCTCATGAGTATGAGAATTTTCTTTTCTTTTTTTGATCTATAGACCAGCACCAGAAACCCCAGACCCCAACAATTCTCCACAGCAGCACAAAACCCTTTATCCCTGCTAGCTTTGCAAATGTCCATTTCGCAACCCAAGTGTTGTCTTCTTTTCCCCCCCGTAGTTAACCAATACAACAACACATTACAAAATCACATGTAGTAATGTTTGTCAGATGAGTACAGCCACTATTTGTGTGGGGTGGTTTGTTTGTTTGGGCCTGGAGTTCACAGAGGTTTACATGTCAAGGAGCAGCACCCTGGGGTCCTCCACCACTGACTTGATCTTGCGCAGGAAAGTGACAGCCTCTCTTCCATCAATCAGCCGATGATCGTACGTCAGGGCAACATACATCATTGGACGGATTTCCACCTACAAGACACAACCAAACGATAATGATGAAGAAAGTGAAGACTTAATTTACTTGATAATTTATCCATAAAATTTAGTATACTAAAAAAAAAAAGAGAGGAGTAATAATGATATACACTGATCAGGTAGAGCATTATGACCAATCACAGGTGACGTGAATAACACTGATTATCTCTTCAGCATGGCACCTGTTAGCAGGTGTGATTTATTAGTGAGCAAGTAAACATTGTGTCCTCAAAGTTGATGTGTTAGAAGCAGGAAAATTGTGATGCCTTGACATCACAGAATCTCCAAAACTGCAGCTGTCTCCGGTCTGCAGTGGTCAGTATCGATCAAAAGTGATACAAGGAGGGAACAGCGGTGAATCAGCGATCAGGGTCATGGGCTGCCAAGGCTCACTGATACACATGAGAAACGAAGGCTGGCCTGTGTGGGCAGACGAGCTGTCTGTGTAGATTCTCAGTCATCCAGGTCATGGTAAGCGCTTAAAGAAGTTCAGCCACCTTCTTTTTAACTTTTTTAAAATGAAAAACCAAAAGCCAGAGAGGCCCAGGTATTAAACCCTAGTGGGGGTTGTCTCTTAGGAGGTGGTTGTTGACCCACTATAAATCATGTGAGCCAAAGTGTTAAAAAAGGTGTGGGTTATACCACCCGAGGTTTCAGGTGAAACCACTATCAGACCTTGCCCCACCCCATCACGTGGCCTATTGAGGTCACCTAACGCAAGATGTGAATGGGGTTTGAGGACCGTGGGAAGGGATCTCAAGAGTACACTGTAGGTGGCTGACAGTTGGTGTTGTTACCCACCACCTCTCTTCAGTGACAGCCATTTACTGTGGACGTAGATGGCGTCTTTTACTCCTCTTTCAAACCATTTGTCTTCTCGGTCCAAAATGTGAACAGCGGCATCCTCGAGAGCGACCTTTACTCTTTTTGACGTTGAGCTTGTTGCAATCACAGTTTGTTGAATATGGGGCTGCATAGCTGGAAACCATCAGGGTGCCCATGCTGACCTCTGTTAACAACATAAGAGTGCCAACAGCGGGCATGTGACCCTCAGAACTGGACCACAGAGCAATGGAAAAAGGTGGCCTGGTTGCTTATCCTGTGAAAACACCTGACAACAGCATGCACTATGGGAACCTGGCAGAGGCAGTGTGATGCTTCGGACAATTTTCTGCTGGAACCCTTGGGTCCTGTCATACATGTGGATGTTACTTTGACACATTCCACCTATCTAAACATTGCTGCAGACCATGTTCACCCTTTCATTGAAACAGTTATGCCTGATGGCTGTGGCCTGTTTCAGCAGGATAACGCACCCTGCCACAGAGCAAACATGGATTTCCCAGATCTCAAGTCAATCGTGCATGTGTGAGACGTGCTGGACAAACAAGTCAGATCCATGGAGGCCCCATCTCACAACTTACAGGACTTAAAGTTGCTGACCTCTAGGTGCCAGACACTTTGGCGAAGGGTCTAGTGGAGTCCATGCCTCAAAGAGTGAGGGCTGTTCTGGCAGCAAAAGGGGTGCCAACACAACATTAGGCAGGTGGTCATAATGTTATGCCTGATCAGTGCAACTCTATTGTACATGTGAAAAAAAAAAAATAATGGACGGTCTTTATAATGCAAATCATTTCTCGTATTTGTACGTTTCAAAACTATATTTGAGTTTTGGCAGTAAAACATCAGGAACAACTATAAATGTTATAAATGTAGAACAGGTGGGATCCTTTTTCCACCTTAAGGTTTCAGGTTTCTGAGCATCACCATCTCTGCCGATCTCACCTGGACCCACAACACCAATGCCCTGGTAAAGGCAAACCAGCAGCAGCTGCACTTCCTCCTTGTCCTGAGGAAGAATAACCTGGACCAGAAGCTGCTGCTGGCCTTCTACTGCACCTCAGTGGAGAGCGCGCTCTCCTACTGCCTGGGTGTTTGGTATGCAGGGGGCACGACTGAGAACAGGAAGTCTGTACAGAGGGTAATCCCCCCCCCCCCCCAAAAAAATAATTGGTTGGTCTCTGTCACCCCCATCGCTAGATCCTCCTGTCTCAGGAAAACCACAGCCATCACAGGTGAGCCCTTGCAACCTGCCCACCACCTGTTTGACCCACTGCACTCTGGTCGGTGCCTCAGATATATCTCACAACAACAGACTGTTAACAAACACTATCCCCCCACACCCCATCCATGCCCACTCACCTCACCTCACTAATCTGAGCCATGGTCTGAGTAATTGTAATCACTCAGGCCACTCTATACTCAGACCAAGTCCTTTGCACTACTTTCAAGCCCTTTGTTCTCCATTGTGTGCCTTTCTTGTGTTTTGTATATGTTCCTCTTGATGATGTGTATTTCTCCTGTTTGTTATTTATTCCTGCTGTCTACTATTTCTATTTTTTTCCAGCACAGTTGGCGAGGAGCATCTATTCTATTATTTTATTATTTTGCATTTGGTGCACAAGTTAACCAATCTTAACTTAATCAAGCATATTATTCAGCAGATAACTACTGACACAATGTGTATGCGCTATACTGATTTTTATGTATATAAAAATATATGGTGTTTGTACATATAAGGTTAAATGTGAAGTTTCTCCCCAGTCAAGTTGGAGACCAGTGCATGTTAGTGGATATGCGCACAAAGGTTAAACCTGATTCTTAAATAAACCAAGCTGCACCCTGTAAAAGAGATTTATCAGCACATTTTCATTAAACAGTGATTCTGTCATGATCCTTTTTAATAATGAGAGCACAAACCTTTCCACCGACTGCAACAGGTCTGTCAAAGATGCCATGCATGCCTAATATAGCAGACTGCGGTGGGTTGATTATAGGGGTGCCAAACAGAGACCCAAACACACCACCATTGCTGATGGTGAAAGTTCCTCCATCCATGTCCTCGACAGCCAGCTCATTCTTACGGGCCTAAGAACGCATAATTTATATAATGAGGAAACGCATGGATAGAAACTCTTTACCAACAAGGATTTAGAAAAAGAAACAGAAAAAAGGAACAAACTATAACAAAAAATTTTTATGTTTCACAATCTTACCTTTTCTCCCAACAAATTGATGGCATTCTCGATATCAGCAAAGTTCATTCCTTCGACATTTCGTATTACAGGAACCACCAAACCCTGAGAAAAAAAAAAAAAGGTCACGTGAGTCAGATTTCAGAAATGAGCCATCAAGCACTCACAATGAGCTCGACCATAAAATTCACTTGTCTTACCTTTGGTGTAGCCACAGCCACACTGATATCAACATAGTCCCTGTACACAATCTCTTTGGTTGTGTCATCAATTACTGGAAACACAAAACAAGAAAGACTTACTGAAAAATCTACATGCAGATTTAAATTATGAATCTCCACTACTACATGCAACCAAAAGTTCCTTTTCTTATGTACCATTTTCACTTACATGCAAGTAAAAACTCATGGCAAGAAAAACCCACAGACAATTATAGATAGGGCAGAAATATAGACCACCCATGTTTCACTGAGGTCTATCTAAATAGGTCAGGGTGGTCTAGGAGCAGTAAATAAGTTAGAGTCGGTTTTGTGGTTGGGCAATGAAAGATACTGAAACTTAAATCTTTTTCTTCACCGCACATACTTGCTATGACTTGATACCAAACATGCAAAGCAGTGGTGCGAAACTGATACCACCAAGTAAGGGTTCTCATTCTTTTGAGGTTGATCTATACCGGCATTAACAGCAGGTTGGTCAGAAAGAGCGTAGGCAGCAGCCTTCACAAATGCAGACATGAAGCCCAACTTGATGTTATGCTTTTTCAGGAAAGCATCTTTGTAAGTCTTCCTCATCTCTGTGATGTTGCTGTGGAAAAAACAGAAAAAAATATCAACTTGAAAGAAATTGCGGATTAAGCAGAGTTCAAGCCTACAGACACTGGATTTGATGGAAACCAAAAAAGGAGGGAATTCTAACTAGAGCAGTCTAACAAGATCTTGGTATTTGAATATATATTCACATTAAATATGAATGAAAAGACGTAAAATATTTATAAAACTTGATTTCTTAAAAAACAAAAAGGTGGTGCATAACCAAAAATATCATGTAATGGCCATTTATATATTCTACTTAGAAATGATGGCATTTCTATGGTATTACAATCCCTGATTGACTTGATTAGTAGTAGTTTTAGTTTTTTTTAAGTTAATGGTTTTCTGAGGATTTAACTAGTATTTCTTAGCAGACAATCCATGACTCATGCTAGTAAGGCATACTAAATTATTCCTGCTGACTAATTTATGAAGTGATAAACAAAAGAAGACAAAAAAAAGACTACCTGACTAGTCTAACAGTAAAAAACACACTCTTGAGCACATTTAAAAGGAACATGGATAAACATTGTCTGTACAAATTTAGCATAAGATTTTAAAGGCCATTTAAACGACAATGGTTTTATACAATATAATTTAAATAAATAGCTTGTTTAGTGTGGCTCATTTTGGCAGTTCTAGCACCAACAGAGCTATGAATTTGAAGGATAGCGTCTACGTGTCTGTGCAGACCGTGTTTGAGGATTCCTCTGGTTAAGTGGTTATAGCTCAGTTAACGCTGACAGAGTTCATTTAGTAGATCAAAATACTGCAGAACTACTCTGGTTGTCTTGGTCTAACTTGACTGTGTCTAAATTCCTGAGACACAGAGAGAGAGCTGTGCCAGGTAGCATCTTTGAACCAATGGTTAGCATGCTTTGAGCTACAATTTAATAAAGTATGAAAACCTATTTCTCATGCTGACAAACAAGAGCAGCGTTTAACTGTCTCATTGTGCAAGTTTCTACTACAAAGTGCACGACTACTGTATTTATTTAAGAGTTTTAAATGCTGTATTTTCTGAAGTTTAACACATAGCTTTTTGATGGCTATAAAAGAATGTTGGCTCTGATAGTAGTGAAAAAAAAAAAAGCTTTGGGCCTGCTAATTGTTTCACTATTGGTCATTTTTCCTCTTGTATCTCTTTTAATTGTTTGTTTTCCTGTATCTAACCCTGTTGAAGCTCTAGGGTTTCTCCGCTAACGTAATTAGCCCCTCCCAAGACACAGACTCTCCGAGAAAGGAGAGAAGAAGCGATAAAAATCTTCACTTTCTAGAGCCTGTAAATCTTATTGGGCTGTCATAAAAGCCCATATCAGTTGAGGCAGCTCTTCCACTCAGAGCGCAGGTCTCTGTGGGCCCCTGCAGATGCTCCAGCCTCCTGTTCTGACTAGCTCCTTCGGCTCCAGATGAGCCCTAGCCTGGGAAGTCTTCCTCCAGACCATCAATGTCAATCTAATTAGGATACATAGAAAACCCTGAATAGCTGAAAGCTGACACCACACATTTGCGGGGAAAAGAAATCCTCAAAGTGTCCTCTTCAGCACAGGGGGCAAGTGCAGACAATAACATTTCCTTGTAAATTAATAAAACCTGTTTTAACAATTCTTATCTTCGTTTTAGATGGAATTACGACCAAATATTTACATTCCAGTGTTTAAGAGGATATTGGGTTTCAAAAAGCTTTTCCTACTGGACAGATTCCAATCTATAACCATTTGTGAAAGCGTTGCTTTGGCTTTTAACACTGATACAGTATGTATACTACATACACAAAATACCACAAACAAATACACGTTTGCACAGTTGCACAGAGTTTGGCTCATAAACTTTGCAAAGTCTGTCGTTTTTTTCTTTAGAAATTTCCATTTGTGTGCGTTCATGTAACAAGGAACATTTCACATTGATTATCTAAAATAGCACAGAGCGTTTAATAATGTAGGTCAGTTAATTTCGAATTTCCTACCTCATGTCGACCTCATTAAAGGTAGTCAACATAGCGCAGGTGTTTTGGGCTTCCTTCAGTCTCTGGGCAATTCTCAGTCTCATGCGGTTCATCTTAACCTAAAAAAACATAAATACACAGAATTATGTTGCATATTTTTCATCTCTACACCACTTCAAATCAAACAATTCGGAAATTTTCAAATACACCTAAATGTCATGTTTTGCACTTTACCCTGCTCTCTGTCCTGGCTGCTTTGGCCCCTCCCTCTGCTTGTGCCACTGGTGCAGTTGGAGCAGGGGTGGGCTTGATGGCTGAAACTGTGAGAATTGATGAGGCAAAAGGACATCAGTATACAGTCTACAACTGCTGAAAGCTGCTGCCTAAAGAGCACCAAACAACGTTTAATCATGTAAGCTGGAGGTCAAGAACGCAGCTGTCAAGCAAAACAGTTCTCACAAGACACAGACCGTCTGTCTGATGGCAACTAACCTGGTTTGCTGTCCATAGCATGTGCTGGCACAGGTGGCACAGGGGGCATGGCTGTGGGAATTGGGCCCACGGATGAAGGGGGAGGGGGTGGAGGGGCAGCAGAAGGTGGTGGAGGGGCTGCAGCAGCTGGAGCTTCGGCTTTTGGAGTTTCTGCAGCTTTAGGAGCACCAGCTAAAAGATGGAGATATGAACAGTTATGACAACCCAGTCTTTAGAGTGTGTTTAATCAACAATTATTTTTTTTTAAAGTAAAAAAAAATCCACAGACCTCCTTTTCGAAGCTTAAAAAGTGGAGTTCCTCCTTCAACCTTCCCTCCATCTGGGACCAAAAGCTCCTCAATCACTCCAGAGGCAGGAGAGGGAACCTGCACTGATGTCTAATAACATGGAAAAGCAGTAAAAATGCTTAAAATATAAAAAGAAATACACAAAGTTCCAGGATAGTAACCCAATACCACACGGTCTACCTTCGTGAGGCGGCACGCAGGGCTCTAGACTAACTTTTTGCCATGGGCGCACCGGTGCGCCTAACTTTAAAAAGTTAGGTGCACCGGCACAAAAGTTAGGCGCACTCAAATTTTTCAACCGCATCGCTTAACACCGCAGTTTTACATGTGCACGTTTTTGGGGGGAAATTCCAGTCCATACAGACAATATTCATTTCTAAATTATTAACTAACAATCTTGTGCTTAAAGTGCTTTGTCAATATTGTAGAAAATGTTCAACTTAATCATCATCTTGGCTCCTCTGACGACCTGTTTGCTGTTGCATGCTGCTGAAAGGCAGTGGGGAGAGGGGACACTTGGGCAGTGCATTTATTGCAGCATATAATGTGTTTTCTGGATACACTGCTGTTTTTTCAGCATTCAAAGATTGATGGCATCATGTCAGAGCTGGCTATGAATTTCAGATTGATCAGGCCTTAACTTAACAAAAAGTTATCAATAGTTCTTTTCATCTTTTCTTATTACCCACAGCTACATCCACTTCTGTCAGGCCTAGGCTGCTCACTAGGGCTGGGTATCATCACTGATTTCTATAATCCATTTGATTCAGGTTCTCAAAGTCCTGATTCGATTCAATTTAGCCTCAGACAGTCAGAAATATTATAATTCTGATCATTTATCAGTACTGATACACATGAGACTTCATCAGAATTGTGAACATCACAGCAGATGCCTTTGTGTGAAAGTAACTGAGAATAAAACAGAAAAACATGAAGGAGATTTTTCTGGTCTGGCTTTTTATAGCAGATAACCTTAAAAATATTCTGCAATATTCTGCAATTTTGCACAATTTTAAAAAGTTTAAATTTCTTCAGTATTGAACAACAGAAAAAAATAGGCTTTCTTGTCCGAGGTCATTTAAGTGAAAAAAAGAAAAAGAAAAGAAAAAGAGCGGCCGACAGCGCTGTAAACAGCGGTAGACTGGTGGGTAATAAGCGAATGAAAAATGCAGAAAACAGAGATTTGAGACGGGAAACTGTTCTTGAAGTACAGAGAGAGAGAGAGGGAGAGAGAGCGCTGTGCATTAAGTGTGATTTTTATCGTGGTGGAAGCAAAACAGCAAAAGTCAGAGGGAATTCATGACGACATTGATCAAATGTGAAGCGCAGTTTGCTGCTTCTTTTTGGCTCGGCGAATTTTGGTTGGAGAGACAAAACCTGCAGCTCAGAATCAGCGCAAAAAGACGTAAACACAGCGAGGGGGCCCGACGCATCAGAATCGGTGAGCTCCGACGGTGTGTCCGTCTACGGGCCATCGGGTGAGAAAGCCGAGAAAGAGAAAGTCGATTCTGATGCGTCGGGTCTGCTCTGTGTTTACGTCTTTGTGTGGAATCCGTGTGCCTGCTCTCATTTGCTGTTTGGTGGTTGTTGAAATAGTTTTGTGAGCTTTAATGTGATAATCTGGCGTTTCTGGCAAAACACAGTTATATTTAAAAGTCAATTCAGGATTTAATGAATCGATATCGCTTTATTCAAGCTACTCACCTCCCTCTTCCACCTGCACTTTCAACTGGACCACGGCCAATCAGAGGTCCCGCCCCTGACTATCTCTGATTGGTTTAATCCACGATAGGGGCATAATGTGTGTCTGTTGTTGACCACACGGAGAGTTGCAGAAATTTTTTTTTTTTTTTTTTTTTTTTGCTACCCGAACAGTTGGTCACACTGGTGCGACCAAATATTTTCTTTTAGTCGCACCACTGAAAAATTTGGTCGCACTCTAGAGCCCTGGCGGCACGTGCCAAAATAATTCTTCATTTCACATGTTTGAATGTATTTAAAAACCACCTTTTGATTGCAATTTTACATTTTTGTATTGAAGAGGTAGATACAAAACAGATTGAAGGCTAAGATATATTTCCTAACTTTACAAAGTCCAACAAGCATCAGCAGTAAGAAACATATTGAATTAGTTTAACATTAGGGCTGTTCGATATAACGATATATATCGGATGACGATAGAAAAACGTCTATCGTTTCATTTTACGCTATCGTTTGTTTCGTGGTGTCGCAAAATAAACTGTTTACGGCAATATTTTTTCATCATTTTGATGGTCACTGTAGTGTCTATATTAATTTCTTAAAGTTCTCTCTTTCTCTTATATTTAATATAACCACACTACGGACGGACAAGCGCTTGTTTTTTATGCGTTTTCGTTAGCAACAACGACGGTAAAACCACGGCGTGTCCGCTTGTTTATTTTCCACATAAACCTTTCACAATAAAGCTCAAGATCCTGTTGAGGCTTTTCAAAATAAAACGAGTCACGTGAAAGATGCAGAGTATTAACGGATGAGAAGCAAAAAAGAGCCGCCAGGTGCTAAAAAATAAACCTTAGACTCAAACGTTAGAACAGGCTTTTCCCCGCAGCACGCTGTGTAATAAATACTCACAAAGAAAACGGCGGCCGTTACAACTTACGTCTAAAAATGTATAGTTCCATGCATCAGTTAAAACACTCGACTCCAGGTACACGACGCCCAGCTGGAAACACTTCACGCAAGTCGAGATGCCCGAGATTCACAGAATTTACAGGAAATGTTACATTTTTGTAATTTATATCGTTATATCGACGATAGATGTCTTAATATCGGGATATGAGATTTTGGTCATATCGCACAGCCCTATTTAACATTTATTTAGTTTTACCTTATCGGTCTCAATTTCACACACCACCTCATCCTCAGAGACAGTGTCTCCAACAGCTGTAAGGAGAAAATATTTTAACAATCTTGCCATGTCTATAGTAGAAACAATGAGTTTATGTTTAGGAATTAAAAACATTACCTTTCTCCCACCTCACATCCCCCTCTGTGACAGATTCCGCAAATGCAGGGGTCTTAACTGTGACAACTTCATCTCCTGAAGGGCAAAGACAAATAGAAGGAAATTCATTTCTATGTATTGCGAAAGTCCTTTAGTGACAGTTAGACAAGAGTAAAAATGAAACATTAAAATATGTTAATGCTGAGGCGCCAGTTTAGATCACTGGGTTGACCAGACAACCTATAAGCCCAAGTTTCGACTTCCCTTGAAGACATTTACTGCACGTCTTCCCCTGTTTTCTGTCCACAGCTCCCCTGTCCAGTGTTCTAATATGTTAAATGCTAAAAAGCCCTCACGAAATCAAGTTAATACTTACTGTAGGCTACAGATGTTCTGAAGTACTGAATTTGGAAGACACTGGATCGGGGATTATGTTTTCTAAACATAAAAGGGAGGAAGAAAAAAAACCCCAATCAGACAGGAAACATATGCATGAAGCATGCAGTGTTTATTGAATAATTTAAAAAAAGGAAAGAGACACTGATAAATGGAATTTATATTAAACTTTGCCAGCTAAGAATACAATAACACTCAGCTCATTCATCACATATTTCTTGTAAAAGTGTCCTCATATTCTGACAGTAGCTCAGACAGTCTCTAGAGAGTGCATGCACTTACACATTGTTGCTGCTGATGATGACAGAGTTGCTAGCTGACAGAGCTGTTCGAGGAATGACAAGATAACCATGTGAAGAACTTCACTAGAAACGGGGATGAACATGTTTGACCAGTAAGTATACATACCTGCTGCAGCCCGACGAGCTAACACATTATTCCCCTGTGAAAAGACAGCCAATCATTACAAAACATCTGCAACCTTTGGAAATGCACAAATATCCACCATCAAGTTAAACAGTACCCACAGTTTTGATTTCGAATAAACTGTTTTGGAGAAAGCTAGCGGTCAAAAGTCAGTTCCACACACTTGACGTAAGATGACCTTTGACATGATCAATAAAATGACCTGAACGACAGCTGGACTGAGTGTTCAGCATGGGGATTCTTAGCTGCATTAACGCTTAATTATTTACTACTAATCTCACTAACAACCTGACAGTCTATATTAACTGGACCTGTCTTGATTAATTGAAAGTTTTTTAACACAGCCACAGAAAGCTACACTACCAGACTCTTAATTTTCTGTCATATACCACAACATGACCTCGGAAAAAGACAGCTAGCTATGTTATCCATACAATTAGCTTGGGGCTAGCATATTCTGTGGAAATCATTTTTAATGATCTTGCATGAACATAGATCAACTACTCTCTGCCTAAACCACAAGCCTCCTACACGTATGTCAAAAGGCAAACTCAAACACATCCAAAAGGTACGGTTTCCAACTTTAAGCTGCAGCAAGTACTTGTGAGCGGAAGTGTCATACTGTCCTTGGCTTACAATGTTACGGCCTCTCCTTGGCCTATAGCAACTAGCCGGCTAATGCTAATGTTAGCTCTAGTAGAGCTGAACGGAAGAGGTTGCCGCAGGATGCAATTCTCTTGTGAATGGCAAAGACAACATTTTATGAGGTTGCGGCCTACCTGGCGGATGGCAGAGAGGGATCGGCCAAAATTCCTGGTGAGACACCGGGAATGGGAAAACATGGTACCTGTGTGTGTGTGACAGCAGCCCGTCAGCGGAAGGGGAAACTCCGGTCACACAGACCAGCTAAGCTAGGTACGCGCAACAACTGAGGAAGTACTATGGGATAAACCAACTGCTCCCACTGGAGGGGGAGTAGGGGAGTCCATACTGTCCCTCCGAGCCTTTACTCCCCCAACTGTGTACGCAGGGTACACCCATTAATACACCCGCAGGCAGCCAACAAGTATCAAAGTAAACGCGGAAATAGTAATATAGAACTGAATAAAATAAGGTAAGGTACAGATAATTTTTGTTAAATATTTAAATGTGTAGTTAACTTAAAATATTAAACATTTGCACTGTTCTTCTCCTGTTTTCTTCTTTATCCTCAAGATTTTAACGACGTTTGAATTTAAAGACAAATGCGTTAATTTGTTTAGTAAAAATAAAACATTGAGAGGTTGAGGCTTATGTTCATTTATAAAGGCCTGCATCATGTGTGACATCTATTTGCCACAGTTTTAGTTTACTTGTAATAGATTCACCGTCGTTTTAGGCCCATTCTGTTTGAAACACACTTTTCAGTGGAGTTTCTTTTTTTTGGCATTACATGGGTGTCTAGTCAGTGAGTAAACTCACAGTGACTGTAGTGTGACTTGCAGTAATAACTGCATAAGAGTTTATGTGATACCAGGTTTTCAATAGTCTGATATCATGGCCAAAATAAGTTACAATAAGAATATTGATGCAGTATGTATAAAAATGGAAACAAAAGAGAATTTAAAGCCCATCAGTCAAATTATTGACTATGATTATTTATTAATTTGACACCTAAAATGTGAGTATATGCACTTAAAGTGAGTGTATAACTATGTACACAATGTTATCATAAGATTTTATTTTTAACTGTCATGTTTATCATTGAACAGCAGTATAGCATGACTGCCTTCTCCAAATGACACATTAAAATAATATGTTAACCGTATATTAAAAGTATACAGTTATGTAGTTATCAGATTATGGCAAACTCTGGGGTTGAAATTAGGTCCTCAGTGTCAGAGCTTTACACTGTGAACTTTTTTATCTCTACCTGAACATTATTGCAAAGGATTTATGAAAATATTTGCATTTTCCGCTGCATTGTTTGACATGCAAACAGATATGTATAATAACTGAAGCATCCATGTCATTTAAAGAAAAAAATGAATCAAAATGACCTAATTTAATCAACATAATTGATTAAATTAGAATATAATTATTAAGTTGCATTAAATTTTCTGCACATAGAACTTGTCTTATTCTTACAAATGATGATATATGTGAGGATGCTAGGTGAAAAGGTAAGTATCGTCAAGCTTGAAAATGCTTGTAATTTGCGATGCTTCACTGGCATATCTGAAGGTAGGTGGAAAGCAACATGGATAGACCCATGTTTCCTTTATGTTGACTAGATACCATCTCTCTGTACCTTTTCTGAAATGATCAGCAGCTGTAGCAGAAGCCCACCGGGCTCAGTTGATTCAAAAATATCATATCAATATATCAATACAGAGTCTTTGCAGCAAACTAAGTGTCAAAACCCTTAGATTTATTTCAGTGAAGGTAAGTAAACTCAATTACTGCAATGGACAAAACCATTGAAGTACTTGTTAATCATCCAGCCTTCTTCTTCTAGTGCTTTGCTACAACACTTCCTCTCTAGAGATTTCTTCTGAAATGAGACAGTTTTACATATCAGTGCATAATTAAAAAACATCTGGCCCTTATCAGGTCTCAAAATTAGGTAAATACAGCCTCAGATGAACAACAAAGCATTTCTTTTTAGACTGTGTTATTATTTATTTGGCAAAAAATTCAGCTAAAATGCAAAAGTAGCATGTGAAAAGCTAAGTACATCCTTGTGCATGCACTCGGTTAGCATCTAGGTGTGACTAACCAAATGCAAAGGTTATGAGGTCATTTCCAAATAATTTGAAGTTCATCCATTCTGCAGTGAGAAAGAGTGTTTCCAAGTGGAAAACACTGAAGATACCCACCTGTCTTTCCATGAGCAGACATCCCAGTAAATTCATCCCAAGGTTATTTTGTGCAAATGTCAGAGAAACTGCAAATAACCCAAGAGCTACATCTCAGATACTAAAGCCTTCAGTTAGCATGCTAAATGTTAAAATGAATGGCGTAAAAAGCACTGAACAAGGCCTCTTTTCTTTAAAAAGAACATGACAGATTGTCTCAGGTTTCCAAAACTGCATTTGAACAAACCACAAGACGTAATAGAAAATGATTACCCATTATGTCTACCAAAGTGGTTCAACAAGTTTTTGAATGATGGGATAGAATGATGTTTGATGCTTTCCTCTATGGCATAGTGTTACTAGATCTGACTGCTCCAGAACTGCACTTTACCGAAACCACTTCTTTTATAGAGGTGCTCACACTTGCTGATGATCAATTAATCAAATGCATTTGATTAGCAGCACCCGGCTGCTACTTACCCTGTTAATTCCCGTGGAAGCAATAAGACTTTTCACACACTGCCTCTGCATTTTGCCTTAATTTTTGTCAGATAAATAATGACGTGGTCTAATATGTCACTTGTCATTGACCTGAGGTTGTATTTACCTGACGAGCACCAGATGTTTTTTTGTCATTATACCCTGATAACTGAAAGAGGTTGTGCCTCCCTTTTACTATGACTGTATGCGCTGTGATCACATACAGTCTGTGTGCCATATCTTGACCGATCCTGTCAATGCAACACATAGAAATATTAAATGGATATGCAAATGAGAAAATGAAGCAGTCTACTCAATTAACCAGCACTGATTCTTAAAACTTACCTTTAGGCCCTGTTACTTTCATAGCAGGAGTAAGATGGCTTCTAATATTGCTCCGTGAGTGTGAAAGTTTTTCTGAGCAAATTCATTCCTTGACAGCTGGTAAAGAAATATCCCTGCACAGTCATTTCACAATTTCACTGTTTTAGAGCTCATCAGGTAGGTGATACACTTAAAAAAATAGAAAAATCAGACTACGTCTGGGTCTTTAAACTTGCCACAACCTGCACTGTAATTAAACATAATGATGAAATAAAACATTTGGATGTTAAGGGTGGGGGTGTTGTGTAACCAGCTCAAGTGCTTTCATTGCACATCACGACTACTATATTACTACTACTAATAATAATAATATTAATAACACAGATACCAAATACCAAACACTTTGATTTTAGAATGAAAAAAATTGATGTTTTTAGGGGAAAATGTATTTTATTATTTATGAATTTATGCTGACACTGGAGCAGTGTCTCATCATCATCTGCTCAGCTGTGATGTTTAGACCTGCTCTGCTATAGGTGCTGCAGGGTACTGTAAACAAAAGAAGTCCGTTCTGCTCGGCAAACTATACAATAGCAACATTTCTATATTACCTAAAGTACTTTTTCTCCTCTTCTGTTTTGAATTATGTTCTGTAAGGAAAAACGTTTTTAAATCAGTACAAAAAGGGCAAAAATGAAAGCATACATAGGCCAATAAAGGCCACTTATTCATACATCGAACTTCTTTAGATGTATGTCTGAACACTTTAAAGTTATGTTTATGAATATAAGTGCAACACTATCACAGTTTGGCAAACAATATTGTGGCATAACACCACCTAAAAATATTAAAGTAGTGAAACAAAGTGAAAGACTGACTCCAAAAATATCAACATATCAAATATGTGTACACAGACCACGCAAAATGAACGATGTTTTACCCAGAGGGCCTCGCTGCTTTTAAACTTGAAAATAAATGTTTCCCTAATGCCATGAAACAGTATTTTAAAAGCATAAAGCATAAGGAGAAGTGAAAACTATACAACATTACTGCTGTGGTTCCTCCTTTGCAGGGCCTTTTTTTTTAGTGGGACTGACTGGACTATCTTTGCTTTCATGTGGCCACGCCCCAGCTCAGTTTGCTTCTCATCGCATCGACTCTCCTGCACTCTCCTATCCAACTCACAGTCTGCGCAGGCCAGCAGCTCGACACCAGCGACGCAGCGCAACAGGTAAGGTCCCATCACCGCCGCTCACTCCGTCTGCGAACCGTGGTTTAGCTGCACAACCCTACAAGTGTGAAAACGCATGCCTGCAGCTCACTTTGCTTCAAGTTTAGTGGGGGTTTGTTTTTTAATAACTTAATAATCTTAATAATAGTCACTCTCTCACACACATTACAGCTAATAAATGCGTGTTTTATGGTTTTAATCTTGAAGGTCTTGATCGACTAATTGAGTGTTTATTTATTGTCTAGAGAATGTTTCACGAGTGTTTTCTTGTGGGTGTTATGTTATTTAAAAAGGCTATAGACAAGTACTCTAATCTGTTATAGATTTATCTAGATGAATTTGAAATTTTAAAATGAATCTAAACTGCAAGTGCATGCTCCTTTTTTACGCAGTGCGCATTAGCGAAATCACAATTTGCACAGCAAGCAGTTGGACTGCAGCTACATTATATTGTAGAAGCTGTAAAAAATAGTTGTGAGGAAAGGAAATACAGAAATTACTCCCAAGATTTTTAGTGTGTAATTTTTATTTTTATTTATTCATTTATGTATCTATTTAATTTGCCACACTGCAGTGAACACATATAAAAAGTAAGAAACAGACACAGGTGGGACTTCCTGACTTGAACATATAAAGTTCAACCTGCTCTCCTTGAAACCATCAATTTGGTTTTTATCCCTATTAACATTTTTTGAATTGATTTGATTAATTTGTGGCTTATAAGCATTTTATGACAAAACGTGGCTAAAGCCAGTGTCCACCCCCTGAGCTTTTTTGTTTTCACCGGCACTGATGATCTTTGTTATTCCTTAGAGTGAAATCAGAAGGAGAAAGACATTTTCAGAGTAGTTTCTCTTGTGAATAATGTATAGACAGAGCTCTTTCTTTTGCATAGTGCTTTGCTCTCATGACCTGAATGTAACCTTTCATGATTTTATCACAATTTTTTTAACCTTTGTGTCAACCATTATTACAATCCAAAGCTGAAAGGGTATAAAAGAATATGCTCCTTTATATAAGCTCAGCATGTATGGGTGTTGTTGTTGTTGTTGTTGTTGTTTTTTCCTTAACTGAAGATATGAAAATAACATCGGTCTCCTTGTTTTTCTGTCGATGTGATAGTGATATAGTTGCTTTCACAATCACAATTATAATATCAAGTTTTAGACCGAATTAAAGCATTACTTGTTATGTACCTTTTCATTTATCTGCTTTCTTCACACATTTATATATTCTATTGAAAACATAAATAGATAATAGATAGATAGTCATAATTCCACAGCATTACTAGGCATGTTTAGTTTCCCAGTGTCCAGAAAATAGCATTTAAAAGTATTAGGTAAGTATTTTTATAAACACATAGGCTAATATAAAAAAGGTCACACATAGGATTTAACGACAGTAAAGAGGTAGACATGTTGTTATTATTTATAATTTATTGTCTGAATTTCTGTCTTTTCAGATTCTTGTGTATTACGTATCTTATTCATCAGTGTGTACTGTAAAGCCCGATAGAGACCATGAACCTCAGTCTTCCTGACCAAAGCATGCACAGCTCGAGCGAAGGCTGCATAGAGGATGACAAAGCTGATGTCATGCTGCCGTGCTTCCACCGAAACATGTACGATGAGCCTCTGGCCTCGTACTCAAACGGATCCATCATTTCCCAACTCCTCCGTAAGACAATCCACAGCAAGAGGGCACTAGATGAAAGCCCTTTCTACCTCTCCAGCTCTGCTGCCGCTGACTGCGGCCAGGAGGACCAGAGCAGCGTCTCCTCAAAGGACAGCACTGTTGAAGCTGCATCGCCCAGCGGTCACGCCCCTACAGGAGCCAGCCCAGAGGGAGAGCATGCAATGTCCGATCATCTGCAGGCCAAGAGGGCCAGAGTGGAGAACATTATCAGAGTCATGGTTGGCTCTCCCAACAGCAGACAGCATGGAGAAAGTGAGAGGTCTGAAAATGAGGCGAGAGACACCAGAGAGGCCAGAGAAGCATACAGGGAGAACAAACGCAAGCAGAGGCTGCCTCAGCATCAGGAACACAGCGCCGCAGCGCAGGTGAGCAGAAAGCCTGGAAGCAGCAGCAGTGATAACTGCAACACCAAGGATGAGGAGTGCCACAAGCTGAAAGAACAGCTCCACAGCATGCAGCGACTCCTGCGCCACCTCCAGGAAAAGTTCCTTCAAGTTTACCACCAGGAAGAAGCTGAATATGACAGAGATGAGACCGAAGTTGGCGTTGAGCGTGACATCCTGGGAGAAAGCACAGAGTCACATTACATAAGCGGTGAAGATGACTTTGAGAGGAAAAATAACAGGGTGGCTGCAGAGTGTAAGGACCGTATTAAAGTAGCTGATTATCTGGTACAGCAAAGAGAAAGTCAGAACCTACAGGAAACACTGAAGCAGGAGCTCACCAGGGCTGTTAGTGATTGTGTGGACCGGGTGTTCAAGAATGTGTCCTCCAAGGGGCTCGATCTGTCCCCTCAGCAGCGCATTTGCTCGTCACCAGAGATGCAAATTAGCACAGGTGCAGAGAGGAAGAGCCAGCAAGCCAGCTCTGCCCTCGACCACTCCCAGGCGGAGGGAGTCGGGATAAAATCCCGGTCGTTAGAATACTACGAAAGCTCTGAGGCTCACAGCCCACAGGACCAGACCGAGGCGCTGTCACTGGTGGTACGGAAGCCTGCGGTGCCACCTATGA